>NC_139037.1:45005673-45624702 GCF_964662115.1 Mustela nivalis | reverse complement strand
CCCGGACACTTCAGCCTGCCTGCCCCGCAGTTGAACGCATTTATTACCAGCTCTTTTTCTTTTGAAGTCAAATGCTTGCTGTGCACAGACCCAGGGGTGTTAACAACTGTACATACTCATGCAACCCAAGCCTCCATCAAGACCTAGAACATTTCTCTACCCCAGCCAACGCCTCCTGCCCTTTCCCAGTGAGTTCTCACCCCCGCCCCCAGAGGAACAGCCAGGCTTCCAGCTTTTTTCACCACAGATTAGTTTTACTGGTTCTTGAACTTCCTATCAAGAGAGCCATACGGCACTGCACTCTTGTTTCTGGCTTTTTTTTTCTCTCCGAGCTGTCCTGTTTCCCTCTGGGTGCAGATGCAGTCTGAGGCTCTGGGCAGGCACGGGTGCAGGGGACTGGTCCAGGATGACCTGACACTGAGCTGGTGGCACCAGGGCTTCTGCCTTCAGCCGGCACAATGCCACCTCTCCAAGCCCGGCCTGACCCCTCTTCCCACAGGGCGAGAGGCTGAGCCATGCCGTGGGCTGTGCCTTCGCCGCCTGCCTGGAGCGGAAACAGCGGCGGGAGAAGGAATGCGGGGTCACGGCCGCCTTCGATGCCAGCCGCACCAGCTTCGCCCGCGAGGGCTCCTTCCGCCTGTCGGGTGGCGGACGGCCGACTGAGCGAGAGGCCCCTGAAAAAAAGAAAGGTGGGTGCTGTGGGCGGGGCCTGGGGATCCATTCTGGGCGGGGGGCAGGAGAGAGCGACAGAGGCCCAGGGACTCTGCAATTTACAGAGCAGGGTACCAGCCACAAGGTTTGGCTACAGTTTACAGAGCTCACTTGTTTGGGCAATATTCGGCTGGCCACAGATCCCAGCAAAACTGGGTTATCTGCTAACCCAGGAGGTTCAGAAGCATTTTAAACTGTGGCTCAAGGCCAGTTACTGGGTTGTGAAGTCAGTGTGGTGGACTGTGGCCGGCACTGAAAAGAACTGAAATAGAAAAGAATAGAAAATATCAGATTAGCTGAATGTAGTAAGGGGAAGTGCAGTTTAATGATACTTTTTTTTTAAGATTTTATTTATTTATTTGACAGAGATCACAAGTAGGCAGAGAGAGAGAAGGAAGCAGGCTCCCCGCTGAGCAGAAATCCCGATGCGGGGCTCGATCCCAGGACTCCGGGATCATGACCCGAGCCGAAGGCAGAGGCCCTAACCCACTGAGTCACCCAGGCGCCCCACAGTTTAATACTTTTAGTCCAGGCTGTGTATTTGCGTGCATGTGGAGGGTCGGGGGTACAGGTCACCATGCAAAAGGTTTTATATTGGTGGTCTCTAACATTACAGGTAAGTGGCATGTACTTTGTAAATTCTAAAACAATGCGGCTTTTATTTTTATTTATTTATTTATTTGGAGAGAAAGCGTAAGTGGGGGTATACTGAGGAAGAGGCACAATCCCAAGGAGGGGCGCCTCGGTGGCTCATTTGGGATCGAGCCCCACATCCGGATCCCTGCTCATTAGGGAATCTGCTTATCCCTCTCCCTCTGCCTCTCACCCGACTCGTGCTCGCCTGGGCGCGCTCGCTTGCTCTCTCCCAAATAAATTTTTTTTTTTAAAGATTTTTATTTATTTGAGAGACAGAGAACACAAGTGGGAGTTGGGGGAGAAGCAGAGGGAGAGGGAGAAGCAGACTCCCTGTGGAGCAGGGAGCCCAATAAGGGGCTTGATCCCAGGACCCTGAGATCATGACCTGAGGTGAAAGCAGACGTTTAATCTACTGAGCCACCCAGGCACCCCTCTCTCAAATAAAACCTTAAAAGAAAAAAAGAAGAACCCCAAGCAGACTCCACTAGGCTTGATCTCACAACCCAGAGATCATGACCTGAGCCAAAATCAAGAGTCAGGTACTTAACTGACTGAACCATTCAGGCACCCCAAAGACAGGTTTTTTTTAATATAAATGTATTGTGTTTTAAGTCACAGTATTTTTTTTTTTTTTTGACTGTGGATTCTAGTTTTTAAATTTTTGGAAAACACTGCTTAGAATTTACAAAGAACTTACTGTGGGAAGCTGCTTCTCGCTATGCCCCTTGCCCCCCGCTTATGCTCGCTCGCTCTCTCATAAATAAATAAATCTAAAAAAATTGATCAGAAAGGGAAATAGAAGGTCTCAGAAGGGAAAACAGCAGAAGCAGTGAAGAAAGCCAGATTAGGGACAGAAAACTAGAGAGACCCAAAAGATCAGGTTGGAGGAGGAATCCCCGAGGGCCTCCTGGGGCAGGCAGTACTGGTGTGGTGACAGTGAGAGACATTTCAGGGCTCTGACCAGCCTGTTCTAGGGACAGGACAGAGTGGGTGAAGGCAGCAGCACTGGAAGATGATCAAGGGGGCTTGCTGGGAGAGGAGTAAATGCCTAGGTGTGGTATCTGACCGCCTGTCTCCCCATGTCTCCAGCAGAGGCAGCAGCTGCCCCAACTGCAGCTCCTGGCCCTGCGCAGCCTGGGCACGTGTCCCCGACACCAGCCACCACATCTCCCGGTGAGAAGGGTGAGGCGGGCACCCCAGTGGCTGCAGGCACCAGTGCAGCCGCCATCCCCCGACGCCACGCCCCGCTGGAACAGCTGGTTCGCCAGGGCTCCTTCCGCGGGTTCCCGGCACTCAGCCAGAAGAACTCACCTTTCAAACGGCAGCTGAGCCTACGGCTGAACGAGCTGCCATCCACACTGCAGCGACGCACAGACTTCCAGGTGAAGGGCACAGGTGAGCCTGGGACTCCGTGGGAGGGAACATCGGGATCAGTACTGTCCCTAGTAAGCACTAGAGACAGAAGAAGGGGTATAAGCCTTGATCGGTTAGCACTGTCTGCCATGGGAAAGAGAGGCGGAACACATCATGGTCAATTAGCAGCATCTGCCACCAACAAGGGGGGAGAGAGAGAGATTGATGAGCAATGTCTACCATTGGCAAGGAAAAGCGGAAGGGTGGCACAAGCCATGATCAATTAGTAATGTCTGCTGTGTTTAGGGTAAGGGGAGAGGTGGCTTGTATCACAATCGATGAGCAAAGTGTGCCAGGGACTTGGGAGAGGGGAGAAGCTTCCTAGATGCCACTGTTTGCTCAGGAGGAGGCTGAAACTCCCAAGCATTTATTGGCCACTGGAACCATGAGATCTGGCTGGGTGAAGGATATGGGCTCAGGGGAAGGAGGATTGTGATGGATTAAGAATGCCTGGGGAGGGACGCCTGGGTGGCTCAGTTGGTTAAGCAGCTGCCTTTGGCTCGGGTCATGATCCCAGCGTCCTGGGATTGAGTCCCACATCGGGCTCCTTGCTCAGCGGGGAGCCTGCTTCTCCCTCTGCCTGCCTGTGCTCGCTCTCTCCCTCTCTCTCTGATAAATAAATAAAATTTTAAGAATGCCTGGGGAGTGCCTGGGTGGCTCAGTGGGTTAAGCCTCTGCCTTTGGCTCAGGTCATGATCCCAGGGTCCTGGGATTGAGCCCTGCATCGGGCTCTCTGCTCAGCAGGGAGCCTGCTCCCCCATCTCTCTCTCTCTGCCTGCCTCTCTGCCTACTTGTGACGTGTCTGTCAAATAAATAAATAAAATCTTAAAAAAAAAAAAAAAAAGTCTGCCTGGGACAGGGAGAATAGAATGATGGCATATGGCACGGTCTCCTGAGGGGTCTGCCATGAGAAAGAAAAAGGAGCGAGGTGGCATACCATATGATTAATTCGTGAAGGCTGCCATGGATAAGGGAGAAAAGAGAACAGCAGAAGTTATGTTAGCTCAAGGAGAGGCTCCCAGAATTTGGCCAGTGGAGACAATAGGTGAAGAGCACACCTAGGTCTAGGGTCAGGGAGCATAGTGACGGGTTTGCAGTGTCGCTGGCAGGCAAAGATCAGGCAGAGGCAGCACCCATCGTCGCTGACCAGCCACGTCTTCCAGGGACAGTGCTGAGGAAAGAAGCAACACATCCTCATTGATTAGTAATGTCTTCCCTGGGTGCTGATAGGAGAGAGTGTAGCTGTTCTGTTTTTCTTAGAGGGGAGATGGAATTGCAAGGACCAGTACTCTGTCCTAGCCATAGTGTCTGGCCAGGTGAGGCCGGAAGGTGAGCAAAGAGTCCAGGGGCAGGGGTGGTGGGAGGAGAGAAGCATCGTGTTTGATTACTCCTATCTGCCATGGGCCAGAGAGAAGAGAGAGGTGGCATAAGTCATGATCTAAAAAGCCAGGTCTACGTGGGAAGAGAGGTGGCCCAGTACTGTGTTCTGTCTGAGGGAGACAGGCAAGCGGGCTGCCTTTCCTCCCAGCTGTCTGTAAGTCACGTGGTCTGGCCCATGGTCCTGTTTCCATTTGCCAAATCAGAGACACCCATCTCTTATGGCCTTGGGGATTGGCATGGGAGGTGTTGCTCTGTTTCCAGAAGGCTGGGCTGCTCCCAAAGGTGACTGCTGGGCAGACGCCATTGCTGGCTGAGAGCGATACACACGCACTCCCTGTCCCATATCGTACCACGGCCATCACACACCCTGGGGTGGGCACACACACACTCCTTGGCTCCCCTTGATTTGGAAGCTTCGTGTGCCTGGAGGCAGTGGCACGCTTGCTTGGGTGTGACCTATCCCCTCCCCACCCCGCCGAACTTTCAGTTCCATAGGAGTCACAGGGGCCACACACAGAAGTCACACACGCTGGGATGTCACAGAAGCCGGTGTTTCCATTAACATGCCCTTGGGCACGTACCCAGCTAACCCATGCAGATGTACACACACTCACAAGCCACATGCCCAGGATCATGCAGACTTGGAGATCACAGCTCAGATTCACACACACTTGTGAAAACACTCGTGGGTCACATATGGGTACTGCATTGGCTCATGCTTGGGAATCAAAAGACGCCACATGCCTGGATCCATTTGGCCACCGCAGAATGGACGCATGACCCACACCCCATGACCCCAGAGGTCGTCGGGGGGGCCATCTGAGGGCCTGGGCCCCTTGGCTAACCTCCACCCTTCCCTGATTTCCCAGTGCCCGAGATGGAGCCTCCCGGTGCCAGTGACAGCGACAGCATCAACGCCCTGTGCACACAGATCAGCTCATCCTTCGCCAGTGCTGGAGCCCCAGCACCTGGGCCGCCACCGGCCGCATCAGGTAAGCCCAGCCTGTCTCCTATAGTGGCCACCCCGCAGCACCCCACCTGCAGGCCCCTGCTCCGTCCAGGGTTACCTCCCAGACTCCAGGAATCCCACGAGCTTAGAACCGTTGGTCATCTAAGGGCTAGGGGACCATCCCAGCTCCATGGAATCAATTTTGAGCTTTGGATCATCTTAGAATCCCAGGCTGATCTCAGAGCCATGGGTTCATCCTAGAACCACGGGGTCAACTTAGAACCACGGGATTCATTTTAAACCTTTCTGTCTCAGAACCATAAAATTGAGAAACCCACAGTCTTAGGATCACACGGTATTAGAACCTCCAGATTCGTAGCCATGAAGCCTTGGAATCACCTTAGAGCCATGAGCTTATCTTAGAACCACAGAAGCCCTTGGAAGTGTAGTATAAATTTAGAGTTGTAGAGTCTTCGAAAGCACAACCTTAAAACCGGTGAGCCTCGCTATGTTGGAAACGTATGGGACCCCTCGAAAAAGACTTACACCATCTTAGAATTTTAGCCTCCCCAAATGATACATTGTCAAAATAATCAGAACTAAGGGTGCTATCAAAAATATTTAGGAACAGGTTTGGCCCTGACCCATCGGAGGGGAAGCTGGGCTGGTGACAGTCAGTCTTGCCTGTACTTTTCCATCTTGGGACCTGAGATTCTCAGAACTGTATTTTCTGAGCACTCAGAACTGTGGTCCAGGATGGTTAAGCTGTTTGCCCCAAAGTTGACACAGGTAGTGAATGGCAGGGCCCAACCCCCAACCTAGGGTTCTCTCAACTGTCCCCTCTCCTCTCTCTAGGGACTTCTGCCTGGGGTGAGTCCTCCGTGCCCCCGGCAACTGCCTTCCAGCCTGGGCACAAGCGGACCCCTTCAGAGGCCGAGAGGTGGCTGGAGGAGGTGTCCCAAGTGGCCAAAGCGCAGCAGCAGCAGCAGCAGCAGCAGCAGCAAACAGCATCTGTGCCCCCTGTGGCCCCCGCTCTGCAGCCCTTCCCTGCCCCCATGGGGCCTTTCGATGCGGCACCCGCCCAGGTGGCCGTGTTCCTGCCACCCCCACACATGCAGCCGCCTTTTGTGCCCGCCTACCCAGGCTTGGGCTACCCGCCCGTGCCCCGGGTGCCTGTGGTGGGCATCACCCCCTCACAGATGGTGGCCAACGCCTTCTGCTCTGCCGCCCAGCTCCAGCCCCAGCCCGCCACCCTGCTCGGGAAGGCTGGAGCCTTCCCACCCCCAGCCATGGCCACTGCCCCTGGGGGCCAGGCCCGCCCACGTCCCAATGGGGCACCGTGGCCCCCAGAGCCGGCCCCTGCTCCGGCCCCTGAGTTGGACCCCTTTGAGGCCCAGTGGGCAGCATTAGAAGGCAAACCGGCTGTTGAAAAACCTTCCAACCCCTTCTCCGGCGACCTGCAGAAGACCTTCGAGATTGAACTGTAGCTCGAGCCGCCCTGCCCGTCCCAGCATCCCTGGGTGCCCCACATCTGGGCATGGAGGCCCAACCTCTCTTCCTAGTCCCACACCCTGGGGCTGCGCCCCCCAACACCCCCTCCAGCCCCTTGATCACCCCCCACAACCACTACAGAACTGACATTGTACGCCCAGATTGCAACAGGATGGAATTCAGGGATGGACCGGCCTGGCTAAGGGACCCATTTCACTGCCAGACTTAGGCTGGCAATGCCCTCCCTCACCCCCACCCCCAAACACAGTGGGATGGCCACAGTCCCACTGAGTGCCCTCAGTTCAAGCAACATTTCCCAGTTTCTGTTGTTGACCTTCCGCCTTCCAGTGTCGGGTGGGATGGAAAAGGGATGCCTGCCTCGGGGCTCTTCTGGGCCCACTAGGGCCCACCCCGTCTGGTCATCCCCTCCCATACACAGCACAAGCAAAGGGCTTCCCTCTGCCCACCTGCTGCGTTCACTGCCAATGCTGTGCTCACCCCGATCACCCCTCTCCCCCACTTGGGGGGGCCCACATCTTCCCTGGGCCAAGGTCTCATGGGGGTGGGGGCCAAGTTGGGGGCCCAGGAGGCGGGATAGGGGGAAGGGGAAGGAGATGCTCAGTTACCTCACGTCAGTGCCCGCTGGGGAGGGGTCTGGGACAAGGAGCGGGGGGGGGGCGCCTGGCGGGTACTTTTCTATCTTTTATTTCCAGATTTTTTTGTATCTAAACTTACAGATTTGTATTATACAAGGACAGCCAATAAAGGAAGAATATAATGACGTCCCTCGGGACAGCGGGGGTGTGTGTGTTGGGGGGGCTGGTGCAGTGGCAGAGCCTTTTCTTCTGAGTCCTCTCCTAAAATGAGGGACCATAACCTCTGAGTCATAACATGGTAGGAGGGAATGCTGGCCCAGCATTTGAGAGGTTGGGTACTAAAGGGGACCCAAAATTAATCACCCCAATTTCTAATTCTTAACAGAGTCTGAACCAAAGAATTCAAAATATTATAATCTGCTTCTAATCAGTTCAGTATTGAAATGTCATTTTTGTATTTCCTAGTTGAGTATGGAAATTCTCAATAACCAGCTTTGGAACAGTAGATCTTTGAGCTGGAAAATTGGTCAATTTGCATTTTCTGTAACTTGGGCCAAAGTGTCATCTGACACAGCAGTACATTTTGTTAAGTCTCTTGTTTTTTTGGGTCCCACACCCCAGGGCTCTTCTCCCTCCACGGAGACCACAGATCTGGGGGTAACTTTCCCCCAAGCTTGGGCTCTCAGAATAGACCTAACATCCCTGCCCTATCTGGGAACCTACACCCGCCTAACCCCCATGGGGCATCCCAACCCCACTGCCACCAAGGTCACTTCGCAGGGACCACCCAGCCCAGGCTGGTTCAGTGCGCCTTTTTCAGTTCTGTCTGGGAAGCTCTGCCCACCCTCACAGCGGCTTCCCGCGCCAACCCCCCTCGGGGAACAGGCCACGTGAGCCCCTCCCCGTGCTTTCTGGAGGGTTCCGCCCGTCGCAACGCCTTCTCTCCAGGCACCAGGGAGGCCGCAAGGGCTCTTTTGGAACGTCCCACCGAAGGGCTAGTGCTTAGCGCCCCCCTGCTCTTGGGAAAGCTCCACAGGGCGCCGCAGCCCAGGGGTGCCCAGCCCCCAAGCCGGGGGTACAGACCCCACCGTGCTGGCGCCCTGCGGCTCCCCGGGCCCCCGCACCTCTCGCCGCCCCTGCTCCCGGGTCTCTGCGGACACGTCCCCCACCGACAAACAGACCTCCGGCTCCGGGAAGGCTGCGGGGATCAGCGCGAGCCCGGGAGAGCAGCGCCCCCTTGTGGCCCTGTCCTCGGCAAGCCGGACCAGGGCTCGGAAGGAGAGACCCGCAAGACCGACGCTAAGGCCGGAAAAAGTGTTCAAGCATAAACATACACGCATGCGTGGATAAAAACAAAATTGGCGGCGCAGTCATGAACGACATTGTTCAGGCTCTGGTTCAGCCGTTTGCTCCTTCAGTAAATGCTCCCTGACTCCTCCCATCCCCCATGCCTCCCACTCCTCCCTGAGCACCCTGCCCGGTGCCTCCCAGACCTGGCCCCCTGCCACGAGGACACTACGGAGGCGCACGCACCAGTTGGGGCTTTCCACTACGTCGCCTCTGTTCAATCATGAAGCAAAGTTAAATCACAACTCTAAAGCAGGTTCAGGATTCCAAGCTCAATAACAACTCACCATGTGATTAAACATGGCTTCTTAGCCAGCGCAGAAAGCCGGACAGAAGACAAGCCACACGACAAACAAGAGGACAGAAGGGGGCAGGAAGTGAACGGACCAAAGAACAATCTGGGTCAACTCTTTGCACCTACTGGGGCCTTTTTTCTCTTTTTTTAAAGATGCTATCCATTTGAGAGAGTGAGAGAGATCATGAGAGGGGAGAGGGTCAGGGGGAGAAGCAGACTCCCTGCATGGGCAGCCTCCATCCCAGGACTCCGGGGTCATGACCTGAGCCAAAGACAGATGCTTAACCAACTGAGCTCCCCAGGCGGCCCCACCTACTGCTTCTGATGTTCAAGCACAGAAGGGTCTCGGTTCTGTTCGGAGAACAATTGGACAGAGTCTTTGGGAGGAGCTACCTTTTTTTTTTTTAAGATTTTATTTATTTGGCAGACAGAGCACAAGTAGGCAGAGAGGCAGGCAGAGAGAGAGGAAGGAAAGCAGGCTCCCCGCTGAGCGGAGAGCCGGATGTGGGGCTCGATTCCAGGACCCTGGGATCATGACCCAAGCCTAAGGCAGAGGCTTTAACCCACTGAGCCACCCAGGCACCCCTGCAGCTGCCTTTTTAAAATGTCAAGACAGAGAGGAGTCAGGTCTGAAGAGTCTCACAGTTTGCTGCCAAAATCCTATTTCTTTTAAAGGGATTTCATTGGTTTAGGGCCTCTGCAGACTTCCTCCGGTTCTGCTCGTTATCAAGTCTGGGTGTCAGCCGGCGTTGGTCCCGGCGATATCTCCTAGCTGTGGTGCCTTAACTGCTTGTGTCTTTCCTTGACACGGGCTCCTGCTTGACATGAGAGACTCCATTTTGCTCTCTACACCCCCACCCCCTGGGCTGTCACTGTTGGCCTGTGAAGGCAAGGGAAAAAGGCCGTCTGGGTCACCACTGTAACTCCACAATCTGGGGCACAAAGTAAGGCTTGGATGACCAGCAAGGCACCCTCAACATTCTCCCTCAACACACATTTTGCTTTGTTTAATAGCTTTTTTTTTTAAGATTTTATTTTTTCATTTGACAGAGAGAGAGAGAGCAAGCATAAGCAAGGGGAGCGGCAGCAGGAGTGGGAGAAGCAGGCTCTCCTCTAAGCAGGAAGCCCTAAGTGGGACTCGATCCCAAGACCCCAGGACCATAACCGAGTCTAAGGAAGACATTTAACCATCTAAGCCATCCAGGCACACCTACCCTAAAAAGATTTCCTGGGCCCTTTTGCAGCCACTCCCCATTCCCACATCCAGCCCCAGGCAGCCATTCATCTACTTTCCCTCACATATATATTCTTTTCTTCCTTTTACATACATTTGCTGGATACCTGCTTCCATCAGATATTAGGTGCTGAGAATACACAACGACACACACAGGCTCTGGCCTCAAGGAAGTCAAAGTCCGGCTGGGACAATGGCTAATGGGAAAATATGTCCATTTGCTCATTCATTCATTCAAAACTATTTAATGTTTCCTGAGTACCTTCCATGTGCCATGTACTACTCTAGGATCTAGGGATAGAGCAGTGGCTGGAGGCGGGACAAAAATCCTGTTCTGCTGGAGGATATTTTAATGAGAGGCTAAAAATAAAGAAATCACCAAGTAGATGTGTGATACAATGCCTGGTTGAGTGTTATGAAGTTTTATAAAGAGAAATAAGCTAGTGGAAGGGATAGAAAGTGATGGGGTGAGGGGCGCCTGGGTGGCTCAGTCAGTTAAGCATTGGAATCTGGGTTGTAGCTCAGGTTGTGACCTCATCTGAGCTTCTGCATCAGGGCTCCCTGCTCAGCAGGAGTCTGCTTCTCCCTTTCCCTCTGCTCCTCCTCTCTGAGCTAGTGTGTGTGTGTGTGTGTGTACGTACTCTCTCTCATTCGCTCTCAAATAAATAAATAAATCTTTAAAAAAAGAAAACTGTCCCTCTCTCCCTCTGACCCTCCTCCCCCATGCTGGTCTTGTGTTCTTTCTCTCTAAAATAAATAAATAGGGCGCCTGGGTGGCTCAGTGACTTAAGCCTCTGCCTTGAGCGCAGGTCATGATCTCAGGGTCCTGGGATCAAGTCCCATATTGGGCTCTCAACTCAGTAGGGAGCTTGCTTCCCTCTCCCTCTCTCCCCCTGCCTCTCTGCCTGCTTGTGATCTGTCTCTGTCAAATAAATAAATAAAATCTTCAAAAAAATAATAAAATAAATCTTTTTAAAGAGATTGATGGGGTAGGATTTTAAGGTGTTCAGGGAGCATGTCTATGAGAAATAAACATTTGATGAGAGACCTGACCTATTTGATAATAAATATATATAATAAATTTTATAATAAAGTGTTGAGCCTCGATGTCAGGGCGGCCCACACACTGGGGCACACTCCGTGCTCCTAGCCATCCCAGGCTTATATACGCCTTCTGAGCAGGTCTCAAGAGTTTGGTTTAGGGACCCCAGGGGAGGTGCCGGAGACATCATGTGGACAAAGTTCACATGATTTCCATAATAATATCAATATGTTCTTTTAGCTTATTTCACTCATGGAACGTGTGCTTGTAAGTTCTTATATTTTGTTTATTTATTTTGAGGTAGGATTTCACTTTATTTTTATCTTTTTTTTTTTTTTAAGTAATCCCTACATGGAATGTGGGGCTTGAACTCACGAGCCTGAGATCACGGGTTGCATGCTCTACTGACTGAGCCAGCCAGGAGCCCCAGATTCTTGTGTGTAAAATTCTCTGTTTTGGGGCACCTGGGTGGCTCAGTCGGTTTGGCCTCTGCCTTCGGCTCAGGTCATGATCCTAATGAGGGAGCAAAAGGCTGGCTAAGGACAAAGCAGACACTGGCACCCTACACCCCCCACCCCTTGTGACATCTGTGACTTCCTCCGGAACTGCTGGCTGCCCTACAGGAAGGACAGATGGTTAACTAATAGAGATCACAATCCTGCAGGACAGGAGTCCCCCTCAGTTTGCAAATGTCCTCGTGACTTACAAGGAAGAGGCTTTCTTATCAACAGCCTAACTTCCAAAGACCCATAACTCAGTTCCGGAAGCCCCTCCCTGCCCATAAGACTGAAGGATTCTGAGGTGAAAGGAGCTGTAAATCAGGCTGAGTTTCTGACAAGGATGGTGACAGGAGAAATGTGACATTCCACCAGGAACCTCCCAACTGTCTTCATGTTGGTACCTCGTTAGAGAAACAAACAAACAAAACACAGCTTGGCTTGACAATTACCAGGCCACCAGTATCCTGAAACTACTTAAAGCTACCAGTATTTACCATGTCAGACCATCTGAACCCCTTTTGTCCTCACCTCCCCAAATCCCGAGTATATAATCAGCCACTCGGGATCCCGGGGCAGCAGCTCTTCCTGACCACGGGGCCTGTCCCCGTGCTTTAACAGAATCACCTTTTTGCACCAGAGACGTCTTAAGAATTCTTTCTTGGTCGTTGGCTCCAGACCTCATTTATGTTCTAAAACTTCATCATTTGGCACCCAAACATGTGGATTTGAATCCTTACATCTGGACTCTGAGCCTGGGCACAAAATCAGTGAGTACTTTCTTTTCTCTTCCCCTAGTCTCATTTCAGGCGCCCTTCAAGGTCTTTATGGAACACTTGCATAAGTGTTCCATAAGTCTGCCTTTTGGCTGGAAGTTAGTTTCCTGGTCAGAATGGTAGTAAGACCCAGAAACTTGATACCCTCTCTTTATTCCCGTTTTTACACAAAGTTGTCTGTCTTAGGCACAGGGCAGCCACCTATGTCACTAGGAAGGCTGCCAATCTTTTTTTTTTTTTAAGATTTTATTTATTTATTTATTTGACACAGAGAGAGCACAAGTAGGCAGAGAGGCAGGCAGAGAGAGAGAGGAGGAAGCAGGCTCCCTGCTGAGCAGAGAGCCCAATGCGGGGCTCGATCCCAGGACCCCGAGATCATGACCCGAGCCGAAGGCAGCGGCTTAACCCACTGAGCCACCCAGGCTCCCCAAGGCTGCCAATCTTAAGACTCCCGTGTGAGGCTTCCTCCTGACTGATCTAATGTGATCCCCTCCACATCCCTGGTCTAGCCACTTCTGGCCATGGGACCTCCACTGGGAGCTGGCCAGTACCCGACTGAATTAAAACCCAACTGGGGACCGTTTCCTAGGGAAGTTGGCTGTAAGGACCACATGTGTTAGAATGTCTGTTAGACCATGATGGATTTCTATCTTTACGGTTTTCTGTCAATGTCCTTTATTAACTACTTAAAGCTACAAAATTGGGTAATTTCCCCTTGTGAAACTTTTCTAGTATTTTCCATGGGTTGAGAACAGCAGGGCAATAACATAACTTCCAGAGTGTAGGACGACACAATATTTTAGTCCATTCACCAGGCACCCACCTGTAGCCTCGGATGCGATGGGGGAGAGGAGGGCCGCTGGCACCCCTCCAGGGCCTTTTCCAGCAGTAATGCCATCACAGGAAGGCAGAGATGGTTCTCAATAGTGATTTTCATTGAGGGACGTCTCTGGTCGCTTTTGACACCTGGAACCTCTGACGTATCCTGTGTGGGATGCCACCCAGGAGTCAGGGGGGATTTTGGTAATGGACCTTCTTTTTCTAGGAACATGGGATCATCATCTGTTCCCAAGGATTCTCCCTTGGGATGCCTTTTAACCCACTGGTATCAATTCGGACTACAAGATTTAAGAAAGAAAAAAAAAAAAAAAAGAACTTCCTCTGTAACACTGAATGGCCTCAGTACTCCTTAGGAGGTGAGGAAAAGCAGCCCATAAATGGGACATTAAGTTTCAAGTCAATCTGTCAGTTCGATCTCTTCGGCAAGGAGAAGGGCAAATGGACTGAAATCCCATATGTCCAAGGCTTTATGGCCCTAAATCAGGATCAGGATCTGCAGGCCTCTTGTAGAGTTTATCTAATCCTCAACCAGGTTAACAACCCCCAGTGGGTATGTTGAGTGAGGACTGTCTAACTAGGCTGATTCCTCTTAAAAAACCTGGGATATTGGAGGGACTGCTAGCCAGTCCAAAGAAAGAGGACGTCTGCTCTGTTGCTAACCCTCCTCCTTATAAACCCCAAGACCCTTCTGCCACCAGCCCAGCTGGACATACCAGGAACGGGACTCCCTATCTTCCATTTAAGAATGGGATGCATCCTCTTAGGGAAGTCACTAATGGAGAAATGGACACAATTAGGGTCCACATCCCATTCTCCACGACAGACCTGGCTCAGAGAAAACAACCATTAGGACAGTATTCTGAAAACCCCTCTCGATTTATTGAGAGCTTTCAAGAAGTATCAATTGTGTTCGATTTGACCTGGCAGGATATATATATAGATATAGATATCTATATCTATATCTATATCTATATCTATATCTATATCTATATATATATATATATCCTGCCTATATCTATATCTATATCTATATATCTATATATATATATATATATATATATATATATATCATTTTAACTTTTTGCGCCCCTGAGGGAAAGAGACAAATCTGGGAGGAAGCATAGGAGTTCGTGAGGAGCTGGCGATGGGAGGCAGGGATTATTGCCAGGCCAGGGGTGCTGCCATCCCTAGCACCAAAACATGCTGCAACTATCAGGAGGACGATCCAGGGAGATAAAAATGAGACCATATGATCACTGATAGAAGGAATGAAAAAAGCGTTCTTTAAACCTGTAAACTTTGATAAACTTCAGGAAGTCACACAAGGAACTGATGAGAATCCAGCTCTATTTCAGGGACGAGCGGTAGAGGCCATCCAGAAATATACAAGTTTGGACCCAGTCTCACCCAAGAGAGTCACCATACTAAATACACATTTTATAAACCAGTCAGCACCTGACATCCGCCAAAAATGAACTAAAATGGCTTTAGGCCCTTAAATTCCCATCCAGCACCTCCTAGAAATAGTGACTGGAGGCTTTACTAATAGAGATGTGGCCTTAAGGCAAGAAAAGGACTGGAGAACTAAACTGCAGGATAAGATACAGGCTCAAATGATGGCTGCACCAGACTAACCAGGGGCAAAAGAAAAGGCCAGTAACAGAGAACTAGGTAAGTCCCCATGCTATACATGTGGCCAGATTGGACACTGGAGCAGAGAATGTCCAAACAAACCCTTTCCACTAACACCATGTCCTCTCTGTAAAGAAACATGACAGGAGCACCTGGCTCAGTGGATTAAGCCTCTGCCTTCAGCTCAGGTCATGATCTCCGGGTCCTGGTATCAAGCCCCGAATTGGGATCTCTGCTCAGCAGGGAGTCTGCTTCCCCCTCTCTGCCTGCTTGTGATCTCTCTGTCAAATAAATAAATGAAATCTTAAAAAAAAAAAAAGTCCAATAAATACCTCTGCCCAAAAAGCTGAAATAATGGTACTCGTCCGTGCTCTTTAGTTGGCAAAAGGTCTAAAAATTAACATTTATACTGACTCCAAATATGCCTTCCTGGTACTACATGCCCATGGGGCTATTTGGAAGGAAAGGGGATTGTTGTGGTTTTGTTTTGTTTTTTAAAGATTTTATTTATTTGACAGAGATCACAAGTAGGCAAGGAGGCAGGCAGAGAGAGAGGAAGGGAAGCAGGCTTCCTGCTGAGCAGAGAACCCGAAGTGGGGCTTGATCCTAGGACCCCAGGGTCATGACCGGAGCCGAAGGCAGAGGCTTTAACCCACTGAGCCACCCAGGCACCCCACAAAGGGGATTGTTATCAAGTCATAACTCCCCAAGCCAACATGGGCCTGAGATCATTACCCTTCTTTTTTTCTTTTTTTTAAAAGATTATTTATTTATTTATTTATTTGACAGATCACAAGCAGGCAGAGAGAGAGGAGGAAATAGGCTCCCCGCTGAGCAGAGAGCCCGATGTGGGGCTCGATCCCAGGACCCTGGGATAATGACCTGAGCTGAA
Organism: Mustela nivalis; assembly: GCF_964662115.1. Lineage (NCBI taxonomy): Eukaryota > Metazoa > Chordata > Mammalia > Carnivora > Mustelidae > Mustela > Mustela nivalis. The sequence goes on along the minus strand of NC_139037.1, from coordinate 45,608,971 downwards.
GGCAGAGGCTTAACCCGCTGAGCCACCCAGGTGCCCCGATCATTACCCTTCTTGAGGCTGTACTCCTGCCCAAGGAGGTAGCGTGATTCACCTCAAAGGACATCAAAAGGATAGGACCTTAGAATCTACAGGAATCATGAAGCCAAAGAGGTAGCAAAACAGAAACAGATATTAAGCCTTATGCAGTCTTACCTCCAATGGAGCCCATAATCCGCCAGTCTACTAAGATCAAGAGACTCACATAGCTCAGGAGCAAGGATATACTAAAACTGCAGATGACCGGCTTGTTAACAATGAGGGGAAAATCTTTATACCCAAAGATAATCAGTGGAAGTTAATACAGGGCCTACACCAAGCTACTCATTTGGGTAAAGACGCTTTAAAATATTCAATTAAAAATATATTTGATGAGGGGCGCCTGGGTGGCTCAGTGGGTTAAGCCTCTGCCTTCGGCTCAGGTCATGATCTCAGGTCCTGGGATCGAGCCCCGCATCGGGCTCTCTGCTCAGCGGGGAGCCTGCTTCCTCCTCTCTCTCTGCCTGCCTCTCTGCCTACCTGTGATCTCTGTCTGTCAAATGAATAAAATCTTTAAAAAAAAAAAAATATATTTGATGAGAGCGCCTGGGTGGCTCAGTGGGTTAAGCCTCTGCCTTCGGCTCAGGTCATGATCTCAGGGTCCTGGGATCAAGCTCCACATTGGGCTCTCTGCTCGGCAAGGAGCCTGCTTCTTCCGCTCTTTCTCTCTCTGCCTGCCTCTCTGCCTACTTGTGATCTCTCTGTCTGTCAAATAAATAAATAAAATCTTTAAATATATATGTGTATATATATATGTATATACATATATATTTGATGAAGTGAATTTAACAGCCACAATAAAACAGGTCTGCTGATCCCCTATTGTCTGTACCCAAGTAAACCCAGAAGGCGCGGCTAGCCCTCCTCCTCTCTTAAAACCAGTCCAAAGGCCTGCATCCTGTCCAGGAGAGGACAGACAACTTGATGTCACACAAAGGCCACCCTCCAAAGGCTCTAAGTTTCTATTAGTGTTGTTGATACCTTCACCAGATGGGTTGGGGCCTTTCCATGTAAAACTGAAAGAGCCATAGAAGTAACCAAGATTTTGTTGCTAGAGATTGTCCCTAAATCTGGCCTTCCTCGCTCTCTTCAAGGTGACAACAGTCCTTCTTTCACCGCTGAAATAACTCAACAAATAGCCCAAACCTTAAAAATTAAACACTTCTTGCATTCAGCCTGGCATCCACAATCCTCCGGGAAAGTAGAAAAGGCTAATCATAATTCAAAATGTCATCCTGCTACACTTAGTCTAGAAACCCAGGAAAACTGGGTTATTCTCTTGCCAGTAGGACTTCTCAGGATAAGAACTGCTCCAAAACAACCCCTAGGACTCAGCCCTTTTGAGTTATTGTACAGATAACCATTTCTTTCTGTAGATCTGTTATTAGATGGAGATTATAATGTTCTATTAAATTATTCAGTGGAAGCTGGTTTAATCCATAAATTACTCAATGAATCTATTAATCATCACTCCCTAAACCTGATTTAACTATAACTGAACGTCCACACCACATAAATCCTGGAGACATGGTTTATTTAAAAAATTGGAAGTTGGATATAGCAGAGAACTTAAATTCAGAATGGAAAGGCCCACATCGGGTCATACTATGTACTCCCACCACGGTAAAGCTAGAAGGTCATTCTTTGTGGCCTCATGTATCTAGAATAAAGCCTGCACTTCCTTCACAGGAACCCGGTGCGCAAACTAATGTGTCTTCTTCCTCCTGTGAACCCACAGAAGATCTCAAACTTCTCTTCAAGCGAAAAGATTGTATATCTTCTCTGTGCTTTCCTTCCACCTATCCTAACAGACAGTTCCTTTCTACAGTGGGCACAGCATTATGCTGAACTACAAAATCAAACGGGTTGTTGGGTGTGTGGAATTTTGCCCATGTCAAGTATGTCTGGGTTACCCTGGTGGGTTTCCCCTTCACAGGGCACTGATCAGCACACTCTATAGGATTATATTTCAGATATAATATATAGAGATAGCATGTATCAGGATAAATCTATCACTAGTCAAGAAGTTTCTTCCTGGCCCATGATCAGTAAGGTGTGGAACTCACCAAGACATGACCAAACTTTTTCATATGCTTAAACTATTAAAATCTTTTTTTGGGGGGGCGCCTGGGTGGCTCAGTGGGTTAAGCCTCTGCCTTTGGCTCAGGTCATGATCTCAGGGTCCTGGGATCGAGCCCCGCATCGGGCTCTCTGCTCAGCGGGGAGCCTGCTTCCTCCTCTCTCTCTGCCTGCCTCTCTGCCTGCTTGTGATCTCTCTCTGTCAAATGAATAAATAAAATCTTAAAAAAAATCTTTTAAAAAAAATATTTTATTTATTTATTTGACAGACAGAGATCACAAGTAGGCAGAGAGAGAGAGAGAGAGAGAGAGAGAGGAGGAAGCAGGCTCTCCACGGAGCAGACAGCCCAATGTGGGGCTCGATCCCAGGACACTGGGATCATGACCTGAGTCGAAGGCAGAGGCTTTATCCCACTGAGCCACCCAGGCGCCCCGAACTATTAAAATCTTAACTGACCTTACAAACCCACAAATTAATACCCACCAACCAGCGCCTAAGTTACAAAACTCTACTTATCACTATACTGAGGAAAGCATGTATCAAATCTGGGATCCATGTTTCTGGCTCACACCGACTATCAGACAGCTCAATCAAAAGGCAGTTTTATGCTGGGAGCAAAGAAATCATACAGATGATATTTGGACAAGTAACACACGACATCTGGGATGGCTGTCATTAGAAGTATGTTCCCAAATAATAGTAGTCCGGGCTACCGACTGGTTTGCTCCTGATTGGGTCAGGCAACCTGGCATCAGATGGCCAGCAACAAGTGGAACCCACTGGGTATGTGGAACTAACCTCTGGCCCTGGCTTCCTCTGGGGTGGATAGGTCACTGCACCTTAGGTTTTGCTGGGATTCATGGATGCATTACTAAAAACCATCACTACCAGGGCATGATATCAGGGTCCTGGGATTGAGCCCTGCATCAAGCTCTCTGCTCAGTGGGGAGCCTGCTTCCTCTGCCTGCCTCTCTGCCTACTTGTGATCAATCTCTCTCTCTGTCAAATAAATAAATAAATAAAATCTTAAAAAGATAAAAATAAATAAAAACCACCACTACTGCAACTAATCTCCCCAATTTAAAACAAAGATGGACATGATCTGCTTTTAAATGGTATGATCACTTAACATCCATTTTTGTTCCATCTGTAGGGCTAGAGGATGTCATCTGGCTTGTAGAACCCCTTCATAAACGCGCCGTGAAGGCACTCAGTGATTCACTAAATAGCATTTCCTTACTTAATATGGAAGTCACACAGGTGTGCAAGGTGATGATACAGAACAGAATGACCTTAGCTGTCCTAATGGCCGCACAGCGTAGCACAGGTGCAATGATCAGAACAGAATGCCATGTGTACATCCCAGATTATCACAAAAATGTCACAAGACTAATAAAAGATATGAATGCCCCAATTGGGGCTGTACAAAATCCTTCCCTCTCTCAGTGATTGGTTAAGTTCCTGGTTTAAAGGAGGATTATGGTCAATGATTAAAGATCTCTTTCCTGGACTTCTCATTTTTTTTTTTTTTAAGATTTTATTTATTTATTTGACAGAGAGAGAGAGATCTCAAGTAGGCAGAGAGGCAGGCAGAGAGAGGGGAGAAGCAGGCTCCCCACTGAGCAGAGAGCCCAATGTGAGGCTCGATCCCAGGACCCTGAGATCATGACCTGAGCTGAAGGCAGAGGCTTAACCCACTGAGCCACCCAGGTACCCCTGGATTTCTCATTCTTATAATCTTACTAATCTTAATGTGCTGCCTCCTTTGATGTTTCTCCACTTGGTGCCGAGACTCCGTGGCTACAATGACTTCACGTCGTCCACATGATCCTGACCACCCACAGAGATAAGTTCTGTACTGTCACCATTGGGTTCAGCTACCTCCATCTTCCATAACTCCCCTACACATTCCCCAACTGACCAATGTTGACCCATAGGTAGGGACAGCTCGACGCCCCTAAGGAAGAAGTTACAGAAGATGAGACCTTCCACCTTCAACAACCTTAAAGATTTAAGGGTCAAAATTGCAGAAAATGGCACACACCCCCCCCGCCATGGGATATATGTGACATTCCTCAGGCATTCCTGGCTGCCCTAAAGGAAAAACAAATAGTTAGCTTGTAGAGATCACAATCCTGCAAGACCCAAGTCTCCCTCAGTTTGCAAATGTCCTCGTGATTTGCAGGGAAGAGGCTTTCTTATCAATAGCCTAGCTTCCAAAGACCCATAACTCAGTTCCAAAAGCCCTAACTGCCCTCCCCCCATAAGACTGAAGGAGGCTGAGGCGAAAGGAACTGTTGTTTCTTCTAAACCTAAAGCTCACTGACAAGGATGTGCAGGAGAAACGTGACATTCCACCGGGAAACTCCAAACTGTCTCCATGTTGGTACTTCGTTAGAGAAACAAACACAGCTTGGCTTGACAATTACCAGGCCGCCAATATCCTGAAAGTCTTCTTTACCATATGTCAGCCCATCTGAACACCCCCTTTTGTCCTCACCTCCCCAACTTCCAAGTATATAATCAGCCACTTGGGATCCCGGGTCAGCAGCTCTTCCTGCCCATGGGGCCTGTCCCCGTGCTTTAATAAAACCACCTTTTTGAACCAGAGATGTCTTAAGAATTCTTTCTTGGTCGTCGACTCCGGACCTCACTTATGTTCTAAAACTTCATCAATCCCAGGGTCCTCTATCAAGCCCCCACATCAGGCTCCCTCCCTGCTCAGCAGGGAGTCTGCTTCTCCCTCTCTCTTTGCTGCTCTGCCTACTTGTGGTCCTTCTTGCTCTGTCAAGTAAATAAATAAAAATCTTTTTTTAAATTTCTGTTTTAAGTTCTAATATAGTGAATATCAGTAGTTGTAACCCCACATAAGTAAAACCTCTTTGGCATCCTTAGTACTTGTAAGAAAAGGATCTTGAGACTGAGAAAGTTCCAGAAGAGCTGCCCAGAGCAAATCTTTCCCAAGTCACTGTGACAGTCACAAAACGATTCCACAAGTTTCCAAATGTTGCCCAGCCACGGCTCCTGGCTAAGAATCACAGCCACTGGCTACAGAGAATCAACAGGATTCTTTGTCCTTCTTCCTCTTACTTCTGTAAGAGGACGCTGAATTGGATTTTTCCAGGACCACCAGAATTGCTACTAAGTCCCCAAGATGGGGCCCAAAGTGTCCAACTACCCCATAGCTTAAGTTTAACGTCTCCACAATTGGAACCAGCCACCTACCCAAAGAATTCACTGAGATGGCACAAGGCTGACCCACCTTCCAGCAACCCCCCCTTCCCCCCCACCCTGACCAAAAGATGGAGCAGGGGCGCCTGGGTGGCTCAGTGGATTAAGCCACTGCCTTCGGCTCAGGTCATGATCTCAGGGTCCTGGGATCGAGTCCTGCGTTGGGCTCTCTGCTCAGCAGGGGGCCTGCTTCTCTCTCTCTCTGCCTGCCTCTCTGCCTACTTGTGATCTCTCCCTGTCAAATAAATAAATAAAATCTTAAAAAAAAAAAAAAAAAGATGGAGCAGAGTAAGGAAGTACCAGCCTGTTTGGAGAGAATGGAAAAGGCAGAATTCCCTAGAGTAACAAGACCTTTCTTTCCTTCATAAACTCTGAATCAGGTTTCAACAGAAGTTTTTTATTTTTCCCCTCAAATATTTGTTATGAAAAAATTTAGGGGTACCTGGATGGCTCACTCAGCTAAGTGGCCAACTCTTGATTTTGGCTCAGGTCAGGACTTCAAGGTTGTGGGATCGAGCCCCACTTCAGGCTCCATGCTCGGTTGGGAGTCTGCTGGAGATTCTCTCTCTTTCCTTCTGCCTCTGCTCTCCCTCTCTAAAATAAAAAATCTTTAAAAAAATTTTTTTTAAATCTATGGAAAAGTTGAGAGAATGGTGCACAAACACTCCCACATATCCTCTCCATAGAATCAGCAGTGGCTAACATTCTATAGTTTGCTTCCTCTCTTAGTACCCACACATGCTCACACACACATGACCTTTGCTGAACCATCCTGAGTCTTGGCTCCTAAGGACTTTATGTATTTTCTAAGAATAAGGATATTCACTCCCTGAATGACAATATCATTATCACAGCCAAAACCATGAGCAAATCATTCCACACAAACTCGCGGTACCCAAGGCTCGGTTTTAAAATGAATGAAAATGAAATACACCAGACTGATCAAGACAAATACCATAGGATTTCACTCACATGCAGATTCTAAAAAGCCAAAACGAGTGAACAAATAAAAAGCAGAATCCCACCTAGAAATACAAAGAACAAGGGGAGGGTTGCCAGAGGGGAGGGGCTGGGGGGGATGGGCAAATAGGTGAAGGGGCGTGGGAGGTACAGACTTCCAGTTACCGGTTGAGTAAGACCCGGGGATAAAAGATACAGCATAGAGAATGTAGCCAATGATATTGTAATAACGATGTAGGGTGACAGACGGTAGCTACACCTGTGGCGAGCATAGGTAATCTTTAAAGAGGCGGAATCACTATAGTGTAAACACCTGAAGCTAATGGAACACTGTATGCCAACCAAACTCAAGAAAAACTTAAATAAAAACAAAATACATGACAATGAGAAAAGCAGTAGAGAATCTGGTGAAATTGTCATTAAGTTTCCCCCACAGCCTTTATCCAGCAGGGGAGAAGGAAAGGACAGGAGAGGGGAGGGGAGGGGAGGGGAGGAAAAAGAAGAAAGAAAGAAAAGAAAGAAAAGAAAGAAAGAAAGAAAAGAAAAGAAAAGAAAGAAAGAAAGAAAGAAAGAAAGAAAGAAATAAATTAACGTGGATATTAGGTAGGGCCAGTAGTTGGAAAACAAAAGGAAACTCACCTTTTGATCCCCAGGCACTGACACTTCTCAATAAACGATTTCCATCTGGAATTGGGACTTGGACGCCATGATCCCAGGGGATAGCACTGGATACTTTTGGGACAGAGGTGGGTTTTAAGTTAGTACCAAGATGAGCCATACTGTAATTTCCCAAATTTGGCTGTAACAAGGTTTGCTATCATGCATGTTTCCGGAGAACCTTAATGCTCCTCTCTTTGAGAAGTAAGGATTGTATGCTCTCTCTTACAACTCTTTTGCGAAACACTCACCCGCTGTAGGCTGAGCAGCAGGGTCAGAATTCTAAATGCCCCAGGACCACCACCCTGTGAGGAAGCCCAAACTAATCTACGTGGAGAGACCACGTGAGGAGAGAGAGCCGCCCCCCACCCTGGCCCCCAGCTGCTTCTCTGTCCCGGCTTCGGCCACCCACTGATTGCAACCATATGAGGTTCCCCAGCCAGAACTGCTCTTCTGGATCCTTCCCCCAAATCTGACCACAGACAAGGTGAGAGAGTACAGGCTGACTCTTGGTTTAAGCCATCATGTTTTGGGAGTGATTTGTTACCCAGCAGTAGTTAACTAGAAAGAGGGTGGAGTGCAGAAAATAAGTAGCTTGTGGAGAACTGCAGCCTCCAGAGCTGAACATGATCATATCAATGATAGCAATAGCTGATAACATTTTAAGTGTTTTTGTGTCTGAGCACCATTTTAAGTGCTTGGCATTAACCACCTTATTTAATCTGCACAGCAACCCCAGGAAGAGAGCGTCATTATTATCTCCGTCTCACAGATAGGAAACAGAGCACAGAAGACAGCAGAAATTAGCTAAAAAGGGGAATTTGGACCCCCCTCCCCCCATTGCTTCAGCAGCTGGGATTAACCACTCATCTTGCCAAAGAGGAACATATGACTTGGCTCAGCCAATCCGGGCATTCTGCTCCCAACTCTCCCAGGCCACAGTGATTGGCTGTGAGATGGGCATGTGATGAGAGCTGTAGGGTCATGTGACCTCGGCCAGCCAGTCAGAGTCAGCCTCATCACTTTGGCAGGGGAAGCTGAGTCTGAGGTGCTCCCTTTTACCTTCAGAATAGGAAGGTGGTGTCTAGTGGCCAGAGGGCTGCTGGCAGCCATTTTGGGGGAGCTGTCACAGAGAAAGATGGGAGCAGAAGGAGGAAAACAAAATGGGGTCGTGAGTGACAATGCTGAATTATTGTCTCAGCTTTAGCTGTAGCCAACCAAGGGGTGGATTTTCCAGTTAAAAGTTCTCTTTGTAGCATAAGCCATTGGAGTCAGCTTTTCTGTTATTTGCATGAGACTAATCAAAATATTTAACAACCAGTGGGCAGCCTGGGTGGCTCAGTGGGTTAAGCCTCTGCCTTCAGCTCAGGTCATGATCTCAGGGTCTTGGAATCGAGCCCCACATCAGGCTCTCTGCTCAGCAGGGAGCCTGCTTCCCCCTGCCTCTCTGCCTACTTGTGATCTCTCTCTCAAATAAATAAATAAAATCTTTAAAAAAAATTTTAACAACCAGTGTTTTGGGCACTGAGCAGTCAGTATGGTTCACTGCTGTGCAAGACCGTGACACTTCTCTTGCTGCATTGTGGAGAGGTCTGGGACGCTCTGGGGAAGGGACCAGGGCAGCTGGAGTGGTCATGGTGAGGGACATTTGTGGCCCTCAAGGCAGCGTAATTTACCAACCAAAGCAAGTACTTTAGTATCTCAGCCACTGACACAGCGAGACAGTCCAAGCTGACTGTTCCGCTTTCCTTGCTGACTGATACAACCCCCTTTTGACATAAACTAGTGTGAATGGATTTCTGTTTCCTGCAAGTGGAAAAAAAGACATCCTTTCATGAACCTGAGTCATGAATCAAACCTTTAGGAAATAACAAATAGCAGTGAGATGTCAGTGTAACCGAATGAGGTCATTTCAGCTTCGGGTCAGGCAGAAACTCTACCGAGATTCAGACGGAGCTGCCAGAGTCCGCACCCTTTGGCCCAGGAATCCCACTTCTGGGACGTACAAGGATGTGGATCGCGGCATTATTTATAATGGGAGGAAATTGGAAACAGCTTCAATATCTGGCAACGCTGCCTCGTTGAGTAAACATTGTGCAAACATTAGAAATTGTGTTTATACAAAGATGTTTTAACAGGGGAACAGCTTACGTTTTAAGAAGGGAAAAAGTAGGACTGTATAAACAATTCGCTCACAGAGTTATGTAAAACACAGACACACACACACACATTTTCTTATAGCCTGAATAAAATAGAAAAGACTCAATGAAAATACATTAACCTGTTAACCACAATAGTGTCATGGGGTTTGCAGGCAATGGATCTTTGTCTTTTTAGTTTTCTATATTTTCCAAACTCTGCTTAAGGGACAGCAAACTTTTTTTTTTTTTTAAGAAATGTTAACTATTGGGGCACCTGGGTGGCTCAGTGGGTTAAAGCCTCTGCCTTTGGCTCAGGTCATGATCTCAGAATCCTGGGATGGAGCCCCGCATCTGGCTCTCTGCTCAGGGGGGAGCCTGTTTCCCTTCCTCTCTCTCTGCCTGCTTCTCTGCCTACTTGTGGTCTCTCTCTCTGTCAAATAAATAAATAAAATATTTAAAAGAAAGAAAGAAAGAAAGAAATGCTAACTATTATTATATTTAAGGTTTTATTTTTAAGTAATCTCTACACTCAAGGTGGGGCTGGAATTCACAACCCCAAGATCGAGAGCTTCTCTCTCCACAAACTGAGCCAGCCAGGTGCCCTGAAACTCTTCTTTATTTTTCAAAATTGTAACTGAGATCATGAACATCTGCAGATAAAACAAAACAAAACAAAACAAAAACAGAGAGACAGTAAACCCACACCGGCCCATCACCCAGCTTCAAGAACCATCAACATTCTGCCATTTCATCTTCTTCCCCCTCCCCATTATTTCCAATACTTAAAAAACAAAAAAAAAAAAAAATCAAAAAAACCCAGACATCACATTCATTTAAATGATACAATGAGCATCGAAAAAGGGGAGGGGTATATTTCCTTACATAGCTACAACACCTAATCACATCTAACAAAATTAACATGTTTTTAAAAGTTTATTTATTTGTTTTTAGTAATCTCTGCCCCTAAAGTGGGGCTCAAATACTGGACCCCATGATCAAGAGTAGCTTGCTCTTCTAGCTGAGCCAACCAGGCACTCCAATACATTTCTTACAGCCAATCCTTATTCTGGCTACATTCATTGTACTTGTTCTTAATTGTTGTTGTTGTTGTTTGAACGAGTTCTACTCCCCAAGGTGGGGTCCGAACACAGGACCCCAAGGTCAAGAGTCACACTCCTGTTCTTGTTTTTTTGTTTGTTTGTTTTTATATTCTTATTTACACACAGTGAAAATCAAGTGAGTGTGTGTGTGTGCGTGTGTGTACAGTTCTATGAGTTTTGACAACCTCAGAGTCATGTTAATGACCATCAGAAGCAGGATTTGGGGCACTTCTACTCCAAAATGCCCCTGGGTTTTGTAGTCAAGTGTGTTTGGTTTTTATGTTTCTATACTCTTTTTTTTCCTAATGGAAGAGAAAGCAATAATCAGAGGTGATTTAAACCCTGAACTTAATAAGATTTCCAACCATGGGGTTAGGTAGGAGACCTGGGCTCCTGTCCCCACTCTCTCCAGCTTGGGGCCTTCCTCTCTCTGGGCCTCAGTTTCCCATCAGTAAGGTGGGTGCTCTGAGGACCCAGTGAGTTAGGAGGGTTCTTAGGAAGATCTCAGTGACGGGAGATGGGGGACTGGGGTGGTCTGACCTACTCTCCCTTCTTTAATCACAGCCCCCTAGACTGAGTCATCTGGTCCAGATCAGCCTGCACTCTTTGGCCCCTCCCCTTTCTCTCCCCGAAGCCAACCAGACACTGTGTTCTGTGGTTCCCGCTGTTGATGAGACTCTCAGCAGGCGGGGACCCCAGTGCCTGTGCCACCTGGGCCCCAGCCTGGCCTACAGCCTTCCCTTGTTTCCCCTGGAACCCGCTCCTCCTCCCCCATTCCTAAATCACACCACACCCTGCGTGATATCCAAAAGGATATCACAGAGGCCTGCCAAGTGCCCTTGTGCCCTATATGACAAAATTATTTCCAGTAATAATTGGAAAATGAAACAAACAATATTAATGGCCACAAAAAATGCAGAGTGAACATTTTCTTTTCTTGAACCTCATATATATAAAATCATGCCAGTAGAAAAAGCATTTAAAAATAAACATTACAGTACAAAAAAGAAAAAAAAAGCACTATTAATTATTCAAAATTTATGGCAAGATTCAAAGTTTGAACTTGGGTCCTTTGGTTACAGTCTGATGTAATAAAGTTTTATGTAAATAACTGAGTTTTTTTCCTTTTCGACGAGAGCGAGATTGGGAGGGAGGGAGACACAAAGAGAGAGAGAGAGAGAGAGAGAGAACGCGTACAAAGAAGTTGGTTGCATTTCCAATGGCTACTTTACAGTAAAGGCACAGCTCTGAGTCCCATCTTCCGGACACAGGGCTCTGAACACTAGGGGGCGCCCTCCAAACCCACCCACCCCCGTCCCGCCCCCAGCCAAGGAGTTAGGACGATGGCTTCGCAGAAAACTTACCTCCTGGTCCCTGGCTCCCTCCAGAAGCTGCATCCCTCCAGTTCGCACCTCCAGCTACGTGCTGGCCAGCCCTGACTCCCCAGAGTTCTCTGCGGGGCCTGCCTTGAACCTGCACAGGGAGATGGGCTTAGCAAATCGGAGGGTGGTGCTAGGGGGTCGGGGGTGGAACTGAGACGGCGGGCAGGTGTGTGGATTTAAGAGTTCTGGTAGTGGGAGAGAAAGGCCTGAGAGCTGAAAATGGCCTGCTTCCTAAGCTGGGCGGTGGGAAGAAGGAGGTTCATTTCATTTTTTTTTTTAAATCGTCTATTTAAGTAGACACACATGCAAAACAGTACAATCTATAACTGTACAGCGGGGTGAGTTTTCGCCAACTGAAGTCATTCTCACTGTGGATCCCCCTGTGTGACTATACCTACTTTATTTATCCCCTCTCCGTTGGGAATGAGGGAGTAAGCCAAAGGGAAAGAGTTCTCCAGGCAGACAGAACAGTTAGTGCAAAGGTCCCAAGGTGAGAACATGTTTGGTATTTTAGAGGACCAACAAGGAGATAGGCGGGGCTAGAGAGGAGCAAGCAAGGAAGGTGGGGTGGATAGATTAGGTCAGACAGTGTGAAGGAAGCCAATGGTGCCCAGTCGTAAGGGCGGCAGTGGTGAGTCTAGCTTTTACTCGGAGTGAAATGGGGCCGAGGGAAGTTTCTGAGCAGGGGAGGAACCTGATCTGACTTGGGTATTCAGAGTCCCACTAACTGTGTGAGGGAAGAGAGCCCAGGGGCAGAGGCAGGACGGGGAAGAGGGATAGAGTGGGTAGAAGCAGTGGAGGTAGCCAGAAATGTTTAGATGCAGAATACACTTTTTGGTATATGATTAGCGATGTATTTTATTGACTTCTGCCATCTTATTTTGTGATTCTGTTGTCCCCACCTCTAATGTAGGCTTCTTTGAAGTGGCTAGCTGCATATTCGGCTTGGTTTTGTCTTACCTATTTTTTGCCTTTCTTTTCCTTCCACTAATTTGCAATTTATGCATTCTTTATATTGTTTTAATAGTAATACTTTGCAATTTGGAGTTGCAATGAATTTCAAACCTTACAATTCGTGTACACTTTAAAAAATCAGGTCTGAAGTTTAATGAAGAGTTTAATCATTATACCAGACGCTATTTGGGTCACGACCCCCAGTCCCTAGACCAAAGGCTGGAACTGGCCATGTTTACTGAGGATTGTGAGAGCACCGGCCACCAGGGGGCACGAACGGCTTGGGGTGCATCGGCGCTCAGTGACCGTCAGGGGGCGCGGGGGCGCTCGTCCCTTGAACGCCTTGACCACCCGGACTGTTTTCCTCCGGACATTCCAAACGAGAACGCGTTGGTCCCCGATTTGTGCCAAGGGCCTCATAGCGCTGGTTCTGAGGATTAGTGAGCGGGATACAGGCAGGATAAAGGCTAGATCCTCGATACACCGTCCGGACCCCGGGGGGTGGAATGAGAGGGAAGCTGGAATTCGACCTCAAAGTTTTCCAGCACTGTTGGCCACCGCTGTCCCCATTCCTGGGACATTTATACCGCAAGGTGGTCATGGGAAAAAATGGGATGAACGTGGGCTTCCAGACAGAGGTGCCCGAGGGAAGGACAATATGGAAATTGCCTACGTTTGTTTGTTTCTCTTCTGTGAATGTTCAGAGCTTCAATGGATTCTCAAAGGAACCTATAAACCCCCAACACAGACTGTTTGGAACCCTATCTCTTCCTCCAGGAAGCCTTCCCTGATGTTCTCTCAGACTGGGTCAGGTGCATTCTCTGGGCATCCACAGCCTCTGATCTTACCCCAGCTGGGTCCTGACCCCTCTACCAGCGCCTCTGCTATCCCAGAATGGATTGCTAACCCCATCCACCCCCCCCCCCCCCCCCCCGCCAGCCCAGCTCAGTCAGTTAAATGTCTGCCTTCAACTTGGGTCATGATCCCAGGGTTCTGAGGTTGAGCCCCACACCAGGCTCTGTGCTCAGTGCGTAGTCTGCTTCTCCCTCTGCCCCTCCCCACCTCTCTCTGTCCCAAATAAATAAATAAAAATCTTAAAAAAAAAAAAGACCCTAACACTGCTACGTGGGTGAAGAATGACTCACACAGAGACTTCCGTTCTGTTTTGTTTCGGTGTCAATGAACCCTTCCACTCCCAACCATTCCCTGTACCCTTAGCTTATGATTTGCCAGGGCTCTTTTTGTGGGAAGAATTTTGGACTCTCCCAGCCACCACCATCACCACTAACACCATCATGGCCAGAAAGTAGGCAGGGGTCACTGGGGGTAGGGAGGCCTGTGCGGGACACTTCAGCATAACACACACAGCTCATTGTCACTTCCACATGTCCCTTCACAGGCCACCCACCAGGACAGCCACTCCCTGCTCCTAGCTGGAGGTCCAGTTCTCCTCCATTCATCCCTCCAGGGGCTCCAGCCCCCACCACCTCCCAAGTCCCACAATAGCTTTTGACTTTGGGGAGTAGGGGAAATCTAGGGCCCCCTCTAGCTGAGAAAAGAGGGAGCCCTCTGAGCAAGACCCCATGGCGGGGGTGGGGGGGTGGGGAGAGGGGATCTCTCCCGAGATTAGAGAGATAGGAAAAAATAAAGACACGGACACAGAGACTATGTCCCTGTGTTATAGAGAAAAGACGAGAGCCAGAGAGAAACAGACATAGGAGGAGAAAGATACATAGGCAGACAGAAGCACAAAGTACAAAATAGGTGTTTTTTAATTGAAAATTTTTATAAAAAGGAGAGGGAACATGAAGGTGCCCATGGGCTAGTCCCAGGGCCCTGCAGCGTTGGTAGGAGGGTCTGAGGGTGGCAGGAGCAGTGAAGGGCATCCCTCTTTCCATCGGTTCATTCTTCGTGTGTCCCTCCTTGCTGGCCCTCAGGCACCCCCTGCTCATGAACACAAGTGGGCAGGAGGGTGCTTGGCAGGGACCTGTGTGCTCAGGCGTGGAGCAAATGGCCTGGGGCCACTGAGGCTCAGGCCCGTGGCCTGGCAGGAGTGCAGTGGTGCGGCTGGTGCGAGGGTGCGAATCCTGGGCGGCAGATACAGCGGAAGGAGCCATCGGTGTTGACACAGCGTGCGTTGACACAGAGCGGGGAGGCCGCCTCAGCTTCATCACACTCATTGATGTCTGCAGAAGGAGGTACAGGGAGCGCTGCTCAGGCCTCGGGACCCTGTAGCCCACTTGTCTGGCCCCTGGGGCTCCTGAGGCAAAGAAGTGGAAATGCTGAGCCCCCTATTTGGAGTTGATTGTGGCTACTACCACCTGCTGGCTGTGTAAGCCTGGGCAGGTGGCTTAACCTGTCTGTGCCTCAGCTTTGTGTTCTGTGAGATGGGGACGGTAGCCCTTAGGTCACTAGGTTTTTGTTAGGAAAATAATATTGATAATGATATCACAACAACCAATGCTTACTCTATACCAGGCACTGTTTAAAGCACATTACATGTACTTATCCTCCTAATAACCCTATGAGGTAGGTACCGTGATCCCGTTGACATACGGGCAAACTGAGGCCCAGCCTGGAAAAGCTCCTTGCCCAATATCACACAACAAGCCCCCTTTCTGCCCAGGGAGTTCTCAGGCCAGCTCTCATAGTCTGAGTTCTCAGTCCCCTGCTATTTCTTGGCTGTGAGTCTTTGGGACACTCAGTCCTCTTTTCTGAGCCTTGGTTTACACACAGGCCTCAGTATCACTGTCAATCAGTACTGATGATGGTCACAATTCTATGAAATGCGTTCTACAACTATGCTCATTTTTTGAATGTGAAAAACTAAAGGGCCAATGACCCGTCCAGGGTCACACAATGACCCGTCCAGGGTCACACGACACATTGCTAGACTGAGCCTGAGGTCTGTCCAATTCCCCCGGCGTCCTTGTCTATAACCACTTTGTCTTACTGCTTCCTAAACTAGGCAGCCCTGACTCATACTGCCATTGTACAGAGGAGAAGAGGGAAGCTCTCCGAAGCGGTCAAGCAAATCGCCCAGGTATGACTGGGAGATCGCATCTGCAGGATTCTTCAGGGTGCCTCGATCCTGCTTCAAGCCCAGCCCCCCTGAGGTCCTCGCAGCCTGACCTCAGTTTCTACAGGCAAGCCCCATCCCTGTGCGGGAGCTCCTTCCTGTTTCCTGTGATCTGGCCGGACCCCTTGACATCTCTGACTCCCCTCCACCCCGCTCGAGTTAGGGCGTCCACCCTCTCCCGGCGCGGGCTGGCTCTGGCCGCCCCTCACCGACGCAGGCCATGCGGGTCATGTCCAGGCGGTAACCACTGAAGCAGTCGCAGGTGAAGCCCTCAGGGACACGCACGCAGCGGCCGTGGGCACAGCCGTCCAAGATCCCGCACTCCTCCGCTTCCAGTCCCTCATAGGGCCCAGACAGGGTGCCTGCAGAGAAGGCGGGGACTCCGGGGTTGTTGTGGGGGATGGTCTCAGCCTCCCATCCCTCGAACCCCCACCGTGGGGCCACGCCCCGTCCAGGTATCCTCTTCTAAACTGTGCGTCCCGCTCGGGGGCTCTGGGGGGCGCTGTGGGGCCAAGTTTCCCTCACTCTGCTCTCCTGTGGTCCTCACCTCTTGGTCTGCTGGTGTTTCGGTCCCTCTTCTTCATGGCTCTCCGTAGCTCTCTCCGACTGTATCTGTGTTTTCCCATCTCTCTGAGCCAATGCCCCCCAGCCCCCCTCCCCCGCTTCTCTGGGTTTCTGGATCTCATGCTCTTTCTCTCCCTCTTCCCTGTCTCCATCTCTCTGCACCCCTAACTCCCCATTTCAGTCTCCATCCCTTGGCCACAGTGCTCACCAGGATAGCCTCCACCTTCAGGTGACTCCTCAGGCTCTGGGAAGGAGCCACGCGTGTCGCGGGACCGATAGCGCCAACGGCTGCCTGGGCCAGGTGGCGCGGCAGCCTCAGAGTCACTGTAGGGGCCGCCATCATCCTCAAAGTCGGGCATGTCGAAGGGTGGTGCTCCGTACGGGGCCTCCCGGCGGGCGAAGGGCCCAGGAGGAGGTGGGTAGGGGTCATAGGGTAGCACGGCTGGTGGGTACAGTTCAGGCCCATAGGGAAGGCCTGGGTAGGGTGGACCTAGGTCAGGGCCATATTCGTAAGGGAGTCCAAAGCCACCTGGCCGCGGGGGACCGTATGCAGGGGGGCGCAGCACATTACACAGGGCCTCAAAGTCATCTGTAAACAGGAAAAGCCTCATGGTTAGCCCAGGCTAGCCTCAGCACCCACCATTCATGTCCTAGTGTGGAAAGAGGAGCCCAGAGGAGTGAGGAGGGCCTGGGGCTGAGGCATGGGAGGGGCTTCAAAGGAGGGGGCTGGGATCTCTCGGTCAGGATCAGGGGTTCTGGAGCTAGGATTAGGCAGCTGAGGGCTGAGACTGGGATTCCAAGTTGCTGGGATCAAGAGTACTAAGGACAGCTGGTAGGAATCAGGGTCCAAGTGTTGGAATTTGGGGGGACCCCTGGGAGCTTGGACTAGGGGCCTAGAGAAATAAGATGGAAGGTGTTTTAGGGACCAGAGCTGGGGAGTCACAGGAATGGGGGGCCTGAGGGGCCAGGATGAATAGGAAGGGATCTGAGCCAGGGGAGCTGGAGGTCTGAGGACCAAGGACCAGGGTTTTGGGCCTGGGGTTGTGTTCCCAAGGGCAGGATTGGGGGATTCAGGGGTTTTAAGAGCCAAGCTTTGGGGGTCTCTGGGATTGTGTGCTGGGGTCTTAGGCACCTGGAAGTGAGTGTCCAGTACACTGTGGTCTGTGGGCCAGGATGATGGGGTCGGGCCTAAGGGCAGAGGATTTGGAAGGAAGGGTCTCATGGGCTGTCTCGGCCCCTGGGTGTGGCCCAGGCAGGTGGCAGTACCTGAGTCCTGGGCGGGGCAAAGGGCACAGTCCATGCCCCAGGCCTCGCCATAGAGGCAGCAGCACTCTGTGTAAGTGGCCTGGCGGTCCAGCCGAGGGCGACTACACACGAGGTCAGCTCCTACTTCCTGCCAGCACACTCCCAGGTTGTCATCTGAGGGCAGAGACAGCGTGCATCAGGGTGGGACAGGCAGGATCGGATCCTCCCAAATGCTTGGAGCAACCCAGCCACCTGATGCCTAACACCAGATGCTTCTCCTTAGCTGTGATCTGCCTCCCGGAGGCCCTCTGAGGTAGCTCCTGGGCTTGGTCTGAAATGAGGCAGTCGTAGAGGAGGTAGGGTCTGAGAGGGCTCTCTCCAAGCCCAGCCTCTGAAGGGCAGTTGCTTTTTATATCTGAGCATTGTTTGAATGGAGTCCCAGGGTGTTTGAGGGGTGAGAGGCGGGGGGAAATGTAAGAACAGGATGTGGAAGGAGAAGAGAGCTTAGGTCAGTGGGCAAAAAGAAAGGACCCAAAGAGATAGAGACAAATACATCCCAAGAATCAGAGACTCCAAGAAAAACAGGAAAGCGAAGATGCAGAGAGAGGGAAAGAGAGAAATGAAAAGAAACATACCTAGAAAGACCCCGAGAGTGGCAGAAATTCCAGAAAGCCCAGAGAGGTGGAAAGAGACAGAGACACACAGGGAAATCATCACAGGAAGCGCGGCTTCAGCGCTTAGTAAAACCAGGTCCCATAACAGAAATAAAATTCCCCATAGCCACCAATCGCCGTTGCACCCAGTGGGCCGAAAGGAAGCTGGGGCCCCGGGGCTATAATCAACGTGCAGATACACACGGCCAGCCAGTGGCAGGCTCCCCTGGGACCTCTGATTTTGGGAGAACCCCTGGACACCAAGCCAGTCGGCCTGTAGGAGCCTCAGACACCGCGAGGAAATGGGGTTAGAGTTAGGGGCGTGAGGGGGCAAGGCCGAGCGTGGGGGCGGGACGGGCGGGTCTGGGGGCGGGGCTACCGAGGCTCTGGCTCTCGTTGGAGACACAGCGGCGTCGGGAGCCGTCCAGCACCAGCGGGGGCTCGCAGGTGCAGTGGTAAGAACCCACGGTGTTAACGCAGCTGCCGCCCTCACACGCAGGCTCCTCGTCTGCGCACTCGTCGTTATCTAAGGGAGACGTGGAGGGAGTGGTTAGGAAGCAGCCCTCAAGCCTTTCCCACTTGCCCAGCGCGTTGACAGTGATAGATGGAGTCTAGACTCTAGGAAAGATTTCCTGCTGGCGGTGGCCACATTCCAGACAGGGACTGGTGGGGTAGACGGTCGGGGAGGTGGGGAGGGGAGGGGAGGGGGCTCGTACCGACGCACTCCAGTCGCTGGGCATGGTAGTAGTAGCCGTTGCTGCAGTAACATGAGTAGCCCGGGGCCGTGTTCACACACACGCCGCTCTTGCACACCTGGTCTCGGAAGAGCTGGCACTCGTCCACGTCTGCGGGAAGGATGGTCAGAGGCGCGCCCCACACGAAGCGAGGGAAGGGGGCGGGCCAGGGCGGGGGGGGGGGGGGCGGCTGGATGGGGGGAATGGGTGGCTCCGAGGCTTGACCGGGGAAGAGAGGGACCGAAAGGTGGCGACAGAGACCCAGAGGTAGACAGACAGGGAAAGGTGGAGTTTAGAGAGAGCACGGGGTGTGGGGGAGTGGGGGAGACAGAGAACCAGTGAGAGATAGAGGTGAGAGGTGAACAGAACCAGCCGGTGAGACTGAGCTGGCCCTGGGGGTTGAAGGGGATTTGGGGCTTGAAGTCTGGCCTTACCCCTCCGGAGGCTCAGGTCTCCACTTGGTGCCAGATAGCCCCGGCCATGGGGGCATAGTGACTGGTACTCCACTGCACACAGACACAAGGCTGAGCACAGATGCGCTACACCCAGCCCCTGCCCTGGGTCCTGGGCTTACTCTTGCCCCTGGAGGCCACCCTTCATCACCCAAGTTTTCAAGCCCCCTGCCTTTGTGCTCACCTCTTGGCCTCATGCCCACCTGGCTGGCATCTCACCCTTGCCCGTGCAGTTCCCAGTACCCCAGTCCATGTCCCAGTGCATCTGCTGTCCCAGTCCCATGCCCCCCTCTCTCGACCCAAACCCTCAGCCCTCCATCCACCCTGTAGCCCCTGCCCACCTGTCTCAGTGCTGGGGCACTGCTGGATGCGGCAGCCGCTGCCCCAGCCCTCACCCACGGTGCAGCAGCACTCTTGCCACGTCACATTCCGTGCCAGGATGTTGTCACAAGCATCCGGGGCTGCCGTATCAAAGTAGCACTCCCGGCGCCCACTGCCTGCAGGGCCCTGCCTGGGTGGGCTGGGCCGGCGGGGTGGGGATGGTGGAGGTGGCCGGGCAGGCAGACCTGGGCTGGCAGGAGCCTGGGGCTGTGGGCCAGGGAATGTGCCTAGGGAAGCAAGGGGCTAATTTAGCCCAGTGTGGGCTGAGTCTCCCACCCCCATATTATAGATGAGGAAACTGAGGCAGAACCCAACTCCACACCTCTCCCCATCTGTCCTCATCCATTCTCACTCCCTGTTGTTTCTCCATCTCTTGCCACCCCAGTTCACACCCTGCCGGGTGTCTGGCCCATGGCCCAGGGGCAGTTTGGGAAGTGGGAGTAGGAGGGGGGTGTCTCTGGCCTCCTTTTTACCTCCTGGGTCCTCAGATCCAATGCATTCTAAACAGGCCCCAGAGTCTTCCCAGACCTAGCCTTAGGCCTGGACACATCTCTCTCTTCCCTTTTAGTTATTTATTTATTTTTTTTTTTAGATTTTTATTTATTTATTTGACAGACAGAGATCACAAGTAGGCAGTGAGGCAGGCAGAGACAGAGAGGAGGAAGCAGGCTCCCTGCTGAGCAGAGACCCCGATGTGGGGCTGAATCCCAGGACCCTGGGATCATGACCCGAGCCGAAGGCAAAGGCTTTAACCCACTGAGCCACCCAGGCGCCCCCATATCTTTCTCTTCCACCAGGCAGCCTACAGCCTGGCCACGGGCCTCTTGCGTTCTGCCACCCACCCTCCCTTCCTCTCCCATGGCCCCCTGCCTTGGTCTAGTCCTCTTCTCTCCTGCCCAGGTCCCTGGCCCAACCTGCTCTCTAGAATCCAAGCCCCTAGTCACCCACTCCAGTCCACCTTCACAGGGCAGCTGGAGGGAGGTTTTAAAATCTGATTATACCTCTCTCCCATTCAAAACCCTCCCGTGGGTGCCAGAGTGCCCTCAAGAAAGGCCAACCTCCCAAAGATGGTAAATCAGTGTGATCCGGCACTGCATCCCTTCTGTAGCCTCGTTTCTCCCCACCCCTTCCCTTGCTCTGTACAGCATGCCACCCTGAACTTATTTTTGATCCTCAAACAGGTCAGGTCCTCACTCGCCTTGCCAGGCCTTTGCCCTTGCTGTATCCTCTGCCCAGAATGCCCTCCCTCACCCACTTCACCTGGCTTATTTCTACTCATCCTACTGCTCTCAGTTCAGACCTCCCTTCCTATAGGAAGCTGTCTCTAACTTTCATCTCAGGCTGGGGTAGGCACCTCCTCCAGATTCCCATGATCCCCTACCCTTGCCCTGGCACAGCCTTGTTCCCTCTGGCCTGGGCTTTCTCCTTCCAGTCCTGAATTCTCTGGCTGTCACTATCTGGTGATATCTCCTCATCACTACTGTGTCTCTAGGACCTAGAATAGGGCCTAAATGCAGTGGATGCCCTGTTAACATTTGTTGAATGAAAGAATCTGGTGTAGAGTTAGGGACAGGGCTGACACCGAGTCCCACCACCCGTGTTAACCCATGTGTTTTGATTTTTTTTTATTGTTATTTAAAACAGCATTTAACATGGCAGCTGTCTGTGCCTGGAATGGTTAGATCACATCATTTTTCTGAGCCCTGCATCCATCAGTTAAATAGACGCATCAGTCTTACCAACAGAAGTTCGCGGGGGAACACAACGTCCAGTCATGGGGTCAAACTCCTCAGGGCTGGTAGGACAGACACAGAGGAAGGAGCCTTCAACATTCTCACACAGGGCAGCTCCGCACACACGCTGTAGCGTTTCACATTCATTCACGTCTATGAGCAAGAGACAAAGGAGAGGGTCAATGGTTGTAAACGTCTGTGATTCCAAAGCTCTAGAAGTCTGAAATACCCAAATGTAATGGGTATTTTTAATGACTCAAACCCCATCATTTACTTCTCTTTGGGGGACAAACCCTGGATTTCCCTTGGGAGCCTTCTGCTCATCCATTTTCAACTCATGTATTTTTGAGTACGGTTAAATCTACTCCGAGTAGACCTGAGTTCCAGGCATGGCCGACCAGGTTACTGCATTTCTCTGGTTCAGAGAGATGGGTGGTGGCCAAGCTGGGGCAGTCAATGCCAGTCCTGGGACTTTTGCTAGGAATATCAAGAATGAGCCTCCCTCTTTAGCACTGGGGTTGCCAAGCTAAGGATGTTAGCCTGGAGGTGCTAGGGCCTTCTTTGTCATTGTGAAGTGTCTGCCTGAAAATAAATACAACAGAGGAAAGCAGGGCTGAGAGGAGGAGACAGCTAGCCTTGTTAGAATCCCTGGATCCAAGTTAAACATTTTCTAGGACTTCACCATTTTAATTCTCTTCAAAGAAATAAAGCCTATTGTATTTGCACACAGGGTGCCTGGGTGGCTCAGTCGGTTAAGCATCTGACTCTTGATCTCAGTTCAGGTCTTGATTTCAGGGTCGTGAGTTCAAGCCCCACGTTGGCTCAGCATGGAGCCCACTTAAAAAAAAATACACACACACACACACATATATATGTATATATATATATGCACAAAAAACTAGGATTTGTGCAACTCACTGTATGTAAATTGAACCTCGAGTGAAAATATCTGGAAACTCCTACTGGACTCTGGTTAGTGCTATACATACTTTAGAATTTAGGGAGAAATGTACTGATGCCTGTGATTTAATTTTAAACCAATCCTAGAGAGAAGATGAATTACAGACAGGTAGGTGAGCCAAAAAGTAAATAAAAGAATGATAATGGAATATAGATCATGGGCATGTGGACATTCATTCTAGAGGTCTTTCAATTTTCTGTACATTTAGATGTTTTCCTCACAAAATGTTGGGAAAAGAGAAAATGTTTATGTGCACTTAGGATTAGTGTGCATTTTACACACTTTACACATGTATTTTTTTTAAGCCCTCCCCAAACAAGATCTGAATGAACAGGTTTCTGTTGCTTGCAACCAAAAGGAGTCCTGACCAATATGGAAATAATGTATATTCCAAGTCTAAGTTCCACAGGCCCAGTGTGTGTGTGTTTATACTGATTTACAGCAAATGTGAACTCAGAGCTGTTTGGGTCTGCAGAGGGGAGCAGGGCCTGACCAACCTCTTCCCCACCCTCTGGACCCATCCACCCCCTGGAGCCCCGTACCCACGCAGTGACGCCCGTCCCTGGCCCCTTCATATCCCTGGTCACAGAGGCACTGGAAGGAGCCGGGCAGGTTCTGGCACACGGCGTGGGCCCCGCAGAAGGACCGATTCCGGCATTCGTCCACATCTGCAACCACCAGACAGTCAGGCCCTTGCTGGACTTTCCTTCCCCTCCACATCTCACCCAAAGCCAGACCGACACCTACCCTGGCATCCGCCCCCTGGCGTGGGTTGATAGCCAGGGTCACAGGCTGGTGTGCAGCGGTAGGAGCCAGGAGTGTTCTCACAGCGCTGGGCTCCACAAATTGCTGAGCCATATTCTTGGCACTCATCAACATCTGCAAAAAAAGTGGCGTGGGTGGAGGGGAGGGGAGTCACAGGACCAGATTCACAAGATCCTGATGCTGTTTCCAGTTCCCGTGGCTGAGAAGTCTCTATAAATCTAGTATTCTAGGAGTCTGAGCTTCTAAAAACTCTTTAAGTTCTTACTGCCATTTCTCACACAGTCCAAACTATCCCACCACAGGGCCTTTGCACTCACAGTTCCCTTCGTCAGAAACACTTTTCCCTCAACTCTCTGCATGGCTCCCTCTCTCACTTCACTCAAGTGTCAAGGTTGAGCCCTCCTAGCAACCCTTCCCCTACTGTTCTATCATCTATGTCCATCTATCCTGCTCTGTTTTCCTTCTTAAACTTGATATATTATCCATGTGTCTCTTGGCATACCAACTGTCACCTCCCTAGACTACAAACTCCACCAAGCTGGGACTTGTGTCTGTCTGGCTCCTGCCACCTCCCCCCCCAGCCTTGTATCCCCAAGGTGTAGAACTGTGCCTGACACTCAGTAGGTGCCCCCAAAGTGTTTGCTAAATGAACCTTGAATCTATTTGTGTATTTACTGCCTATTTCTCCCCATCCCCTCCCCATCCCCTGTCAGCTCCATGAGGGCAGGGACTTTGTTTGACTCGATGCCTGTTGCACCCCCCAGTGCCTGACACACAGGTGTTTAATGAATTCTTGTGGAATTTGAATGAGATCCCCTGAAACTAGCCTTCCACGGATCAGAGGTCTGCTAGCCAGAGAGCCCATGTCATTTCATTTGCTCCCCCAATCCTCCCACCTCACCTCCACGAGAAAATGCAAGGGCACACTGGTGGTTTATTTCCACCACAGAGATATGAGACACGGTTAAGTGCGCAGGCTGGGGGCTTCTTCGCTCCCCTCAAGTCCCGAAGGCAGGGTGCTCCTCCTCAAGTCCCCAAGAGAGCTGACTCCAGCAACTTGTCCTAGGGGCAGGGGTGGGGAAGGAGAGTAGTCTCACCGTCACAGGTGCCCTCAGGGCCTGCGTGGTAGCCAGGGTCACAGTCTCGTACACAGCGGTAGGAACCCGGGGAATTCTCACAACGCTGGGACCCACACAGGGCAGGGCCCCGCTCGCGGCATTCGTCCACGTCTGAGGAAGGAGGCACAGCAGTCAAATGGGGGAAGCAGGGGAGTCTCGGAGGCAAAGGAGAACAGGTGAGCGAGTTAAGGAAGGCAGTAGAGACGGGGGGGGGGGGGGGGGGGGGTAGGGAGGACGCAGCGGAAGAGAGCCTAATGGGAGAGAAGGAGAGGTAGGAGAGAATAGGAGAGAAGGGGCAGGGATCAGGCGGGGGGCGCCTCTCACCCAGGCAGGAGGCGAGGTCTGGGCCAGCGCGATGTCCGGGAGGACAGACGCACTCGAAGGAGCCGTCGGTGTTGGTACAGATGCCACTCTGGCAGAGGTCCTCCTCGCTGCACTCGTCCACGTCTGCGGGACCACGTTCGAAACCACCGCCCACCTCCGCAGCTTAGCATTGCAGGCCCCGCCCCTCTGCCCCCTTGCCCCGCCCCTCTTAGGCTCCTCCTTTCTCTGCAAGCCGCTCCCCTCCGACGGGTTCAGGCCCCGCCCTCTCCAATCACGGCACTCCTTACTCCGACTCCGCCCCTTTCCCTCCAAACCTCGCCCCTCCCTGATCGCCACCAGGAGGCTCCACACTCCCGGCTTTGAAGCTTTGCGACCTCAGTCCTAAAATTCAGACTCCGCCTTCCGCCCTCTCCTAGTCCTGATTTTCTTGGTGTAAGCCCACCCTTTCCCCGTCCAGACCCAGCCTGGGTACCGACCGAGGCAAGAGGCTCCACGGGGTCCGGGCCGGTAGCCGGGGGCGCAAGTGCAGGCAAAGGAGCCGTCGGTGTTGAGGCACTCGCCGTGGGGGAAACAGAAGTCGCCCTCTAGGCACTCGTTCACATCTAGGGTACAGGGAGAGATGGGATTCGGGGGTCGTCGCCCAAGGAGCAACTCCGCCCGCAAGCCCCACCCACAACCTGCCAGACCAGCTTCCACCTCTCCAATAGCGTTTGCCGAGAAACGCAGACCCCAGGATTCCCAAGTTCTCCGACCTCTCTCCGCCCTCTCCCCGCCCTCTCCCCTGCCCTACCCACCTGCGCAGGGCCCAGGCCGACCAGAGGGCGCGCGGTAGCCCGGCTCACAGCTGCAGCGGAAGGAGCCTTCGGTGTTGGTGCAGTGGCCATGGGGGCCGCAGGAAGCACCCGAGCTGCACTCGTCCACATCTGTGGGAACGCAAGTTTCAGAAGAGGTCTGGTTTAGGGACACTGCAAGGATCCCCTTGGGGCTGAGGGGTCTTGAGCAGTTGGTGGGTAGTGTCTCAGGATGGATAGGAGGTGAAAGCTCTGTGACAGAAGTGAGTGGGGTACATCAAGATTCTGTGATTCTAGGGACCATAATCCTGTGAATCTGGATTTCTGGGAATTCCCTGTGCTAGGATCCTGGAGTCAGGGAGGGACTCTGGACTAGGACTGGGGTCAGAAATTAATTAGGTTAAGAGGCCAGGTATTACAAGCCAGGAGCACAGGATGGCATTCTGCTGAATCAGGGGTCAGAGTCAGTAATTGGCATCTGAGACCAATTTGGATCAGGGGTGAGAGTCAGGGTCCAGAATTCTGCCTCTAGTCAGGGTCTGGTCAGGGATCATGAACCCAATCAGGCCCCAGGGAAGGAATTCTGAGAATGGGCAGGGGCAGTGAGAGACAGGATCAAAGGTCACAGAAAGCCAGAGGTTATGGCAGGAGTTATGGCTAGGTCAAATGTCACAGTCAGTTTCAGGGGTCACAGGTCACTTTCAGGGTAAAGGGACAGTCAGGCTTAAAAGGGTTACAACTGCTTATCAGGGTTGTAGGGAGTGTTTATCAGCAGGGGTAATGGTTACAGTCAAATGTCACAGCCAAGTTGAGGGTTTATGGGTCACAGAATTAGATGTCACATTCACGGTCAAGTTTCATGGTCCAGATCAGGAATTGCAATACGGGTCAAGGGCCCATAATCTAGGTCAAGAGTCACAGTCAGACTCTGGGGGTCATGGTCCAGGGAACTGAGGTCCAGATTAGAAGGGTATGGATCACGATGAAGGCCTAAGGTCATAGCTGGGGCTTGGTCTCACCAGTGCATCGGCCATGGTGCAGGTGGTGGCCAGCAGGACAGGCCCTACACTGGAAGGAGCCGGGTGAGTTCACACACTCCTGCCCAGGACAGGCCAGGTGATTCTCACACTCATCCACATCTGGGGGGCAGGGAAGAAGGTGGCCTTGAAGGAGCAGCCCAGAGCCCACCTCACCCATCCACACTCCTCCCTCCCTCCCCGGCCTCACCCTCGCACTCAGAGCCGGCAGCATTGGGTTGGAAGCCCGTGGGGCAGACACACTGAAAGCCGCCTTCTGTGTTCTCGCACCGGCCATAGGCGCAGGGTGGTGGGCTACGGGCACACTCATCCACGTCTGGGGGAGAGGGGACCAGTGGGGCTGAGAAAGGGGCCTGGACCCAATCATCCCATTGCTTTCACCATCTACTCCAACATTCCGGGCTGGAGGCAGGCTCCTGGACTTTGCCCAGGCTCATCCCACTCCCAGGAGAACAGACTCCTTTCCCGGACCCCCATCTATGGTCTCTCCAGCTACCATGGGGAAGCTAGGACCCCACCTCCTACATGCTGCCCTCCCCACCTCAGGGTGGTCCCCTCCCCAGACAAGCACATGAGTCATTCCTAAAGGGAGGAGGAACGCAGGGCACCCTCACATTCGGAGAAATGGGAGAAGACTCTAGAGTCAAACCCTCCCCACCCTCTCTGTAGCTCCACTCCTGTGTCCCTGCTCTCCATTACCAAGCCCCACCATCCTGTCTCTCTACTCCCCAATCATGTCTCTCTCCAGTCCCCACAGCCAGTGGCAGTGGAATGGACTTGGACCCAGGACCCTCACCTTGGCACGGGGCCCCCGGCCCTCGGGAGCGGAAGCCAGCAGGGCAGGCACAGTGGAAGGAGCCCGCTGTGTTGTCACAGCGGCCTGGCCCGCAGGGCGGTGGCTCTTGGGCACACTCATCCACATCTTCTTCACACGCCGAGCCCCGGAAGCCAGCCGGGCAAACACAGCGGAAAGAGCCGGACAGGTTCTCACAGACCCCTCTGCCACAAAGTCCTGGGCTCTGCGTGCACTCGTCCACATCTGCCCAGAACAAGGGGCCAGCCAGAGTCACCCCACCCCCGTGACCTGCTCTGCCTCCCTGACCTCCAACACTTTCACTTTCCCCTCTCCATCATTCTGCCTCCCTGTCCCATCACTCCGCCTCCTTGTCTGCCTCATTCTACCTCCTCTTCTCTGTTATTCAAATTCTCCGTCCTCCATCCCTCTACCTTCTCAATCCCTAAGCTTCTGGTCACCCTCCTAGAACTCTAGTCCCCATCAATTGGTCTCTTTCTGCACTATTGGTAACTCTACCCCCTTCCCCCATAACTGACATCACCATCCTCCATCCTTCTGCTTCTCCATCTTCCATGACTCAGCTTTTCTGTTTCTGACCACTTGGCCTCTCCATCCCCATGTCAGTCTGTCTCTACAGCCATCAGGCTGCCTGCCTGGCTCTTAGAACCTGGCCCCTCCGTCTCGCAGCAATCAGTCTCCCCCTGCCTCATTGCTCAGTTTCTCCATCCCTCATCACTGCTGCTCTACCCTTCCCCCCACACCCCCTTCCCCTCAGTCCCTTCCAGTTCCTCACCCTGGCAGCCGGCACCGTGGGGAGCCGCCTGGTACCCAGCGGGGCACACGCACAGGAAGCTGCCTGGCGTGTTCTCGCAGCGCCCCCGGTCACACGGCGGCGGCACGCGGTGGCACTCGTCCACGTCTGCAGGCACCAACCCAGAGGTTGAGGCTGGGGCAGATACTCCCCCTCACTCCCCCCATGCCCGCCTTCAGAGGGCTCAGGAAGGATGGGAGGTGGGGAGGGCACGGGCGCAGCCAAACTTGGGCCGGGGCCACACTAAGGCGGGAGCCAGCGGCAGTAGGACAGCCCGGAGTGGGTAGGTTTAAGGCGTAGGCGGGGAAGGAGGGAGGAGGGCAGGTGAGAGGGGGAGGACCAGGCGACGACTGGGGACCCGGCCAGGGCAAAGGCGGGGAGAACAGCGAGGGGGGCAGTGTGGGGAGGGCAGGACCTGGGCAGGGCTAGGGCGGGAAGGGCAGCTTTGGGGACCGAACAAAGGGAAGGCAGGAGCGAGGGAAGGGGCGGTGCGGGTGAGGACGGGGCAGAGGTGCGGCAGGGTGGGAATTGTGCGTGGCGGTCAGGAGATAGGATGCCGCGGGTGTAGGACAGGGGCGGAGCCGGGGGGAGGGCGGGAGCCCGTCGGGAACATGGAGGGGGCGGGGCCAGGGAGGAGCGGAGCCTGACTGGGTCCGGGAGAGGAGCCGGGCGGTTGTACAGCAGGGACCCGCCCCGACGGGAAGAGCCGGCTGGGCGCGGAAGAGGTAGTGGTGGGGCGGAAGGGAGAGCGGGAGCAGATCGCGGGGGCGGGGTGGGGGACGGGAGCAGAAGCTTGGGGAACCGCGGGAGGGAGGGAACTGCTGGAGGGCGACCCGGGCAGGGGTGGGGCCTGAAGCTGGGCGGGGCGGATTTCTCACCCAAGCACTCCGCAGCCCGCGGGCCCGCTCGGTAGCCCTGGCCACACACGCAATGGAAGCTGCCTGGCGTGTTTTCACAGCGCCCGGG
This sequence comes from Mustela nivalis, assembly GCF_964662115.1. Taxonomy (NCBI): domain Eukaryota; kingdom Metazoa; phylum Chordata; class Mammalia; order Carnivora; family Mustelidae; genus Mustela; species Mustela nivalis. The sequence goes on along the minus strand of NC_139037.1, from coordinate 45,579,981 downwards.
GGCACAGGGCGGGGGCACGCGGCGACACTCGTCCACGTCTGAGGGCATGGACGCGGCTGGTCAGGAAGCGACTGGCAGAGCCCCTCCCGCCCCGCCTCCGTCCACCCCCACTGCCAGACTCACCGATGCAGTGTGTGCCTTGCGGGCTGAGCCGGAAACCGGAGTCGCACGCGCAAGTGTAGCCTCTGGGCCGCGGGATGCAGCGTCCCGGACCACAGACCTGGGGATTGCGCTGACACACGCCCGGCGAGGAACCTAGGGTGGGGGGGGGGCGGTCCAGACAGCCAGGGTTCCTCCATCTCTGAATCCTCTGTCCCCTTCATCCCAGTACAATTCCCTCCCATGCTCTGCCTAAGGCACCCTCATGGACGTCCCTCCGCAAGTTCGCTTCTGAGCTCAGAGAGGTTCAATGACTTACTTAATTGACAGAGAACTTGACCCCAGGCCTGTATGACAGCAGCTCCTAATGTTACCCAACACCTGACCGTCGAAACCTTTCTCTCTTCTCATCCGTTCCTTAACTCTTGCTGTAACATCCCTATCCTGTGATCTTCACCTTGGAGCTCCCCTCTGGAATCCCCACCTGTAATACCCCCATCGATGCCCTCGATTCCTTCTACTGCACCTGATTCAGGGATCTCGGGACCAGACCAGGCAGGGATGCTGGGCAGGGGAAGCTCAGGGCCCGGCCTGTGCTCAGGTGGGAGTTCTGGACGGCGGGTGGGCAGAAAGCCTGGCAAAGAAGGGGTACCAGTAAATGGAGACATAGATTTGGGTGTCCCCCCTCCTCTCTCTCCTCCTTTCCTTATGAGGCTGAGGCCTCCCCTTGGAGATGGCATCTCCTCCTCCAGAAGCCAGCTCACCTGTGGGTGGCCTAGGGGTGGAGGGTGGAGCCCGGTGGCTCAGGGACACTCGGGGTGGCTCCTGGCTCAGGGGTCTGGTGTTGTAGCGGAGGTCAGAGGCCGAGTAGTGGTAGCCAGGGCCAGCAGGACAGATCTCCCGAAAACCCTCTGGGAACAAGAAAGGGAGGGAGAGAGACAGAATGTGAAAGTAGGAGGGAATGAGAAGAGGAGTCTAGAATCTGGCCTTGACTGGGGGCAGGGCTTGGCTTTAGGTGTGGGTCAGGGGTTTGGGTTGGATGCTGATTTGGGGTAGTATCCTGGCCAAAGAATGGGACATCTCAGAGGCTAAGGGTGCGACCAAGGGTATTTTTCCTTATTTGGTATAGGGACAGGGACAAGGGTTGAGAGTGGAATCTGGTTTAGTCTGTCGAAGGGTCTGGCTTTAAACAGAAGGCAGACTGCCGGGGAAGTGTCTCAGGAAAGGGGGTGTCTGGGGTGGATCCCAAGAAGGAGCCTAGGCTGAAGGCAGGGTCTCAGGAACTTCGGGCTTGGCCAAAGCTTGGGGACACGGTTGGGCAAGTAGCATATCCAAAGGGCTAGGGGTTGTCAAGTCTGGTGGTGACTCAGGGGTGTGTCTCAGGGGTGGGTGTGGCCAAAGGTGGGGTGGGGCCCGGCCCGAGTCCTGTCTGAGGATCTCAGGGGCTGGGGGCGTGGCCAAGGCTAGGGCCCAGGAGCAGGGCCTAGAGTAGGCACCAAGTTAGTCGAGTCTAGAGATAGGCCAAGGCGGGAGGCGCTCACCTGAGCCAAAGGGTGGGCAGAGCTGGCAGCCTCGACCCCAGGCTTTGCCCACGCGGCTACAGCAGCAGATTTGCTTGGTGATGTTGCGCAGAATGGGCAGCGAGCAGCCACCGTCGCGGAGCACGCGGAAGCAGGGCCCTTTGGCCTCTGAGATCACGTGCTGGGCTGGTGGGGGGGGTGAAAATTATTCAGGGCGGGCTTGGGAGTGTAGCGGAAGTAGGGGATCTGGGAGACAGGAGGATAGCCCCCGGAAGGGTTTAATGGGTGTAAAGGCCATTCAGAAGAGGTCTAAGAGGGTCTGAAGGAGAGGTGAGGGGTCTGGAGGTCTGAGAAAGGTCTGGGGCCTGAGGAGGGAATGAGGGAATCTGAGAAGGATCTTGGGGTCTGCAGAAGGTCTGGTTCTGAGGGAGACGAAGGGATTCCGGGCCTGAGAAGAGCTGAAGAAAATATGAAGATCTGAAAGGATACAGACCTAAAGGTTTGAAGGGTTCTTAGAGGGGCTAAAGAAGGTCTAGGGAGTCTGAGGGTGTGTAAAAGTCTGAGACGTTCTGAGGGGGGTGTAATAAGAGTAACCGGGGGGAGTCCGGGAGGACCTGAGGAGTCTACGGGAATTAAGGCCCAGGGATGCTCTGGAATGGGTCTGAGGGCTGGGAGGACAGACTCAGGGATACAGCCTCAGCCCCCTCCCGGTGGCTCACAGATACAGCTGCTGCGGGATGAGTCGTGCAGGAAGCCGTCGGGGCACACGCACGTGTACCCGCCGTGCGTGTTCGCGCACTCCCCGTGTTGGCAGCGCCCACCGGTCGCGCACTCATCCACATCTGCCAGGAATGCCGTGGTCTCAGTAGCTTCAGGGACGAGCTCCCTGCCAGCCCAGCTCATAGAGCCAAGCCCTTCCCACTCCTGCCCCGTGCCCCCCCCCCCGCCCCCGAGCTTACCTTGGCAGGATCCATTAACCCTTTGAAACCCCGTTGGACACGGTCCATCTGGGGTGCCTACTCGGTCTGAAAACCCTGTGGAGAGAAGAGAGGGGTGCGCCAGGGGCCGGCGGAGCGAAAATAGGTGGGCGGGGACAAAAGAGGGATGGGAGGGGTTAAAGGATGTTGGGTGCGGCTTGAGCGCAGCAAGAGCCTTAGGTAGGAGGTGGGACAGAAGGCAACGTCGGAGGCCCCAGAAATGCACGAGTGGGGCTGTGGCATAAAGGTGGGGTGAGAACAGAGTAGCCAAAGTCAGAAAGCGGAGTGGGCGGTCCCAGAGCGGTATGGATAGCTCTAGACTGGAAATGATCCCCACAGCTGGGCAGGTGTGGCTTGATTTTGTGAACACGGTTTGTCTGTGGGCAGAGTACCAGGAGCCATGGGGTTATCACCTCTCCCCAGCTCCGAGCACCTCAGGGACGTCCTGGGGCTTACCCAGGTGTTCCGAGCATGACTGACAGTCGTGAACGCCCCAGGCCAAGCCTGCTCCTCTGCAGCACACCTCCTGAGTCCGGAGCCCGGGCAGCGGGGACGCACACTGCGGAAAAGTGTTGGGTGAGCGCACCCCCGCGTGGTTGCACGCTCCGGGCCCCTCCCCACCCGCCTCGTCTCACTTCGCCTCCGCGCAGCTCCCGAAAGCAGTAACCGAAGCCGGAGGCATCCGAATAGCTGTCCTCGCGCGGCGCGCTCTGTGCCAGCACCGTGTAGGGCGCCGCCGCCTCCGCCCGCGCCGCCGCCTCCGCCCGTGCCACTGCCTCGGCGTCCGCCTCCTCCCAAGAGCCGGACACACGCTCCACCTGGTGCACCACCACGGACGCCTCCTGCGGGTGCTCCACGTGGACGCTCACCATGGACGCCACGCCTGGAGGGAGGCACGGCAGGGCAAAGTGGTGTCGCCACGGGTTCTAACGGACTGGGACTAGGAATGGGAAGAAGGGCGCGCTGGAGAAGGGTACTCAGGGGAAGGCAGGAAAGATGAGGGTCAGAGAAACGGCGAGATAGTGAACAGATGGGGCAGAGGGGACCCGGGCCTCATTTTCCTCACCGTGCTCGTCATCGCGGTGGTTGGCCAGTGGCATGGTGTACACCGAGCGGGTGAGGCCCGGCATGGCTGGGGCCGGTGGCCGGGCGCCCGAGGAATGCAGCTGGCAGAACTTGCCAGCGAAGTCCGGGGGACAGAGGCAGCGGTCAGGCTTCACGCACACACCGCCGTTGTGACAGATCAAGGGACACAGGACTGGGGGGAGAGAGAGGCTAGCTCAGACCTTAACGTTATACACAAAGTATGACCTCGTTGTAAGTCGCTCCGCCTTGAGCTGTCTTGTGTCACCCCCACCGACCCTGGCCACCTGCACTGGCTGGGTCCCGTCGTCCAGCCCTTTGGAATAGCTCCGCCCCCTGGATCAGGTCTCCAGGCCCTCCCGCTCTTCATTCACTCTCAGGTCACTCCGCCCTTCCTCTCCAGTCCCACTTTGAGGCCGGGTCCAGGCGTTCCAGCCCCACCCAGACAGCGCTGTCCCCGCCCATTGGTTCAGCCCGGACCACTCTCGCTTTTTCCTAAGCAGTTAACCCCGCCCATCTAATCATCTGGCTGGGTCTTTAGCTACGCAGGCCCGGCGCTGGTCTCTTCCATTGACTAAATCGACATTTTGGCCACCTCCCTGGCACCACTCCCATCTCCCAACTCTGTCTCTTTACCATTCTAGGCACACGCACATCCCGTATGCAGAGGTCCACGACACTCAGATTCCGTCTACTGGCTGTGCATCCCCTTCTAAGCTATTCGCCCACATTACCTTCTATCCACCGGATTCTAAACCTCGGGTGTCAAGGTGTTTAATCAGCTGCCTTTAGCCCCGCCCACCCGCCTTTCCTCACGCCAATTTCCCCCAGCTTACGCTCCTCCCGCCCCACCTCCCTGGCTATCTGGGCGTCCTAGCCCCACCCACCGCGCTTTGCCTCCGCCCACGTCCCCTCCGGTTCTGGCTGCAGAGTTCTCGCTCTGCCTTCCCGCCTCCTGTAGCCCCGGGGCGGGGCCGCGCCGGGGCCGCGCCTTCTCTCCCCTCTGCGCGCCCTCGCTGGGCCCCTGGCCACCTCTGGGCGGGGCACTGCCAGCTGTGCCGCGGGGTAAACAAAGAGAGGGGTGCGGCGGGGGTAGGGCGGCGGCTCCGCATTCCGGACCCTTGGGGAGCCCCGAGTCCTCAGAGCCAAAGAAGGCCGGACGTATCCTGAGAGGGCACCCCCTCCCTTTCTCCCCTGGGGCTGCAGAGAACAGCTGGAGACAGCTGTGCGGAGGGAGGAAGGGGGCAGGCGGCTGGGGCCGTCCAGGAAGGCGTGTGTGGGATTCTGAGCCACACAGTGGAGAGGGGAAAAGCAGAGAGGGAGACCCTTCTGTTTAGAAGGGTAGAGACTCGGCTCCTGGAAGGAGATCAGATAGAGTGCAGTGCTCTGGGATTCAAAGATGGCTCAAGGTTTCTAGAATGGAAAGAGAGCCTAGTTCAGAGGAAACTGAAGCTCCCTTTCAATTAGAAGTCTGTTAAATTATTTTGGGGAGAGTTAGCTAGAAAACAGGACTCTAGTACCTTCTGGGGGAGAGCCAAATTGAGGGTGCTGAGAACAGGGTTTACATGGAGAAGTGGGATTCCCTGGGAGTCCCCAGGACAGGGGAGCCTAAACTGTCTGGGAAGATTCTTAGATACTGTGGATCCCCCATCCCCTCCCAGCTAAGGGATTAGGTGCCCAAATTTTTGGATTAATGGCTGCATAGAGGGCACAGTGTCTGCAGAGTCTTCTTGTGAGAACCAGCTGATTAAGAGCAGTTCTGGGGTTCTCTGAAGACAGATGGATCAGAAGTTCGAGGAGGGGGGGCGGTCAGCTGGAAAAGCAGGATTTGGAAAGACAGGAATCAGGAATCTGATGGCACTCAGTTGGAAATACAAGAGAATGGTAGTCTTTTGTGGAAAGAGAATTCAGCAAGGGAATGGCATTATCGCTGTACAGGGTTTGTAATCTGGGGTTTCTCTGAGAAGTAGGGAGGAGTAGCTCAGGGACAATACTACAGAGTTCTCTGGTGAGGGGCACAGTTTGGGGGGATTACATCAGAAGAATGGGAGGGAACTTTACTGGAGGGGCTGGTCTCTGGAGTCTGTTGATGGGGTGGGGAGGAGGCTTAGGGTCTGAAGGCTGAGATGCTGAGCTCCCCTACTTAAGGGAGTCAGGCTGGGACTCCAGAGGGCCCTAATAAGGGTCCTTAATTGAATAGCAGGAGAAACTTAACTAAGAATCACGGTTCCAGAATAGGAGGGGTCCCTGGTGGTGGTCACAGTAATCCAGCTAGGTCTCAGGACATTTTCCAGCCTCCACCGGCATTTCTCCACCTTTTCCCCACCGCTCCACCCAGCTCCCTTGGAGCTCCCACACCCCGGATGGCTGGTTACATGGGTACAGCCAACTCCATGCCTCACGCCTCTGAAGGAATAAGTTGCTGAGGACATCAGGGTCCTGCCAGGGTCAGCCCCCCTTCACATGCCCCTCCTGAGCCTCCAGGGGCTTGGCACCCGCCTGGGCACAGCGCCTGGCACGGGTGCGTTGGGGCTGGGCTTCGAGTGAGTGTAGGAAGGAGGGAGGGAGGAGAGGAGGGAGGGAGTGGCAGCGGGTGGGGGCTGAGGCGGGAGATGAGCTCACGCCGGCCAGGGCTGGATTGGCTGGGGGCCAGGCTGGGCGAGTTCTCAGAGCCAGGGGCCCCCACTCCCCACTCCAGAGGGCCTCTGAGTTTGGGGGGCAGGTAGGCCCCGACCCTGAGAGCCCGCCCATCCCGGCATCCTGGGGCCAACAGGTGGCTGGCCCTCCCCACCTCACCTGAGGAGGGGGGCGCTTCCTACTGTAGGGGTGCCCGGATAACACCCTACTGTCCCCTCTGCCCCCAGGGGGCGCCCCTTCCTCCAGGCCTCCTATTTGGATTTCTCTCCCACGTGGGACCTTTACAACTCAGTGGCCTGCAGAGACCCTCCTTCTAGGGACCCTTTCCCTCTCAGCTTTTGGGATCAACTTTCCTCACCCTAATCCCCCTCTTCACAGGCATTCTCATCCTGGACTTTAATAATGCCTCCCACCCAAGACATAAACTGGGACACCCCTCAGGGCCCTGAAGCCCTCCCTTGGTCTCCAGGGATTCCTTACAACCTCAGAATTGGGGCCCCCTTCCCCCAAGCTCCAGGCCCCTCAGTTCTGGTATCTCCCGCTTTAACTCAGAGGCATGAAAGCTGGCCCCAGTCCCCTCACGTCGGACGCCACAGGTCTCTGAGAATACTCATTGCTTGTAAAATCGGGACCCTCGGGGCTCAACCCCAAACTCCAGGAATTTAAGTCCCCCTTCCTTAAATACCCCAGGGATTCCCCAGCACTCCTGCATACCGAATCTGCGCTCCCTCTCCCTGGGGGACTGTCTCGCCCATCCCCGGGGACCCTCCTCCCCTAGGGAACCCCTCCCCCGGGACCACCACCCCGCACTCACAGGCGCGGAAGCCGGGTCCCCCCGGGGCCGCCCCGCCGGGCGCGCCGCTGTCCACGCTGGTGGCGTTGCGGGGCGCGCAGGTCGGGGTACAGCGGGAGCCGGTGGGGCCATGGACGCAGCGCAGGCCGCACACGGCCGGGGTGAAGCGCACGCGGAGGCGCTCTCGGGGCCGGCCCAGCACGGGCTGCGGCCCGAGCAGCGCCAGCAGCACCAATAGCGACACCCGCGCGCCGCCCGCCATGGCTGCAGCGCCGCGCTCCGCCGCGCCGCCGCCCCAGCCCGCCCGAGGGGCCCGGCCGCGCCCGCCCGCCTGCGGGGGAGGGCGGCCGCGCCCCCGCTCAGGCCCCCCCTCCCCACCACTCCCTCCCCGGCGGCCGCGCGGGGGCGCGTGGGGCTGGGCGCGCAGCCAGAGGCGCGCAGGCTGGGCGCTAGACTCACGGGGGGGAGGGGGGCGCCCCGTCTGCCCCCGCCTCGCACTAACAAGTGAATGGGGCCCTCCAAGGAGCGGCGGGGAAGGGAACAGGTGGGGGCGGGACGGTTTCCCCCCAGACAGGGCTGAATTCATAAAGAGGAAAAGAGTAATAGGGGCCACATTTGGGGAGGCCGGTAAAGGCTGATTCCCCGCCCTAGACACACAGAAGGAGGCTTCATCTGGATAGGGGGCTGTCATGGCACATCTGGGCAGCCAGGTGGCCCATCTGGAGGAGAGAAGAAGGGTTGGTGCACCTGGGAACGTGAAGGAATTGGGGGTCTGGATTGTGGGCAGGACGCTGGCGGGGTGGGGGGCACATCTGAGGATGCAGTCTCATCTGGCCAGGACCCCCCACACCTGGTAGGAGAAGTCAGAATGGACAAGAGCGAACGGTGGATTGAGGCTGTGGGCGGGGGTCCTCACATCTGGCCGGATGCCCACATCTGGAAGACTTTAGGGAGAAGGGGACACATCTGGGCTGAAGGCCACAGCGGGGGGGGGGGGGGACGACTTTAGAGAGTAGTTGAGACTAGGGGGTGTGCTAGCCCAGGGGCCGAGCGCCGGAGTGGGAGGAGGGCAAAGGGAGGGTCGGGGAAGCAGGGGGAGGCCTTTGGCTCCCGGCCGGCCCACAATTTTGGGCATTCGGTGACCGGGCAGGCGCCAACCCGCACAATCGCTTTTGTTGTCTGGGCTAGTTCGGCTGCGCTCTCTGCCAGGACAGCGCCCCCCTCTTTGGCCGCAGGGAGCCCGGACGCCTGGCTTCCCGGCCCCACCCCCGCGGGTCAGCGCCTCTGGCCGGCGTCTGGTCCTGTCCCGGGCTCACCTCGCACAGCGGGACGCCAGGGTCCCTAGAGGGTCGGTGTCCTGGGGGTCTGGGGGGGGGCGGGGGGCTGAGCTACAATGGGGGGCAGCTAGGCGGCGGCTGAACCGTGGGAACCAGACGGCTTTATCTGGCCCGGAACCCACCCCCCTGCCCCCTGCCAGAGGAAGGGCGGATGTTCTTACCCTGGGTCTGGCCGGCAGGGGCGCGCTGTGGGGGCCTCCTTCTCAGCAGTGCCCGGCCCCCTGGCCCCCGAGGCCGCCTTCGTCTCAGCAGAGCTCTGGCCTCCTGCAGCCTAGGTAGGAGAGGGCCGAAGAGACAAACGAGGTTAGGTGGACACTCCCTCCCCCCTAGATCCCCTTCCCTCTCAGTTGGAAGGGGCCTTCTGTGCCAGGAGATCTCCCAGTAGCTGCTCTCCAACGGCGCCCCCCACCCAATCCCTTTCCAGGGACCAGACCTTGAGCGTTCTCCACAGGCTTGGGGAGAAACGGAGGCAAAGATGGGGGGTGGTGGAGATGAGGAAGGCAGAAAGAGGAGAGAAGACAGAGGCAGAAAGAGAAAGACAGAGAGAGTCAGAGACACACAGAGGACAATGATGGGAGAAACAGAGACAGAAATGGAAAAGAACACATACAGACAGAGGGCATGGAGACAGCAGCAGAGAAATGGAGACTGAAAGACGCAGAGAATGGGATAGGTGAGAAAAGGAGAGCTAGAAACAGCAATACAAGTTGAGAGAGAGAGAAAGAGAAGGGAGAAGAGACAGGGAGCAGAGAGAAAGGTGTGTGGGGAATAGTGGCAGAGCTGGGAGCTCCCCAGCGTCTGTGTCACTCACGTCAGTGGCTGCCAATTGAGGGACACCTGCCTCTTCCTCACGCTGGGGCTGGGGCTCGGCACCACCAGGGGCACAGGGGTCAGGCACTGCAGAGGGCCTGCACACTTTTCGGGAGGGCAGCTCTGGACCCTGCAGGAGGCTTCGGAGATAGCCAGGGACTAAGTGGAGAAGGAGGGGACCAAGTCTTTCTTTCCACCAAGTGCATCCAGCATTCCAGCTGGGAGGCAGGGTGGGGAAGGGAGACACCACCCCTCTGCTCTTACCCACTTGCACTTCCTACCCATACCCCACGTAGAAGAACCCACCTCTGAGGCAGCGACTTCTCCTGGGCGATTGGCCTGGGCAGCACCGGCAAGCAGCAAGACTATAAACAGGGGTGGAAATCACTCAGGCCCCCAGTTCTCTAAGACTTCCCAGAGAGGGAAACAAGGGGTAGGAGAGAGAAAGCCAAGAGAAGGCTTGAGAGCACTCGAAATAGATGTTTGATCAGTCTGAAGTACCATGCTGGAAGCCTCAGTTTCCCCATCTGAACCCTGGGAGGCAAATTGGCAAAGACTCTTCAGGGATAGAGGTCACAGCAACCCGACTTTTACTTATTTTCTGAAGTGTTTAGTGGTAAAGTCTCATTGGTAAGGACATTTTAAAGTCTCTCTCTCCCTTTTTTTAACTTTTTTTTTTTTTTTTTTTTTTTTTTTTTAACGCAAAGAGGGTTTCTAAGCTCGTTTCCAAGCCCCCGACTGTCTGGGAATCTAGAACCCCGCCCTCCCCGCTCATCCCTGTCTTTGACTCAGCCGTCATCCCGAGCAAGGCCGGCAGGTGGCGCCACTTCCACAGGCCTCCGCAGCTGGGGAGGGAGGTCCTCTTTTGACTGTGGGTCCAGCAGGGTGCTGAGGTGGAGGGGGTTACCGAAGGAGCCACAGCCCAGAACTGGGAATCCCAAGGCCTGAGTTCTAGACCGTTCCTGCCTTTCCACGAGCTATGTCTTTGAGCCAGCATCTCCTGGTCTTTGGGCCTCAGTTTCTCGCCTGACCAGGAGTAAGGAGTCGTTCGTCGAGAAATCTCTGCGCCCAGAGGGTCTCAGATTCTGGATAGCGGAGTCCTCAGCTCCAGCGCAAGTGCGTCGCAACCAGGGGGCCCCCAGACAAATCCATTATCCAGGCTAAGGGGGACGAGAGACGAGGACGCGCGCGCAGGCCCCGAGAAAAGGGCCGTGGAGAGATACTGTGAAGGGGACGTCGGGCGCACGGACTCTTTCCAGACGGGTGGGGCCCAGTGAGGGAGGAGACCGCCCGGATGGGAGCCTCCGGGACCCCCGACATTGCCGTTATCCCTCCCGCCTTTTCTCCGGGTTAACCCCTTCCCGGCCCCGCCCCCGGCGCGGCTCAGGTTACTAAACGCATTCGCAGAGACCGAGGCGGGAGCGGAGCCCGGGGCCTTTGTAACCCAGCGCTGGGCCGCAGGGCTGGGGGTGGGGGTGCTGGGTAGACTGCTTTCTTCGATCTCATCACCCGTAGACAGGAAGAATAGCTATAAACCCCAATTTCTATAGGAAATTTTGGATCGTATGCCGCGAAATCACAGGTCCCTCATTCAAGCCCGGGATCCTCAAATTCTAGGAAACCAGAGTATCCCCAACCCTCATGAAATCCGGGGAACCTCCTCCGCACAAACCCCTCTTGCAGGCTCCTCGGCCATCAAGCCCGAAGTCCACGTCTTCCTAAGTTATTAGGAAAATCCAAGGGTCCCTTTTAATTCATCCAAACGTTCCCAAACCCTAGAAAACCAGGGCACCTCAACCCCACCATAGAGTCCCTTCATAACCTCCGCTACTCCTGTTCCTTCCAAGCACCCAAGAAGCTTGGGGAACCCCATCCCATCTGAAGGGCCCCACCCATCTATCATCGTGGGAAAACTCAAAACTCCATCCCCAAAGAAGCTGGGACCCTTCGCCGAAAAGACCCTAGAATTCCCTGGGGCCATATTCTCCATCTACCACACCAGCGGCGAATCCCTCGACTCCAAATTTCAGTACTCCCCGATACTAAGCCTTGCAAAATAGAGGGTCCTAATAAATCCAAGGGCTCTTGCTCTTTCATCACTACCCACGAAACACTGGGTTCGTCATCCCCCTAAATCTGCAAGTCCTGGTGCTTCCGGACCGCCAGACTTAACGGGTGGAGGGGGCACAAGGAAGAAGGGGTCGCAGCGGGGCTTACCCGGCCGGGCGGCCCGGGATCCCCGCAACCTCGACGGCCTCGCTGGGGTTGGGGCTGGGGCTGGCGGCGGAGACGGTGGCTGCGAAGAGAGGCAGCAGCAGCACCAGCAGAAGGGGGCGGCGGCCGCTGGGGCCAGGCCGCCGCATCGTGTCCGGCGTGGAGTCCCGCTCCAGGCGGGCAGTCTGTCCAGCGGGTCCGGCTCCGCGCGGCCCCGCCCCCCGCCCCCGCCCGAGGCCGACTCATTTTCTCCACAGTCCCAGCCGCAGCTGCGAACTTCCCGCCAATCCGAGCCCGATGTCGCCAGGGGGCGCTGCCCGCTTGGCCAATCGGAAGGCGGCAGGGGAGGGGCTAAGAGGGACAGGTGCCGGGCGGGGGGAGCTGGGGCCGGGAGTTCTCAGTGCTGGAGGGGAAATCGGGAGTCAGGTGCCGATTCCGGAAGGAGAAGCTGAGGAGTGGAGATGCTGGGACACACACACACCCCTACGGCTGGGAGGGATGCGTAGGCAGTGGGTAGGGTCCCCTAAACTAGACACTCATGCACAGGCCTCATTCCTCACTCAGTTGTGGGAGAATTTAATCTGAATTTGCTTCCTGACTGGGATAAACGCTGGAAGCCCCCAGAAGTGTCCACCTCTCATGCGGGGGCGGGGAATGCTAATCCTACAGTAGGCCCCAATTCTGGACCCTCTGAGGCCCCAGGCCCACTCTGTTCCTTCCCAAAGGATTTCCTTTTCTCAAAGCCCTGTGGTTCAAGGGTTCCAGGTCCAAACAAGCAAAAGCTTGTTCCTCAGAAGGCTGTAGCTTCTGTCCCTCATAGGACCCAGGCTCTGCTCCTGACTCACCCCCAGACTTGACTCCCAGAGAGCTGTTCTTCATACACCTCTTCTCTACGGCTGCCCCGAGAGGTTATTAGACTCTCTTTCCCTAACCTGAGCCTTTATAAAGATTCCCAAGAGCGCACCTCCCAACTGACACTCCCTTTGGAAAATTCCAGTCCTCTCCCCTCCTAGGGTCCTCTACCGTCCTTCTGGAGCCCCAAGTCACAGGGGGCCTTAGGCCCCACCTGCACTCTCTTTAGGGAGTTCCAGGCTCGAAGCCTTGCTTACAGCGCCCCCCCCCCCCCCCCCCCCCGCCACTGGTAGGTCTCAAGCCCAGCCCCTTCCCTTCATTATAAATTCAGGCCCCCCTCTTTGTCTTCGCAATTACACTTCCCACTTTCCTGTCCTAAAGTCACCGCCCCCCACCCCCACCACCTTCAGATCTGGCTCCCCACTTTCCCCCTTCTCCTCTGAGTTTCTGGTCTCTGCCCTTCCCACAGCAAATTCGCGCGCAGCCCTATACATAGCATCCCAAGCCCCACCCCTTTCATGTCTGCTCTGTCTGGGGGTAGGGGGGTTGTCCCAGGCCCCAACCCTCGAGGCAGTTTGAGTCTTAAGATTTCCAGTTCTGGAAACTTAGCTCCGCCCCCAGCGGGTCACAGGCTCCACCCCCACAGGATAGAAGGCCTGGGACCCAGACCATATAGGGTCCATTCTAGACTAAGAATATCAACCGATCCAGCTTCATCCTCACCGCCCCCCCCCACTCCAGCTCCTTCTTCCAGTGGAGGGTGTGCAGGATGAAAGGGCACCCCTCACCCCCCCCGCATTACAGCGAGGCACCCTGGTTAACTCACACAGCCACACGCACACTGTTACTGCCACCTACAGCAATCCACGCCTCCATCCCACACTGACAGCCAGAATCTGGGCCTACTCGCCATCCAGGGACACGCAGCTCTTTAGAGCAGTAACAGCGACACTCGGGCCCCACTCGCGGGCATCCATGGGCAGTCCTAGCATGATGATGGAGTGCCTGACTGCCCACTGAATTTGTGCTGTGTCCCAGTTTTTGTGAAGCCCCCGCAATCTGGTTAACATGGCCCGGCAGGACAGCGTGTCCTGACAACCCTCCCCCCCTTGCCCTCCTCCTCACCTCCTACCCCGTGGCTGGAGCATTTGCTGGGGGCGCTGCCGAAATTTCTCCCTTCTGCCTGGGAGCCGGGGCATCTTCAATGCTTGTTGCTAGGCAACTGCCTCGGGCTCACCACTACAACTTCCGGGGATGGTGTTGGTTTCCCATCCCCCGCTGCCTCTGGATTCCCCCAGGCTCCCAATCCCTCTCTGACAGTGCCAGTATCTCCCAGGGTCGTTTCTATGTCATCTCTTGGATCCTGATCTGCTTTCAACCCTTCAGAATCCCTCAGAGTTCTAGAGCCATGGCATTCTGGAAGCTTCCTTCCATCATGTACTCACACCCAGGGTTTTATCCCTAGTATTAACAGACAAATCTCCTTAGCGTTCCAGATTTTTTGATTCTCTCTCTCTCTCTCCGTTCTAGAATCACCAGCATTCCAGAAACACAAGTGTTCTGGATTCCCTGGCAAGGAAAAACTGTCAATATTCTAGATCTCGGAGCATTATAAAACATCCCATCTTCTAGATGCTTGCACATCCTAACATTCTTGACTTCCTAACATACAAACACCTCCCAGGATTCTGAATGTCCCGACATGTAAAAACATTTCCAGAGTCTGAGATTTGCAGGTATTCCAGAACACTCACATTTTAGAATCACTCATCTCCCAATCATATTTTAGATTCTTTGCCAACCCAGATCCCCCTGCCATTATGGATTTCTCAGAATGCCAACAAATCCGTTAGTGGTCTAGAAAAGCTGACATTCCAGAATGCCCCTAGGCTCTAGATTTTCTAGTACTCCAGACTGCTTTCTGTGTCCTAGAATTGTCAGCATTCCAGAAACTCTGGCATACAAAATAGTCCTACAAGTGTAGATTCATATTATTCTAGAACACTCCCCTATTCTAGAATCATTGACTTCCAGATCCTTTTGCCAAGAAACCTCTACAGACTGCATTCTCTGAAATGAGGGGGAGAACCCTAATGCTGTTCATCCACTAGCATTCTAGAAGATTCCCTTACATTCTGGACCCCTCTCCACTGTTACAGAAACTCTGGCATTCCAGAAACTCTGGAATTCTCAAATTAGCAATATTCTAAAACCCCTTGTCCCGAGTCTGGCCCCCTCTCCTCTTCACTGGCCCAAGGAAAAGAGGCAGAAAACTTTCCTGAGAAGTTGCCATAGGAATAGGTATTATCTGGGGGAAAACCTCAAGGATATTAATTGGAGTGAGTGGAATGGGTCTCACATAACTTCTCTGGTTGGGGCAGGAAAGGGATGAGACTGGGCAGCCAGGGATGTGGGCAAGGTATTGGCCATGGCTAGGTTTAGGGTACAAATGTTAAGGATGTGGCAATTGTCTAGCCAACATCTGTGTTTCTGTTGACCTGCAGCCATCCATCCCCGCTTGTGGCAACAGTACCCTGATTCACCTTTCAGGAACTCCTCCTCCTCCCGTTGGAGGGGAGGAATGATCTCACCTCCTGGCTTGTGAGAGCACAGGACCCTTGGAACAGTGGAAGTCCTCCATCACACGGGGCATAGTGATTGGTTCAGGGGTGGTCATCTGACTACATTTGAGCCAGTAAGAATAGGGCATGTGACTTTTTTTTTTTTTTTTGCTGATGCTGGAGAGGAAAAAAGTTGCTAAGGAGGTACCTGGAGTCATCTTGGCACCCAGAGGGGAAAACCTGACTGAGAATGATGCAGCCAGAGGCAAGCAAAGCCAAAAGATGGAAAGACATTCTGGATGGGTTTTTGAATCCCTGGATCCAACTATGCCTGAAACCAGGGGTAAACCATTATGTTCCCCTTCTTCGCTTAAACCGAAAGACAGCCAGATGTTCTTGAATCTATAGCCAGACATCTGGTTGGCCCCCACATCTCTCCCACCCTTTCCCTGGGGGTCCCCAAACCTTCTAAGAATGTCAGCAAGGTTGGGGTACCTGGGTGGCTCAGTGAGTTAAGCCTCTGCCTTTGGCTGGGATGGAGCCCCGATCAGCAGGGAGCCTGCTTTCCCCTCTCTCTCTGCCTGCTGCTCTGCCTACTTGTGATCTCTGTCAGCAAGGTGTTGGCAGTGAGAACTTTATTAGGGGAGGGTGGCTTTGGCTCCAGAAAAGGGGGGGCAGTGGGGGCTTAGTAACAGTGACCATTCCAAGGAGGCCCTGGCCCTGAACCCAGGGCTCTGAAGGAAGCAGGGAGGCACCAGAGGCCCCCCGACCCCCCACCCCCAGGATCTGGGTATCCAAAGGCACCATGGTAGCTGTGTTCAGAAGGAAGTTTCATTGAGCTTCACCTTGGGGGGTGCAAGGGGGGCTCCCAGACCCGTGGCGGGCCGAGGGGCTGGTGTTGGTGGCCGGCGGGGCTCTGGCCCAGCCCGCACCAGTTCTTGGCAGCGTTCCACGAAGTTACCTGCCCCACGACGCCGGGCCTCAGCCTGTGGGGGGCTTGGGCTCCCGCGCCGGCCAGACAAGGAGGTGCTGCTGGAGGCCAAGTGAAGACTGGGCGGGCGGGGGTGGGTGGGTGTGATGAGGGTCAGGGTGGGTCATCCTGGGCTGGTGAGGGGTTGCTGCTCACCAGCAACCCCCCTACCCCTACCCCACGGCCATATTGGGCCTCCTCCCCCACTGCACAAAAGGGAATTGGAGTCAGGCCTACCTGGTGACAGAGGTGCGGGGGGAGGGGCTCCGGAGGGAGCTCCTGGAGGCAGACAGGGGCGCCAGCTCACACTGCTCCAGCTGCTGCATCAGCTCTTCCTCCGTCAGGCCACCGGCTGGGGGGCACGGAAGTGGGTCAGGGGGGCAAGACAAGGATCACTGGGCAAGGGACAAGGGTTATGTGCAAGGGCTGAGGTCAGGATGGGAGAAAAAAGGCAGAGGTCCAGGGGTCAGAAGCTAAGAGGGCGGGGTTGACACCCTGGGGCAAGGTAGGGTTCAAAGGCAGAGGAAAGGGGTCAGAGGCCAAGGGCTTAGGGAGGGAGACTGATGAAGGGGGTCGAGGAGAGGGACTGGAGTGGGGACTGGGGGGTTCTGGGATAGCACTGAGGCGGGGCAGGGAGTACCAGGGGCCTGGCCGAGGCCATCCATTGCGGTGGTGAGGTCCCACATGGCCAGGCTGCCATTGGCCTGGCCGGTGAGCAGGTAGCGCCGGGGCCGAGAGCCAAGCCGCCGAGAGCCCTCACACTCGAGCACCGTAAAGGCGGTGGTGGGGGAGCCGTCCACGGAGCGCACGGAGCACACCCTGAGACAGAGGGGAGGGGGTCACCCTGCCCGTGGCTAGTCATCTTGTCCTTACACGCTTCCAGGGCTTCAGACCTCACCGTTATGGCCTCAGTTCCTGCCTTTGCAACCACCATCCCAAGGCTCCTTACCCCCTTCGCCCCCCCACTCCATGTTCTCTCTCCGGGTGCTGCTGCCTCAGGAGGGATTCTCCCCCACATCTGCTGCTCTCCCCTGGTCCTACTGCAGGGAAGGCCTGAGTCATTCTGGGCACCTCCCTCATCTCCTATCGTTCCCCCCAACCAGTCAGTCCCCTCCGCCTCCAGCATCTCTCCCAGGGTCCCCTCCTCCCCTCCTGTCTGACCCAGTTGAGCACTGCCTGCTCAGGCCAGGCACCTGTCCCAGCCTCCTCACTGGGCTTTGTGGCTCCTAGCCAACCTCCAGTCCAGCACCCCCCCCCCCGCAGTGACCATGGATCCCCAGTGTCAACCTCCAGTCCAGCACCCCCCGCAGTGACCATGGGTCCCCAGTGCCAACCTCCAGTCTAGCCCCTGCAGTGGCCACGCTCCAGGCAATCTCTTTCCACTCTTCCACCAGATCGCCCTGCGCCCCCACTTACAACCTGGCCACTGCTCCAGCCCCAGGACCACGCTGCACCCCACTGGATGTCCTATTTGGTCACTTCTAGCCTTGAGAACCTCAGGACTCCCTCCTCAAGAAAAGCCTCACAGACCCCCCCTCCCAGGTTAGGGTGAGCACCCCATCAGGGCTCCTACAGCAGCCTGCAGCCTGCACCCCACCCCCTGGCCCAGACACCCGCACCTGTGCCCCCTGCCCCCACACCAGGCCCTGATCACCCTGGGCCACCTGCCTGACATCCAGCACAGGCACCTGGGGTTTCTCCTGCGTCACTGCCACCGTATGTGTCACCCCTTTGCTTCCTCCAGCCCCCGAACCCAGGCCAGGCCTCGGGCTCCCTCCTAGCCCTTGCTCCTTCAGGGGTCCCTCGGCTAGGACCCCGCTTTTGGCCTCCATGCCCCAGCTGTTATCTTGCCTTCTCCTCTGACCACTCCCTGCACCCCGTTTGATGGGATGGTCCTCACCTCTGCCCAGTGGACGAAAGACGCACAAAGAGCTGGCTGGCGTTTGGCACCACCTTCTGAATGAATACCTGCTGGTCATCCCGCTCGCCATAGGGGCCTGCGCCAGGATGATGGGGGGCAGGGGAGTCAGGACCAGCAGGGGTCCCTGGGACTCCAGACTCCCAGGTTCTGCCTCCTTCCCTGTGGATGAGACCCTTCCAGGACCCTAGGTCCCCATTCATAGGTTTCTGGAATTGGGCGATCTCACAGAGGGCCGGGGGTTAGCAACAGTCAGTGGAGTTCAGGGATGTAGGGTCGGGGAGCCCAGGTCAGGGGGCAGTCAGAGGACACAATGGGATAACAGAATTCAATGGGGTTGGGGGTGGTGGGAAGAGAATGGAGGTCCACCAGGCTGGGGAAGGGGCCAATGGCAGCCAGTGGGGGTCAGGCAGGGTGCATGGGGCCAGGGGCCAGTGGCTGGTAGGCACCAATGTCATTGCCGGCGCTGCAGCCGCCTTGTCCGTCGGCTGACTCCAGTGCCAAGATCTTGAAGGAAGCGAGCGGGGTGGAGCCAGGCTGGGTGGAAATCATGCCCCGGAAGCGAGTCACGGACCACGTGCGCACATGGTTGTTGTCGGCACAGACTGGGGAGCAAGGGGGTGGGCACAGGTCAGGCCAGCTATGGCATCCCCACCACCCCATACTCTCGAGCCCCAGGAGGACCCCCATGAAGGTGTCCTGATGCGGGCCCCTATGAATTCCTCCCCTTTAGAGAATGCCCCAGAACACCGAATGGTTAAAAATCCTCTTGGCTCTGCCTCCAGAATCATTCCAGAGCGATCTCACCTAACCCCATCACTGTCCCCACCCTGGTCCTGTCCATCATCACTTCCTCCTCCCTGGACTCCCTGCTCCTGTCCTGCCCCCAGGGTCTGTCCCCACACGCAGCCAGAGGGACCCTGTGAACACATGGCCCTCCTCTGCTCACAGCATTCCTTCCAGAGACTCCTTCCCAATAAGGGTCAAGGACAAAGTCCTGCGTGGCTCTGTCGCCCTCACCACTCCAGGCACAGGGGCTCCCTGCTCCCCACTCAGATCCATCCATCACCCTCCCAGCTCAGAGCCTTTGCAATGCCTGTTCCCTCTGCTGGAACGGCTGTCCCCATCAAGCTGCCCTGCCCACTCCTTTGTTTCAGCTCCAAACTCCTTCCCCAGTGACCCCACTGTACTCTAGCCATGCACACAGCTCTGATTTTTCATTCTTGGTCTTCATCACTGCTTGTTGGTGGTTTCTATTCTGATGTATTTATCATTTGCCACCCCTAGCAGAACATGAGCTCCCCAGGGATAGGGATTTGACCTGTCTTGTCCATCACTGTATCCCTGGTGCCTGGCCCATGACAGGTGCTCCATCAATGTTTGCGGACTTGGTGAGTTACTCGCTCTCGCCTGGATGGGTCCCTTTATAGGATTCTCCCACTTCTGCAATTACTGTTCCAGGTTAAAATTCTCTCTGTCACTCCCTGGTTTCACACTCCCTTCTGGGCCACCATCCTGCAGGGAGATGAGCAGTGGGGACAGCCCGGCGAGGCCCACCTGAGATGAGGTGCTTCTCCGAGAGCATGATCTTGGTGACGGGGCTGCGGTGCACAGTGAAGGTCTGGAAAAGCTGGGGCCCTGAGCCCACGGTTTCAGGGTGCTGGACGATGACCCGCACGCCCCCAGAGCTGGTGCCATAGGCAATCTCAATCCAGTTCCCACTGTCACCTGGGGAGGGGCCAAGGACGAAGAGAGGGACCAATCAGAGAGAGAGAGAGAAGCAGAGACAGAAAACAAGAGAGAGACAGAGACAGAGCTCATAGAAAAAAATAGAGAAACAGGGAGGCAAAGGTAACCAAGAAACTGGATCTCAGAGAGAGCTATAATGACTGACAGACACAGAGAGAGATGGGGTTACAGAGCAAAAGACTGAAAAGCAGAGACATATAAGCAGACAGACAGTAAGACAAGAGAATGCAACTGGGTGTCTGAGGGACTGCCCACCTTCACCACCTTCCAGAGGGGAATGATTATTTTGCAACGGTTGGAGACTTAATGGACCATCTTAAGGAATGTGGGTAGGTAAAACATGGTTTTGTATTTTGTGCAGCGGCTCAAAACCTTGGATTAGGATCGTGCACAGTCACACAGATGGACATTAAGCCTAAGGCAGGGTGGGCAAAAAAGGAAGGGGACAAGTGACATATACACCCAGGCTCATTTCTGCGATTTCAAAGCCTGCTGACAACACCCATCTTGTAAGGACACAAACAAATGAAGAGAGAAATGACAGTATGGTGGCACGTGGCATGGAGGGGGCTGGCGAAGAAAGGAATAAATACATGAAATGAGCAAGGGGTCCTCCGTGGAGGAAAGGGGATGACAGTGAGAAGTTAGGTGTATTACTCTTTTACTGCTGCTGGGGAAAAAAATGAACTGTGAGCCTTACTTCACACCATACATAAAAGGTAATGGTAAAGGCAGCAGAAACCTGTGTATAAAAAGTTAAAACTGGGGGTGCCTGGGTGGCTCAGTGGGTTAAAGCCTCTGCCTTCAGCTCAGGTCATGATCCCAGGGTCCTGGGATCAAGCCCCATATTGGGCTCTCTGTTCAGCAGGGAGCCTGCTTCCCCCTCTCTCTGCCTGCCTCTCCACCTATTTGTGATCTCTGTCAAATAAATAAATAAATAAAATCTTAAAAAAGTTAAAACTGGGGACGTCTGGATGGCTCAGATGGCTAAGCCTCTGCCTTCAGCTCAGGTCATGACCTCAGGGTCCTGGGATTGAGCCCCACATTGGGCTCTCTGCTCAGCAGGGAGCCTGCTTCCCTGTCTGTCTCTGCTGGCCTCTCTGCCTACTTGTGATCTCTCTCACTCTGTCAAATAAATAAATAAAATCTTAAAAAAAAAAAAAGCTAAAACTGCAAAGCCTCTAGGAGAAAGTAGAGGGGAAAACCTTCAAAACCTGGGAACAGGCAATAACTCAAGATCCAGAAAGCAATCCCCATGGAAAAAAAAAAAAAAAAGAAGAAAGAAAGAAAAAATAAATTTTTGCCATTATGCTAGGTGAAAAAAGCCAGATTATTATGGTCCCGTGTCCTGTGTACATGAAATGTCCAGAATCAGCCAATCCACAGAAGCAGAAAATAAATTAGGTCTCTGGGGGCTGTCAGGAGGGAGAACAGGGTATGACAGCTAACGAGTTCAGGGTTCATTTTTCGGGTGATAAAAATCCTGCTCAGGAATGACACGGTAGTGATGTGTGCACAACAGTGTGAATCTCTGAAAAATCACTGAAGTGCACACTTTAAAATGGGGAATGCTCCACTAGGTGAATCACAGCTCCAAAACAAACAAACAAACAAACAAACAAAAAGGAACCTATTGCTCTGGATTTAAAGTCAAGAAACCACAACAAAAAACTGCCCGAGTGAAAGAACTAGAAAATGTGCACCTTCTTTGTTTTATGAGCGCACAGGTGTCATGCCCTAAATGCAGAGGTGAAAAAAAAAAACCCAAAGGTGAACTACTAGTGGCCAGTTCTGCCCCCAGTTGGAGGGGTCTGCCATGGTGCAGCACCTGGAAGAGTGCTTTCACACAAGTGGTGCTCAGTGAGTGTTTGGTGAATGACTAAACAAGAGTTGAATCTCCCTCCCCGCATCGCCCCACCTCCCCCCACCCCCGGCCCTGCCCCCAGTCAAATCTCACTGGTTCAAGCTACATAAGTGGTGGGGAGCAAGCTGGGGGCAGGGGTTGATGGCAGAGCGGGGAGCCCATCAGAGCTTACTGGTTTTGGGGGTGAGGTAGACGCTGAGGGCTGTGACTCCATCCTCTGCTGGGTCCCGGTAGAGCTCACTGACAAGGAGATCATTGTCCTTCATGCGCAGGGGAAACTTCTGCACATCTGGGTTGGGCAGGGAGGGTTGGATGGGGTTGTTCAAGCCACCTAGGCTTTTCCCTCCTTTTCCGCTTCCCCAGGAAGGTTCTGGGGCATGAGGGGGGCTGGCTGCTGCTTACCCACGTAGTAGATGGAGCCGTTGTCGCAACCCAGGAGAAGGAAGGAACCCGCTGCGTCATAGCTGGTTATGGGTTGTACCTCCTGGACCTGGCGCAGGCAGGACTGGCTGTGGCTGGGGGCCGGGCACAGCACCCCTCAGGGCATCCACCCCCCAACTCCAGAACACTCCCAGGGTTTCTAGGCCTGCCTCTCTCCAGCCTTACCTGCTCCAGGCCTATCTCCATCTGTGTCTCTCCATCTCTAGAAATCTCTGAGGCCTCTGTCTCTTAGCCTCTCTTTGACTCTGTCTTTCTGGCTTTTTTTAGTCCCCTCTGTCTATCTCTCTGCATCCCTTCACCATACCACACTGCCCCTCCCTCTGTCTACCCTTCCCGCTCTCTGTCCCCTCTTTCCCACTTCCTCTACTTCTATTTGTCTGTTTCCTTCTATCTCTGTCTGTCCCTCCCAAACACACTGGACGGGAGAAAGCCACACGGGAGATGTATTTTTCTTTCCATTTAGACAGGGTTTGGGAGGGTGCAGAGGGAATGACAGACATTTGCACGTCTCCCTCTGGGTTTCTGCCTCCTACAGCGTCTCCACTCACCCACTCCCCTGTTCAGTGTCTGGAGAATCCACTCTCCTCCTTTGCAAATCCATCATCTTTCCTATCAGCTTGGCAGCCCCTCTTCCAGAAGGTCTCCCTGATATGACATCCCTTAGGCCTTTCTCCTGCCAGCACTCCCACCAGGATCTGGCCCACCACTGGGTTCTCTGTCTCTTTCCAGGGGGGCAGAGCAGAAAGGCACCCCTCCCTGGGTCTGTATGGTTTGGACACCTGGGAAAGAGGCAGCCAGGCCAGCCAGCACCCTGACCTGCCAGTGCTTGGTGACAGCATTCCACACCCCGATGCGCCCCGTGTGGCTTGTGGCAATGAGCTGGTTCCCAACGAAGAATAAGGCCTCCACGGGCACCCCCAGATGGAAGACGCCTGCAGAGGGCAAGGAGCACTTAGCCAGGACCCCACCTCATGAGGGAGAAGGGAGGGGGCAGGAAGAATTCCAAGGCCCTGAGGCTTCAGCTGGGCGGTGGAATCTTTACAGAAGATTCCAGCAGGAATTACAGAGGATTATACAAGCCAGATTCTTGATGCGGTGTGGAATTCTAACATGGTGGAGATTTTCAACAAGGCAAATAGAGATTTTTTTTTTCCCCAAATAGAGATTTCTAATGGGAATACCGATTCTAACAGGCCCTGGGATTCTATAGGCATGGAGATCTAACAGGGCAGGGAATTCTGACAGAGGGGAGGATTGTATGTGAGTGGATTTTTCTACAAGCTGAGGCATTCTAACAGGATACAGAATTCTAAAGGGTAGGAACATCTTAATAATGCAAAGAATCTTTATGGGTGTGAGAACCATATGCGGTGGGTTGTTTGAATGGGCCACAGGGTTCCAATGGGATAGAGAATTCTAAGAGACCAGAGGTCTCTAGAGGGCAGGAGGTTCTGGAAAAGTCCTGGTATCCTACCTATCTCGGAGCCACCACCTTCGGCCTGTAGAGCCCACAGCAGGATCTCGCTGCCTGTGGCCGCTGCCACCATCTTGTCATGCTCACCCAAAGCCCCACCAAGCACCCGAGCCGTGAGTGCCAGCCGCTCAATGGGCCAGTCCAGGCGTGGACTGGAAAACACCAGCTGCCAGCCAGAGGCTTCCTTGAGCCTGGGGGATGGGGGGATATCATCAATGGTCACCATGACCCCTCCCCCACAGTCCACAGGGCTGGAGCCTTGGGCCACCACCCTCCCCGAGCACCTGTAGCAGACAAGGAACTGGGTGTAAGCCACAGCGATCCAGTTGTGATGCCCACACACCAGGCGCACCATCCCCGGCTCCTCCGGAAGCCCTTGAGGGGGTGGGAAGAACAGGAATCAGGACAGGGTCAGGGTCGCAGGGGTCCCACTAGTTGCCCCAGCCTCCCAGGGGACTGCAAAGTACCCGAAGGGGAGGGCGGGGCTCTCTCATCCAGCATGCGGCCCAGCAGCCCGGCATTGCCCAGGTTGGGGGGCATGGTGTTGCTGCGTCGAACGGGGGCTGGGCGTCCCCCTGACTGCTGGGGCCCCACTAGGCTGTGCCGGTTCCGCCGCTTCACTGGGAACACTATGGCAGGGACAAGAGCAGAGTGACAATAATGGTAACAATAGTACTAATGGCCACATCATGAGCACTTAAAATATGCCAGATACTGAATTCCCCCCAGGTAGGGCAGAGTCTCCTGGGGAAAAGATTTTAGGTGGTGTGGGGACACTGCATTCAATGACACTGAATCACATAGCAAGTTACTCCCTCTTGGGTTCCTTTGAGCCCATCACAAAGGATGAATCAGTTTGGTGCTGCCCTCACAGGCTGCCTTTTCAGTGTTTGCTAATCTGTTTTAACAAACGGAAGGATAGAGCACCTGGGTGGCTCAGCCAGTTAAGCAGCTGCCTTTGGCTCAGGTCATAATCCCAGGGTCCTACATAAAGCTCCTGTCTGCCCCTCCCCCTGCTTGTGCTTGTTCTCTCTCTCATTTGCTCCTTCTGTCAAATAGATAAAATCTTAAAAAAAAAAAAAAAAAAAGAAATGGAAGCCTATCTTCTTGGCAGGCAACAGCATCACAACACTGGTATTTGGGGGGGTTTCATTTTCACGTTTACTTATTCATGGTATAAAGGCAGTGATATAAAACTCCTATGTAAAATGGCTCTTGTGCCAGGCACTGTGGTTGGCTCAGTTGGGAGGGCATGGGACTCTTGATCTCAGGTTTGTGAGTCTGAGCCCCATGTGGTACATAAAGATTACTTAAATCAATAAATAAACTTTAAACAATTACTTTTTAAAAACAACGCAGTAAAACTAAGTTTAAAAAACAAAAGCAGAGATCTTCGCATTTGGCAAACTTCATGAAGGTCGGTATTGACTGAGGTTAGGGAAATAGTCATAAATCAAACTTCCCCATTTTGTTCCTTCTACTCATCAGCAAAGCCTAGTGGACTGCAGTTCTGATAACCACTGGGGCATATTTTCTATGCCCAGTGGGGCAATCGATCCAAGGTCCCATGGTGATTATAGCCAATAACTCCCCTTTTCTCCCTTCCATGCAAAAGACCCCAGTCCTTCCTAAGCTTCCCCACAGGGAAATCAAACCTGGACTGAAACCCCCTTCAGATTTAAGGCATACTTCTGAGCCTCCATGGGGCTAGCTGGACCACTGCCTCACTGGAAAGGCTGTTTCCTAACTTCCTTTCCATCAGTCTGGCCTGTGATATAGGACTACAATTCCCATAGAGTGTCAGGGCTCCCAGCACAGGTCCCCAAGGGCTGCAACCTTATGGGAAATGTAGTCTTTAGTCCACCCTCCTTCCCCTCCATCCTTTAGTTGTGCCCACCTGGTGGAGGCAGGTAACCATTGAAGAGTACGCTTCCACAAGAAGACCGGTCCAACTCCTCCCGCAGTTGCAGGCGGCGAACTGAGGCAGAATAACTCAAACTGGGACTTGGAGAGTCCTAAAGCAGATCCTATCCTCTTCGCCTAGCTCATTCTCCACCACTCCCCCTGAGACCCAGGACCAATTCCAGTGCTCTCAGCTCTAACCCAAACTTCCTTCAGGAGAGTGGGGAGAGGGAGCATCAGGAGAGCTGGGGCTCGTTTTCTGTGCAATGAAGATCTAATGTGGTCCCCACTTACCCAGTGGAGTGAGCCCATAGAACTGGGCTTCGTGGAGGAGGCTGGAACCGTGGACACCCCTGAGTAGCAGAATTGACTAAGAGTCAGAGTCTGGGGAGTGGGAATGGGTAGTGAATTCTGAGCGGGAAGTTTTCAAAACTGCCTAGAGAATCCCAAGAGGTAGCAAATTTTGACTGGATCAAGAATTTAAGCCGTGATGATATATATGGGCAATGAAAATGGGTGTGTGTGTGTGTGTGTGTGTGTGTGTGTGTGTGTTTGGGGTAAATTCTAAGGACGCGATTTAAATAGGATGGAAGAGCTTAAGTGAACATTCTGAGGGGAAGAAGGTGAAGACGGGAAGACGGTGGGGTCCTTTTATGCCCATGCAAACCTGGGGTCCAACTCTTTGGTGCGCAGGAAGTTGAGGATGGGGGCGAAGACGGTGGGGTCCCTGTCGATGAAGATCTGCGGGAAGGGAGGCAGAGGATGGATGGGGCAAAGAGCGCGACCGAGCGGGTGTCCTGTCCCTCCTCCTAGCCCCGCTGCCCCGTTTCAGAGGTCTATGCCCTACTCACGGCTCCGGTCTCATCTTTCAGTGTTGAGATGCGTCCGCTCAGAAGACTGCATGGAGAGGACACAGAGGAGGTGTCACGGGCCACGGTGTGTGTGTCGGGGGGCGGTGGGGAGGGTGAGTGGGGGAATTAGGGTTCCCCATACTGTTTCTTCCCGACCCCCCACAGCCCGCCCCAAACTCACTCTCCCGATCACCTGGAGAAGAAGGAGTCTGGGATCCAGGTGAGAGTCTGACGAGAGGTGCTGAATCTAAGCGGGGGAAAGTAAGCAGACGCGAGGGAGGAAGGGTGAGGAATGCGGCTCCTAACCCCAGGGCGTCAGTCCAGGCACTCGCGCCTTCAGAAAGAGGCGGAGCAATCCCTGATGGACAAGGATTCCCCCCGGGAGAGGCGGGTACTCCTATTCCGCTCTCCGCTCCCGGGGTGGGCGGGTCTCAGGAATCTCCTACACTCACCTCTTGCCTCCCACGTTCAGATGAATCACCTCCCCAGGAGGCCCCCGACCTGGGACCCACTCGGCTGCAGGAGCGGTGGCTGCCATGGCCCCCCGGCGAGCCGGCTGGCCTGCACCCGCTTCCGGGTCTGTACTCGGGCCCCGCCCTCACCGCCTGCTCATTGGCCTGGAAACTCCGGAGCCGCCGGCGATTGGACAAAGAGCTCACCCGTCGCAGTTAATTTCTCCGCCTCCTTAAAGGGACTCGCCTTTCCTGTGCTGGACGGGACGTACCGCAAGGCCCCTTTGGGGAAGTTTAGCTACAAGGGTTAGCGAAACATTCCGCTATCCTTCTGGTTCTCATTTTAAGAATAGAATCTAGGTGTTTCGTCGGGGACTTGTGTTTAGATCCCTAAATGAGTACACACGAAGAGGGTATCTAAATGTTCTCTGCAGTCTTTCCCTGCTCCGCCCCCTCCACTCCACCCCACACATCCTCCCAGACGCCGCCCATGAAACGCGAACAAACCCGCATAGACCGTCAAAGCCAAAGGATTTATTATAGGTACATACAGTGTGCGCCTGCCACACCGCCCCACACCCCCAGGCCCCAGCGGCTCCTCCAGGCGGCCATGGGGGCTGTCCACAACCCGGTTCCCCCACTCCCCAGGGAGATGCTCCTGCCAGAAGCATGCGGGGGGGCGGGGGGGCTTCCCCTCGCCCCTCCCCTCACAAAGTGGCCTTTACAGTGGAGGGGGGAGGCGAGAGGGAGACGGTTTTGAGCTTTGACGCCCCTCCCATTAAAAGCCTTCGCGGATGCGGGGCGGGGGAGGAGAAGGTTGACGTTTTGCAAAAATAAACTAAGTCAGGAATTAACCGCATGGCTCTGAGACGGCGGAGTGCAGGGGCCAAGGCCCCTTCACTCTCCCTACCCAGACAGAGATCAAGGCAGCATTGGAAGTGAGGTAAAGGCGGGGAGGAGGCGTCCCCTCCCCACCCCCTAGCACCCTGGATGGTCCAGGGGACCTCACCAGCGGCCCCGTGCCCATCCCTAGGGCGGAGGGTGGGGGCAGGAATTATGGCCCCTACCACCCCAGCTTCTTGGGGCAGGATCCAAAGATCCGGGCAGGGGGCTTGGCTCAACTGGCCCCTTTACCCGCCCCCCCCCCCAACTCAGTTATTGCATAAAAATAATGAAGCCCCAGCACCTGGGGTGGGGTGGTGAGCAGGAAGGGGCCGAGATATGGCTATAGGGGCAGCAATCCCCCCACCACTTCCTGGAGTGCAGAAGTCCCCTCCTTTCCAGTGCCCATCTTGGCGCGTCTGTCCGCAGTGTCGGTAGAACTAGGGGCTCCCGCCCCTGCGGAAGAGAAAGTGTCTTTGTGCCCACAGTGCGGAGAGAAGGGGCGGGGATTGTGTCAGGCCCAGGGGCTGGGAAGTCACTTCCGGCGCCCGCTGGCCCTGCGCTCCCCTGCCTCTCGCTTAGGATTGCCCTCGTCTGTGGAGGACGTGGTGGGTAGTGTCTGTCCCCAGCGGGCGATCTCAGCGTGTTCTCCCACGGAAGCGGCCACAGCTTCCAGCCAGCCGTTCATCTCCTCCTAGAGAGAGAAATAGGGCACAGAGTCCGGACTTGGGAAGAAGGGAGACTAAGTAATAGATGGGCCTGGAATGGGACCGCCCTCTGAACATAAGTTTTCCAATCTTACATTGGTTAATCATAATAATGCAAACAGTTACATAGCCCTTAATATGTGCCACGCTCTGTTTTAAGTGCTTCTGTGGATTGATTCACTTAATCTTAGGCAATAGGATTATATTCCCACTATAGAGATAAACAACAAAAAACCAGTAACATCAGCAGACATTTCCAGAGCACTGATGTTCACCAG
The DNA here is from genome assembly GCF_964662115.1 of Mustela nivalis. Lineage (NCBI taxonomy): Eukaryota > Metazoa > Chordata > Mammalia > Carnivora > Mustelidae > Mustela > Mustela nivalis. Next base: position 45,551,610 of record NC_139037.1, on the reverse strand, counting down.
GCCACAGAAGTGGCTCTGTATGTATCAGCTTACTTACTTCTCACAAGAACCCTAGAATGGAAAACTATTTTTAAAAATAAGAAGGCATGGAGAGAATACAGGCCTACTCCAGAGCTTCTTGTAAGGATGAATAACAAGCATTATTATTTTCAACGTCTCTTTAAACCATCGCCATTCCTGCTCCTCCTCCCCTGACCTTACTCCTTAGCCCCAGTCCTCCCCTCCCACAGGTCAGCTGGGGTCCAGCCTTGTGCAGTCCCCACGTGGGTCCCTGTCCTGGTTCCCTTCCCCTAGTCTACCCTGCATATTACCAGGGAAATCTTTCTTATACATCATTGTAAACTTCATCACTCCCTCCCCAACCTTGCTCAAAATTCTGCCATGGCTCCCCAGGGCCCTTAGGACAAATTCCAACCTCCTCCAAATGGCCCACAATGCTCTGTGAGATCCAGCCCCTGGGAACCTTCCTGGGATTCTTCTTTGAACCCTTCACCAGCACAGTTAATGCTTTGCATTTCAGCACCTCTGGTTCTCTGCCCTTGGCAGTTCTCTCTGCTTGTACCATCCCTTTTTAGCTAACTCCCACCTCTTATCTGTCTGACGTCCTCTCAGAGGCTGAGACAAGGAGGTTGGACTTTGTTCTGGGGCCTCCAGGCAGCCTTCCCATTCCTTGTCCCCCCTCCTCCCTATATAGGTTAAGAACTTCCTTTGGGTTCTCACTCCCAGTGGGCTTTCCAGTCACAGCCTGGTGACTCTGGTTTGTGTTTCTGGCTCACAGCTCCATTGCTCTGGGCCAGGAACCAGTTAACCAGGTAGTTCTTGAGGTCCGGATATGGGAGAGAAAGGACCAGATCTCACCTCATCTTTAGCCTGGAGCAAAAACTCGCTGCCATCCTGGGTCCTGTAGGAGGGGACAAGAGGACTTGGGGCATCTGGGGCAGGGGCCCAGCCCACCCATCCACCAGCTAGCCTCCAGGGGAGCAGGGTATTGCTGGGAGGGGGAAGTTGGGCCTCGGATCCCTCCCTCCTGCCCATTGGGGGGCTCACTGGAGCTTGAAGACGTGCTTCTTTTTCTTGTAGTCACTAGCCACCTCGCTGGTGGCCCTGTGCAGGCTGAGCAGTGGCTCCCCGCCGTGTGTGCCCCCAGACGCCGGGCCCTTGGCGTCCTTGTAGAAGCCCAGCTCCCCCTTGCTGAGCACGCAGTACAGGCTCACCCACGACCTGGGGCGACGATATGGGGCTCAAGGCAGAGTCACAGCACTCTGCCTGGGAACTCTTCATTAACACACTTCATGGCTGAAAAGGCCTGACCCTTCCTTCCTCTGGGCTTTTGTCTTAGTCGGGCCCTATGTCTGGGGTATATTCCTATGTCTGTTCCTGAGCTGAGGGGAGAATCTAAGACTCCTGGTTCCAAGCCTGCTGGGGTAGTCCTTCCATAGCCCCCCCCACACACACACCCCCATGCTGAAATTTCCCGGAGACAAGACTTTAGCTATCTTCTCCATAAGCCTTTGCTCAGGCATGTTCCTTGCCACTCCTCCCTGCCACCATGGAATCCCCTGAAAGATCTATTGGTCCAGTGCCTGGAATGAGGAATTCCTGTCTCCCCGTTCAGCCAAGGCCTCAGCGGAGGAGGGAGTCTCTCTAGAGTGAAATACACCCAAGGTGCCTCTTTATGACCACCTTGGCCTTGCCGCAAGGAAGGAAGACTGCCTCATGGCAAAATTTCAACCTGTTCCTTCCATTTCACTATATCTAGGCCTCCATCTTCTCGTTGGTCAGCGCTTCGCATTTTGGCTGCACCTCTCCCCAGATTCTGCCTCCTAATTAAAAGGCTTGGACAACCATGAGCTGGGCTCTCTTTGGACATCTACATGTGCCCCCAACCTCAGACCTCAGACCTCGGGCTCTGCCCCTTTTCAAACCTCTTCTGCCCACTCCAACAATTTGAAATTTCGAGGGTGGCCCCACCCCATTCATTGGTTGGATGACCTCTCCAGGCTCCACCTCACAAGCCATTGGAACTATGTAGACTGGACCCCACTTTCTCTAATTTCTAGTTAACTCCTGAATTTATTGCTATGAGTTTGGATTGCAGCTTATTTGCACTCGGAACATTTTCTTCCGATCCGGATCCCACCTACGCTCCACCCCCTTGCCCACTGGACACTCTTCTAGGTCCCGCGCCTCCAACTTATAGATTTGAGTGCTTGATGTTAACCCCACCCCCTTCAGGTCCCTCCTACTCCCACCACCCGACGGATTCCCCGACGTTTAGTACCACCCCCCTCCTCAAGGCCCCATCTAGCCACTTATTGGATACGCTGAGCTTGGGACCCGCCTTCCGAAACCCCGCCCACACGCTCACCGGTTGGACGACTTGCGGTTAGCGTCGAGCTCGCGCTTGCGCAGCAGGAAGCCCTCGTGCTGCACTGTGTGAGTGGGCGGTGGCGGAGGCGCGGGGGCGGAGCCGCCCTGGGCCGGGGCGGAGCGCGAGCGCCGGCTTCCCCCGCCCTCACCACCCTCTCTGGGCCGCGGCCGCCGTCGCGGCTTGGGCCGGTCGCGCGCCCGCGGCCGGTCCGGCCGAGGTGTCCGCTCGGGCGGCTCAAGCCCGTTGGGCAGGCGGCCTGGGGGAAGCTCGCGAGGCTGAGGCAGCGACGGCTGTGTGAAGGGAGGGGGAAGAGGGGTGCTGTCCATAGGGGGGCTGTTGGGGCCATCTCTCCGGGGATTCATGGGTCTGGGGGTCCCATCTGTCTTGGAGGCGAGTATGGGAGGACCTCAGGGCTGGAGTCTTAACTTTTAGGGGGCCCCCCCGGTGTTGGGAGTGAGACTATCAGGACTCCTAGGTTTGGAATCGCTCTCAAGGTTGGGGAGGAAAGCACTAGATCTACGGAAGTGGGGGTGCAGGGAGGTTGGTGTCCCAGCTGTCTGTAGGAGGAATCTGGGACGTGTGTGTGTGTGTGTGTGTGTGTGTCTGTCTGTCTGTGACGATATCTGAGACCCCAGGACAGATGTGGGAAGAATGTGCAGTCTGTGTGTAGAGGGAGGTAGGAGTCTCCTTAGGCTGCTGGCCTTCTCTTTCTAAAGGAGAAATTTTCAGATTGTGGGAGGCATCTGGGGGATCTCCCCATCACCCCCTGAGAATCTCTGCAGGACTCAGATTTGGGGAAAGCAGGTCTAGGCACTGGTGCTTCTGGGTCCTGATGCCTGCTCAGTGGGTGGAGAGGGTTCCCCATACTCCCACCCCCCATCCTGAAGCTCAACTTACCCCAACAGGGAGCGCTGGGCCTGCTTCTTTCTCCTGCAGCTGCTCCACAATGTCAGCTAGGGTGGCCTTCCTGGGAGGGGGAGGCCAAAAGACCCAATGGAACTGGGATGCCCTCTCCCAGGGACCAACCTGCTTGGCTGGAGGCGCCTGAGATGCAAGGCCCCTGGTCGCTTGGGCAGGCTGCTTTTCTGAGATGCTTGCCTTATACACCATAGATAATTGGGCCATGACTGGCAACTGCTCATGATACACAAAATTAAAAAGAAGTCAAGAAGTCATTGTCTCCAAAACATATCTGACCAAATGCCTCTTTCTGGGGACACAGCCAGTTGGCTCAATCCCCTCCTCACACTGGTTAACCCTGAGGTCTAAAAGGCCTGGGTTCCAGTCCTGCTTCACCCAAACTGAGTGATTTGGCCTTTCTGAGGCTTCACAGAATGCAGATGACAGTAGCTCCCTGTTGAGAAAGACTGCAATAAAGGCTCTTATCTCTGCTCAGGGAGAAGATGGTCCCACCTCTAGCCCAGTACAGAAACTGAGGTGCAGAGAGGACAAAATTTCTGCCCAGGCCACCTAGCTGTGAGACAAGGGGCACCTCTCCTAACCCCTTTCAGCCCCAGCTTACCCCTCTGCAAAACCCATACCACGACAGTATCTGAAGCAGTTTGGAGCCTCCCTCATAAGCCCTCTCCATTGGGCCTGCAAGGCTCCAGGTACTCTGCATCCCCTTTCCCTCAATCCCTGGGGCATACGGGGGCCTCACCCCTTGGCCAGCTCTCCTCTGGTTGGCATCTCTTGCTCGCTGGACTCCTGCCTCTCCAACCGCCTCTCTCGCCGCTCACGGCGCCGCTCCATCTGCTCGTAGCGGCCCAGGGTGAGGCTGTGTGCCGCCTCGTGCTCCGCAGACTCCTGCCGCTCTGGCCTTCGCCTCCGCGCAGCCTCCTCGGATTGATCCGCCATGTCCTGTCGCTCCGGTCGCCGCCTCCTGGGCAGCTCCTCAGCGCGATCAGCTGACTCCTGGCGCTCTGGCCGCAGCCGGACCTGCTCTGCCACCGGTAGGGGCCCCGGGGTCTCCACCACATCCTCTGGTACCGACGGCGGGGCCGGGGGCTCCACCCTCCCCGGGATTTCCGGCAGCCGGTCGATGCGCGGCTGGAGGCGCTCAGGCTTGAGCTCCTGGCGCACGTACCCCACGCGGGTCCGCACCTCCGCCGACAGTGTGTCCGAGGCCCGGCGAGCCAGGGGCTCCAAGCCCCTCTCGTAACCCCCTGGCCGCAGGAGAGGCGCTGCTTTGGCCGCCAGTTCCGTGGGGTCTCCAAAGAACTTGCGCCCCAGCAGGGGGGTGGGGGGTTGCTTGCTCTGTTCCGCCTTGAGTTTCTCTATCTGGGAACAGAGGGCCAGGGTCAGGTGGGTCAGGTGGGGTGCGTGTGTGTGTGTCCGTCCGTCCAGGGTCAGAGGTGTGTGTGTGTGTGTGTGTTGAGGGGGGGTGGTCTGGGAAGACCGCTGTGGGTTGTCTGCCTTCCTGCACAGTTCAGTAGTTTCTATTACTGTAAAAGCAAGGTTGTCCGAGCCTGAGCCCATGCTTTTTCCCTGCCGGGAACTTAATTCCTATTTTCCTTGGCATATAGTGTTCTTTTAAGAATCGCCTAAATCCGGGGTGCCTGGGTGGCTCAGTGGGTTAAGGCCTCTGCCTTCTTCTCAGGTCATGATTTCAGGGTCCTGTGATCGAGCCCCTCATTGGGTTCTCTCCTCACTGGAGAGCCTGCTTCCTCCTCTCTCTCTCTCTCTCTCTCTCTCTGCCTCTCTGCCTACTTGTGATCTGTCTGTCAAATACAGAAACACTGCTTTTCCCTCTCCCACTCCCCTCCCCCTGCTTGTGTTCCCTCTTTTGCTGTGTCTGTGTCAAATAAATAAAATCTTAAAAAAAAAAAATCGCCTAAGCCTAAATCATCACTTTTTCTAGGTGCCTATCTGACTCTATCAACTCCTTCCTGAATGTCCCCCCAACCCAGGACCTCCTCTCATTCTTCAAGTCTCAGATCAGAGCTCCCCAAACCAAGACAAATGCTTCTGGGCTCCCACAGCCCCCTGTGTTTCCCCCATCCCAGCCCTGGGCTGTCACTGGTGACAAGGGTGTTCCTCCTTCCCCCACTGGACCGGGAGCCCAGTAAGGATCTGTCTCAGCCTCAACACAGTGCCGAGTCACACATAGAAGGATGGGTGTGGGGGTGGCTGGGGCAGGATCTGGGATGCTGACCGTGGTCAGGCGCCGCAGGGAGCTGAACCTTTCTTCCCAGGCGGCAGCCGCTTTGCGGAAGGCCTCGTGTCTCCGGATAAGCTGTTCCACCTCATCCACACTGCTGCCCAGCTCCCGGCTCTGCAGGATTGGCTCTTGGGCCGTCAGCCAGGCATCAGCCACCACAGCCTCCTGGGCAAATTGGTGCACTTCCAGCACTGAGGGGAGACATCGGGGTAAGAGTAATGGGGACCCTTCACAGGGCGCTAGCTGTCTTCTCTCGCCCTCCACACCCTCTGGCTTTCTGTGTCCGGGTCCCCACTCACTCTGCTGCAGCCATTCCCAATGGCGGTCCCACTTGTCTGACACCTCTTCCTTCCTGGTTCCCAGCTTGTCCAGCTGTGCCTGGATCTGCGAGTGGCGCAAGGGTAGGAAAGGTGTCAAGGGGGGGCTCCCACTGCAATGGGCAGGGAGGGCAGAGGGGGACCCCCCAGCACCCCTGCCCACCTCATCAGCCATGGCACTCTTGTTGAGCAGCAGAGAGCGCCCGAGCTCCTGGCAGGCCGTCAGCTCGGGCACCCGGGCCTCCAGCTCCGTCTTCAGGCCCTGGTGGTAGTTCATGAGCACCTCCACTGAAGACACATCCCTGTGGTGGTGGTGGTGGTGGTCGGGGGCCAGGAATCTGAGTCTCAGGTAGCGCCCCCGGCCGCCATGACAGATGCAACTTCCGGGGAGCCCAATTCCCTGAGCGTCTTGGGACAGGACACCCACCTTCTCGGACCAGGTTCTCAGGGATTCCAACTTTTGCTGAGGTGCTAGAATGTCACACTTTGATGATTCTAACCTCAGACTTTAAGGTCCATTTTTGTTCTCATTTTTTTGAAGCTATGCCTCTGAAGACCAGTCAGTGATCTGAGCATTCCATGTCTGTGCTAACCAAACGCTAGGTCACCCCTAGACACGGATAAGCAACCCAGCCCTGGAAGTGTGGCTGGTCTGAACTGAGATGTGTGAGATGTGTGGAAATGTAGAGCACACACTGTATTTTGAGGACTGTAAAATATCTCAATACTTTTATGTTTTTTTAAATATTTTTAATTTTTCTTAAAGTAAGCTCTACCCGCAGCGTGAGGCTTGAACTCATGACCCCAAGATCAAGAGTTGAGTCACATGCTCTACCAACTGAGCCAGGCAGGCACCTCTCAATAATTTGAATTTTGACTATATGTTGAAGTGATCATATTTGGGGCTTACGTGGTTAAATAAAATGAATTGCTAAAATTAATTTTTGCTCGCTTCTTTGTACCCTTTTTTTGATGTGGTTACAAGAAAATCTTAAATTCTCTATGTGGCTTACATTTGTGGCTTGTGTTATATAACCACTGGACTGTTCTTAGCTCTCATATGTCCGAAACAAATCCGAAATTCCTGAAGGTTCCACCAGTCAGCAAATATAGCTTTATAAGACTTACTATGTCCAAACAACTTCTTCTTCTTCTTTTTTTTTTTGATTCAAACTTATTTAAGGTCCCGCATTATAAGATGCCTACCTAAGACTTGGTATGTCTAGAATGATCTCTCTGATTCTCTCCTATTTCCTCAAAATGCCCTCCCCTGAAATTCTCCAGCTCAGTAAATTCACCCATCATTCATCCATAACTCGTCTTTTCTTTTTTCTCTCAGCCCCTGAAGCTAATCCATCAGTCACACTGTATATTTATAACGTGAAAGCACCCTGTGAAATGATGTGAAACCTGAGGTTTTGTTTTAAAAGAACTCAGCAAGGGGAGGCGGGGAGTCGGGGAGGATACGGATGAAAGAGGAAGGACCAGATATTGACGGATGTTTACTCTGCACGTGGGGGGGGGGGGCTGTCATTCTACTGTTCTTGCTACTTCTGGGTATATTTGAAATTTTTCAAAATGAAAAGATGTTAATTCCTAAAATGAATCCCTTCTCCCTCTCTCTACAACCATCAGACTGCAGCAAGCCACAAGCCACTCCACCTCTCACCAGGATTATAGCAGTGGCCTCCTGGCTGGTCCACCTCTTTCTACCCTTTTCTCACCGTACTCTTCCCACAAGGTATCTGGAGTGACCTTATGCTAAGCCCCATCTAACCATAAGGATGGTCTGGCTCTTCCTCAAGCACGCATGACCACAACCTACCTCAGGGTCTTTGCACTTATGGCCCCTCCACCTGGAAAGCCCTTCCCCCAAAACTTTACCCAACTCACCATCACTTCATCAAGGTTTCCATGCCCACATCCCATCCTCGGAGACGCCTTGCCCACGAGCCCCGCATCCCCTTACTTTGCTTTATTTGCCTTCAGAGCACTTATTGCTGTCTGAAATAATGTTAGTTGCTTTTTAATTTATGGGTTACTTGTGCCCACCCTGCAGAATGTAAGCTGAACCAGGACAGCAGCTGAGCCTTGCTCCCCATCTAGCACAGAGCGGGCATTTGGTAAGTATTTGCTGAGTAAGTGAACTCGGGCAAGTCCCCACAGTCATGGAAATAATGCTCTGTGTCCACCACTCTCGAAATTTCCTGTCTTCCCAGACACATCACTGTCCTATGTTCCCCAGCCCCACAGGCAGACAGGTTAGGGTTACCGGGCTGACAGAATGTGGGTGTAGGTTTAGTCCCCAAAAGCTCCCATGTGATCTTTTCCTCCGCTGTAGCTGAGTATCACTCCCAGGGCCAAGTAATGGAAAGACCCTGGGTCCCCATCACTGTGGGACAGTTCACATCAGACTGTCACATCTGCAATAAGTCCGTGCCCACTACCAGCTAGGTTAACCCACAAATAACAGCCCCACACATCGCTGTCCCTATCCCAAGGTCAGCCCCCTCCCACGGGGAGGGCAGTGCAGGGCATCTGGGGAGGCCAGAAGGCAGAAGAACACCCTATGCTGTGAGTCGCCAATGCCAGGCGTGACAAGGGGTCCTAATACACATGAAGCATTTAGTACAGTGCCTGCCCCCTCCAGGTGCCCTCCAGGGGCCCCCCAGGTGTTGGCTGGTGTGATTTCTTATGGACAGGGGATGGTTGACAGGCTGGGGGGCGGCAGGTAGGAAGCCCGCGGTAGGGGAAGGGGCACCTGGGCTTGTCGGCTGCCCCGATCTGGCTGGCGATGCCGTCCATCCAGGAAAGAAGGTCACGGGCCTGGCTGTGGAATCGCAGGGTGTCGGCCGTGGAGCTGACGTGCAGGCGGGCGTCCTCACAGGCGGCCAGCAGCTCCTTCCAGCCCTGCAGCACCTCCTGTTCCCGGCTGGCAATGGCCTCCGCGTGCTCACCAGCGTACACTGTCCGCAGCTGGGCTGCCCCCTCCTGGAGCTGCCGTACCTGCTGGACAAGCCAGGTCCAGCCCCAGCCCCTCGGTGGGCCCGGGCTCCGCCCTCCTTCCCCCATTGGCTGGCTGGGTGCGGGGAGCCCGCCCCCTCGTGATCCCACAGCTGAGTCTCTCTCTTATCGCTACCTACTGCCCAGTTCCCTTCAAAATGGCTACTCAGGGGGCGCCTGGGTGGCTCAGTGGGTTAATCCCCTGCCTTCAGCTCAGGTCATGATCTCAGGGTCCTGGAATCGAGTCCCGCATCGGGCTCTCTGCTCAGCAGGGAGCCTGCTTCCTCCTCTCTCTCTCTGCCTGCCTCTCTGCCTACTTGTGATCTCTCTCTGTCAAATAAATAAATAAAAATCTTAAAAAAAAAAATGGCTACTCAGTTCCTGTTGGGTCTCCTGCTCAATTTCTGTTGGTTGTGCCATGTGGGTTCTAGCAGACCCATTGCTCACAGGTTCAACTGCCTGATTTCTTTTGGAGTGACCGCCCTCTTTCTATGAGACACGCCACCTAATCCCTGTTAGTCTCTCTGCCCTATTCCTAATAGTCAGCTGGATGGTTCCCATAAAGATGATTGTCCCGTTTCCTGCTTTCTGCTGGACCCCCAGCCCAATTTCCCTGGTTGGGCCATGGGAGCTCTATTCCCGTCCACAGCTTCCTTTCCATCTGATTTCTCAGATCTGCCTCCCGACTCCTGTCACATTCACAGCCCGATTTCTTTTGGCTCTGTTATCATGTCCATTAAAATCCACCCCCATCGAATTTCTCGCAGGAAGATCATATCATTTCCATCAGAGACCTGCTATCTAATCTCTATCTGCCCCCCCACCACGTGTCTCTAAAGCCTCCGAAATTTCCTTTAGGCTCTCCATCTGGATTTGGATAAGATTCCCTTCACAGTTTCTGGGAGAAGCCCTGCCCAGTCTCCACTGAAAACAGTGTCCCATTTCTATAAGACATACTCAGCCACATTTTCCGGACACGGTCTGACTTCTGGGCACCACGCAATCAGTGGGTTTTCTACCTGCACCATCATCCCGCTTCTGCCTATTCTCTGGTCTGTTTTCACCTGCTCCACTGTCTAATTTCCACCTGCTCTGTTGCCCAGCACCCCTCGGCCATGCCACTCAGGCCCTCCCACCTCCCCCCTCACCCGCCAGCACCCCACCTGAGACACGAGGAGCTGCAGATCATGCTCAAAAGCACGCAGGGTCCGCTGCATGGAGCTGGCACTGGGTCTCGGCTCAGGCGGGGCAGTCAGACGGGGCAGCCGCCTCCGCTTCTCCTCAATCTGTCCCTGAAGCTCTCGGGCGTCGCTGAAGAACTTATGCAGCTCCCGAGAGGCGGCCAGCAGCTGGGCCCGAGTGCCCATAAGCTCCAGCAGCTCGGCCCAGGCCTCGTTCAGCCCGTCCTTCCACTCGGCCATGGTGGCCGCCGCTGTGTGGCCGCACTCGATCAGCTCATCCACCATCTGGTTCACAGCCGCCAACCGCTCCCGCCCTGCGGTGCCTGTCTCATTGGCGAACTCTGAGAATTTCTCCTGCAACACCTGCCCCCCCAGGGTACACGGCATGGGCAAAGGTCCTGTGCACCCAAGCCCCCTCCAGCCTGCCATCTTGTAGCAGGTAAGAGTAATAATAATCATGCTGACCATGGCGGTCATGATATAAAGGGAAGTACTCCCGCTGTAGCTATAAGAATAACAAGAAAAATAAGCACATGATAGTAACTAACACTTCCTAAGCACTTCACACTATGGGGAATCTTGGGGCTCCCAGAAGAGACAGGAGGTGGGGGCTGTTATTATCCTCACATTATGGCTGGGGAAACTGAGGCCCAGAGAAGCTTCATTGCATATGCAGTAGCCACTGGTATTAATATTATTACCAGCGAAGCTCACCGTGACATGCTCAAAGTCCTGGCCAAGCTCGGGCGAGCCGGCCACCACCTCCTTCTCCGCGATCCAGTGCTCGAGCTCGTCCACCTGCCGGCTGAGCTGGTAGAGCCAATACTGCTGTTCCAGGCCCACCCTGCGCTCCTCCCCCAGCTCCTTGAGCGCCACGTACAGACGGTCCACCTGAGACTGCCGGCGGCTGATCTGCTCACTGATGGGGGACAGGGAGGGGCAGGGATGGAACCCCCTGAGACTTCCAGCACAGAGCTGTGACCCCCCCCCCCCGACAGCCCCTGTTGGGGTAAGTCTGTGTGTCCTCTCATCCTTCAGTTCAGACTCCTTCATGGGGGCCTCTGTTTTCTGTAAGGCTTGGATTCAGTGAACCCAATATTTGCCCCTGAGCACTCTGGGAAAACTTTGCTTCCCTAAGCTTGACAAATTCAAGGCTCCTTCTCCCTCCAGTGGCCTGGGTGGGGCTGCTGACTCCCTACTTGGGTCCCCAGCCAGCCCATCTCTGCTCCAGGCCATCTCCTGGCTTTGGAGGACAGAGGTCTAGCCCTGCGCCCCCTCTCAGGTCTCACCCCTAGCCCAGGACTCCCAGATATGGCCGCTACTCCTGGCCTCAGGGAGGCCCCATACCAGAAGTGTATCGGGCTATGCCCAATCATAGCACTCCCAGCTTTTCCGTCCTCCCAGACACTGGGTAGGAAGGAACCCTTCCCTGTCCTGAGCTCTTCCTTCTCTCCTCAGTCTGAGACATCATCTCCCAACATCCCTGGGCACCGCCCCTCCATTGGCGGCCCCACCCACATGCTGAAATCCCAGGGCTCCAGCTCCTGGCAGTGAGCGCCCCTCCCGCTCCAACGTCCAACGGGGGCGTGTCCCAATTTCCAATAGTGAAGCTTCAGATCCTTCCCGACCATTCCTTAAGAACTGGCCCCGCTCCTGCCTGGCCCCAATCCCCCCTCCCCACCCGCTCACCTGTCCGGGTGCCCCATCTCCAACAGCGCCCGGCACTGGCGAGACAGCTGCGCGATGCTTTCCTCGTAGTTCTCCACGCCCTGCTCCAGCTGCAGGTGCTTCTTGAGCAGCTGTAGGGTGCTCTGTTCGTCCTGGGGGTACACGGCGCCCGTGATGAGGCGGCAGCGGCCGGCCCCCGGCTCCAGCGCCCCCAGGCCCCCCACACCCCCAGCCCGGGCGCACCTTGCCCTTGTCCTCACTCATCATGAGCAGCTCCTGCTCGCCCAGCCACGCCTCCACCTCGGCCACATCGAAGTAGTACTGCTCCACCTGGAAGGCGGCGTCCAGCACCTGCTGCCGCCTCTCGGCCGCCTCCCGCAGTCCGGCCCAGGCGCCCTGCAGCTGCTCCTGGCCGCGACGCACGGCCTCCGCCTCCGGGCTGCGCAGCGATGCCAGCGCACCCGCGCGCTCCAGCACCTCCTCCAGCCGTGGCCCGTGCGCCTGGATCTCCCGCCGCAGGCCCTGGGGACGGGAGGTGGGGGTGTGGTGGAGAGGAGCATTCCGTGGCCCCGGGGAACGGAGTAGCCGGCGCTTCGGAGACTGGCACATTCCACCAAAGGAACCCGCTACTGATCGCCCCGATGCACCAGGCACCGCCAAGGCAGTTCGCTGTTCCTAGTTCACTCCAACCCCCTGCTACAGGTGGCAAAACAGACACCAAGAGCAGCAGTTCATCGCCTAAGAACAAGCAGTTAGTAAGGGGAGGACAGGATTTGAACACAGCAAGCAGGCTCCAGACACTGTGCTCTCAACCAAGATGCCTGGTGGTGTAAGATACCCTCTAATGGCCAAAAGGACTCAGAATCAGGCTGCTGGAGGGCAGTGCGCGTGTATCTCCCATGCAGTGAGGTGTGCATGTCTTCTGGGGTACAGTTCAACACGTTCACATGCGGGTATACCATGCCCAGGTTGGGATATGAAACACTTCCATCAGCCCAGAAGGTTCCCTCTACCAGCCCTGGACTTGGTACACACCTTACTTAGCTTCTCCTGTGCCTCAGTTTCCTCGACTTGCAAACAGAGGTGCTAAGGGGCGACCTTGAGTGCCTGCCACCTGCCAGGCACTTGGCTAAACAAGGGCTTTGCAGGATGTAGCCACTCCTCCAGTCCTCACTGCCCCTCCAGTTCTCTGACTCACTTTACAGATTGGGAAACTGAGGCACGGAGAGCTTGAGGAACTTGCCAACTTCCCAGACTGCCCTGTGGCTGGTAGGAGGGGGTGCTTAATGTCCACCTCATGGGGCTGTTGTGCCCTGGAGCACTCAGAGCTGAGCGGGCGTACAGTAGGTGCTCAGTCAGTACTAGCTGCTGTTAGCCCTCCATGGGCTTGGAAGCATCCAGAGCTCCTGCGCACATACAGGGCCCCTACCCCCACCGCAGTGATAAGCGTGAAGTGCACTTGAGCACTTCTGTCAACAATGAAAAGGGCAGGCCAGTTCTAATAGTCCTCAACACTGTCAACAGTCATGAGAGTTTTCTGGGGTCTCTGGGTGGCTCAGTCTGTTAAGCGTCTGTCTTTTGGCTCAGTCATAACCTCAGGGTCCTGGGATAGAGCCCAGGAGGAGTGCAGTTGGCTTCTCCCTCTCCCTCTGCCTCGTGCCCTGCTCGTGCACATGCATGCGCCTCTTGCAAATAAATTAATAAAATCTAAAAAAAAAAAAAAAACCAGCCAAGAGTGTTTTCAGCAAAATAGAAAAATGAAAGCTAAAAAAAAAAAAAACAAAAAAAACCCCACACAAAACCTTCCAGCCTCTTAACTCCATCTAGGGCAGCATGGTCACAAACCTTGAGAATCATTTGTAAGCCCACCTCCTTACCATCCTCCAGTGCCCGTTCTCCCAGCTCACATTTTTTGGTAAAGGAGAGTAATGAGAAGACCTACCTGATAAGGTTATTGTGGGGATTAAATTTTCAAAGACCCACACATAACCACCTACAACTGTTCCTGGCGCACAGTAAGTCTTTAACCTGTAATTATTAGTATTAGTATTATTCATTCCTCTCTCATGCATCTTACACTGGGTTTGGTGAATGAGTAGCTTTGCCCAAAAAGTTCCTCTGCTAAGGGATTTGAAAACCACTGCTCTAGACCAACTCTCTGCTTCTTTAGATGTGGAAATGAGGCCCAAGGAGGGGAACAAAGATCCAGAGATCTTATGGGCTCAAGAGCTCCCCCTCCATGAGTGGAACGGACACTATTAGGAGTCAAGGTTCTTTCGCTGATCATCTCTGTCTTTTCTCTCTGTGGGTGGTTTGAGTTCTTACTTGTTGCTTTTCCTTTTCCAATAAGCTTTTCTCCTTACTGCTTCTCACGGGACCCTGACTTTCCTCCGGGGAACCTTGTCTCCATCTCAGCTCAGGTAATTAAGTGAAGGTTGACACCACCAAGAGTGGCCCTTGAGTCCAGACCAGGCCAACAGAACAGTCTAAATCCCTGGCCACCATGATTAGTTCAGGGATGGGCATGGGACTCAAGCTAAGCCCATAAGAGTTATTCCTCGGACTACTGCTGAAATTATTGAGAGAGAGAGAGAGAGAGAGAGAGAAATCCCCTTCAGTTCTGCTGGTGGGATGTACACTTGAATCTGTTGGAGGTCTTTCACTATCAAGAGAGGAGAGAGTTGACCTGAGACCAAAGCTAACACAAAAATACACACACACACACACACACACACACACACACACACACACACACAAATGGAGTTGCAAGATTCATGACATCATGGAAGGACCTGGATGCAGCTATACCTGCTGTCCACACTCTTCTCAATCATAAGAGCCAACAAATTTTGGTTTTAACCATTTGGAGCTGTTTTTTTCTCACTTGTCTCCGAATGTGCCCTAACCCACATCCTCCCTCTGGCTCTGCTCACCTGGTTCTTTTTGATGTACTGCTGGACAGCCTGTAAGCCACTGCCTCGCTCCGTCTGCATGGCCAGTGGCAGTCGCTCCTGGACCCATGCCTGGAAAGGATGCAGGGAGCAAGTCAAGGGGGAGAATGCACCCAAAGACCACTGCATCCCAATTAAACTGTTAGCCACACCACACAGGCTTGCTTACCTCTGTCCTTGGCACAAGAAGGTCTTGAGTCCTGCAATTCCCTTCCCACTCCCTCAGCAGACTAATGGGGACTTTTCCTTCATGTCTCAACTCAAGACATCCCCTCCTCTAGGAAACCCTCCCTGACTTTGGCCTATTGCCTCCTCTCGGCTCCCCCAGCCTCTTAAACTCCCTCATAACAGCCCAAACCACCCTGGGTTGTCACTGTCTGGAGATAAGTCCATTTTCCCCTTCGGATTCTTGAGCCTTCTATAGGCAGGAATGGGGTCTGTCTTGGTCCCCCTGTGGCCCCAGCATCATCCAAGTACAGAGCCTGGCCCATAAGGATCAAGCGAATGAACAAATTGGTGAGTAAAAGAATGAATGAGCAGATCAGGAAGTGAGTGACTGAATGAGGAATGAATGAGGGATGAGTGAATAACGAACAGCAATAAGTCAGTGGAAGAAAGAATGAAGATGAGTCAGTGAATAAGCCAATGAATGAATGAAAGTGAGTAAATGCGAAAAAGTGAATGAACGAATGAGTGGATAAGTGAACAAGCGAATGAGTAAGGGAGGGAAGGACTGAATGACTGAGTCTACCCTCGGGGTCAGGGGGAAGGTCTCCCAGTAGGTAAGGGGGAAGGTCACCCAGCCAGCTCCGCCCTTGAACTCGCCAAGGTGCCACGGTCCCGCCCTCACTCCCAACCTCCACGCCCCCGCGGGTCCGCTGGCTCTCCCGCGGCCTCTCATCCCATCCCAGCCGCGCAACCATCTCCTCCGCTTTACCCGGGCCTCGCCCCAATCCCCGCGCCCGTCCTCACCAGCTCGTCGTCAAGGTCGTGCGCCACCTGGTGCAGCTCCTTAGAGGCGAGCAGTAGGCGGCGGCGCTCCTGCAAGGGCTCGAGCAGGCGCACCAGGCGCTCGCCCACCGCGTTCTGCCGCTCGCCCACCAGCTCCTTGCTGGCCGGCTCCAGCGGCAGGGCGGCGGTCTGCGCCTGCAACTCTCCCACCTCGCGGTACCACTCCTCCACCTGCGACTCCATCGACTGTGGGGACAGGGGCACAGTCAAAGGTCTCCACCCTCCCTCCCAATCCTGCTCTGGCTCCCCAGTGCCTTTATGGTGGCAGCCAAACCCCTCGCCAGGGCGCACCATTTCCAACTAGGCCCCTGCCAAATCCCCTCCAGAAGCTCTAGGCTCCTCCCTGATACCGCCAAAGACTAAACTACTCCTGCCTCGGGGCCTTCGCCTTTGCTATTCCCTCTATCTGGCATGCTCTTCCTTGTTAATTAGATTTCAGCTCAAACATTACCTTCTCACAGCAGTTTACCTGGCCCGTTGGGGTAAAGTGACCCATTCATTCATTCATTCGTTCATTCTCAGAACGACCCTTCAAATTTGGTGATATCCCTGTTTTACAGGGGTGGAAACTGAGGCCCAGAGAAGTTAGGTAATTTGTCCAAAGAGTCAACCTTTCCAAATGTCATAAATATGAAGTTATAGTGATTTAAGTGGTGCATATGCCATAGGAATAAACAGAGTGCAAAAGGAGACCCAAATACCCTGGAGAATTCATGCATTTTATAGATGCCATTTCAAATCCCCAAGGAAAAGATGGATTATTCAGTGAGTGGTCATGGGCCAATTTAGCTGGATCCCTTCCTCCCTCTTTATGCTGAAAACAATTCCAGATGGATTAAAGACTTAAATGGAATAAGTAAATCCATAAGGCACAGAAGAAAACCTGGGCAAATGCTTTTATAATCTTAGGATGGAGAAAATCTTTCCAGCCCCCCCCCCCAAAAAAATCATAAAGGGAAAGATTAATAAATTTGGCCACATGAAATACTTTTGCATCAACCAGAACTTCTAGATGTAGTGAGAAGGCAAATGACAACCTGCAAGAAATATTTAACATAACTCCTATTATTAGAACAAGGAGTTAGTTTCTTTGACAATGAATTCCCTTTATTCTGCTTCCTCTGTCTCCACTTACCACCATCAGCCAATTCTGTCCTTACTTGTGACTTTTTTATTGGTCTCTTGCTTCTAGAATGGGAGCTTTTTTTTTTTTTTTTTTTTTTTTTTTAAGAATGGGAGCTTCTTGAGGCAGGGTTTGTGCTGATTGACCTCGGTATTCCTGAGCACCTAGACAGTGTCTGGCATGTAATAGGTCTTCGGTTGTGATTCGATCAATGCACAGATGAATGTCACTGGCAAAGAAAAAGACTGCCCCCGTGTGAACAGGCACCTTTCCCAGTGAACATGCAACACACAGAAATAAAAATAAACACGAAGGACGCGCAGGTGGCTCAGTCATTAAGTGTCTGCCTTGGGCTCAGGTCATGATCCTGGGGTCTTGGGATCAAGCCCCACATCGGGCTCCCTGGTCAGCAGGGAGCCTGCTTCTCCCTCTCCCACTCCTCTTGCTTGTGCTCCCTCTCTTGCTGTCTCTGTCAAATAAATAAATAAAATCTTAAAAAAAAAAAAAGGCATGAGGAAGAGATGCCTAGTCTCACTAATCAGCAGGAAAATACAAATCAAAACAAGTTACCCTTTCTTCTTTTCTTGTTCACCAGATTGGCAACCACGAACAAGACAGATAATATCTATTATTAGCAAAGATGCAGGGAGATGGGCAGGCACACTCAGCTGCTGTCAACCGGTGGTGGTGTAAATTAGCAGAGCCTTTTTGGAAGACAATTTGGCAGATCCCATCAAAATGCAAAAAAAGTTCATATGCTTTGACCCAGCACTTGCACTTCCACTTCTAGGAATATAACTAAAGAAATAAAGAAAGAAGTTTGCCCAAGGATCACACTGTAAGCAGAGTTTATAATGGGAAGCAACTGGAAACAAACATGATGCCCACCAAAGTGAAATGGTTAAACAAATCCGCATCAGTAGAGAATAATGGCCAAGACTTGCTGTTAAGAGAAAAAAACAACTTAGAACATACATTTGAACATATTATATTTGTTATGGGTTGTGCATGCATAAAAATTCCCTGGAATAAACAAGAAATTAGTCACAGATGGTACCTATGGGCAGGGGAGGAGAACTCAGTGAATGGGGACAGGGGTGAAGGAGAGACTTGTCACATAGGATTTTTAATAAAGTGTTTGATGTCTGAGCCATAAAATGTAATTATTAAAAATTTTAAATTAAACATTACAAATTAAAATTAGGTAGTTAGTAGTTAGTAAATGCACAGAAAGAGGGCTAGCAGGATGCACCCCAAATCATAACTAAGGTTCCTTTTGGGGTGTGGGGACGGGAGGTGCGGTCAAGGGAGACTTTATGTTTCAATGAAGACTTCTAAGTTAGTAAGATCTTTTAACCAAAAGAATATAATTATGTATTACTTGAGTGACTCCAAACAGAGGGGGGAAAAGCCATAAAAGAAAACAACATTACAATACTGAAACTAAGTGGTAACAGATCACAGCAAATGACTGCAACTCAGTTAAAATCCAAGAACCGAGTGAAGACTGTTCTTCCAAGGTTCCGCAGCCCAGAACAGTTGGTTTTGCCAGTTCACAGTCCATCCCTTCTCCTTTTAAACCTTTTTTTTTTTTTTTTTTTTTAAAGTAGGCACCACACAGATGATGGAGCCGTCTGGGGTTTGAACTCATCACCTGATCTCAAGACCTGAGCTGACAGGTCATGATGCTGGAGTCCCGGAATGGAGTCCCGCATTGGGCTCCCAACTCCATGGGGAGTCTGCTTCTCCCTCTGACCTTCTCCTTGCTCATGCGCACGCTCTCTCTCTCTCTCTATCTCAAATAAATAAATAAATAAAATATTTTTTTTAAAAAGATTTAAGACCTGAGCTGAGATCAAGAGTTGTACATTTAACCCACTGAGCCACCCAGGCCCCCAAATGCTTCCCTCTTTTGCAGGAAAATTGTGTTACTCAGGAGGGTACTCTTTCCATTGGGGTTCCTCAGTTGGTAGAACATAGGCCTGGTGTGGTGGAGGGGCAACTTGCTGACTTGCCAACTTGCTCCCGACAACAAGGCCAACAGAGAGGAAAGCAATGCCCAGAAATGAAGACAGATTGCTGAGGAGGACATAATTTGAGGAACTGATCCAGCCACGCCTGAAGCCGCCTACTGCCTGGGTTTTTCAGCAAAGTGAGCCAAGAACCTCCCCATTAGCCCAAGTCAATGTGGCTTGAAGTCCTATGAACTGCACCCCAAAGAGTTCCAGCTGATACAGTTCACAATCTGTAGGAGTCATGAAAATGGATAAAAAACAAACGTTGTAACAAGCCAAAAGCACATAAAAGGAATTTTCAAAAGGCACAATTACAAGCTGCAGAAATCAAAGAAAAATAAAAGAGTCACTCCAAAACCTTTTTCACTAGGCAAATCAGTGTACCAATGCGTAGAAAATCAAAATGCATTCAAATCCTGGAAACTCTTAAACATAATGTGAAATGCTACTAAGTTCCAGTTCTCTGCTAGATGAAAACCTCTCCATAACATGCCCACAAGAGGCCGTGTGACCCGAGATGGAATAATTCCAGGACTAACACTTTTCTACTTCTGCAAGAATGCCATGTTTTGAATGCCCATTTAATGTGGATCCTTCCTTGCAAACACGAGCAAAGGAAACAGAAGGACGGTGGTCGTTAAATGTACAAAGAGATGTTCAGCCTCCTTCAATGTTAAGGGAAATGCAAATTAAAATAATAACTTTAAGACAGGGGCGCCTGGGTGGGTCAGTTGGTTAAGTGTCTGCCTTTGGTTTGGGTCATGATCCCAAGGTCCTGGGATGGAGCCCCTCATCGGACTCCCTGTTTGGTGCGGAGTCTGCTTCTCCCTCTCCCTGCCCCTTACTCGTGCTCTCTTTCTCTCTCAAATAAATAAAATCTTAAAAAAATAAAATAACTGCAAAACAGTATGTTTCACTTCTCAGATTAGCAGAGGTGAGAAAGCTTGACCATGCTTAAGGATGGGGGCCACTTGGGGAGATGATCCCTATCACGTGCAGGAGTGTCCACGGTCTTTTTACGGGGACACTCGGCAATATCTCTCAAAAAGTTTAATGTGAGGGGCACCTGTGTGGCTCAGTGGGTTAAAGCCTCTGCCTTCGGCTCAGGTCATGATCCCAGGGTCCTGGGATGGAGCCCCACATCGGGCTCTCTGCTCAGCGGGGAGCCTGCTTCCTCCTCTCTCTCTGCCTGCCTCTCTACCTACTTGTGATCTCTGTCTGTCAAATAAATAAATAAAATCTTAAAAAAAAAAAAGTTTAATGTGAATAAGTCACTCGGAGAAAAACAACTATCATATGACCTCCCTGATAGGAAGTGGAGATGCAACATGGGGGGTTAAGGGGGTAGGAGAAGAATAAATGAAACAAGATGGGATTGGGAGGGAGACAAACCATAATGACTCTTAATCTCACAAAACAAACTGAGGGTTGCTGGGGGGAGGGGGGTCGGGAGAGGGGGGTGGGGTTATGGACATTGGGGGTGGTATGTGCTATGGTGAGTGCTGTGAAGTGTGTAAACCTGGCGATTCACAGACCTGTACCCCTGGGGATAAAAATATATGTTTATAAAAAATAAAAATTATTTAAAAAAAAAAACAAAAAGAAAAAGAAAAGAGACTGCAAGGAAGTATACCAAAAAAAAAAAAAAAAGAAAGAAAAAGTTTAATGTGTATTTGGGCCCACAAATTGCACTTGGAGGACTCTTTCCTTTCTTTTTACATTTTGTTTATCTATTTGAGAGAGAGAGAACACAAGCAGGGAGGGGAGCAGAAGGAGAGGGAGAAGATCCCCTGCTGAACAAGGAGCCTGAGGCGGGGCTCGATCCCAGGACCCTGGGATCATGACCAGAGCTGAAGGCAGATGCTTAACCGAGGCATCCACCCAGGTGCCCCTGGAAGGCTCTTTTCTACAGAAGTATTTGTACATAGGCTCAAATGCATATGGATGGGGATGTCTACTGTGGTGCTATTTACACTAGTGGAAGATTAGAAACAGCCCAGACATCTCTCAACAGAGGGCTGGTTAAAGAGAGACTCTTGAGTCACCACATGGAATATCATGCAACCAGGAGATCCCTCCATTCTTGGACAAGGACAAGACACCTTGTCCAAGACATTCTTGGACACCTGGTCCAGCGAAAGGGGCAAGTGTCCGCATGGTCTGTCCCGATGTCACATGAATGTGTGCATATACATGGAAGATTTCCAGGACATAGAAGAAACTGTGACAAGAATGACACCCCCACGGGGTAACTGGGGGTAGTCCTCACTCAGTTAAGTGCCTGTCCTTGGCTGAGGTCATGATCTCAGAGTCCTGGGATCAAGCCTCGCATTGGGCTCTCTGCTCAGCAGGAAGCCTGTTTCCCCCTTTCCCTCTGCCCCAGTTCGTGCTCTTTCTCTCTCAATAAATAAAAATCTTTAAAAAAGAAAGAAAGAAAGATAGATACACACCCTGGGAAGTGCGACCATGTATGTGTGTGGAGAGGAAAGAAAGCCTTTTCACTTTTCACATGATATTTCTTACCATAACAATACTAGGTAACACATCCCGATGCCTGCCCCAAGCCAGCCAACACCCTGAGCACTGGACTAGGAATAATTTACGTAATCCTCACAGCATAAGGGGCTGGGGGAAGATGGGGATGTTTATTTCATTCACGGTTGGATCCTAGCGCCTGGCCCTGTGCCTGGCACAGAGTAGGTCTCTGTAAATGTGCGCTCACTGCCTTCGTTGGACTGATCCCCAGGCTGGTGTGTTGGGCCGTATTAGACATTAAGAATTGTCGGGGCGCCTAGGTGGCTCAGTGGGTTAAAGCCTCTGCCTTCAGCTCAGGTCATGATCCCAGGGCCCTGGGATCAAGCCCCAAATCAGGCTCTCTGCTCAGCAGCGAGTCTGCTTCCTCCTCTCTCTCTGCCTACTTGTGTTCTCTGTCAAATAAATAAATAAAATATTTTAAAAAAAGAAATTAAGAATTGTCAAAAATTAAACCGGCTTTACACACATCAAAACCAGAGGAGCCACGAAGTACTGACACATTCTACCGCAAGGATGACTCTTGAAAACATTGCTCAAAGCCAGACACAGAGGACCACCTATTGTATGATTCCATTTATATGAAACGTCTGAAATGGGTAAATCTATAGAGTCAAAGAGAAGATGCATAGAAGGAGTAAACTGGTAGAGGGAGGCTAATGGGAATAGTATTTGGAGGGGTGGGGTGATTTGCAAATATATGAAAACCACTGACTTTTACACATTAAAAGTATGCATTTTATGGTATGGAATTAAATCTTAAATTTGTGAAAAGACATTAAATGTAAGAAAAAAAAAAGCAGAAGAGCCTACTTGGGAAAAAGCCTCAGTCACTAGCCACATTGTAGGTAAGAATACACAAGCTTTGACCCCTAGATCATTCTCATCCCTACTTGGATCCACCTTGCTGCTTTCCCATTTCCTGGTTGGGGAAACTGAGACTCAGAGGAGCAGTCCCTGGTTCAGAGTAAAGACTGCCACAGCCACAATTTGAACCCAGAGCCAGGTGACCACAAAATCCTGGCGGTTCTCAGTCACTCTGCTTCTCTAAAATGGAGGCTCAGAAAGGAGGGGTCACTGGCCATGGGTGGCGTAGCAGTGGGATGGGGGGGCTTCAAACCCTGGCTGTGCCGCTCCTATATCCCGATTCTCCCCATAGGCTGCACTGAGTTCAGGAAGACATATGACACAAAGAACGGGGCGGTGTGGGGGGAGGGTGTTTCCTTAGCCAGAGAAAGTGCCTTGCTTGGGGTGGGGGGAGCTTTCAGGGGTGAAGTAGGTGGTAAGGAGTCCCCAGGGACCCAGCCTAGCAGCTGCAAAGCCTCCAGTGAATTTTCCCCTGGCCGGGCCCCCTCTGATGGCAGGAGACCAGCTTCCCCCATCCACCCCAGGCAGGAGCCCGTGGCTGAGCCAGACCAGCTGGTCAGGCCCCTGAGGACTGGCAAGCAGGGGCCTGGAACACTGCCATCTGGTCCCTGGGCCAGGAAGGCCAGTTGGCTAGGAGGCTCTGAGAACAGACTCGGGGTCACATGGCCTCCATCTCAGGTGGGCTCCTAGGAAGCCTGCTGCAGTGATTGGGGCAGAGGACACAGGAGAGGACCCAGGAGGGCACAGGGATCAAGGGACAGAGGCGGAGATGAAGAATGGAAACAAAAAGAGAGTGAGAAAGTAAGAGAAGCAGAGACATGGACACAGGAGATGGCAACTCGCAGAGTTTCCACACAGAGGATCTCGGGGACCAGGACGGAGAGACAGGCCCAGAGAGAAGCCAAGGGGGCAGACCACTCACAGATCCACACCCCTTCTGCCTGAACCAGCCTGCTCCAGCCCAGCCGGGCCCCAGGGCCGGAGGGGTGCGGCAGCCAGGAAATTTGCTGGCTGGATGGCAGCCGCCCGCCCTCCTGCCTGTGCCCAGCATCTGAGCTCTCAGGCGGCCCTAGGGACAGTGGGGGCCTTGGGCAGCCCCTCCCCTCCCCAAAGGCAGCTCCGGAGGCCCAGCTGGGCTCCATCTGGGGGCTGAGACTACTGAGACACTCCCTGCCGCCTCTGGCTCCCTCTGCTGGGGAAAGTCCTGTGCTGGGGCCTGCCCCTGCCTCCCATCTCTGTGTGACCCCCAGCCAGACCCTTGTCTCCGATGGGCCTCGGCCTCGCCCTAGAACAACGCTTCAACAGGACTTTCTTCTGTGGGGAGGGAAGAGCAGGAGGCCCCCTGTCCTCTCTCCAAAACCTAAACGCCCGAGGAAAGAGGGATGTTCAAGCTCACTGGTCACCAGAAAAAATACAAATGCAAACAACCCATGCATGAGAAAAATCAGACTGAGAAAAATCTAAAATGTCTGACGATACAGGTGCTGGCGAGTATGGGCAGAAACAGGAACTCTCACAGGCGGAGAGAGCATTAACTGGCAGCAGACTTCGGGCAAGCTATTTGGCAAGATCATGTGAACTGAAGGCCCTTCTAACTTTTGGCACTCTATTAACATTTCATATATCACCCCCCAAAAATAATTTTTTAAAATATTTTTATTTATTTATTTGACATAGAGAGAAAGACACAGTGAGAGAGGGAACACAAGCAGGGGGAGCAGGAGAGAAAGAAGCAGGCTTTCCCCTGAGCAGGGAGCCCGATGTGGGCTCCTGGGATCATGACTAGAACTGAAGGCAGACACTTAACCAACGGAGCGTCCCAGGCACCCCACAGATCCTCATCTCTTGAGAGTTCACCATATCCCCAACATCTTTCCAAAGGGTCTGCAAGGTTCCAACTATTTTATAAGAATACCAAGGCACTGGGGCGCCTGGGTTGCTCAATGGGTTAAGCTCTGGTCATGGTCTCAGGGTCCTGGGATCAAGCCCCGAGTCTGGCTCTCTGCTTGGCGAGGAGCCTGCTTCCCTCTCTCTCTCTGCCTGCCTCTCTGCCTACTTGTGATCTCTCGCTCTGTCAAATAAATAGATTAAAAATCTTAAAAAAAAAATACGAAGGCACTATTTGCCTTTATTCTCATTCTCTCCCAAGGGTATATTGTGGTTTTGTGGGGACCCTATGACTCATGCCTTTGCCACAGAAAACAGAACATGTGCAGAAGCAAAGGTAAGAATCTTCTAGTAGGTAAGAATCTTCTGCACATCCTCTGTTTTCTGTGGCAAAAGCATGAGCGCCTGGGTGGCTCAGTGGGTTAAGCCTCTGCCTTCGGCTCAGGTCATGATCTCAGGGTCCTGAGGAGTTCCAGCGGGCACTGAACTCCTGGGATCGAGGCCCGCATTGGGGGGCAGAGGGGGGGTCTCTACTCAGCAGGGAGCCTGCTTCCCCCTCTCTATCTCTGTCTGCCTACTTGTGACATCTCTCTCTGTCAAATAAATAAATAAAATCTTAAAAAAAAAAAAAGAATCTTCTAGTAAGCCAGACATGAAAGAGTTACAGTACTGGAAACAGTGCCAATCTCCTAATTTTTTTTTTTTAGCTTGGAAAAGAGTTATTATTCATAAAAGAATGCTCTGGGGTTAATATAAAAAATGGATTTATTATCATTTTTTATGTGAGTCATTTATTTGTTTTAGTGCAGTAAATATTGATAGGTAAAATGCACTGAAACCAAAGCTCTTTGGGGATCGCCATGATTTCTAAGCGTGGAAAGGTGTCCTGGAGACCACACATGGGGGCTGCTGCTGTGTATAAAGCAATGACATCACTGGCATCAGATCAGCTCCGTGTTTCTTTGCTCCTTTGCCTGTCCCCCCGACCAGAATGTGAGCCCTGTGAAGGCTGCAGGTTCCGGTCACTTTTGCCCACTGCTGCTCTCCAGCACCGAGAAAAGCGCCTGGCATACAGTCTGCGCTCAGTGAACATTTGCCGTGTAAATGAATGAATAGATTCTAATCAACGTCTTTAGGCTTTGATTATTAGCTAACTTTTTTTTTTCTTTTTATCTTCTCCCCGCCCAGACCCTATGCCCAACCCTCTAGCAACGTAACTATGCAGGGGGCATATCCAAAGCATCGGTGAAGAGTCAAGGGTCCTGGATTTGAATCCAGGCTCTTCACCTGCTCCCCTAGGCCAGTAAGTTCGCCTCTTGGAGGCTCCGTTCCCCGTTGTGGTCAGGCAGAGTGCCTGGCACTCGGAGGCAGGAGCTGCTACACTTCGGGAGGGGATAAGCAACATCTGCTTTCGAACCTCCAGACAGTCTTGTCAAATGATCAGATCCCGAGCACTGACCAGCGGCCAGCTAGCAGCCGAGACCATGCAGACTCTACGTCTATCCTCCAAGCCCTCCTCGCGTCCTAAGGGAGCCGCCAGCTCACTGTATGTCCTTTGGCCAGGTGCTTTACCTTCTGTGCCTCACTTTCCCCATTGGTAAAATGGGGGATAGTCACTGGACCAATCTCAGGGTTGCTGGAAGGAGTGAGTTACCATTAAATGGGCTCCCTCGGAACCCCCTTTCTGCTCTTCCAGCCCTTCTAACACATATGAAACAAATCCCTCTATGAAATCCCCTCTGTGTGCAATACCTTGACTAAGGCTACAGGGGGCATGCAGAGGCCCTGTCAGGTTCGGCCAGGCCATACCTGTAGCTTCTTGAGCTGGCTGTTGACCGTGGCCAGGTCCCCGCCAGGATCCACATCCTGCAGCTGGCTTTCCATGTGAAGGAGTTTCTTGTCCAGCTCAGCGAAGCTCTGCACCAGCTGGTCGGCCTTGCTGGCCTCAAAGAGCTGCCTCGCCTTGGCCTGGGTGGTGCTCTCCAGCTCGGCCCAGCACTGCCGGATCTCCCCCAGTTTTTTCCGCACGGAGGCCGCTAGCTCTGGCTTCTCTTGCATCAGCTGCTGGCCCTCCTGCCCCAGACAGGTGGGAGACAGGAAGGGAGTGGGAGGGGGGCAGGTGGTGGGGAAGGAAAGAGAAGTATGGGGGCAATGGGACACAGGGAGAGACATGGAGACAGAGACAGGCCCAGAGATGGAAGGAACCAACACATGAGAAGAAGGATGAGACAAAAGATGGATAGACATAGAGTTAGGGACACAGGGACATGCCCATCAAGTCAGAAACATGGGAAGAGGTCCAAAGAAAGAAAGATGAGAGAGAGAGAGAGACAGAGAGAGAGAGAGAGAGATGGAGACAGAAGAGATGGGGGAGAGCAAAAGAAGCAGAAAGAATGAACTTCAGTTAAACTCAAAGATTGACTTTGCCCCCTGCCACCATTTATGGGGCATCAATGGGTTTAAGACTGACGTAGGTATCCCCTTTAAGTCAGGAGAGTGGAGGTACTCAAGGCTGTAAGTCTACGGCTCCAACAAGAGTAGGGATCAGTTTGGGGGGTTGAGGCTGGGTTCCTCCAAGACAAAAGTCAAACTCCTTGGTGGTCTAGAGCTACATATGGTACAGTACACATTAAAAATAACAATACCATACCAATTACATTCCTAGGTGCCTGGCCTTGTATTAAGGACTTTATATGTATGACTTAAGAGCCCATAGAAGTAGCAATGTTCATTGTTTCCTTATCTAATTTTCTTTCTTTAAAGTTTTATTTATTTAAGTAATCTCTGCACCCAACACAGGGCTGAACTCACAACCCCAAGATCAAGAGTCAAATGCTCTTCTGACTGAACCAGCCAGGCACCCCTATTTCCTTATTTTTAAAGCAGAGCAAACTGTGGCTCAAAGAGGTTAGCATAGTTCTCCAAGGCTGGTAAGAGGCATAGATACAATTAAAACCCAGGGTTGGATGAATCCATAGTTCACATTAACCCTGGGTCTCCCAGGATGGCTCCATCCTATCTACTTGACCTTCCAGCCTAGGTCCTCCATGTGGAGTGGGGGAGTTTAGAGGAAGGGTAAAATATTTAACAACCAGATGGGTATGAGCACCATGAAGAAGAGATGCGAGCCATTTTACAGATGGAAAAACTGAAGCTCAAAGAGGTTACAAGAATTGCTCACAGCCCCATGGCGAGAAGCAGATGTGGAAATGATCTGTTAAGGGTTCAGAGGGGTAGGAACGGCAGGACAGCAGTGGTGGGTTCTGGAACTGAGATGTGGGTGCCCTGGAGGCCTCCAGCACCTGACAAGGGCAGAGGGACGCTCTACATCCTCACCCTCTCGATCTTCTCCAGCCACTCCTTATTCTGAGCCAGCTCGGCCATGAATGCCTGGTGCCGGAGCCATCTCTTATGCAGCTTGTGGCCGTCTTCCCTCGTGCCATCCCGCGCCATTAGCATTTTCTCATGGATCCAGCCATCCAGCTGTGCAGGACAGGGAGAGGAGCACAGCTAATTCCCCCAGCTTGGCACAATACACCTATCCATTCCAGAACATCCCAGATTCAAAGCTTAGGCTGCTAGATTTAGGGGGAGGTTGGAAGGAAGGGATGGAAGAAGCTTTACAAGTACTATCTTTGTTGGGGGGTGGAGGGAGGCATTCAGGCTTTCCCCTAGGGGGTGGAGGATGGATGGGTATTACCCAGAATGCCCAATCTCTTAGTTGCCCCATCCTCAGGGCTGCCCTTCTCAACTCCTCATAAGCCCCCAAAGGTACAGCTTCTGGGCCAGTCAGCCTCCTCCCTCCCAGGGACAAATCAACCCTCCAAAACTAGATCTCCAGCTAATTTAGCTAACTTCCAATTTAGCCCCTGCCTCCCGTGCCATTTTCCCAACAGCAACACTTTGACCCTTCCATCTAGTCTTAGCCACCTCCAATAAGGACCAATTAAAGATTCTCAAACCATTCCCAAGGGTATCAAATGAAGCCCCTATCTAGTGCTAACCTCCCAGTATGGCAAGTTGAACCCCTAAACAACTTCCCAACTACAGCCTAGTCTAATTCCCTCCAAACCAACCCTCCGATCTGGGGTAAACCCATCCCCCACAACCCATATCCAGCTTCCCTAATGAGCCCACAAGACTTTCCATGTTCAGCCCTGGGACTCCAAGACTGCAGTCCCCAAACCATGACTAGTTCTAGCCCCCAGCCAAAGCCAACCTCCCAAATGTAAGCAACAGGGCCACTTTCTGACTCCTCAAATGAGCCAACCCCAAATCTAGCCCCAGACTCCTCAACAGGATCAGACAGAACCTGCCTATGCCAGCCCCCTTCCCAAACTAAAGCCAGTTCTATTTCCCCCACTGGTCAGGAAAAGCAGTCATCCAAAATGCAAGCACAGGATAGCCCCCCCTTATTGTCCTGAGCAGGACCAATCACAAGGTTGCCTTCTGAGCCCCCCTCAAGACTTGTCCCCCAAGCCAGAATCTCCCCACCCACTCATGACCAAACCTGGCACCTGGGACATTTTGCTCCTCCCCTTCCCCCCCCCCCCAAGTCACAAGATCCTCTTCTTCCCTCCTGGAAAAAAAAAAAAGAAAAAAAAAAAAAAGACTCTAGCTCGATCTGAGAGGCAAATGCAGTCATAACCAAGGACAAATCCTGAGCGGGCCAAACCCCACCCTGTGTCCCTGGAGCATGTGCTCCCTAGGGGTCCAGGTCAGCTTCAGACTCCGTCATACACACAAGCGCGCGCACACACACACACACACACATGAGCCAAGTCAAATGCTGAACCCTCCAACTCAATTCACAGATTTTTGACATACAGGGAAGAGCTCGCCAATGGCAGCCACAGCGCACAGTGAAGGCAAAGCCCCTAAAGGAGACGGTACTTCGTCATCAAGGTAAAGTACCCCTAAAGGAGACGGTACTTCGTCATCAAGGTAAAGTACCCCCAAAGTGACTGACCCCCATCACCGAGGGCAAAGCTAGAGTCCTGAACAACCAAGGAAACAGTCCTCAAAATCAGAGCCTCCAAACCCAGAACAGATCCAAGTCCCTCACCGCCCAAAGCAGACCCCTGCTAAAGTGATTCGCTCCCATCATTTAAAGCTAATACAGATCGCGCAAGAACCAAGGAAGATACCCCTCAAAAGGTTGAGAGCCCCCAGCCCCGGGGCAAAAAATCAGATCCCCCGTTACCCAGAGGAGAGCCCCCGAGAGAGGGTGAGACCTCTCTAAACCCCCTGGCAAATCCAGACTACCTCCAGAGTAGCCTCAGAAGTCCCCCTTTTCCGCTTCCCTCCCCTGGGACCCGTCCCCTCAGTCCCGCCCGCACCAGCACCGCGGACAGCTCCCAGCTTCGCAGCCCCTCCCCAGGGCTGGGGTCCTTGCGCAGGTCCGGCCCGCCCCCGCGCCGTCCGCGCCCCTCCTTTCCGCGGCCTCGGCGGCGAGCACGAGCTCGAGCCCCCTCCCCCGCACGCCTCGGCGGGGACGCGCGTCAGCCCCCTCCTCTGGGCGCCCTGGGGACCTGAACTGGCAGCGGCGTTGGCGGAGCGTCCCTGCGGCGGGCGGGCTCTCGCCTCTCCACTGCGACGGCGGTAGCAGCAGCGGTGGCGACCGCTGAGACTCTCGCGGACGCGCGCCCCCGCCCCCGCCCCCGCGCCGCGGCAGCGCGCCCGCCCGCGCGCGCCCCCTGCCTGCCTCCGTGCCCGCCTCCTTGCCCAGCCTCAGCTGGCGGGGGCGGGTAGTGAAGGAGGATTCAGCACCTCCCTAAAACATGGGGGGTGGGGGGTGGTTCTGCGCCATCTCTGATTATTGCTACTTGGTCCAGAACAATCTCACAGGAGGGAGAAGGAGCTCCTGGACCTAATGGAAGGGCAGGAGGGAGGGGGGCCCTGGGACCTGGGCTACCTCAGCTTTGTGAAGTAAGGGATGGAGTGGACTCCTAAACCATCTCTAATGAGAAGGGACTCAGATTCCTGGCTATCTCAGGGATATAGATACCGGATATGGGAGGGGTCCTAGAACATCTCATAAGGTGTTCTGCCAGATGGACTTACAAAATGGGATTGCCAGAATAATCTCCATTGGGAAGGAGGGAGACGGGGTGTTCCTAGGCCTCTCTCTAGTGGACTTGAGTCTCAGACCCATCTCTAATGGACTTGAGTTATGTGCAGGTGGGCGGTATGGAGGCCCTTGTCCATTTCATATGTGGAGAGAACCATTTCCCGTGGCGGGTCACCATGGAGGGTGTCAAACCATCTTTAATAGGAGGAATTGTGACCTGTTTCTGAGTCATCTTTGTTTGGGGGAAACTTAGGCACTGGATTGTTATGAAGGGGGGTAGTGATGATCCTGGGTAGACGGATGAGGCCGGTATCATCTCTGGGGGTTACGAAAATGTTCACTGGGCCATCTCTAATGGGACGCTCTTTTATGTGGTCCAGAACAGCTTCTATTGAATGCAGGCGAAAGGTGGGGGGCGGGGGTGTAGCATGCCTCCTGAACCGTCTCTAATGGGGAAGAAATCCTGAGCCACCTCAGGATTTGGGGAGATCCTTCCAGATGTGTAGGTCATCTCTAAAGGGGTAAAGCTTGATTCCTAGACACTTTTAAAAGGGTGAGGCCTTGTTTCTGGACCGTCTCTAACCGAATTTGCGCTCTGGGCAGCTGGTCTACCCACGCCGACCCTGCCCGTCTCCCAATACTCTCAATACTCTCCCCAGCAAGACGGTTCTCACAAATCTCCTGAGAGAAAGGTGAGATCACCGCGCGTTCCCGCGGGACCCGTAGGCGTGAACGCGCGCCGTTGCCAGGGGCGCCCAGGGCCCCTCCCTCTTCCCGCGGCGCGACAGGAGGTGGGGGGTGCGGAGCTTGCGCACTGAGGCTGGAACCCGCGCGCCTCCTGGCGGCTCCGAGTGAACATCGCTCCACGACCCACTTAGACGGGGCGTCCCCGCCCCGAGGAGCCTCAGCCCTGGAGCACTTCCCTCCCTAGGAAAGAAGTCATTGGCCCCGCACAGCTGGATATCCTACCTCATGACAGTCTCGGAGGAAATGCTGCAGCCCAAGTTGGTCGTGTAGCTTCTGCATCCATTGCTGGGCCCGTAGTTGGTTTTCTTGGCTCCTGGGGATGGGGAGAGAGGGGCTGGGGCAAGCCTGGGGGTGGGGGTGGGAGGACACTGGTGGAGGGCTGTGCGGGCATTGGGCTTGTCAGAGCTAGGAACCGGGGGC
Source organism: Mustela nivalis (assembly GCF_964662115.1). Taxonomy (NCBI): domain Eukaryota; kingdom Metazoa; phylum Chordata; class Mammalia; order Carnivora; family Mustelidae; genus Mustela; species Mustela nivalis. Next base: position 45,520,287 of record NC_139037.1, on the reverse strand, counting down.
ATATGTAACAGTGAGGAAGAGGAGAAAGTAAGGTGGGGATGAGGGGAAAGGGAAAGACACATTGGTGAGGGCAGAACCAGGGATGAGCCAGAGAGGGGCAGAGGGAGCCAGAGAGGGCAAGAGAGAGAGAGAGAAAGAGAGAGAGAATGGGAGAGACAGACAGAGACCTGGAAAAAATACAGACACTGTGGGCGCCTGGGTGGCTCAGTGGTTAAGCCGCTGCCTTCGGCTCAGGTCATGATCTCAGGGTCCTGGGATCAAGTCCCGCATCGGGCTCTCTGCTCGGCAGGGAGCCTGCTTCCGTCTCTCTCTCTGCCTGCCTCTCAATCTACTTGTGATTTCTCTCTGTCAAATAAATAAATAAAAATAAAATCTTTAAAAAAAAAATACAGACACTGAGAAAGAGTGATGGAGAGACACAAGCCCAGAGAGATAAGAGATTTGCAGAGTAGCGATACCAAGAGACAGTAACTTAGAAATCAAGAGACACCTAGAGAGAAAGAAAGAACAGGAGGGGGAGACAGACTCAGAGAGAGAGAAAGAGAGAGAGAGGTGCAGAGGCCTGCAGAGAGACAGATAAACACACAGACACAGGACCAAAGACAAGGAGAAACAGACCTCAAGAGGAAGTGATTGATAGAGACCCCCAGACAGACAAAGAGAATGAAACCTAGGGAGAGAAAAAAATAAGAAAGAAATGCATCAGGGTAGTGCCAGACAGACAGAGAGACCAAGAGCAGTAGACAAGGAGAGAGAGAGAGAGAAGAAACCAGATGGAGGGAAAATGACAGATTCGGGGGGAGTGGGGGACATCAGGGAGAGGAAAAGGCAGAGAGGTGGCAAGATGATACCGGTAAAACACAGCTAGCCAGATGGGAGGGTACAGCAGAGCTGGAGAAAGGGAAGAGAGTAGGACATGGGCAAAGAGGGTGGGCAGGTGCACTGGCAAGCAGGGTCAGACCTTTGGCCTGAGTGAACTGGCCCAGCTGGACCCAAGCCCCGCCACCCCGGAGCCAGCAGGGACCACAGCCCCAGGCAGCCTGGCCTCCTGCCCACAGTACAAAGTGCCCAAGAGTCCTGGTGGAGGGGGCTGGGGACATCCCATTTTCCTTTGCCTTGAACAAGCCATTCCCACCTCAGGACCTTGGCACTGGCTGCTCCCACAGCTGGGAAAGCTCTTCCCGCCTCCCATCATCTACTTAAATACCACCTTCTTAGCAAGGTCCCTCCTGATCGCTCTCCAACACTTTCTGGCTTTCTTTAATTTTCTCTCGCACTTAGCAGTGCTATATGTTACTTATTTGTCTTGTCTGTCTTCCCCACTAGGATGCCATTCCACCAGGGCAGGAATCTCTGTCTGTTTTGGTCACAGATGTATCCTCAATGCCTAGATAAAGAGCCTCGCACACATCAGGTGCTCAGTATACATTTCTTGAATGAACAAACGGATGAATGAATGAATGAATGAGACATTAGACAGAGGGAAAGAGAGATGACAGAAGCTAAGGTAAAGTGTTCGGAAAGACAGAGAAAAGAGCAGAAGAGAGTACAGAGTCCGAGAGAGGCAGATGGAGGGAGAGAAAAACAGGGAGAGGCATAGAAGGAAATGGAGACACAGAGATATACAGATAAATGGAGGCAAAGAGGGAGAGAGGTCACCAAACACCAGGGGCACAGCTGGAAGGAGGAACAGGACAAGCCAGAGACAAACAAGCAAAATACTAATTCCCTTCTGCCCAGACTCAGCTCAGGAGCCAGGAAATAGGAAATGCCTCTGAAATTGAACTGACATAATCCCTCCAGGTCTTTACCAGCCAACTTGCAAGCATTAGTCCTAGGAATGAGGAAAATCCCTCTTTTCCTGGAGGACAGAGGGTAAGAAAACAACAGTGGTCACATCCTTCATATCCAGGCTGGGTCACTTCCTGGCTGTGACCTTGGGTAAGTCAGTTCCCCTAACTGAGCCCCTAGACTGCAAAGAAGAGTACTTCACACACAGGAAGGGGCCAGGTTCCAGGACAGGGGAGACATGTGGAGGGACTAAGTGACTGGCCCTCAATCTCCAGGGTTGAGGGGTAGAGCTGGGACTAGCATCTGAGCTGCAGCCTCCAGCGAATACATGTTTTTTGACTTCCAGAGGGTAAGAAACCCTGTCTCTAGACAGACAAACTGCGGCCTGGGAGTGAAGGGGGCAGGGATTGGGACTGTCTCTGTTCCTGCTGTGTTCCCAGCCTCACCCAGCACAAGCTTAGGGCAGATGCCCCCCTCGAGGCTCCGACAACCCCCTGTATTTCTTCCATCTCGGTCCTGACCATTCCAGGCCGTCCTTGTCAGACAGCATGTGAGCTCTGTGAGGGCAGGAATCATGTGCTGTCCTGGTCACTGCTGCATACCCAAAATTGGCCCCCACAGGACCTGGAACAGGGGATGGACTCAGTACCTGTTTAATTAGCTGAATAAATAATAAAATGAAAGGAGCAATTAATGACAGGATAGGAAGGAAGGAAGAGGAGTCACAGAACGAGCAGTCCCCCAGGCTTCACCTCTTCATTCTGCAGAGCCTGGCATACAGCAGGTATTCAAGAAATGTGGGGTAGGGCACCTGGGGGGGCTCAGTGGGTTAAGTGTCTGCTTTCGGCTCGGGTCATGATCCTGGGATCCTGGGATGGAGCCCCACATCAGGGCTCCCTGCTCAGCAGGGAGTCAGCTTCTTCCTCTGTCCCTCCCCCTGCTCATGCTCTTTCTCTTTCTCACTCTCTCTCAAATAAATAAATAAATAAAATCTTCATTTTAAAGAAAAGTAAAGGAAGGACAGGTCTAGGCCTGGCACTGGGAGCCCCAGCTCACAAGTTTACACCCTCAGGACCAGACTCCCCATGAAAGTTCCCCTTAGAAAATTCCAGCCTTGTTCCAGATGAATTTAGGGGAAAAGGACCCCTGAGCCCCAGACAGAGGAAGGGCTGGGGTCTCCGGGCTGTGGATGGTAGTGGAAAGACCAGGCATGTTTTCCATCAGGATGGAAGGATAGAAAGAGGGGCATTGGGCCGTTGTTGACTCACCCCAAGAGTCAGAAACAGTAATGATGATAGAAATCGGCCTGGAAGAGACCCTTTGAGAGGCTCTACTTGAGGGCTGGGATTTGGGAAGGGAGGCCAGTAGGCATTAGTGTTTTGCTCAGAGCCTAGAAGAGTGCCTGGCACACAGTGGCTATTCAGTAAATGTCTTTGCCTAATTAGTGCAAGGACAGACAAGAGATAGGGCAGTGGTGAGACAGATGGTGGCTGTAACATGCGAAGGAGGCTTGAAACGGACACAGAAACACACGCGCTGTGTGTGCTTCCAAAGGAACGGGGCCTCTGGGGCCTGCCCGAGGAGCTCAGTCACCGTTTCTGAAAACCCAGCACACCAGGGTGCGGCATCCCGTCTGGAAAGCTAGAACAGAACCTGTGTCTGGACTTTAGCTGCTGGATCTGGGGACCAGCACAGCAGGGGGTGGGCATCTAAGAAAAGAAGGTCACATTTTCACCACCTGTCCAGCTATGCGGGGCTGAGGGCTGGCTTGGCAGAAAAACTTCCCTGTATATCCCAAAAAGGGTTTCCCACCACCAGTTAGTCACCTTTTCACAAAACATCAAGTTACATCAAATCTAAGACAGCATGGAATTAAAGGGACACTGGAGAGCAGGCAGAGAAGCGGAAATGCAGATGGAGAGGGGACGAGCACTGACCACTCCCTCCCTCCCCTGTGCCCCCAACCAGGGACCTACTTCTCCAGCAGCCGGGTCACAGCCTCCTGGGCCTGCTCCCCGTAGATGTTGCCCTGTCTCAGGAGGCCCTCGGCTGCCTGCACGGCCACCTGCATCTTTTGCTGGTTCAGCTCCATTGTGGTGAGAAAATCCCGGTGTCTCTTGAGCGCCTCCTCCACTGTCTCCACGGTGCCCGGGAGCTCTGGACCCGACAGTGCCATCTCCTGGGGAGAGGGGAGGGGGGAGAGGGAGGGGTGGTGCTCAGGTCAGCCCTGCTCAGTTCCAGGACTTGGGAGACGCTGCCAGCCTGGCGTGCCACCTCCCTCTGTCTTCCCCACCTTGCTCACCGTGCTCTAGCTTCGAACCTGCCAGGCAGGTGCCCACCTCCAGGCCTTTGGCCATGCCAGGCCCTCTGCCTCGCGGTCCCTCCCTCCAGATATCCCCCCAGCTTGGCTCTTTCACTTTCTTCAGGTCTCTTACCATCTGCCCAAAAATACCACCCTCCACCCCAGCCAGATCTCCTCATCCTGCTTTATTATTTTTCATAGCGTACACCCAACATGATTATGTTTGTATGCATTTACTTCTTCATCCTCTTCTCCCCCTACACACACACACACACTAGAAGGCCAGCTGCATGAAGGTGGGATTTTGTGTTTTGTTTCCTAAGACTAGTTCCTGGAACAGAGGAGGCATTCCGTAAAGATTTAGTTAATCCATGAAGTCTGAACTGGGTGCTGGGTGACCTCAGGGAAGTTCTTTCCCTCTCAGGTTAGTTTTCTAACTGGTAAAACAGGGGGTTCGGAGAGGTTCTCTTAAGGCCCCCTCTGCTCCCATCTTTAGTAGCCTCAGAATTCCAGGGGCTCCCTGTCTGTCCCCCCAGATAATCCTCAAACTGGGTGAGCTTTTTCTGAGATAACCAGCATAGGTGGTCACTCTTTCTAAAATGATGTCTAAAGCTTGTGGGTACTCTTGGACAATCTGAGAACAGGATGCTCTACCTTGTCCAAATCCTCAAACTTGCTTCCCATCCCAGAATGACCTCCAGCCGGATCAGCTATTCCCAGATACCCACGGCACCTTGCTTGACTTCTTAAACCAAACATAGTTGGTTCCCCTCTGCAGAAAGCATGCAAATTGCTTTCCCCAAAGGTAAGATTATCTGCTCATTTAGGCACCCACAACCACATAATCCACAATCAACTGCGAATCTGGATGACCTCTGAGCCTGAATTACCTATTTCCATAATCTTGATTCTCCATCATCCACCTCAAGATCTTTGAAGTCCTTTAACCATCACCAATCAACCTGGCGATCTTATTTCCTTCCAGACAATTCACAAACCCAGGGAAGTCACTGCAATGTGTATCCAAGAGCTTTACTCACTTGGGATAGTCCACAAGCTGTCAGCCAGCCGCCTGGGATAACACACCAGTCTGCCCATCATAATCCTCAAATCCTTACGCACACGCCTGCACGTGTTCACACTGGCTGATCCACAAACCAGCCATCCGTCCCAGATACCCTCTCCACGCCCACGGACCTCGGAGCCACGAACCCAGTGACCACTGCAAACACCGCTCTGTACATCTCCCTGTCGCTGCGAGTCCCCGCGGCCTCAAGCCCCCACCGCGCGAACCCCGAGGCGGCCACCTGGTTGTGGAGCACCGCGCAAGCCTGGCGCAGGTCGCGCAGAAAGAGCTGGTAGACGTGTGCCTGCACCAGGGCCTCCCTGCGTGCCTCCCACAAGCCGAGCAGCTTGTGCCAGCCAAGTTCCAGATGTGGGAGCCACTCGTCGAGCGCCAGGCCTGGACCCAGCTCGGCGCCATCCGCCGCCAGCAGCGCCTCGCTGGCTGCCACGATGCGCGCGTAGTCCTCCTCGCGCTGGTCCACTTCCTCCTTGAGCGCAGCGTGGCGAGCCAGCAGCGCATCCGCCTCTTCCAGGCTACTGGGCAGGGGCCCCTCGACGCCGCCCGCCGCCTCCTGGGCGCGCACCAGCCAGTCCAAGAAAGCGTCCAGGTCGTGCAGAAAGCGCTGCAGGCGCCCAGCTGCGGCCACCGCCTCGCCGCACGCCTGAGCCGCGCTGGCCAGCGCGCCCCACTCAGCGTTCAGTTCTTCCGCACCCTGGTGCAGCCGCGCCGCCTGGGCTGGGAAGCGCGCGGCCAGGAGGGCGGCCTCCTCCTGGAGGGCCGCCTGGCGGGGCTCCAGCGCTTGTAGGGCCGCCTCCAGGCCGCTCAGGCGCCACTGCAGGGCACCGCCCGCTCTGGGCGCGCTGTCCACCGCCCTCCGTTTCTCGCGCACCTGGGCGCGCACTTCGGCCACCTCCAACACGTGGTTCTCCACCAGCAGTACGGCGCTCATTTCCTCTTTGCGCTGTTCCACCAGCTCCACGATGCGGTTCCACCTGCCCGTGGCGGGGAGGAGGGTAAGAAGAGCGGCTTGTTGAGGACGGGGACTCCTCCCGGGCCTGGGGGACCCACGAACCTGGGATAGAACCCGGCCACTGTGTGACTTTGGAAAGTCACTTTATCTCGCAGAACCCCGACTTCTGCCTGTGTAAAATAAAACCCTACAAGGCACACTTGCTTAGAGCAGCAGTTCTCAAAATGTAATCTGAGCTAGGTCAAACCCATCTTTATAATAGTGCTAAGATGCTATTTGCCTTTTCTCTCCTATTCTGTCCCCAGAGTCCAGTGTAATTCTCAGAGGTAGCTTGGCCAAGAATGAACGCAGGAGCACACCCCAGAGCTCAGCTGCCTTCTCAACCAGAGAGCAAAGAGATCTGCAAAAATGCAACACAAAGCCACTCTTCTCACTATATTTTTTGTGTTGAAAAGTAGTTATTTTTCATTTAAAAAAAAACACACCAAAAACATTAGTGACATGAACATCCTGGGTTTATGATTGTGATTTTATTTTTTTATTTCTATTTTTTTTCAGGAAGGCATATATGTATTAAATCTTATCTAGCCAGGTATATGATTATGATTTTTTAAAAAGATTTTATTTATTTGACAGAGAGCGACAGCGAGAGAGGAAACACAGCAGGGGGAATGGGAAAGGGAGAAGCAGGCTTCCCAATGAGCAGGGAGCCCAATGCCAGACTTGATCCCAGGACCCTGGGATCATGACCTGAGCCGAAGGCAGATGCTTAACCACTGACCCACCCAGAAACCCCTTGATTGTGATTTTAAAATGATTTAATAGGGTGCCTAGGTGGCTCAGTGGGTTAAAATGACTTAATAGTTTTACATTTCTCAGTATCAGTTTACAACATAGTAAATATTGATAGATACAACCCACAAAAACAAGCTCTTTGGGGTTCCTAACAGTTTTTAAGAGGGATGTTGAGCCCAGAGTGTAAGACGTGCTGGCTTACAACAACAGATATGATACAGGGTCCGGCAAATAGAAACTGAGCATGTCCCATGATCCAGGGGCTGAGGATCAAACCGAGGAAAGGCAAACGTATTCTATAGCAAAATAAGTTAATGGGGGAAAAATTATGTATTGCTCTGTGCCCTCGGGCAAGTGATGATACTTTTCTGGTTCTCAGTTTCCCTTCATAGGCTGCGTGTGGTCCAAGCTGGACTGCCTGGAGTCAAAGCTGAACTGTCTGCCCTTTGGTAAGTAATACTCCCTGTGCCTCAGTTTCCCTATCAGTAAAATGAATGCGATCATAGCACAGCACCTACCTTGTGGGTGTTCTGAGAGTCCAATGAGTTATGATTTATGAAGTGGGTCAAACAGAACTTGTGTGCTACTATTATTGATTGGGGACAATTTGGGGGAGCATATCAAACTCTTTTCTGCCTCAGCTGTGCTCCCTGCCTGTAATGCTCTGTACCCTCCAGTCCCTTCCTGTGTGTGGCTGGCTCCTTCTCATCCCCTTTGAGGGCCCTGCTCAAAATGTCATGGCTGGGACGCCTGGGTGGCTCAGTTGGTTAAGCAGCTGCCTTCGGCTCAGGTCATGATCCCAGCGTCCTGGGATCGAGTCCCACATCGGGCTCCTTGCTCCGCAGGGAGCCTGCTTCTCCCTCTGACTCTGCCTTCCACTCTGTCTGCCTGTGCTCACTCTCGCTCGCTCTCTCTCTGACAAATAAATAAATAAAATCTTTAAAAAAAATGTCATGGCTGACCACAAGATCTAAAATCACCTCCAGGCCCCTGGTTATGTTTTATCAGGTCACAAGACTTCTCTAAGGATCTTGTTCATTTATTAGTTTATTTGTTCACTGTCTCTCTGTACCCTCTAGAATGGACATACCACAGGGCAGAGATTAGGACTCTGAAATCAGAAGAACCCAAGTTCAGGAACGCCTGGGTGGTTCAGATGGTTAAGCATGTCACTCTTGATTTTGGCTCAGGTCATGGTGTCAGGGTGATGGATTGAGCCCCGCACTGGGCTCTGTGCTGGGGACGGAGCCTGCTTAAGATTCTCTCTCTCCCTTCACCCTGTCTTGTGCTCTCTCTCTCTTAAAAAAAAGAAAAGAGGGGCACCTAGATGGCTCAGTGGGTTAAGCCTCTACCTTTGGCTCAGGTCATGATCTCTGGGTCCTGGGATGAGCCCCGCATCGGGCTCTCTGCTCAGGAGGGAGCCTCTTTCCCCCTCTCTCTCTGCCTGCCTCTCTGCCTACTTGTGATCTTTGGTCTGTCAAATAAATAAATAAAATATTTTTTAAAAAAAGAAAAAAAGGGATGCCTGGGTGGCTCAGTTGCTTGGGCCACTGCCTTCAGCTCAGGTCATGATCCCATCGTCCTAAGATCGAGTCCCCAATTGGGCTCCTTGCTCAGCAGGGAGCCTGCTTCTCTGTCTCTGCCTGCCACTCTGCCTACTTGTGTGTGTGCGCTCGTGCGTGCGCTCTCTTTCTGACACATAAATAAATAAATAAAATCTTAAAAAAAGAAAAAAAAAAGGACCCAAGTTCAAGTTCTGCTTTGGCCAGATTGACCATGTGACCTTGGGCAAATCATTTCCTTCTGATCCACAGTTTCCTCATCTGGAAAATGGGCATAATGTCCATTTCAGTGAGTATTTAATAATACCCACCAAGTGGCTAAAGCACTTGGTCTATACCTTTACTATGCAGCAAATCGTTATTGTTATTATCATTTAAGGCCCTGATGCTTTGAGATTGCCAAGGGTAGAGAGGTTTTTAAATCCCTGGTTACTGGAATGTTACAGCACAGTAGTTAAAAATAGTCTTTGGAGTCAGACAAATTGAACTTCACATCCCAGCTTGAGCCTATAATTTGCTGTGTGACCTCAGGCCAGTGTCTTCACATCTCTGAGCCCCTGCTTCCCCCTTTCTAACATGGGGCAATTTGTGCCCCATAGGGTTGCTGAGAAGACTCATTATAAGTGCTCAAGACCCCAGCTCCAGATTCAGACAGAACTGTCATCGTAGGTTGTTGAGCAGCAGTTCTCAAAATACATCACAGGTTTGACTCCTACTTATCGGATTGAGTAATCAAGTTACGGATTTCACCTCCCTGGATCGGTGTCTTCATCTAAGAACCCTACCCACGTTGGAAGAACAGCTGGTAGTGTTCTAGAGAGAAAGATACTACTTTGTTATCATTTTTAAAGAGTTCTGAATTCTGGAAACTTTGGTAGTGTTCTAGAGAGAAAGATACTACTTTGTTACCATTTTTAAAGAGTTCTGAATTCTGGAAACTTTACTATGGAAATTGGGATATTGGAAGGTAAAACCAGGCACATGAAGCACTTAGAAGAAATCCTGCCAGAGAGTAGATCCTCAGTGAGTCGTTTCTACACAAGTAAACTAATAACCCACTAAAATATATTATATCCTCATTTTATCACATCATCACTAACACTGGGTATTACCAGGTTCCCGCAAGATTTTGCTGATTTCCTAGGTAGTCATTACCACATCAGGGAGTCAAAATTGCACATTCTTGATTTCTGACAGTTGAGTAAATGAGGATAGGAATGATGAAAAGAACAGGTAAGGACTGATGTGAGACCCCAGGCCCCGCCTACCTGCTGTTAAGGTGGTCCTGGCAGGAGCGCACCTCATCTGAACTGGGGTGGCCTCCTTCCACCAGCTCCTGGACTGTGTGGTTCACATCCAGGACACGGCCCATCAGACTGTTCATCTCCTGGTCCAGACTCTCAAATCTGTAGGAGGAAGATGGTCCTTCTCAGGTAGGCCTGGACCCTGGGGACCTTCCCACCTCTTGGCCTCCTCCTGCATTTCCTTCTAACTCTTAGCTAACTCCCTTAGCTTTCTTTCCCACCTTGCCTGGGCCATCCCATCCAACCGCACAGTCTCAGTTCTCATGACCCTGGCCTCATGACCCACACATCTCTCTCTGTAGCCTTTGGAACATGTCTGCAACCTCAAAGCTGCCGGACTCCTCCACAGGGCTCCTCCCAGCCACTGTGACTCAAACCAGCATCAGTATCTTCCCCCAGATTTGGTTTTCCTCTGGGTCCCCATCTCAGTGGCAGCCCCACCATCCCCTAGGCCACAGCTCTGGGTCCCGTTTCTGACAACAGCCCTCCCCAGACTCTTCACCCCCATGGCCTCTCCACTTGGCCTCCTAGCCTGGTTCAGTCCTGTCCCCTTCCACCCGGGGCCCCACCTGAGGCCCCTTTCTGGGCTCCCAGCCACCATTCTCAACTGCTCCAACACACCCACTACGTGGCACCCAGGGAGATCTTTTTAAAGCTGAGCATAGCCTTCCCCCTTTTAAAACAGTGCCCAAAACTGTGGCTTGGGTAATTGCGGGCACAGTAAGGGTAGGGACCAGGCCTATGTGTCAGCGATGGCCAGCACAAGACCTAGAACACAGTGACAGCTCAGTCAGTATCAAGGGAATGAATAAATGGATGAATAAAAGGGATCTACCACTAATTTCTCATTTACTAAGTCAGCCACAGAGGAGTCAGTAACTCACATATCACGTATCAAGGGGTGGCTAAGTGCTATGAAAAAACATCAAGCAGGGTAATGATGGAAGAGAAGGTGACAGGGTTGGAGCTACTTCATGAGCTAGGGAGGTGGCAACTATGCAGGAACTGTGGCAGTCCCAGGGGAGGGGTGAGGCTGGGATGTCTTCTGAGAAGCTTCAGTTAACTCCGGCCAGGTGAATATAAGCCTCATAATAATAGAAAACGCCCCGGAAAGGCTCCCTGCACCCTAGCATTTGCGAAGTATCCTATAAGTACTCATTACATGTCACCCGCGAGGTGGATACTACCATCATTCCCCTTCCCCTGGAACCCCCAGCAGAGCGGAAGTGGAAACTGCTGAACCAAGGAAGGCGAGACTGCGTGAACTGAGGAAGGGGCCCTCTCTCACAAAGTCCCACGAGGGCGTGCTCACCGGTGCTGCACCACCTCGACGTCGTCGAGTGAATCGGGCACGCGCATGGCCAGCAGCCATTGCTCCTTCTCCCCGATCCACAGCTCGCACGCGTGCACTTCGCCAAACATGCGGTAGACGGCCAGGGCATCCCGCAGCCACTGGCGCCGCAGCGCGGCCACCTCTGTCACCTCGGCGAACAACTGCTCCGCCTCCACCACGCGCACCTGCAGTGCCACCACCAGCGGCCCGGCGCCACTGGCGCCCCCCAGGGTCGCCAACTGACGCCGCAGGCCGCCTACGGGCCCGCGATGCGCCTCCACCTCCCCAGTGAGCGCGCGGTGCTGACGGGCCAGGCGGCGGCTGGACGCCTCGTCGTGGCCGAAGTCGCCCGCGGCTGCGAGGCGGTAGGCGTCACGAAGCCAGTCCAGGAGCCCGTCAAGGTCAGCGCCGAACTGATGCAGTGCCCGCGCCTCCTGCAGCCGCCGCTCGCGCCGCGCTGCTGCCTCTTCCAGCCGCTGCCAGCGCCGCCGGGCGCTCGCCGCGCGCTCTGCCAGGCCCGCCAGATGCACGGTCTCTGCGCCCGGGCCCACCGCGCCGCCGGCAGCAGCCAGCTCCTCGCCGCGCCGCAGGGCCTGCTGCAGCAGCGCCCGCCGCCCGCCCAGCTCGCCCTGCAGAATCTTGTGCTGAGCCAGGAGGCGCGCGGTGCTGGACAGGTCGTGCGCGCCCCCCGCCGTGCCCCCCGTGCCCGCTGCGCCACCGCCGCCGCCACCGCAAGCCGCCTCGAGGAGGCGCTCCTTGTCGCGGGCCCAGCTCTCCGCCTCCTCCAGCTCCTGCAACAGCGCCCACAGGCTCCGCGAGGCCTCCAGCTCCGCGCGCCGTCGCGCCGCCTGGTCCCGCAGCTCTGCCAGACAGCCATGCACGTGGTTCACGCGGTTGCAGATGACCTGCGGGTCGCAGGGCTGGTAGCCTGGGCCGGGGGAAGGTGAGGATCCCAGATTACGCACGGGCCAGGGGGCGCCCTAGAGCCAGGTGCAGGCCTCCTGCCCTGCCCTGTCCGGGACACGCTGTCTGGAGCAGGCACCTTCTCCGATTCCCCAAGGCTTCTCTGCTTCCCCCATCCCAGACCTGACCCCTCTGCCTGTGCCCACCCCGCACCCCCATCCTGGCACTGACCCCTATGGCCTATCATTGCCTGTATTTTACCCTCACAGGACTGGGAGCCCCACCAGGGCAGGGCCCGGGGCTGTCTCTGTCACAGTGCCCCCACCATTGCCCAGCACCGAGTGGAGCCCAGAGCAGTACCTAATTAAAACAGTGACTTATTACTGATTGAATGATGGGTGGAAACTTAGATTCAGAGAATCCTAGAATCTGTATGTTTTAGGATGAATTGTATTTCCTTCAGGACTGAACCAAATGAGACATCTCTATTCTTTTTATTTTTATTTTAAGTAATCCCTACACCCAACATGGGGCTCGAACTTACAACCTGGAGATCAAGAGTTGCATGCTCGACCCTCTGAGCCAGCCAGGCAACTGGAAACGTCTCCCTTCTTAAGCCATTTTCTGGGTTCCCCCTCTCATCCTCTGTTGCCTTATCTTTTAATTCCAGGGGTGATCTGAATTCCCTTTTTTCTCCAAATAGTTTGCCTTCCTCCCAGACCTCTGGTTTGTGATGAGAGAATTGTGAAATTAACTTAGTGGCACATAGCCAGCATTTCTTTAATGGAACAGAATAGAACGGATAGAAAATATCAGGATGTCACACACAGGACAAGGTGAAGCATTGTTTAATAAAATCTTTGTGCCTGTGTGTGTATGTGTGTGTGTGAACTCTGGGTCAGGAGGTAAACGTATTTCTTACTGGGTCAAAACACCGTAAGAGACACTGCCCTAGATGGACTGCGCCATTTCTGGAATTCTGGACATTCACTGAAATTGACCTGAATACCAAGGCATCCAACTGAGTAATCAACAGCAACAGGCATCTGTGTATCCAGACCTGACTCTGGTCCTGGCCCAGTGTCGCTTCAACTAGGGCTAGTATCCTTACTAGCCCCATCTTATAGATGAAGAAACTGAGCTTTAGGGAGGGAGGCCACTTGCCCAGGATCAGCTAAGTAGCAGATCGGGAGGCCAAATCTCTGGACCACATATCAGGCAGTGCAGCCTCCCATCACCATGACAACACCCCCCCCCCCGACACACACACACACCAGCCTTTTTGCTGTTTGTGTGGTGCCTGCTACCAGGCGCCAATATCTCACAAGGAGAAGACAGAGGGAGCCTCCTGGGGTAAACATCCATAAGGAGGAGTGTCTCCTGCTGGGTCTCCTCAGTTGCTAGGATGTAAACATGGGGCTGAATGATCCCAGATTTATATCACAAGGGGAGAGACGGCCCAACAGTGACACAAACATAGACACTACAGTGAGAGAGATGGAGTCTTAAAAGCATCATTGGACAGTCCCTGGACCCAGCCATGCCTGAAGCCAAACTTGCCCCTCTGGACATTTTAGTGACTCTCCTTTTTGCCTTAAGAGAACTGACATTTCTGGGGCACCTGGGTGGCTCAGTGGGTTAAGCCTCTGCCTTCAGCTCAGTTCATGACCTCAGGGTCCTGGGATCGAGCCCTGCATCAGGCTCTCTGCTCGGTGGGGAGCCTGCTTCCCCTCCTCTCTCCCTGCCTGCCACTCTGCCTACTTGTGATCTGTCAAATAAACAAATAAAATCTTTAAAAAAAGAGAGAGAGAGAGAGAGAGAGAACTGATATTTCTGTCAGTTCCTGCCAAACAGGTCCTGACTATGTATTACCTTACACAGTCTTTTTATGGTATTCACTGACCTCTGGCTGTGAAGGGCTTAGCACAAAATAAGTGCTCGATAAGAATGTACCTATTACTGCAGAATCTCAAAGCAGGAAAAAGTCATGTGGTCTAACCTCCACTCCATTCAATAGTTTGCCCCATGATATCCCCAATGGAGTGTGATCCTATTTTGTGCTTGGATGCCTTCAAAGACAGGGAGCTCACTCCTTCCTACTGTCTCTTAGGAGTCATTCTGTTTCTACAGGCACCAGCACTGACAGTCTCCAACCCCACCCCCAGGGCCCAAACTCACCCTGCAGCTGAGAGAAGCGCAGGGCAGCAGCGTTGAGCGCCTCTACCCGCTCGCTCTGGGCCGCGATGTCCCCCTCTAGCAGTCCATGCTTCTGCAATAGGTCCTCGGCCTCCACCAGGTGCTGCCCGCATTCGCGGGACAGCAGCTGAGCCTACCAGAGGGGGCAGCACTGAGCACATGCTTGGCATCCGCGACAGGCCGGTCCCACCCCTGCACTGCCCCGTCACTCTTCTACTCCTCCAACCCATCTCTTGAACTCTGATCTCTGTCTCAGTCTCCCTGTCCCTGTCAGCATCTCTCTCTCTCTCCGACCCTCTCCAGCTCCCTGACAACTCTTGCAGTGACTACGGCCCTCCTTCGCCCTTCCGGCCCGCCACGCCCACCCTCGGCCTCTGGGCCTGCGCACCTGCATCTCCTCCATCCAGTCTACCATATACACCATCTCCTGGAAGACCTTCTGCAGGGCCAGGTTCTGCTCGAGCCGTGTCCGCCGGGCCCCCACCAGCCCGGTCAACAGGGCCCACTGACGCAGGACGCTGTCACGCTGGGCCGCCACGCGCCGGGCGTCGTGGTAGCCTTCGGCCGCCAGGGCCTGGGCCAGCTCGGCCACGCCCTGCACCCGTTCCTCGTAGGCCGCAATGTCGGCCTCGATGGCCTCGTGCTTCTTCATGGCGGCCTCCACCGCCGGCAGCTCATACCCGAAGTTGTCCTGGGGCGGGGCAGGGCAGACACTTACCCATGTTGCCCCAGCCATCCACCTGTTACCCTGCCCCTGCCCTCAGCATCCCCAGTTACCCTGGAGACCAGCCCCATCTTCCTCTGTTCCCCTGGAGACCAGCCCCACACGTCTCCATTACATTTCTAGCCTGAAACTCGTCACCCAGGAAACAGTCCCCATCCTACCCTTGCCCTAGAGACTAGGGACCAGGCCTACTGTATCCTGTTACTTAGGAGACTGATTCTATCCTCCCGAGTTACCCTGGACACCAGACACAACCTCTTCTGTCACTAAGAGTCTAATTAAATACTCTCCTTATTTCTGAAGAGACTAATTCTGTCCTCTTTAGTTACCCTGGAGACCAACCTAACTCTCCTGTTACCTTGGAGATCAGGCCCACTCCCCTCCCCCACTGCTCACTTAGGAGACCAGTTCTCCCTTCCCATCCTCATTGGCCACCTAGGAGAATAATCCAACACTTCTCTGTTGCTTTGGAGATCGAGTCTCCTTCTCTGGTCCCAGGTTCACCAGCCCTGCTCTCCCTCCTTCTCCCCCAGAACCAAGCCCTCCATGCAGTACCTGGGAGACCAGGCGCTGGTTCTCATTCAGCCAGCTCTCCCTCATAGCGACCTTGTGGTCAAACCTCTGAGCCAGTAGTTCCAGCTTCTCCTGCCTGATCAGCTCAGCCCGCAGAGCAGCCTCCCGTTCGTGCTCAGCCTTCTCCAGCTGGCCCCATGCCTAGGGAGACAGGAGGAAGCAGTCAGACCCCAACAACACCCCACATTTTAATGGCCCTGGATTCTCTGTCTGAGGTGACTCAAAGCAGCACCTTTGTATAAACTGGAAAAAAAAAATTGCTCCTTCATGACACTTCCCTGATGGAAAATTGTCAGGATGAATATCCAGTCCGTGGTGTCTACATTGTAGATGGCTGCCTTGAGCAGTGCACAACCTACACACCCACACAGAGCAACCTTGCCTCTCCCCGACATTCTCAGCCTCACCTTGTCAATATCCCAGATGCCACAGCCCTCCCGAGGCACAAAGAGGCGACGATTACAGGCACGCAGTTTGCTCTGGATGCTGAAGAGCAGCACCTCCAGGTTCCCCTTCTCCTGAAACCTGAAGGGGCTGGAGCTCAGGAACCCAACCTCCACACCGCCACTTGCCACCCTCCCTCCTGAGTTGGGCCTCACTTGACTGGCTTCTCCAGGGTGCAGTAGGCCGTGAAAGCCTGAAGCTGCTGCTGCACCCCACTCAGTGAGTTGGCAAACTTCTGGTTGCTGATGAGGCCGACTGTGCGGTGGATCCAGGCCAGCAGCTCGGCTGCCAGCTCCTCATAGCGCTCAATGATCTTCCCCACCTCCAACACCTGGTCCAGAACCTGACCCAGCAAAGGAAGCTGGGGTCAGCCTCATCCCAGATAGGCCTCCAGGTGGTTCCCAAGCTCCCACCCACCCCATCCCTCGGCTCCCAAACCTTCCCGATCCTCTTCCCCTCCACAGCCAGGGCCTTCATCTTGGAGAAATAGTGGTAGAAAGAGACCACATAGGTGATGATGGACTTCTCATCGGGAGCCTCCATGTTCACATCTAGGGGTTAAAAGAGAGTGGGGGAGCATGATGGTGAGCATTCTGACATGGATCGGGCAGGGAGGGGGAACCCACTCTTATTAACTGTGTGACCAAGATAACTAACCTCTCTGTTTCTTAGTTTTAATTTTCATAATTTATGTATCTGCCAAATGGGGATCTACTTCATGGGATTAAACAATATCTGACACATGCAAGCCACCACAGAGAAACGATCCATAATCATTTCACACCATTCTGCCTTCTGCCTCAGGGCCTTTGCACATGCTGTTTTCACTAGGTAGAACAATGTCCCCTCTTTGTGTGCCTAGCTCCCTTTCATCCTCCAGGTCTCAACTCAACTTACATTTCTTCAGATAAGCCTCCCTGTTCAGCATGTGTAGAGTTGGTTATCCCTGTTAGTCTTCCTCATGGCATCTTATCACTGCCTCCTAGATGTTATAATTTGCATTTAAATATTCATTCATGTGATCATGTCCTTAGCTTGACTTTAAGCACCAGGGGGGACAAAGGCTATGCCTTTTTTTTTTTTTTAAGATGTATTTATTTTTCTGAGAGGGAGAGGGAGAGCACATGTGCAAGTGAATGCGAGTGAGGGGAGGGGCAGAGGGAGAGGGAGAGGGAGAGGGAGAGAGAATCCTCAAGAAAACTCCCCACTGATCTCAGAGCACTAGGTGGGCCCTGATCCCATGACCCTGAGATCATGACCCGAGCTGAAATCAAGAGTTGGACACTCAACTGACTGAGCCACCCAGGTGTCCCTAAGGCTGTCTTTTTTCACCATTGTCTCAGCCATGCCCAGCACAGAGTAGGAACTCCATAAATATTTATGAAGTATATAAGTGATGTATGAGATCAGAGGTCAAGGACATGGGCTTTGTAGGCAGTATGTGCTTAAATCCTTATTCAACCACTTCCTCACGTGTGTCCTCAGACCTCACTTCTCTGAGCCTCAGTTTCCCCAGTGTAACAGGAAGGATAATCACAGTGCCTGCCACCTGGGAGCACCATAAGTATTAGAAAGACTAGCCTGGCACAGAGGAGAAACTTCCCGAATTCCGATTGTCATTTCGATTTGCCCACTGAATGCACAATATTACACTTGGCCTTTACTCTTCACCAACTCCTGAAACCGAGAGCCACCAAAAACCTTCTTTGTGCCAGGCCCTGAGCACAGAATCCAGCTATCACAAGTCCCATTTGCCGGTTTGCTGTGTGACCCTGGGCAAGGGACTCCACCTCTCTGAGCCTTCATTTCCATCCCTTTAAAAACAGGATGGATAAGTTCTATCCAACCAGGTCAGTGTGAGGATAAAGGGGAGAAGTTTCCATTAAATTCCTGGCCCTGGGCTTGGCACAGAGGAGATGCTCAGAGAAGGGGAAGAGCTGTTACTCCAGAGATTGGGGGACTGGTGTTGGCATGATCATGGATGAGGAGCAAGGCTGAAGTCAGGGGATGGGGATCATGTTGGGGGCAGGCTTTGCACTGGGGCTGGGACTGGAGTCAGGGAGGGAGAGGGGGTTGGGCTTGAGGGGAGCTGACTCAGGAGGGGCTTGGGAAGGGGAGGGGGCTCAGCTGGAGACAGGAAGAGGGATGAGGCTGAAGTTGGAGATGGAGATGCCAAAGGAAGGGACAGGAGGATAGGGAGGAGGAGGGATTGGAGATGAGGAAGGGGAGAGGGTGGGAGGGAGCTGGGACTTGGAAGGCCTTGGGTTCCTACGGTGTTGCAGCAGGATGGAGTGCAGTTTGGGATGGCACTGGGGTCGGGAGTCCCCCCAAGAGGAAGTCTAGCTGGGGCCGTGCAGGGCTCACCCTCAGGGTCCAGCAGACGCGTCAGCCCCAGGTGCTGCTCAGCCGTGCGGAAGGCTCTCTGCAGGTTGTAGTTGGCATTGGACTTGGTGAGTTTGCTGAAGTCCACGAGATCAGGCCTGGGCAGGGGCACAGAGCGGGCAGGCAGCAGGCAGACTCCAGGGCCAGTGGGCAAGGGGGTAGAAAGACGTCCTCGTCTGAGCCCCACCCACAGCGAGGGGCAGGAGGGGCGCCCCCGGGCCCAGGGAAAGCTGTGTGCACTGGTGCGTGTCTGTGCATTTATCTGAGGCTGTGAGAACAGCATGAGGGCATGTGCGCGACTGCATTCGCAAAGCTTACGTGACTACTTGGGTGTGTTTCTAAACAGTAGCACATAGCAGTTCGAAGTGTGAGGTCTACAGTCGGTCTACTGGGCCCAAACCCCAGCTCAGCCACTTCCTGGCTATCATGCTGGGTAAGCTATTTTGTCTCTCTGTGCCTCAGTTCTCTCCTCTATAAGATGGGGATAATACTAGTATCTGCTTCATGGGCTCACTAAATATTAAGTGACTTATTGGAAAGCAATGAGAACAATGATGGGTACACAGGAAATGCTCAGTAAATGTTGCCATCAGGTAGAGCTGGTGGGTTTCTGGCTGTGGAGGTGGGGCTGGGTTTCCCCATGTATATGAGTGTTTATGTGTAACAGGCAAGGCTTGAGAGTGAACACGTGCCTACAGCAGAAAAAGCTGGGGATCCACTTCCACCACACCAGAGCAAGTCCTTCCCGGGCTCAGGGCCTCAGTTTCCCTAATCTGTATGATCACGATGTGGTGCAGTTTGTCTGGATGCCAACCCCTCAGCCAATTCAGCGCCACGCCTGGGGGTGTGAAAGGTGGGTGAAAGGCAGAAGGAGGGCTCTGGGGCTCATCTAGAGGAATGACTTGCTGAGAAGGGGGCCCCCACGCACACACCAGAGAGGACAGCCCCTGGGGAAGTGAGCTCTCCACCCTGGGGGCATCGAAGCAGCAGGCGCAAGCCGTGTATGCACACGAGTGTGAGTGTGTATACACATCTGTGTGAGGGCACGTGTGTTTCCGCGTGTACACAGAGTACATGGCCTGGACTAAGTTGGGAAGATAGGGGGTATGTGCTTTGTACAAGTGTGAAGGGCGTGTGTGTGAAGGGGTGGGTCCTCAAGTCTACATGGGTCATCTACATGCACACGTATGCGGGCTTGTACCCACAGGACGCAGGGTAGGGGGCAGGGCAGGGCGGTCTGGGCAGTACCTGTGCCGGTGAATGAGAGCATTGAAGGCCAAGCCATCCCGCCAGCTGGTGGTGAAATTCTGGATGTTAACCTCAGGGTAACTGGCAGCATGGAAGGGAGAGACAGAGGCAGAGAGGGAGACAGTCAGGAGGAAAAAAAGGGAGGGAGAAAGAGAGACAGAGATGGATGGATGGGTGGGTAGATAGACGATAGATAGATCGAACGATTAATCCATCAATCCATTGAGGCAGGGAGATGGAAAGACAGAGAGAGGGAGAGAAAACAAGATATAGACAGAGATGGGAAAAGAAAGGAGAGAGGGGAGGAGGCAGGAGGAGTGAGAGAAGCGGGAGGGAGAAGAACAAGGAAAAGCAGACAAAGAGGTAAACACAAGACACCAGGAAAGACAGCACTACAAGAGAGCCTGCCAGACCCAGAAGGCTGAACATCAGAGAAAGCCCAGTTTCCGTCCATACCGGCCTCCCCTTCCTCCCAGGGGCAGCTCTCTAGAGGGCGCCCACGTTCCAGGCCACACCCCTCCCACAGGACAGAGCACTGAGCATCCTGGGGACCTCCCAACAGAGCCTGCACAGTTCCCTTCTCAGCCCCAGCAAAGGTCCCAGAAGCTGGAACTTCTTCCTGGAGCTGCCCGAGCCCCACGGTGGACCCTCTTAGGCTGAAGGGTGGTTGCTTTCAGGGTCGGGGGGTGGCCACAGCTCAGGAACAGGGCTGGGGTGTCCAAACAGGTGCACATGAGGCCTCTGGAGGTGGGGGTGGGGAGACGACGGAGGGGAGCAAGCTGGGGGCAGTCCACTACTCTCCAACATTGCTCTCTGGGGAGCCCGAGTTCTAAATTTGAACCAGGACTTCCAGATTGTTACATGGGTTTATTGTCAAGGTCAGAAGAGTGGACATATTTATCCAGCAGTTCATTAACTTCAGATGCAACTTTTGACACTGAGGACTTGGGCTGCCCCCTTGAATTCCTGTCCTATAATGAACCCTCCAGATTAGGTTAGGGCCCTGTCTACCTGGTGGGGGCGCCAGGTGGGGGTGTGCTTACCCAGCTGTCTTCATCTGACACCACAGGAGCAAGGCGTCCTTGGCTGAGCGGGTCTCTCTGTTGTCCTCAGTCTCGATTTTGATTACTTGAATCTGTGAGGATACAAAACATGGCTGCTGGGACCAGGAGGGCATGAGCCTGGGAGACACCGGCAGATCCCGTTTTGGGGGGTGGGGGGGGTGGCCGGTTACAGAAGAGATGGGAGAGGGAGCTTCAGGCTGGGGCTGGGGGTTCAGGAGTGTGAGAGTGGGACCTGGGTGGGCTGGGACATCTACAGCTAGGGGAGGCGGTTGTGGATTAGGGTGTCAGTTTCAGGGATGCCTCCAAACTTTGGCATCTGGCTCACTTTCTGATCCAAGGCACCATCATTTCTGGGCCTGGGCTAGCGCAGTCCCCTCCATGCTGGTGTCTCTGCTCCTCCCCCACAATCTGTTCTCACGGCAGAGAGGGACCCTGTGAGCCCCCAGATCAGATCACATGCCTCCCTCCCATCCTCGAGACCCTCAGTTGGTCTCACTCATGGCAAAAGTAAACTTCCCCTTATTATGTCTCTGACCTCATCTTCAACAGCCTACTCCGCTCTGTCTTAGAGACCTGCTGTTCTTTCTATTAAATCACCAGTGTCCTTCCATCACAGGGCCTTTGCACTGCCTGTTCCTTCCCTCAGGGGCCCACATGGCTCCACCCCAACTTGAGGTCTTGATTCATTGGTCACCTCTCAGTGAGGTCTTAACCAACCACTTGATTTTTTTTTTTAAAGATCTTATTTATTTGTCAGAGAGAGAGCACAAGCAGGGGGAGAAGCAGGCAAAGAGAGAAGCAGGCTCCCCACTTAGGAAGGAGCCCTATATGGGACTTGATCCCAGGACCCTGGAATCATGACCAACCAGAGCCGAAGGCAGATTCTTAAGCGACTGAGCCACCCTGGCATCCTTATGTCTATTTTCTTGTTAAAACTCTCTAATTTCTCCCCATCTCAAACAATAAAATCAAAACCGCTAATCTCAGATCACCTAGGCCCTGTCAACCCTTCTGACCTCATCTTCCTGGTTCCCCCTTGCCTCCCATTCTCTAGCCACAGTGGCCCTCCTAGATCTCTGGCATTCCAGCTCCTTCCCAACTTAGTCAGGGCCTTTGCAAATGCTGTGCCTCTGGCCTGGAATGCTTTCTTCCTTCATCTTCATGTCATGTAAGCCATCAGCTTCCCAGAGAGCCCTTCTCTGACCATTAAGTCTAAAATCTCAGCATCATCAACCTGATGTTTTGTATTTCTTTTACTGCTTTATCATAATCTTTTCTGCATAACTCTTACCTAAAGCTGATCCTTTTCTCATCTATCTCTTGTCCTATGTATTTAAGGGTTTCTTTACTGTCTGTCTCCCCCACCACAATGTAAGCTCCATAGAGGCAGAAAATTTGTTGGTTAAAAAAAAGAAGAAAAGAAATTTGTCGGTTTTGTTTCTGAACTAAAGCAAAACTGCCTGGATTTTAATTCCAGCTCCACTCCCCAGCTGTGTGACCTTGGACATATTACTTCACCTCTCTGGGCTTCACTTTCCTTATGGTAAAACACAATAAATGGTACCTAATTTATGGGGTTGTTGGGCTTTTAAATGCCAAGTGCTTAGAACAGTGTCTGGAACAGAGTAAAAAATATGTAAATGATCATAGTGATGGTGGTGATAATGATATTATTTTTATCATAATGTTCACCCCCTCCCCACCACGGGAATTAGGGTTCCTGGCCCATACTGGAAAAATTTTTGGAATGAATGAGTGAGTAAGTGGGGGGAGTAAATGGGGGACGCCCTCCTAAGGCCACACGGTGGGGAGCAGACCGGGCCGGGGTCACTTGGGGATCACCTGGAAGCGCAGGATGATGGTCCAGACTAGCCCCAAGGTCAGCCGGTGGTTCCCATCCACAATGTCATGCGACCCCACATTTTCCAGGTGCACGCGCTGCTCCTTCAGAAACTGCAGCGCCTTGTCCACGTTTTCCAGAGAGTGGATCCTCATGCGACCGCGCGTGGGTCTTGGCTAGGGTGGCAGGGGCGTTGGGGGGCGGCCTGGCCAAGAACACTGGGCCCTCGGCCTCACCCCTTCCAAAGGCCAGCCCCCATAGCCATGCCCCCTGGGTGCCCAAGCTCAGGCCACGCCCCCGCAGTCTTTTTGAGGACCAGGGACCCCATCCTTTTAAAAGAAGCCCTGCCCCTTCCCGTAGCCAGACTCTTTCTTTTCTTTTCTTTTCTTTTCTTTTCTTTTCTTTTCTTTTCTTTTCTTTTCTTTTCTTTTCTTTTGGCCAGACCCTTTCTTAAGAGCCCGTTCCCTTCTTGGCTCATTCTATTTCCTGTTTCCATCCATTTAACTGAAGCTCCGCCTCCGACCTGATAGCCACACCTCTTATCAAGCCAGCAAACCGTATTCCCGCCCCTCCCCATGGAGGGCTGCCCCAGGCCACCTTGGTGTGGCCACTGGATCCTTGGTCACACACACCACCCCCCAGCCTCCCTCTCTCAGGTCCTTGCCAAGAGCCACGCCTATTTCCCCTACGTCTCTCCTTGTTTACAGCTCTAGCATTTCCAGTGGCCTTTGTTTCTATTCTCTAGCCATGCCATTTAGGATTTCTGAGCTCCTTTACTAAATCTCTAGTTCCGTCAGAATCCCGCCGTTTGCGATGAAGCCTCATCCACGCCCAGAAATACAACGGCAACCGATACCACAAGCCAAACTCACACCAGAGTTCTGTCTGGTGCCCCAGATTTCCATGACCTAGGCCGCCCCTTCCGATAACAACCGCACCCTCACTCTTCAACCCCCTGCTACAGGGTCCTGCCCCTATATTATAATCCTCGGTCTCGCTACGGCGCTACGCAGGCCAGCCCCCTCTAATAAAGCCCCTCCCTTCTCCGATAGCCCCACCCCTTCCAACAGAGCTTCTCCCCACCCCATGCCCAGAGGCCCGCAGGAACCACCGCCTTCACCTTACACCGAATCCCCACTTCCGTTCCCAGCCACGCCCCCAGGCTCACTCAAGCCCCACCTCTGGGCCATAGCCCCACCCACCTGAGTACGGAGGCCTCAAACGCGCCAGGGTTTCTTGGACGTTCCAGGTATCCATTAGCCCGACCCTGTGATAACCCAGCCCCTATCCCAGGGTCGCGGCCTTCCCCCAGGCCCTCAGGTCCCCTCACCAGCTGCTCCCCGGACAGCACTTCCAAGAGCCGCGTGAGCACAAAGCCGTCGCGGAGGTCTGCGTAGAGGTCCACGATGTGGCAGCCGACTCGGGCGAGGTGTGAGTTCACCCACTTGGTGAAGGTCTTCTTCTGCACGGCCTCGCGCTCATCTGAAAGACGGGCTCTGAGGAGCTCCC
This sequence comes from Mustela nivalis, assembly GCF_964662115.1. Classification (NCBI taxonomy): domain Eukaryota; kingdom Metazoa; phylum Chordata; class Mammalia; order Carnivora; family Mustelidae; genus Mustela; species Mustela nivalis. The sequence continues at coordinate 45,496,281 of NC_139037.1, read as the reverse complement.
GCATCCCCAGTACCTCCCCCTTTTGCAGCTTCTCCCCAGCCTCCCCTCGGGCCCAAACGCTGTTTTGGCCCAGCTTGCAACAATCAGGGCTTTGCACAAACCCTTTGCTGCCCACCTAGAGACAGGTCCTTTAAAGCTTTACTGAGATTACCACTTCCCGCAAGAAGCCTTCCCGGATTCTCATCCAGTTGGCCCTGTTCATTTTGTCAATCAATAATTGAGGACCTACTATGTTCTAGGCTCTGAATACAAACAGGCCTTCCCTCCCAGAGCTCAGTTTATGGGGGGCACAGATACTACACTAGGGAGCTATGGAAAGTTAAGGAGGGGGTGGGGCAGAATAAGAGTTGTGTTTCAGTTATGTTTTAGTTGTGCGGTGGAGAATGGGGAGGGTAGGTCAGAGAGCGCAAGAATGGCAGCTCAGGGGGGAGACTGGGGAAGCAATTCTGGAGAGAGAGGACAAGTGGAGAGGGCAGAAGCTGGGAATGGGAGAAGGGGACATACTGAAGAGTTAGTCACAGATGAAAAAAATAAGACTTGGCACTGGCCAGGTGTGGGGGATGAAGAGGAAGGAATACGCTAGTAAGAATGCACCCTGAGGACAGGAACCATGTCACACACACACCCGAACCCCCACCCTGTGGTAGTAGGACTGCCAGCTGGACCCCGAGTTTCCCACATCTCTAGGGTGCAGAGTAGGCAAGTGACTGCCAACAGGAGGGGGTGGAGGAATTTGTGCAGCTGCTCAACTGCTGCCTCACTGACAAAGACATTAGTTGGGAACCTCTCCTACTACCTTTTTTTTTTAAGTAGGCTCCACCAAGGGGCGCCTGGGTGGCTCAGCTGGTTAGGTAGGCTCCTCGACCAAGCCCAACACCAGGCTCGAACTCACTACCCTTAGATCAAAACCTGATCTGAGATCAAGTGTGAGACACTCTGCCAGCTGAGCCACCCAAGTGCCCATCCCTTTTTTTTTAACAACAGCTTTAGTGTGAACTATAATTCCCATGCTATAAAATTCACCCTTTCAAAGCGTAAATTCAGTGATTTTTAGTATTTTCAAAGGGCTGTGCAGCCCACATCACCATCTAATATCAGAACATTTTCATCCCTCCAAGAAAAAACCCTGTGCCTAGGAGCAGTCGCTCCCCATTCCCCCTTCTCCCAGCCCTAGGAAACTATTAATCTATTTTCTGTCTCTATGGATTTACCTATTCTGGGCATTTCATATCAATGGAATCATACAATATATGACCTTTTCGGTGTCTGGCTTCTTTCATTTAGTGTCCTGTTCTCAAGGTTCGTCCGTGTTGTGGCATGTGTCAGTACTTTATTTCTTTTTGACGGCTAAATAATAGACATTCCGCGGACAGCCTGCATTTAACTCATCTATTCTCCTGTGGATGAACATTGGAGCTGCTTCCACTTTGTGGCAATTATGAATAATGCGGCTATGAACATTTGGGTACCTACGGCTTTGTGTGGACACATGTTTTCAGTTATCTTGAGCATATACCTGGGAGTGAAATACTTGGGCTCTATGTTAACTCTATGGTTGACCTTTAAAAACAAATAATTATTTACTTATGAGAGAGAGAGCACGCACAGGGGGGAGGGCAGAGGGAGAGAGAGAGACAGAATACCAAGTAGGCTCCCTGCTCAACGCAGAGCAGATGAGGGGGAAGGGGAGGCTCAATCTTAGGACCCTGAGATCATGCCCTGAGCTGAAATCGAGAGTCAGATGCTCAACTGACCGAGCCACCCAGGCGCCTCTAGGATTAACCTTTTGAAAAACTGCCAGACTGTTTTCCAAAGTGGCTGCACCATTTTCCATTCCCACCAGCAATGGACAAGGGTCCCAGTGTCCCCACATCCTCACCACTCCTTGCTATTTCCTATCTGATCATGGCCATTAGAGTGGTATGAACCAGTCTCTTAATGTGGTTCTGATTTGCATTTCCCTGGTGACTAATGACGGTAAACCTCTTCTCATGTGTTTATTGGCCATTTGTGTATCTTCCTTGGAGAGACATCTATGCAAATCCTTTGCCCATTTTTAAATTGGGTGAATCTTTTTATTTATTTTTTATTTTTAAATTTTATTTATTTATTTGACAGAGAGAGCACACACAAACGGGGGAGCAGCAGCAGGGGAAAAGGAGAAGCTGGTTCTCTGTTGAGCAGGGAGCCTGATGCAGGTCTCGATCCCAGGACCCTGGAATCATGACCTGAGCCAAAGGCAGATGCTTAACTGACTGAGCCACCCAGGCACCCCTATTTTTTATTTTTTAAAAAAGATTTTATTTATTTCCTTGAGAGAGAGAGAACAAGCCAGGGAGGGGCAGAGGGAGGGGGACAAGCAGACTGTGCGGAGCACGGAGCCTGACATGGGGCTTGACCCCATCACCCATGCAATCATGACCTGAGCTGAATGAAACCAAAAGCTGGATACTTAACAACTGAGACACCCAGGCGCCCTTCGGTGAGTCTTTTTATCATCTGTACTTTCTCTGCAACTTTGTGTGGATCTATGATTATTTCCCAATTTAAAGTGTTACCAGATCAGGAAGCTTACTACCTGGCCTTCCATTCTCTTCCCCCAACTCCCACAGGCTTGAAAACAAGGTCCACAAGGCACAGGACAGAAGAAGGTTGACTGCTTGGACCAGAGCGTCCTCTGCCCATGAGGCTGCTCATGTCAGAATTATCCAGGAGGGAGACATAAACCTCTATCTCCTTTAAGGCGTTGCATTGCTGGGTCTGTTGCAACGGCTCAGGGGCATGGTATGCATTTCATTACTAAATAACTTAATTATTATACTTCTAAGTTTCTATTAGTGCAGGAAGCAAGATTTGAATAGCCAGTCTATTTCCCTTTTTAACTGTTTGAAATCTGTCAATAATTTATTTTTTCAAAAAATTTACCTTTTGTAATATTTTTTGTAAAGGTTTTATTTATTTATTCATTTATGAGAGAGAGCGCACGTGCACAAACAAGCAAGTGGAGGGGAGGAGCAGAGGGAGAGGGCCAAGCAGACTCCCTACTGAGCACGGAACCAGACACACGGCTCAATCCCATAACCCAGAAATCATGACCTGAATTGAAATCAAGAGTCTAACAACTGAGCCACCCAGGTGCCCCATGATTTATTTTTGTTATTAAGTAAACTCTACCCCCAACATGGGGCTCGAACTCATGACCCAGAGATCAAGAGTCTCATGCTGTACTAACTGAGCCATCCAAGCACCCTTTTTGTAATATTAAATACTGCATGTGATTCTGGCAGTGAAAACGTATGGACATTGCTAGAAAGTATCCACTGACTGTCCTGTTTTGTTTTTGTTTTTGTTTTTGTTTTTGTTTTTGTTTTTTACTTTAAACAAGATCTTGAATGTTTACTTATCATTTGAAAGTAAATACAGAGGGGTGCCTGGGTGGCTCAGTGGGTTGGGCCTCTGCCTTTAGCTCAGGTCATGATCTAAGGGTCCTGGGATCAAGCCCCTCATCAGGCTCTCTGCTCTGTGGGGAGCCTGCTTCTCCCTCTCTCTCTGCCTGCCTCTCTGCCTACTTGTGATCTCTCTCTCTGTCAAATAAATAAATGAAACCTTTAAAAAAAAAGTGAGTATGCAGAAACTAATAGTAAATCCATAAGAAATATCTTGTTTATTTAAATTACTTTTTTATTTTAAATTACTTGTTTATCTTGTTTATTTTAACTAATTATTGGGGGGAGCCTGGGTGGCTCATTCAGTTAAGTATCTGCCTTCAGCTCAGGTCATGATCCCAGGGTCCTGGGATCGAACCCTGCATTAGGCTCCCTGCTCAGCAGAGACTGTGCTTCTCCCTCTCCCTCTGCTACTCCCCCTGCTTGTGTTCTCTCTCTGTCAAATAAATAAATAAACTCTATAAAATAAAAAGAAACAAAACAGTGTGGGTGGGGCGCCTGGGTGGCTCAGTCAATTAAGCTTTGGACTCTTGGTTTCAGCTCAGATCCTGGATCTCAGGAGCTGTGAGATCAGCCCTACACTAGTCTGTACTATCAGCAGGGAGTCAGCTTGAAGATTCAATCCCTCTACCCCTCCCCCCACTCGCATGTGTGCTCACTTTCTCTCAAATAAATATTTTTCTTTTTTTAAAGATTTTATTTCTTTCTTTGTTTATTTGTTTACTTATTTATTTATTTGACAGAGAAAGCACAAGCAGGGGGAGCAACAGAGGGAGAGGGAGAAGCAGGGATCCAGATACGGGACTCAATCCCAGGACCCTGGGGTCATGACCTGAGCTGAAGGCAGATGCTTAACTGACTGAACCACCCAGGTGCCCCTAAATAAAGAAACCTTAAATTAAGGAAGAAAACGAAAAAAGAAAAACCACAGTGGAGGAAACCAGGTATGTCCCCAAGTGCCCCTTCTAACCTCAGCTGACACTGGATGTTTACTCTGCTGGTGAATGTGTTTGGCTACCATGGAGGGTATCTTCCATTTACCCCTCGGGTGCCTGCCTCTACTGTTCTGCACGTGCTCTGGGCCCGGGGAGACTGCCCGTGGGGGCTGTTATGAATGGGCTCCATAGCCCTCAAAGGCCTCAGACCCTGTGTTGGGTTTGGCTAGCAGGAGATTAGAGGAGAAGTGGGTAGCACACCTGGGTGGCTCCGCTGGTTGAGTGTCTGACTCTTGATTTGGGCTCAGGTCATGATCACAGGGTCCTAAGATCGAGCCCTGAGCCATAAGTTGGAGTCTGCTCTCAGCTGAGAGTCTGTTTGACATTCTCCCTCTCTCTCTACATGGTCTCTCTCGATCACGCAAGTAAAGAAATTAAATTTAAAAAAAAAAAAGAGTATAAAGGAAGGGCTGAGGAATTTATTCCCTCCCTGCTTACAACAGCATCTGGTTCCTCTCTCTAAACCCCCAAGTTGGGAGCCCTCTGCCCTCTCACCACTCCCTGCCCTGCCCCAGTCCCTGGGGTGTCCCCTGGCCTTGTAGGTTCCTATAGCCTTGGCCACACCTCTGTAATTAGTCCCTTTGTTAAGCTCTCCGCAATTTTACCCCCTTGAGGGGAGTCATCTGCTTCCTGCCGGGACTCTAGCTGGCATTCATGCCTTTGGGTTGTCAAGACTCCAAGCCAAATGACAACCGTCCTACCCCTGCCATTGTGTTCATAGTAAGTTGTCATTTTTTTATATAACTATTTTTTAAGATTGCATTTATTTATTTGGCAGAGGGAGGAGAAGGGTTCTTGCTGAGCAGGAAGCCTGACACGGGACTCAATCCTAGGACCCTGAGCCCAAGGTAGAGGCTTAACCAACTGCACCACCCAGGCGTCCCATGAGTTGTCATTTATATGTCTTCTCTGCTGTGGTAGTCTCTAGTCAGAGGCAAAACAATTTCCTTAAAATAAGACTTCAGCGTATTCTTCTCTTTCATACACTGAGACTTTCACAGAGCTGAGGAATAACAAACTATGCTTTTATTCATTATGGGTTATGGGGAAAGCGACACTTAGCATGTCAATAATGTTTGGCTACTGGTCTGAGAAAAGTTAGGAAGCCACGAGTAGTGGTGAAATGTGCCTGCTGGTGGGAGTCACACACTGGGGCAGCCATCTTGGAAGCCCTGGGAGTCAAATGAAATTAGGGCATACCCCCATGACAGAGCAGTTCTTTCCCTGTGCTTAAGTGCTATAAACTTTTCCATGCTACTTTATAAGGAGGATGGAGGAGGATGTCCAATGCAATGTTATTTGGGGAGTAGGGGGTAGGGGCAGGTTGGCCGTTCAATAAAGCCTCGTTGTCCATCACTGGGAAAACTGGATACAGTGAGTTCATACTATAGCCTCCATGTAGCAGTTACAAGCAGTAAAATCGATGCACACACCGCCACATGTCTGAGTCTTTCCTTTTTTAAAGATTTTTATTTTATTTTACTTGAGGGGGGGCACAAGTGGGGAGTGGCAGAGGGAGAAGGAAGAGAGAATCCCAGGCATACTCCATGCTCAATGAGGAGCCTGTCCCAGGGTTTAATCCCAGGACCCTGAGATCATGATCCAAACTGAAATCGAGTCAGACTCTTAACCAACTAAGCCCCTCAGGTGCCCCCACAATGGCTGAGTCTTAAGGCATAGTGCTGAATGGGGAAACAATGCAAAAACTGTAATCTTAGGGGCATCTGGCTGGCTCAGTGGGCAGAGCATGGGACTCTTGATCTCAGCGTTCGGAGTTCAAGCCCCATGTTGGGCCTAGAGCTTACTTAAAAACAGGGGCGCCTGGGTGGCTCAGTGGGTTAAGCTGCTGCCTTCGGCTCAGGTCATGATCTCAGGGTCCTGGGATCGAGTCCCACATTGGGCTCTCTGCTCAGCGGGGGCCTGCTTCCCTTCCTCTCTCTCTGCCTGCCTCTCTGACTACTTGTGATCTCTCTCTGTCAAATAAATAAAAAAAATCTTAAAAAAAAAAAAACCTGTGATCTAGAATATGCTAAAACCTTCACCAGTTAGCAATGTTTGCATGCACAAATTCATGTACATAGAACTCTCGGATTTTTAACCGTCAAACTGCAGTAGAGTAAGGAAAAGAAAGTCTTCAATAAATGGAATGGAGTCGACTGGATTTGCATGTGGCAAAAATAAGAACCTTGACTGACACTCCACACTGTACACAGTAATAAATACAGTAAATATCAGCTGGCTTATAAGTCTAAATGTGAAAGGATCAAATAAGACCTTTAGAAGAAAACATAAAAAAATATCACCAGGGGCACCTGGGTGGCTCAGTGGGTTTAGCCTCTGTCTTCGGCTCAGGTCATGGTCTCAGGATCCTGGGATTGAGCCCCACGTCGGGCTCTCTGCTCAGCGGGGAGCCTGCTTCCTGCCCCCTGTCTGCCTACTTCTCTGCCTACTTGTGATCTCTGTCAAATAAATAAATAAAATCTTAAAAGAAAAAAAAAGGTTTCCTTAAAAAAAAAATCTCTATGACCTTGAAGTAAGCAAAGATTTCTTCAAACACTAAGTGTTAGCCACACAGGAAATAATTACTAATGATTTGATTAGACTATATTTAAATTAAGAAATACTGTTCATCAGGGAGCCTGGGTGGCTCAGTCAGTTAAGCCTCTGCCTTCTGTGTCAGGTCATGATCTCAGGGTCCTGGGATCAAGACCCACATCATCCTGCTCCCTGCTCAGCGGAGAGCCTGGTTTCTCCTCTCCTTCTGCCCCTCTCCCTTCTCGTGCTCTCCCTCTCTCAAATAAATAAGTAAAATCTTAAAAAAAAAAAAAAGAGAAACACTGCTCATCCAGAGGCAACCTTAAAAGAATAAAAAGACAAGCCACACAGTGGGAGAAAATATTCACAACACATCTATCTGACAAAGGACTTGTACCCAGGATATATAAGAACTCCCATAAAACAATGAGAAAAAGGCAGGAAAATTAAAATACAAATAAGCAAATGACTTGACCAGGCACTTCACAGGAAGCTATCCAAATAGTCAGTAAACATATGAAAAGTGGGGTGCCTGAGTGGCTCAGTGGGTTAAGCCTCTTCCAGGGTCCTGGGCTCTAGCCCTGTATCAGGCTCTCTGCTCAGCAAGGAGCCTGCTTCCTCCTCTTTCTCTGCCTGCCTCTCTGTCTACTTGTGATCTCTGTCTGTCAAATAAATATATAAAATCTTTAAAAACAAAACAAAAGATATGAAAAGCTAGTCAACTTCACTAGTTGTTATTAGTGACCAGGAAAATGTAAATTAAAACCACAATGGAATGCACACCCATCAGAATGGCTAAAATAAAAAAGACTGACCATCCGAAGGGTTGGAGGTACAGTAAGTGAATCCCTCATACACAGCTGGTGGGAATAGAAAATGACACAAACCAGCAGTTTCCATTCAAGTTTGATATACACCTACCCTATGACCCAACACTTTCCCTCCTGGGTGGAAATGAAGGCTTACGCCCACCAGCAGCAACAGTTTGTAATAGTTTGAAATACTGGGAATTACGGGTTTGCAATAGTTTAGCTTAGGATAACCTTAAAAGAGGAGTAACCCCAATCCTCATCAACCTGTAAATGGATAAACTATGGCACAGTCACACTGTAGAATACTATACAGCAATGAAAAGGGAGACCCAACAAGGACAGATAGACACGGTCGAATCTTATCAGCACAGTGGTGAGTGAATAAAGCCAGACACAAAGGGGTACATGCTTTAGGATTCTATTCATATGAAGTTCAAACACCAGCCTAACCAGGGTGTGCTCTTAGAAGTTAGCATAGTGTTTACTTTTGCGATGTAGTGAGAGAGGCAGCCCTGGGGCAGTCATATTCTGTTTCCTCTATCTGGGGATTGGTTACCAGAGGGTGCTCACCTGTGGAAATGCTGGACACTCACAATTTATCTGTCTTTTTGTGTGCATGTCATACTTTAATGAACAGTTAAAATATACGTATATGTGCACACTAATTGCAACGTACATTTTGCAAAATCATCGGCATGCAAAGATAATCATTTGCATTAAAACTACCAGAATGGGGGCACCTGGGTGGCTCAGTGGGTTAAGTCTCTGCCTTCGGCTAAGGTCATGATCTCAGCGTCCTGGGATCGAGTCTCGCATCAGGCTCTCTGCTCAGCGGGGAGCCCGCTTCCTCCTCTCTGCCTGCCTCTCTGCCTACTTGTGATCTCTTTCTCTCAAATAAATAAATAAAATCTTAAAAAAAAAAAAAAAGCTATCAGAATGGGGGGTCGGGCATGCCTGGATGTTTCAGTCGATTAAGTGACTGACTTAATTTCAGCTCAGGTCTTCATCTCAGGGTGGTAGGATCGAGCCCCCACAGTGGTCTCTGTATTGACTGTGGAGCCGGCCTGGGGTTCTCTCTCCCTCTCTCTCTGCCCCTCCTCCAACCCCGCTAGAGCACATGCATGCATGTTCTCTCTCTAAAAAAACAAATAAAAATAAAAATAAGCAGATAGACTGTTCTTCAAACAAACAAACAAACAAATGATTAGAATGGTTGCCCATAGGGGAGAAGGCATTGGTGTGAGATGTGGGAATAGGAGCGCCTGGCTGGCTCAGTTGGTAGAACCCAAGAGTTTTCATCTTGGGATTTTGAGTTCAAGCCCCATGTTGGGCATAGAGGTTCCTTTTTAAAAAAATGTTAAAAAGCAAAGAGAGCAAATGAACAGATGAAGAGGAGGAGAGGATCCTCCCATAGACTGATAAAGACAACAAGCCACAAACTGGGGAACATCATTAAGGGAACTCTCTTGAGCATGGGGTCCAGACAATTTTCTCAAACATGTTCCTACGAAAGCATGTTACTCAGGACTCTGCTCAAAGGTTTGGACTTATAGTCTGAATAGAGAAAAAGCATGAGAGAAAAACTATAAGGAAACGGATGCAAAAAAAAATGCACCCTCATGATCCATGTCACAATGTCGGGATTTTGAGCAGCAACATCATTTAAACAGCATAAACAGCATCCTGAAGTTACTTTAAGCTGAATCTTTTTTTAAAAGATTTTATTGATGGGGGCAGCTGGGTGGCTCAGTGGGTTAAAGCCTCTGCCTTTGGCTCAGGTCATGATCTCAGGGTCCTGGGATCAAGCCCTGCATCAGGCTCTCTGCTTAGCAAGGAGCCTGCTCCCCCAACCCCCGCCTGCCTCTCTGCCTACGTGATCTCTGTCTGTCAAATAAATCAATAAAATCTTTTTAAAAAAAATACTGTATTGATTTATTTGAGAAAGAATGAGCACGGGCTGGGTGAAGAGACGGGGAGAGAGAGAAGCAGACTCCCTGTCGAGCAGGGAGTCCGACAAAGGGCTCAATCCCAGGACCCTGGGATCATGAACTGAGCCGAAGGCAGACAGTTAACAACTGAGTCACCCAGGTGCTCCAAGCTGACTGTTAACTGATTTTGCACTTTGGTTCTGGAGTCCAGTATAACATGTTTTAGTTTTAGAGAACTGTAGGCATGAGAGACAGAAACAGAGTTGTGGGTTTGTTGCATTTAGGAAAATTATAGATATAATAATTTAAGTAGACACAGGGAATGTATGAGAATTTATTTTTCTTACAGGGAACCAATTATTTCCCTGGACTAGATGTTTATCTGTCTGTGGTATTTGGCACTGATATTCTTCTCAGAAGCGAAGAGTCCTTGATTGATCCCCACATTCACATCCCACCTCTGCTTAAACTCTTACCATAGCTCCCCAGTGCCCTCATACCCTGCATGGTGGCTTATAGGGTCCTCAGGCTCTGACTCCCACTGCCTCCTTTCTCACTGTCATTTCCTCATTACTTCAATCTAGTCACTCCCAAGTTTTGAAGGTCTTACATATGCTGTTCCTCTGCCTGGAATACTCTTCCACTCTCTACCCCAGGGTTCACTATTATTCATCCTTTTGGGGCTCATCTTCAGTACCTCCTCCTCCAGAAAGCCCTCTGGCTTCCTCCAGGGCAGTCCCCTGGACTGAAGCAGGGGTGTCATCTGTGCTTTCCCTTCCCAGACCATCCAGGCCCTGACTACTCAGGGTCATTACTCTCTGGCTGGATCTAACTCTCTCAGTGGCCTGGGAGCCCTAGGGGCTGGCTCAGTCACCATCATGTCCCTTATATTGTCCAACACGGGTCAGGCACAGAGCAGGCACTGAATAAATATTTTGTGGATGAGATCATAGTTTTTAAGGCTCAAAGAGTCTGATACTATGATATATTTTTTTAGATTTTTATTTATTTTATTTGACAAACAGAGATCACAAGTAGGCAGAGGCAGGCAGAGAGGGAGGAAGGGAAGCAGACTCCCTGCTGAGCAGAGAGCCCAATGCGGGGCTTGATCCCAGGACCCTGGGATCACGACCTGAGCCGAAGGCAAAGGCATTAACCCACTGAGCCACACAGATGCCCCATCTGATACTATGATTTTAAGTTTCCGAAAATACATTTTATACCATTCTAGTTTCTCAATCAGAGGAAGCTGGCAATCGTGAATTAATATTAGTTCAGACTTTGTGGCACATACAGATTTTTTTTTTTTCAATTGGGAAGTTCTGGATAAACATCACAGCTAGCAATCTGGGGCCCACGTTTCCCCATGGCTGGTGCTGGTGTTCAGGGCACTGCTTTCCAGCTGACCATGATCCCCAGTCTACTCTTTCATTCCTGTCACCTGTTTCCCAGATGCCCTTGGGTTGGACATCACTGTTCAAAATCTTATAATTATGAAGTTCCAAGAATCTTAGTAGCAAAGATCCCATGATTGTCAAATGTTAAGTTACTAAAATTCTTGAGATTCTCAGGGAACTGATTCCGACCTTAGGGTTTTAAGATTTCATGATTACTACAATCTATAGTTTCTGTTTCTAACATTCTGAGTTCCCGAGATAACAAAGGTCCCAAGGGTCTAGTATTTTAAAGGCTTAAAGCTAATGATTATGAAGTTACATGTCTCTGAAGGTTCTCGGGGTCTTTGCTCATAGTTTTGTTTTGTTTTTAATATTTATTTATTTTAAATATTTTATTTATTTATTTGTCAGAGAGAGAGCGCACAGGTCGGGGGAGTGGCAGGCAGAGAGAAACAGACTCCTCACTGAGCAGGGAGCCCAACACGGCAGGGCTCCATCCCAGTTCCCTGGGATCATGACCTGAGCCAAAGGCAGATGCTTAACCTCATTTCTAAAGGCCTCAAGTTGGAAGAATTCCTGAGCATGACATTCCAAGGTCCAAAAATCTAGTATTTCGGCATCTTGAGATTCTAAGGAAGTATGCTTATAAAATCCCACATTTCTGAACTCTACTTTTCTAAGGTTCTAAGGCAGCCCTGCCCCAGCCAGTATCCACCAGCCACATGTGGCTATTTAAATTTAAATTAATTAAAACGAAATACAATGAAAAATTCAGCCCCTCAAGAAGCACTGGCCACACTTCAAGTGCTTACAGCCACAAGTACTAGTGGTTAGTGGTTCATGTATTGGACATCACAGATAGAGAACGTTTTCCTGTCGCCGAGGAACGTTCCATTCGTTGGACGCTGCTGGTCTAGAGATTCACATGCAAAGGGTCGTTGACTCTCTTTACCATCCTCCAGGCCACCAAGGTTCTTGACGGAGGAGGTACCCAGACACCAGCCCAGCAGCCTTTTCCCCTCCCTTCTCTCTCTCACCCAGCCCTCCTCCAGGTACCTGCCAAGGCCTTGATCCGGGAGCACTCAAAGAGCGATGCGGCCGCTGTGGAGGCTGCTGGTTGCTCCCGCTCCCAGCCCCGGTCAGGACTCTCCCAGCGGGCTGCAGGGTTGTTGTTGTTGGGGGCCGGGAGGCCCTCCATGTTGTCCACTTCCCCTGGAACCTGCGCCATTGGGGAAGGTGAGGCCTGGGGAGGAGCAGAGGCGCATTAGGCTAGAAACAGAGCCTGAGCTCAGAGGTCCTGCTTCTAATGGTTTCCCTGTCTTTCCTCAGACTACTACTGACAGTCACTTTCGCCCAGATCACTTCTCAGGGCGGTGGCAAAGCACCCAGCTTAGCACCCGGCGTAGGGTAGGGGCTCAGCAAACTGTCCCTGTATTATTGTTAGAATGATGACACTGTTATCGGTAGAACTCTCCAATGCAGTAAGAACAAGAATTAACATTTATCGAGCATTTGTGCTGTCTCCAGGACTTTATATGCATTATCTTATTTAATTCCCTAAAGATAGGCTAGTCTTTGGCCTATTTTAGAGAGGAGGTCGCAAGCTAGTGGGTAGCCAGAGTTCAAATGTAGGTACTGTGATCAAATGATTGCATTAAACAGCCCCAATTTTTCATCCCTATAACCTTGTCCTTTGCCGTATAACTCCTGACTGTTCTTCTACTGTAGGAATGGGGAAATCGGAGGAGTGTCCCCTGACAACCTAGACTCTGGGTTTGGCCCCATGACTATCTTTGATCAACAGGATTAGGGAGAAGTGCCAGTGAATTCTGAGCCTAAAACTCAGGAGACCACATGTTTTTGCTTGTGCTTGATTGTGAGGGTCAGGAAAACATTGTTGGCATAGTCCTGGTCTACGGGCCCAGTCACTAAAGCCAAGGCCAGCTACAGCCACCAACACCACTCCCAACACCACATCCAACACATAAGCATAAGGCCAGCTGAGCCCAGAAAAACTGGCCAGCTGAGCCCAGCCTAAGTCACTGACCTCAGACTTGATGGTTAAATAAACGCTCAGTGTTTTAAGACACTGAGTTTGGGGATGGTTCCTTAGGCAGCATTATTGTGGCAACAGCAAGCTGACATATTGTCAGATCCAGAGCTAGGCTCTAGAACACTGCCAGATTGCAAATATGAAATTTAAGGGGGTGGGAGGCATCAGATACATCTCCTCCTCCCTCCAGGCTCACTGATTCCAAGACTAAGAAAGGAGGGAATGGCAGGGAGATCACTGTCCTTCTCAAAAACTCAGACATTTGACAACTCAGATTGTAGGAAAGCAAGGTCCAGGTCTTGGTCAGGGTAGCGGAGGTTGTCCCTTTTGGTGGACACTGCAAAATCCCCTGTTATTCTTCTCTTCTTCCTTGGAAAGCTGTAAGTCGGCGCATGGCTGCTACTTACCACCTGTGTGACCTTGGCCAGTCACTTCCTCTCTCTAGGCCTCAGTTTGTTCATCTGTAAAATGGTAATGGTAACATTGCTCATTTCCTAGGGATGTTTGTAGATGAAGTGAGTTAATAATGCAGGGAACATGGTATCTGGTTCATGCAAGCCCTTGATACATGGTCCTTGCTATTATTATTCCTCTGGTCACATATCTTGGCAAACCAAAGTGCCTGTGTTGGAGTCAGACAGACATGAGTTCAAGCCCTGATTTATTTCCGTTTTAACTTGGTCTCTCTGCCTCAGTTTCTCTCCCTGTTAAAACAGCTGTTTCCTCGGTGGAGGATACTTGGGGATGGGGAGGTACTTAACACTTGGTGAGCTGTCAGCTCCAGGAAGAGCCCTAGCCATTACCCGATTGAATGGAGAAGGAAGGGAGGAGAGGGAGATGGGGGAGGTGGAGAGAGGTGTCCTGCGGCCCCAGCAAAGGCTGGAGGCTGGGGGTGGGGGAAAAAAAAAATATATATATATATATATATATATATATATATATATCTATATATCTCGATGCTTTAACCCTTCCAAGGCCGTGTCTCTCCCTGCAGTCTAGTCACTGCTCGCAAGGAGGGGGCCTGGGAAGGACAAGGCCCGGGTGGAAGACCCACGCATGGCGCGGAGACTGGCTGGGCTGAGGGGTGCGGGTGCATTCTGCCCTAGACTCGTCCCCTCCTCCAGGCGGGGGGGGGCGGGGGGGACTCTAGGGGCTCAGGCTATGCCCACAGCGCGCGGGGGAGGGATGCTGGGCAGGTGGGGAGATGCTGCAGGGAGGGGCTATCACCCCACGCCGCTCACCTAGGCCCGCAGCCGCGGGTGCCGCTGTATCCGCTGCTCGCAGAGCCCGACTGCCCTCCCTTTCGGTGTCCGGGGCCCGGCCCGGCCCGGCTCCGCTCGGCCCCGGCGGCCCCGCCGCTCGACCAGATCCGCATGCGCCGCCGCCGCCACTGCCGCGCCTCCCCCGCTCGCGCGGCCGCCGCGCTCGGCGCGCCCCCGGGACCCCCTCCCGCCCGCGGTCCCCGCCGCCTCGGCCGCCTGCAGCGCTGGCCCACGCGCGGTCACACACCGAGTCACAGCACTCGCGGGGCCAGAGGTAGCGTCACCCACAGCCACGCACCCTCAAGGGGTCACACACTCCCACACTGGCACACACACACACAGGGTCACATGCAGCGTCGCAAACACGATCCACAGCTACACACTCACACAGTATCACCCCCTACGGACGGGGTCACACAGAGTCAAACATTCAAACTCAGACGCAGTCACACACTCACATGGGGTCCCACACTGGCACAGTGCCCGACAGCCTCACACATAGTGACACACTCAAATAGTGCCGTCACCACCCACGCTGTGTCACACAAGCACGCAAATGTCATAGACTGTCGCACACTGCCATGGGGTCACAAGCAGTCACAAGCAGGTCACACACAGCTTCACAATCACACAGTGTCACACACATTTTTACACACTCAAACTTGTCACACCAGTCACACACGTGTCACACATCCGGTAATTGTCACACACTCATATGTCATGCAGTCACAAGAAGTCACAAATAGCATCACAAGAAGGGTTAACACCCACAGTCACACACTCAAATAGGGTCACGGTCACACATCCCAACATGACACGTGGGGTGTCATACACTGTCACTGTCTAACAGTCACACACTCCCATAAAACACATCTCACACATGTCCCACACCAAATCCCCCAGCTTCTTGGATGCATACAGCATCACAAACACGGTGTCATCCGCAGTGGCACCACAAGGTCACAAAAGAAGATCATGAAGGCTTGCCACACGTGTTGTCACATGCGGTTTCAAAATGTAACATAGTGCTACACACAGAGGTTGGCACAGGGTGTCACCCACAAACTTGCTCTCCCTTGGGGCTACTCACAGTCCCAGAGTCACACGGGCACATATACACACAGTTACAGGGGCACACCCTCCCTCCCTCACTTTCTTCCCTTGCAGCTTCCAGAAAGCCTTTGGGCACAGTGCGAACCCCAGGTCAGCGTCAGGCCCTAGGAGAGGGGGCGTGAGCCAGCCGAGGCCGGTGGGCGGAGCCCGAGTTTCGCCCCGCCTCCGGCTGGAGCTCAGAGGCGGGGCACCGGGTCCACCCACGCTCCTCCCAGTTGGCCAGATACGGCCACGCCTCCCAGCCTAAGTGACAGGCGGAGGAAACGGTGCGGGGCGGCAGGCAGAGGCGCGCAGCCTACTACGTCCCGCCCGCCGCGTTCTTCCTGGCTAGAGGCGTGGCCTGTTTGGCCCAGAGGCAAGCTGAGGCGTGGCCTTCTGTCCCTGTCCCGCCCCCTCTCTCCCGCCTGAGAAGGACTGAGAGGGCGGCCAGGCAGCCAGTAGGTTCCGGGTTCCCGCGCGTCGTGCAACTTCGTGGCCTCGCACCCCCACGACTCCGCAGAATGGCCGTCAAGAAGATTGCCATCTTCGGCGCCACGGGCAGGACCGGGCTCACCACGCTGGCGCAGGCGGTGCAAGCAGGCATGAGCTGGGGTGGGCGGGGTATGTCAGCGGGGTGCACGTGCAGCGCATTAGGAAGGGGACTCTTGAGGCTGGTTGGGCCATCAGTGCTTTGGTTTGTGACCTGGGGCAAAGCAGGTGGCGACGGGGACAGTAGTGGGGGACGCTGTGAGATCCAATTTTATGTGAGTCCAAGGACTGGGAATTGGCCTTGGGAGGCAAGGGGGGACTCCAGTGATAGGTTTATATACAGTGCTCTTAGGAAATGTTGTTATTGTAGTTTTGGTGGTTGTTAGCACACCCAGCGAAGACTTCCTCAGCCAGGAAGCGGCTTGCCTCCCAGCGCCTACCGATCTTTCCCAGTGTTAAATCCTCACCGCCCTCAGAACGAGTATCACTTCACTTGACAGAGGAGAAAACTGAGGCCCAGAGAGTGGCTTGCCCAATATCAGACCACTGGAAAGTGCTGGTGCTGGGATTTGAACCCAGCCTGTGCTCTTAACTGCCAACAAAAGTCGATGGGCTCCGGGCTGGGGCACCAAGGCTGGAAGTGGAGACTTCTGGGGGGGGGGGGGTTGCTGGGAGCCCCTAATGGAAAAAGCATAGCAGAGACATAGGTGAAGACTTGGGCTCTGGTCGTGGGAAAGTGGGTGAGAGCTGGAAATTCACAGTTGTCTCAAGAAAAGGGATAAGCACCTCGCAGCCTCCCTGCCTCCACTATCCAGACTTCACCAACCCCCAGTAGGGCCTGGGACTTCCAGATATAGGGCCCCACCCTTGCTGGTCTCAGTGACTCTGAAGATATTAGCTATCTGGGTGCCCCAAAGGGGTGGAGGCTGCTATGATGTCTCATAGCCCAGCCCACCCTTTGCACACTCTGCCTGAGAGTTCCTTGTCAGACAGGCCCACTGCTCACCCCTTCTCCAAAAAGACCTAGTGAGGATCTTGATTTGTGGGGAGGGTGGAAAGAAATTTGTGGATAAGCATTTCTGGGGGAGGAAGTAAGAGGGAGAAGTTTAGAGGTGCTGAGTCACCATGAGGATCTGGATTCTCATGTGACTCCCTTACCCTTAATCCTGAATTCCATGAACAGCGTTTGTCCGCCCTGCTGGGCACAATTGGGACTGCACCCCCAGGCAATTGAGAGCTGAGGCCTAAGTCTCTTCAGAGCCACAGTGAACCCCTGAGCCTCACTGTCCCCATCAGAAAAAGAAGAGCTTGACTGAATTGGGACTTTATTTACCTCAGTCATTCTATGACGCTCGTTCTAGCCTGCCCGCATGCCAATCCCAGCTCTAACACTTACTACCTACATAGTCAAATGCCTTATCACCTGTGTGCCTGGATAACTGGAAAGTGGGAATAAAACTAGTAGCTCTTGCTCCCGGGTGCTTGCAGTGATTAAATGAGATAATATATGGGAAATGTGCAGAACCGTGTTCAGTATATAGTTGGTGCTCAGAGGGATATGAGCCGGAGGGGACTTCAGTAAGCCTTCTATAGGCTAAGTGAATTCATAGTCATGTGAACCCCGCTTAGTTGCCTAAAATTGCTTCAATTTCTCCATCTTCAAAATGGGCAGTTAATACCTTTTAGGGTTGTTGCAATCTGGTGCTTTTCAAACTGTGGGTGATAGCGAGTTCTGAAATATACTTAAGTTGGTCATAAAGGTGTCAGAGTGTATCGCATGTTGAATATTGGTGTTATGAACCTTCTTTCAGTTACCTATGCATGGATTTGTATATACTGGGTTAGGCTTTGAAATTCATTTCGTATTGAGGGTTGAGATCAAAAAAGCCTAAAAGGGGAATGATCTCTGTAACGTACTCTCAGATTGTTAGGAAAAAAAAATGTGTGTTTATGTATAAATGTATTTATATATATATACATATACAATTATGTATGTTATATATTACACACACACAGAAAGATAAAGCAAAAGCAAGCATGAGAATTGAGGTCTTGCAACTTTCCTAGGTATCTAAATTTATTTCAAAATAAAAAATTAAGAGAAAAATATCAAGTAAGGGATTTGTTAAAAAAAAAAAAAAAGAAGAAGAAGAAAAAGATGAAGAAGAAGGAAAAAGTTTGGAAGTACCATCCAAACACTCTGTTTTCTAAAGGGTAAAAATCTGTAAATTCTAAAACACTGCTGTTTGGTATGGTGGCCACTAATCACATGTGGCTATTGAAATTTTCATTTAAATGTGGGTTGTGCTAAAAAATTTTTTTGAAAAACAATACCATTCATCCATTAAAAAGATTAGCACAGCACTTGGCCGGTAAGAGGTTCTCCATAAATGTCACTAATCAGCAAAAATAGAACACTAATGGGCACCCTTGTACTGAGCCTGTGTCCAAGTTCTCTCCAGGAGGACATTTTTCTCCCCCAGAATACCCGGAATTACTAGGGTCCATTTTAACCATTGGTAGTTAACCAATGCCTACATTGGCTCCCTGATGTGTATGAGTACAGCACAGGTTTTGTGTCATTCCCTTAAGAAAGGTGGTCACACGGGATGGGGACACTGGGATTTATCGTTTTCACACTATAGGGGAGACTGGGGTTCAATCAGGGAAGGTGTTTCCTGTGATTCCTCAGCTAGTAAGTGGCAGAGTTGGAACCCAGGTCCATAGGGCAGTAAAGCCTGCACTTTTGTGTTTATCAAACCCCAGGGAGATGGTGGCGAATGTGACGATGTCCCCAGAACTGCAGGGCCATTGATTTACTCCAGGGCAGCGTAAGCGACAGAGAACAATGACAGAGGACACCCAAGTAACCAGCGGCCCCAGGGAAAGGAGAAGGGTGCTTGAGGCAGAGGGGGCAGCACGTGCAAAGACCAGGAGGCAGGAAACAACATGATGGATTTGGGGAACTGAAAGAGGTGCAGTGGGTGAAGAGGGCAGTGGGTCCAGGGCAGGCTGAAGAGGAGAGGACAGACCCCGAGGGACTGGAAGGCTGTTGTGAGGAGCATAGACTTTATCTCAGGGCGCTGTGGGGAGGGGCATCATGGGAGGGATATGAGCAGGAGGGGACTTCAGTGTAACTGTGGAAAGCTCTGCCTGGCTGCCATGTGGAATACGGATGGGAGGGGGTGAGACAGGGGCCAGGAACCCAGGGAGGCCTAGACCAGGACAGGAAATAACATTCTTTTTTTTTTTTTTTTTTAAGGGTTTATTTATTTTTTTTGACCGAGAGAGAGAGCGTGCACAAGCAGGGCGAGCAGCAGAGAGAGGGGGAGAATCAGGCTTCCGCTGAGCAGGGACCCTGACACAGGACTCGATCCCAGGACTCTGAGATCATGACCTGAGCTGAAGGCAGACTCTTAACTGACTGAACCACCCAGGCCCCCAGGAAATAACATTCTGAGATGATTAAAAATTGTGGGAACAGCCAGCACCTACAGATCATTCATTCCTGTGCCAGGCACTCCCCTAAACTTTTCATTTGTCTTAGCTTCATACTTTTTTTTTTTGAACATTTTATTTATTTGAGGGGCGCCTGGATGGCTCATTGGGTTACAGCCTCTGCCTTCGGCTCAGGTCATGATCCCAGGGTCCTGGGATCCAGCCCTGAAACAGGCTCTCTGCTCAGTGGGGAGCCTGCTTCCCCCGCCCCTCTGCCTGCCTCTCTGCCTACTTGTGATCTATGTCTGTCAAGTAAATAAATAAAATATATTTTTTAAAGATTTTATTTATTTGACAGAGAGAAAGAAATCACAAGTAGGTAGAGAGGCAGGCAGAGAGAGAGGGGGGGAGGAAGCAGGCTCCCTGTGGAGCAGAGAGCCCGACGTGTGGCTTGATCCCAGGACCTTGGGATCATGACCCGAACTGCAGGCAGAGGCCTTAACCCACTGAGCCATCCATGCGCCCCAATAAAATATTTTTTTAAAAAGATTTTATTTGAGAAGGAAAGAGAATGAGAGAGAGAGAGAGAGAGAGAGCATGAAATGGGGGAGGGTCAGAGGGAGAAGCAGACTCCCTACCCAGCAGGGAGCCCGATGCGGGACTCAATCCCGGGACTCCAGGACCATGACCTAAGCTGAAGACGGCAGCTACTTAACCAACTGAGCCCAAGTTTCATACTTTTATAACAGCTTTGTTTTGTTTAGATTTCCTTCATATCCCATTTAATTCACCCACTTGAAGTATACAACTTCGTTCTTTCTGGCCTAATCACAGAGTTGTGCAGACATCATGCCAACTAATTTAGAACATTTTCATCACCCCCAAAAGAAATACCTAGAAGTCACCACCACCCTCCATTTTTCTTCTCAACCTCTCCCCCAGCTGTGGGCAACTACTCATCTACTTTCTGTTTGTATGGATTTGCTTGTTCTGGATGTTCCGAATAAATGGAATCCTACACAGGGATTTCTGGGTGGCTCAGTTGGTTAAGCGCTGCCTTCGGCGTCGGTCATGATCCCACCATCCTGGGATCGAGTCCCACATCAGGCTCCTTGCTCGGCAGGGAGTTTGCTTCTCCCTCTGCCTGCCGCTCTCCCTGCCTGTGCTTGCTCTCTCTCTCTGACAAATAAATAAAAATAAAATCTTTAAATGGAATCCTACACTATTTGGCTCTTTGGGCCTGGCTTCTTTCACTTAGCAAAAAAACATTTTTTCAAGATGTATCTATATTGTAGCATGTGTCAGTATGTCCTTTCTTTCCATCATTGGATACTGTTACGTGCATTGTATGGATAGACCATATTTTATTTATCCATGTGGTTGAGGGACATTTCCACTTGGGGCTATTGTGAATAATGCCTCTGTGGACTTTGACCTAATAATTTTTATGTGACCATATGTCTTCAGTTCCCTTGGGCATATACCTAGGAGTGGAAAGGCTGAGTCATCTGGTAACTCCATGTATTTTTGTTGTTGTTGTTTTTGTTTTTGAAGATTTTATTTATTTATTTGACAGAGAAAGAGAGAGAGAGAGAGATCACAAGTAAGCAGAGAGGCAGGCGGTGGGGAATGGGGGAGGAGGGCGGCGAGGAGTGGGGGAGGAGGGCGGCGGGAAGCAGGCTGCCTGCTGAGCAGAGAGCCCAATGCTGGGCTCCATCCCAGGACCCTGAGATCATGACCTGAGCTGAAGGCAGAGGCTTTAACCCACTGAGCCACCCAGCCACCCCAGATAATTCCACTTTTATTCTTTAGAGGAACTACCAGACTTTTCCAAAGTAGCTGCATCATCAGCACACCCATAAGTAGTGTATGAGGGTTTCAATTTCTCATTGTGCACTAGTATTTATTTATTTATTTATTTATTTATTTTTTAAGATTTTATTTATTTATTTGAAAGACGGAGATCACAAGTAGGCAGAGAGGCAGGCAGAGAGAGAGAGAGAGGGAAGCAGGCTTCCTGCGGAGCAGGGAGCCCGATGCGGGGCTCGATCCCAGGACCCTGAGATCATGACCCGAGCCAAAGGCAGCAGCCCAAACCACTGAGCCACCCAGGCGCCCCATCATTGTGCACTAGTATTTAATGTCTGTCTTTTTTATTACCCATTCTAGTGGGTCTGGAGTTGTCTCAGTGGTTTTGATTTGCATTTCTTTGATGACCAGTGATGTAGAGTGTTTCTGCATATTTATTGGCCATTTGTGTATCTTCCTTGGAGAAGTCTCTATTTGGACATTTTGCCCAATTTTTTTTTAAAGATTTTATTTATTTATTTGAGAGAGAGAGAGAGTATGAGAAGGGGAGGGTCAGAGGGAGAAGCAGACTCCCTGCCAAGCAGAGAGCCCGATGCGGGACTCAATCCTGGGACTCCAGGATCATGACCTGAGCCGAAGGCAGTCGCCCAACCAACTGAGCCACCCAGGTGCCCCATTTTGCCCAATTTTTAATTGGGTTTTTTTATTTCTGAGGTGTAGAAATTCTTTATATATCTTAAATACAAGTTCCTTATCAGATGTATAACTTGCAAAAGTTTCCTCCCATTCTATGGATTATCTTTTCGCTTTCTTGATGGTGTCCTTGAAGCACACAAGTTTTTAATTTTGATGATGTCAGTGTGTCTGTGTTTTCTTTTGTGGCTTATGTTTTTCATGTCATAGCTAGGAAACTATTGCCTGATCCAAAGTCACAAAGATTTACAGCTGTGTTTGTTTGTTTCCCTAAGATTTTTTTTTTATGGTTTTTTTTTGGTTTTAGCTCTTACATTTAGGTCTGTGGTCATTTTGAGTTAATTTTCATATATGGTGTGAGGTAGGGATCTGAATTCATTCTTTTTACAGATGGATATCCAGTTGCCCCAGCATCATTTGTTGAAAAGATTGGGGCCCCTGGGTGGTTCAGTGGGTTAAAGCCTCTGCCTTTGGCTCAGGTCATGATCCTGGAGTCCTGGGATCAAGCCCCACATCTGGCTCTCTGCTCAGCAGGGAGACTGCTTCCTCCTTTCTCTGCCTGCCTCTCTGCCTACTTGTGACCTCTCTCTGTGTCAAGTAAATAAATAAAATCTTTAAAAAAAGAAAAGCAAAGACAAGACTATTCTTTCACCCCTTGAATTGTCCCGGCACACTTGCCAAAAATCACCTGATCACGTTAAGTCTTTTGATACATTATTTAAATCTACATTAACCCTGTAAGGTAGAGACTATTATTAGTGTGGCTTTACAAATGAAGGCCCTAAGGCCAAGAGAGGCTAAGTGACTTGCCCCTTGTCATACAGCTAGCTAGTGGTGGGGCCGCAGTTCCAACCCAGGGTTACTTTGAGTGTTAAATGAATTAATATATGTGAAAAGTTGTATAAATATTATCCTTATTATCATCACCTTTGCCCCAGAGTGTTCAAATCTCCCATCATTTGTTTGTTATTTATCTATCTATCTATTTATTTATTTATTTTAAACATGTTGGGTTTTTTCTTTTTTTATTATTTTTTAAGACTTTATTTATTTATTTGACAGAGAGAGAGAAAGCACAAGTAGGCAGAGCGGCAGTAGAGGGTGAGGGAGAAGCAGGCTCCTCACTGAGCAGAGAGCCCCATGCAGGGCTTGATGCCAGGACTTTGGGATCGTGACCAGAGCTGAAGGCAGACGCTTAACCAACTGAGCCACCCAGGGGCCCCTTTGTTGCATTTCTGTTTCAAATATGCACAAGACATCCTCTTCCCAGTGTCCAGTGATGTTTAGCACATGGTGGACCTCTCAGTGGTAGTAGTAATACCTGTTTTCTTGCATGCCGCTTCTCTATAAACTCTCACTAGGGTTACGGGCAGGTCTGCGAGGAGGTCAAAGGCCTTCGTCAAATAGGTTACAGGGTTGGGCAGCGAGGTCTGCGGTGAGGTGCGAGCATCGGCACTGGGGCTTGGGGTCCCTGTCCTTGTCCCAGCTGTCCGGCATGGTGGCAGCAGCACAGGGGGTGCTCTGCTATCCCACATGCAACCCTTTCCCATCATTTGTTTTTAAGAAATACATGAGGACTCGGGGAACCTAGATGGCTCAGTGGGTTAAAGCCTCTGCCTTCGACTCAGGTCATGATCCCAGGGTCCTGGGATCGAGCCCCGAATCGCCCTGCATTGGGCTCTCTGCTCAGCAGGGAGCTTGCTTCCCTTCCTCTCTCTCTTTCTCTGCCTGCCTCTCTGCCTATTTGTGATCTCTCTCTGTCAAATAAATAAAAATTAAAAAATCTTTTTAAAAAGAAAAAGAAATACATGAGGACAGAAGTGGAACAATGTTGTTTTTCCTTTTCTCATTTTCCAAATAATGAATGAATCCTCTCACAACTGTCCTGATGACCCATGAGGTTTCTTGGTTACTATCATTAGGAACTCACAGATTTTTTTTTTTAAAGATTTTATTTATTTGACAGACAGAGATCACAAGTAGGCAGAGAGGCAGGCAGATAGAGAGTGAGAGAAGGAAGCAGGCTCCCTGCTGAGCAGAGAGCCCGATGTGGGACTCAATCCCAAGACCCTGAGATCATGACCTGAGCCGAAGGCAGCGGCTTAACCCACTGAGCCACCCAGGCGCCCCACAGATTTTTTTTTTAAGATTTTATTTATTTATTTGACAGATCACAAGTAGGCAGAGAGGCAGGCAGAGAGAGAGAGAGAGGAGGAAGCAGGCTCCCTGCTGAGCAGAGAGCCCAATGTGGGGCTTGATCCCAGGACCCTGGGATCATGACCTGAGCCGAAGGCAGAGGCTTTAACCCACTGAGCCACCCAGACGCCCCAGAACTCATTTTTAAGTACTTCATGTGTTTCAGTTCTTTGTGGTCCATATTTGTTTGGATAAATCATATTGTCCCTGATCTTTCCAGTGAGCTGTCTCAGTCAGCTCAGGCACCTGTAACAAAATAGCATAGACTGGTGACTTTAACGATAGACATTTATTTCTCATAGTTCTGGAGACTGAGAAGTTCAAGATAAGGTATCGATAGATCTGGCTTCTGGTGAGGACCCTCTTCCAGGATTCCAGACAGCTGTCCTCTTGCTGTGCCTCCCCTGTTGAACAGAGAGTGCTGGTCTCTCTTCCACTTTCTTTTTATTTATTTATTTTATTTTCTTTCTTTCTTCTTTTTTTTCTTTAAGATTTTATTTTGGGGCACCTGGGTGGCTCACTCGGCTGGCTAAGCGTCTGCCTTTGGCTCAGGTCATGATCCCAGGTCCTGAGATCGAGTGCCGCATTGGGCTCCTTGCTCAGTGGGAGCCTGCTGCTCCCTCTGCCTGGTGTTCCTCCTGCTTGTGCACTCTCTGACTCTTGTCAAATAAATAAAATCTTTAAAAAATATATAAACAGGGCGCCTGGGTGGCTCAGTGGTTGAGCCGCTGCCTTCGGCTCAGGTCATGATCTCAGGGTCCTGGGATCGAGTCCCGCATCGGGCTCTCTGCTCGGCAGGGAGCCTGCTTCCTCCTCTCTCTCTCTGCCTGCCTCTCTACCTACTTGTGATTTCTCTCTGTCAAATAAATAAATAAAATCTTTAAAAAAAAATAAAATAAAATAAAATAAAAAATATATAAACATAGAGTTACTCAAAATTCTTTGGGAGGGGACATACCAAGATGGTATGTCCATCTTAATGACCACTTAGACTGAGCCCAGACCTTCAGAAGTAAGCCTAGAGGACCAATTGCATCACTGGGCAACCTTTGGGCAGCTCATATTTTCCTCTATACCTCAGTTTTCTCCAGGACCGAGGATAGGGGGCATAGACCAGTGGGATGCCAGGGTTTAACCCTGTAGTTTCTGGAGAATGGAGCAGTTTGGGAGTGTTGGGGGAGGCCCTTGGAGGCAGGTCGTTTACAAACTGGCATGAAGGTATTGCAGCCTCACAGGGGGCCTGGGGGGTGATTTGGGGTTCATGGCACCCTCTAGGACCCAGCTCCTGGAGCCTGGGGGTGCCAGCCCACAAGCCTACTGACATGCCTTTCTGTCCTTCTTTGCCCACAGGTTATGAGGTGACAGTGCTGGTGCGGGACACCTCCAGGCTGCCCCCAGAGGGGCCCCAGCCGGCCCACGTGGTAGTGGGTGATGTTCTGCATGCGGCCGATGTAGACAAGACTGTGGCTGGGCAGGATGCCGTCATCGTGCTGCTGGGCACCCGCAATGACCTCAGTACTGGGCCCCCCCTCTGCCCACGGCCCACCCCTGGGCCTCGGCCCCCAGCACCACCCCCGCCCCCGGCCCCACCCCTGCCACCCCTGCCACCACCACCACCTGCTAGTGACAGCCACTCTCTGTTCCCTCTAAGGTCCTACCACAGTTATGTCCGAGGGCGCCCGGAACATTGTGGCGGCCATGAAGGCCCATGGCGTGGACAAGGTCGTGGCGTGCACCTCGGGTGGGTGGCGGGGTCATAGGGATGGGACTGAAGGGTTGGGCAGGGCAGGTCCTAGACAGGCAGCCAAAGGCTTCTGCAAGGTGGCATTGGAGCCATCCCAAGTTACTCTGCATTTATTGAGCACTAACTGTGCATGAACCTTGCTGGGTGATGCTGGGGACACAGTGGTGACCAGTACATCCCCAGGCTCTGTACTCCTGGGTCTCATAGGAGGGAAGGAAGTGGTGAACAGCCCCATTGCCACACAGTGATAGGCCCCAGAAGTCAGGGCCAAGATGGAGAAATACAGGCAGAGGGAAAAGGGCCAGAACAGGAGAAACCCTGAGGTGGCCCCTGACCCAGCCCGGGAGGAGGGCAGGGAGAGCCTCCTGCAGGAAAGGACAGAGCCTGGCTTACACAGACCAGGTATGTCCTCTCTCCTCTCACAGAGTTCCCTCATTTATGAGGAGAGAGACATTAAACAAATGCTTGCCTAAAATTGTCCAAAGGACAGATTTCATAAAGGGACAGCTAAAGCGAACAGCATTTACTGAGCACTGACTGTGTGCTAGGCACCATCTGAGCCCTTAGGGACGAATGCCACTTAATCCTCACCAAATTCTGAGTATCTATGCTCACAGAGGCACATGCTAGGTGCTCAGTTAACAGAAGTTCTTATGCCCTGTTGTATGGAAGGCAGAGGAAGCCCAGGGAGGCCCACCAGCTGTGCTGAGTTCATACAGCTCATGGCTGGCTGTCTCTCCACGGTCTCCACGCCTTGCCCCTGGGTTTCATCCTCCCCAAGAAGGGAAGCGACCTGGGGGGTGGGGAGAGGGATCAGTAGGTGCAAAGGCTCTGAGGTGGGACCATGGCGGGGCAGAGTATGTGAAAGGGAGTGTTGGGTAGGCAGACCAGGGAGGAGGCAGATAGGTAACTGGACAGGAACAGGTAGGGAGAGAAGTGGTCAGCCCTTGGGTGGCCGTCAGGAAGCCAGGAGGCTGGGCCAGATGCAAGGCTGTGGAGAGCCCCTGTAGGGTTTTGTCCTGGCCTAAGGCTGGCAGGCTGTGTGGCCTGGGCAGTCTGTGTTCAAGCTTTGGCTCACCATGCCCTGTGTTCCCTCCACCCCAGCCTTCCTTTTGTGGGACCCAACCAAGGTGCCCCCACGACTGCAGGACGTGACCGATGACCATATCCGGATGCACAAGGTGCTGCAGGAATCGGGCCTGAAGTACGTGGCTGTGATGCCACCACATATAGGTGAGTAGGGCTGGGACCTGGTGGCAGGGTCGCCACCAACTCACCCCCCCTCCTGCCTGCAGGGGAGGTCTGCCAGGGCTTCCCCAGCCATTCTAAAATTGCAGGCCTTCCCTTTTCACTTTCTCTTCTCTGTCTTGCTTGCTTTTGTCTCCTTTCTGACACCTTTTTTGCCTCGCTCTGTTGAACCAACCACCCCAAGTTCAGAAATGTAAAACAGCGCTTATTTATTATTATTATTATTTGAAGTGAGTTACTGGAGCTAGCCCATCTTCAAGGGAAGGGGACTTCCCTTTCACCACACAGAGCATATCATTCCTTTCTTTCTTTTTTTTTTAAAGATTTTATTTATTTATTTATTTGACAGAGAGAGCGCGCACAAGTAGGCAGAGCAGCAGGCAGAGAGAGAGGAGCTGACTCCCCGCTGAGCGGGGAGCCAGATGCGGGGCTCGATCCTAGGACCCTGGGATCATGACCTGAGCCAAAGGCAGAAGCTTAACTACTGAGCCACCCAGGTGCCCCATATCATTCCTTTACTTATTTAGTGTGTGCCTCTATCACTAGGATGTTAATTAACTCTTTGAAGGCAGGGATTTTGTTTAATTTCAATCACAGCTGTGTTCCCACTACCCAGAACAGGGCTCAGCATATAGTAGACACTCAGTAAATACTTGTCTGATGAACTAATCCAGAGGAACCATACTTCCCAGTGGCGTTGTGGAAAGGATTAAAAACTATATCTACTAGACCTACATTCTCTTTTCCTCTCCCAGGTCTGGAATCCTCCTTGAGAGACACACAGAGTCAGACTCAGGGAGACATTCATTCATTTACTCATTCATTTCACAGATGTCTCTTGCATACAGAGTGTGTGCCCTTGTGACACAGTCACAACATGAGCAGGAGGCAGCAGAGGGAGGGAGAAGCAGACTCCCTGCTGAGCAGGGCACCTGACACAGGGCTCGATCCCAGGACCTCTAGATCATTACCTGAGCTGAAGGCAGGTACTTACCCTGCTTAGCCACCCAGGCATCCCTGCTTTGAGCAGTTCTACTTTGCCTTCTGCCTCCTGGGACCCCTGACAGGAGGAGGCCTGCATACCTTCTAGAGGGTCAAATAAAGTTCAGTGTTTAGGCCCTCCTGGGACCAGAATCCTAAGCTTTGACTCAGCAGCAGTGGTGAGGCTACAGGGTGAAGCTGGGTCAAAATCCCAGCCCCGGCACCAGGTGGACCTCGGGCCCATGGCGTCTGGCCTTGGTTTTGTCGTCTCTGAACAGAGTACGTATTACAGAGTGCCTGTGCATATCTTGACCTCCCGGATTTGAAAGTGAAACCCAAAGACATCAGCCTCAAAAGTATTGAACACATAGTACCATTCTAAAAAAAGGGAAGGGAGTAAATATATCTATTTAAATATATGTATGTTTAAAAAAGGGGGTATATATGTATAAATATATACATATTTTAAACTTTTTTTTCTGAAAAAGAAAAAGAAATTTTTAAAAATTAAAAAAAATTTTTTTTCTGGCTGAACCATTTGAGAGTAAGGTCCAGACCTTGTCACACTCCACTCCTAGAACATCAGTAGGCATTTCCCAAGAAGAAAAGTCTTTGGGAATGACCCTGTGTACCATTAGTGCACCAAGGGAATGGATCTGAACTCTTATCATATCATTTAGTGTCCATGCCATAGTCAATATTCAGATTTTTCAGGGTGCCTGGGTGGCTCAGCGGGTTAAGTCTCTGCCTTCAGTTCAGGTCATGATCTCAGAGTCCTGGGATCAAGACCCACATCGGGCTCTCTGCTCAGCAGGGAGCCTGCCCACCCCCCACCCCCACCTGCCTCTGCCTACTTGTGATCTGTCTCTCTGTGTCAAATAAATAAATAAAATCTTAAAAAAAGTTTTTCAGATTTCTCCAACGGTCAAGAAATATTGGAATGCCTGCGTGGCTCAGTTGGAAGAGCTGCAACTCTTAATCTTGGGGTTGTGGGTTCAAGCCCCACATTGGGGCATAGATTACTTATCTGCACGCACATTGGGTGCAGAGATTACTTAAAAGTAAAATCCTTAAAAAATGTAAAAATATATATATACTTCAATATTCCCTCCCTACGAAATCAGGATCCAACCAAGGATCGTGGGTTGTGTGCTATGCCACCTTGAATCTGGAACAATCCTCCATCTCTTTTTTGAAATATGTCTCATAAAATTAACCAAGCCAGGTATCTTTCTAAATATCCCATGTTCTGGATTTCTCTGCTTGTTTTCTCTCAGGCTCAGATTAAACATTGTTGGCAGGAATGCCACTTGAAAGAGGGTGTGCGTTTTTTCGTGCACATGGTTCCATTCCAGGTTGCCCCTGCACTGGTAGGCTGAGTTCAGTCCCTCAGTTAAGTTGGTCACTGTCAGAGTTTTTTAACTATCATAGTGGAGCCAACAGATGCCCTCCTAATGGCCAGGTTCTGCCTCCAGATGTAAGGACCCAGAGCAAATCTAGCCTTTACCACTGGGAAGTCACCCTTTGCAAGCCTGGGGTTGACTTTGTCTCTTGCGGATTCAGTTTACTCATGGGTAGCATTGAGTTAACCGTTCCTAGCCTAGTCCCTGCTTTATTTCTCTCCTTGTAACATATTGTCTATTTTACTCTCTTATTTGTTGACTTTTCCCAGGGAAGCTCTGCATGCAAAGGGCAGGGGCTCTTGTATGTTTGGCCCTTGCTGATTGCTCAACACCTGACTCCTTATAGGCCATCAGTAAGGATTTGTCGAATGAATGAAGTAAGGGGTATAGACTGGTATCCTCCATGTTTGTAAGGGTTTCATACATCATTGACTCTTATACCTTCTGGGCTGGGGATGCTGTAAGCACCCAGGAGTGATCATGTGCTGTGGGGAGGGGAAAAGACATGGGCTTCAGCCATCCTGTGTCCTTACCTTGCAGGAGACCAGCCGCTGACAGGGGCCTACACGGTGACCCTGGATGGACGAGGGCCCTCCAGGGTCATCTCCAAACACGATTTGGGCCACTTCATGCTGAGCTGCCTCACCACCGATAAGTACGACGGGCACAACACCTACCCCTCCCACCAGTATGACTAGGGCTATGGCCCTGTCTGGGAGGACAGCATTCTGGGAAATGGAGAACAGAGGAAAGGAGTAAATAAACCTTGAGCCAAGAGCTTCAAATTATTCTACAAGAACCAACTCTTGTGACTCTTCCTCTGTCTGGATTTGTGTGGGT
Organism: Mustela nivalis; assembly: GCF_964662115.1. NCBI lineage: Eukaryota > Metazoa > Chordata > Mammalia > Carnivora > Mustelidae > Mustela > Mustela nivalis. Next base: position 45,465,920 of record NC_139037.1, on the reverse strand, counting down.
GATTCGGGGTCTTTGTCTGCCTCTGGGGAAAGTTTTCATTCATGTATGTCTGGCCCTGTGCTAGAGACCACATGAGGATTGTGAAGGCCCAGGTGTGACCTGAGCTTCACAGATTTCACAGTCCAGGGAGGAAGACACCGGGCCTGCGAAGTGACAACCCAGAGAGGCCACAGCTCTGAAGGAGGCAGCCCAGATGGCTGAGAGAACTATTTGACCAAGCTTGTGGAGCAAAGAAGTTAATAATACTCCTCCACTCAGAGGGGAGAAGTGGTCGGCCCCAAGAGGCTGTTACATGGAAGCTATACCAGGCAGAATCATTATAAAAAGGTTGAGCTTTATTATGAGGTTCTGTGCAAGGAGTGGAGCAGGAGAGAGGTGGGGAGGGGGCACAGTCAGATTTTTGTTTTATAAAGCTGCCCTTGGCTGCTGGGTCAAGGGATACCAAGAGGGAGGCCTTGAGCAAGAGAGTGGGTGTGAGTGGAGTGGACAGTCCATGATGGGGGTGGGGGTAGAGATGGAGGAAGAAGCAAAGAGCTAGAACCTGGAGACAGGGTTACAGTGGGGCCACTCTAACATGAAGGGGAGTGCAGGGGGGGCTGGAAAAGGGGCAGGTTTGGGAGGGGGAAGAATGATCCCTTCCTAATCATGTCCCTCTTTGATATCTACTGTCCCCTGCCCTTGTTCCCCAGAGGCACCTTTCCCGCCTCTGAGTGAGCCACTCCTCCCTCGCTACCTCCAGCCTCCCCCACCCCTACCTTTTCCTTTCCCCTCAAAAAAAAAAAAAAAAAAAAAAAAAATCCATTCCATTCCTATATTGTTTCTGCAAGCAGCAGGATGACTGGTTGACAAATTCCAACCTATGAGAACTGGTCTGAAGAGCCTTAAACCTCCCCCCTCCTCTTGGTGAAACTTGTGGGGGTGGGGCACGACTGGTTCAGGCCTTTGGGGCCCTAGCCCTGTTTTGCTGTTTTTTGTTTTGTTTTGTTTTGTTTTGTTTTATGCCCCCTTGCTCTTTCTGTCATATTGGGCATTTACAAAACTTCACTCGGTGCCTTCCTTGTGTCCAGCCTTGTGCTAGGTAACGCTATGGACCAAGTCCCGGTTGGTACCAGCCCTGGGTGGGGGTGGGGGGGGGGCCGCAGTCCCAACCGCGAGTGCACACAGGGCCAGGAATGGGAGGCATGGACAGAGGGGTCAGGGCCAGGACAGGGGAAGCCCAGGACACTAAGGCAGCCCATAGTGGTACTTCACCCATTCTGGAGCGTCAAGGGAGAACTGAAGGTGTATTTTCAGGATGGGGAAACAAGTTTAAAGATCCAGAGGCCGTCTACCGTCATTTTTGAGTACTTGCTATGGTACATAAAAGACTGGGGATTAGGCAGGAAGAAAACAGACAAAAATCTCAGCGTTTATGTCGGCGGCGGGCACGTAAAGTCATTTTGTGAAAACTGAAATTCAATTATTGTGGCCGGATTCTGGGGAGCCAGGAGGAGTGTGCATCAGGCCAGACGGTGAAGGGCTTTGTGGCCAAAGGGGAGGAGCTGGGACTTTGTTCCTGGGGCAGTAGCGAGCAAGGAATGAGTTCCCAGCAGTGGAGGTGGCATCCTGCCTGAGAGGAAGGACGGGGCTCCGGGAAGAGGGGTGCTGGAGAGACCACCCCAGGACTTGCAGAGAAATCCAGAGGATTAAGAAAGGGGCCGCGGGGGGCGCCTGGGTGGCTCAGCGGGTTAAAGCCTCTGCCTTCGGCTCGGGTCATGATCCCAGGGTCCTAGGATCGAGCCCCGCGTCGGGCTCTCTGCTCAGCGGGGAGCCTGCTTCCTCCTCTCTCTCTGCCTGCCTCTCTGCCTACTTGTGATCTCTGCCTGTCAAATATATAAATAAAAATATTTTTAAAAAAAAGAAAGAAAGAAAGAAAGAAAGAAAGAAAGGGGCCGCGGAGTACGGAGCCGGCCGGAGCTGGGGGGCCGGGCAGGAAGACAGGAAGCGGGTTGCGATCGCCCAGGCAACGTAGGTCGCGCGGAACCATTGGCTGGTCTTCAGCTGCGTCATCCTCCTCCCCGCAGCGTCCGCCCTCGGAACGCCGGGGGCGCGGCCTCCGCGAGGGGCTCAGCCCCACCCGCCCGGAAAGCGGGGTGGGGAGGGGCGTGCCAAGCAGCACCCCCGCCCGCTCCCGGGCTGACGGGCGTCCTCACCTGGTATAAAAGTATCCCAGAGAGCAATGCTGACGATTTTGGAGCGAGGGCAGTGGCTGAGTTGAAGGAAACGGTTCTGACGTCCTCGCCACGCTCCACCCTCGAGACATGGCCCCGCCCCCGGGCGAGTCGGAATCCTTTAAAAGGTCCGGGGAGTAAGGAAAGGGAGGGCCAGTCGGGCGTCTCCTGGCGACGGGCCGGTGACTCCACCCAGCCAATCCTTGCCCCGCGGCGGGCAGGACTCCAGCCAATCGCGGCTCGCGGTTCGGCCCCGGGGCGGAGCTGGGTGGGCCCGAGGCCAAACCGAGAGGCCCTGGGGAGGTGATTGAGTCTCCTACTCGGCGCTGCTGGGTCGTAAAGCTGCGGATGTTCCAGGACTTGGTCACTGCGAACCTGGCAGCTAAGGTGAGAGAAAGAGAGTAAAGCCACCCGGCTTGAGATTTGCCCTGAGGTGGAGGCGCGCCCCCCCCGAGAGTTGTGGAGGCGGGGTCAGGGCGTGGGTAGGGGGTGCAGATAAGGGTGACTGATGGGGTTGGTGGGGTTTGGGGACTGGAGAATTCGAGATCCCGGACTGAAGGCGAAGTTGGTAGGGCAGGATCTTCCAAGTGGACGGAATTTGAAGCTGGGACATGGGGTGTTTGGAGAAGCGAGAGAACCAAGGAAGGAACTTTTGGGGCAGGAAATCTGAAGATTGGGACAATTCGCGTCTCCCGTGCGGGTTGAATTCGGGGCTCCAGTGTTCTGGAAAAGGTGTGAGGGGTTGGGGCTGGGATTCTGGGCATTTGGAAAAGCGAGAGAACTACGTGCAAGGAATATTGGTGAGGGAGACGCAGTGGAGGAGAGGAGGTGCTGGGGAAGAATCCCATGTTCAGGTCTTGGAGTCGGGGGGGGGGGGGGAATAGGAGAAAGTTGACGACTGAGGGTATCAAAATTAGGCTCCCGAATGGAGTAGATCGGAGCGCATTTGTAGTTTTTGAGCGATGTGTTGGGGCCTGGGTCTGTGGACCCAAGAGCAGTTTGGGGGAAGAATCTGGAGCCTTCTTCGGGTCCGAAGGACCAGGAGAAAGCAGTTGTAGGGCCGGAGTCTGGGGTGGGGGAGGGGAGTTCCAGGCGTGGAGCTCAGACCCGCCGCCCTAGAGGCAGCGGAGGGCGGGGCTCGGCAGGCGCCCGGCAGCTGGACGTCCGGGTTCCCTTCCCCCACCCGCCCCGGGCCCTGTGCGCATGCCCTAGGGGAGGGCGGGGGAGGGAGCTCCCTCCGGCGTGCGGAGCCCTCTGGGGATTGTAGTGCACGCTCAACATTAGCGACCGTGCCAGGTAGCTCTTGGCCCACATTTCCCAGAAGCCTCTGGGCTAAATTGTTGCCTGCCAGGATGCTGACTGGAGTTCCATGGAGGGGGCGGAGCCTGGCAGGAGTCGAGTTTAAACAAATTTTCTTGTGGGGTGCGCTTTGGGGGAGGCCGAAGCGGTAGAAGAGGGAAGGAGGGAGGCTCCTTCCCAGCTTTTGGGTGTGCTTCCAGTGGGTTAGGAAGAGGACATGGAAAGAAATCTACTCCCTGGGATGCCTGGGAGGCTTAGTCGCTTAAGCGGTTACCTTCTGTTAGGGTCATGATCCCGGGGTCCTGGGATGGACCTCGCTTACAACTCCGCACTCGATGGGGGGGTCTGCTTCTCCCACTCCCTCTGCCTTCCCTTCCACTTGCGCGCGCTCTCTCGAAAATAAATAAATAAAATCTTTAAAAAGAAGATACACTTCCTGTGAAAGAAGAGTCTCAACAAATAGGTGTCTTAACGGGGCTCCAAGTGGCTTGAATATAATAGGCCGTCAATAGATAAAAATATTGAATGAATAAATGGCAATTAAATTCTTGTTTGTTAAGGTTAACTGTAGGTGGGCCCCATGCATATTTTACAGGTGGGATCTCCTTGAGAATATGGTGAGAAATTTTACAGTCCTCATTTTTTTTAATTTACCTGACACAGAGAGATCACAAGTAGGCAGAGAGGTGGGGGTGGGGTGGGGGTGTGGCAGGCTCCCCACCAAACAGAGAGCTGGAATCGGGGCTTGATCCCAGGACCCTAAGAGAGAGGCGATATCACATAACTCAGAAGGATCAAACAGCTGAGCAGTGTCAATGGTAGAATTTAAACCCAAGTTTCCTGCCTCCAGGCCAGGTCCCCATACTCCACACCTGTTATATGTGACACTTTTGAAAAAATGAGTATTGTGTTTCAAGGAGGCAAATTCACTATTCAAGGCCACACAGACAAGTAAGTGGGATGTAAACCCAGCTATGTGTCTGTCCAGATCTAGTTTTCTCCTCCGCGGCCCTGTGGGATTCCTCCTATGTCCATTTTATAGATTTGGGATTTGAACTAGCCCTGCTATATCTGACTTGCTCCTCTTCTCTCTTCAGGGCACCATGGTAGGAGGCTTGAAGAGGAAACACTCGGATTTGGAGGAGGAAGAGGAGGTTGAGAAGTGGGACTGGGGTCCAGCAGGACTGCGGAGCTACCAGCAAGCCCTGCTTCGAATCTCCTTAGACAAAGTCCAGCGAAGCCTGGGCCCCCGAGCCCCGAGCCTACGCAGGCATGTCCTCATACACAATACCCTCCAGCAGCTCCAGGCTGCCCTTTGCCTGGCTCCAGCACCCACCCTACCCCCTGAGCCCCTCTTCCTGGGCGAGGAGGACTTCTCCCTGTCAGCCACCATCGGTTCTATTCTCAGGGAACTGGAGACGTCCATGGACGAGACGGAGCCCCCTCAGAATCCAGTGGCTCCCCCAGGTCCCCAGAACGAAGTGCTGCCCCAGCCCGATCCAGTCTTCTTAGAAGCTCTGAGCTCCCGCTACTTGGGGGACTCCGGTCTGGATGACTTCTTTCTGGACATTGACACATCAGCTGTGGAGAAGGAGCCTGCCCTGGCACCCCCGGAGCCTCCTCACAACCTCTTCTGTGCCCCAGGGTCCTGGGAGTGGAATGAACTAGATCACATTATGGAAATCATTCTGGGATCCTAAAACTTTGGGGGCTCTTTCCTCATCTCAGCCTTGGTGGGCTGGATCCCTGGATGCAACTGTGTGTGTGTATGTATGTTTTGGTGGGGTCTCTAAGCAGTGACTGTGGCCTCCTTTCCTCCCATTTCAGGGTTCCACAAACCATCTTGCATGTGTGTGTGTGTCTGGTTACCGCAGCCTTCTGTGAAGGTGGGTCTTCCTGAATTAATTTATCTGTTCCAAATGCCTTAACATGACTCTGTTTCTGGGAGTCTGATTTCCCACTTCCACATTGCTTCTGCCTTTCCCTCCAGTTCCTACTCCCCTTGTGACCACTGGGGCCTCAGGGAAGATAAAGCTGGGCCTGTCAGAGGATGACAGGGATGTGCTGCCTGGTTACTATGGGAACTCAGACTTTGCTTCTTGCACCTCAAGGGAGCAGGAGGGGCTGGCCTCCTCCCCCAAGGTTGAACCCCACCTCTTTGGCAAGACCCCATCCCAGCAGTCTCCTGATTCATAACCAGGCCGGACCACGTGCAATAGGGTGGAAACCAAACCGCTCCATGCCGCGTTATTTAAAAGAAAGGCGGGTTTTGTGGTGGGTTTTGTTTTTTTTGCTTGTTTGTAATGACTTTTTTGTTGTTGTTTTTTAATAAAAGTATTTTGGAAGGGCTGGTGTTGCCTGAAGTTTCTAAACCTCAGTGGGTCAGTGGGAGGGACCCGGTAAGTTCCCTGGACACCTGCACCCTGCACCCTGCCAAAGTGGGGGCAGGCACATTATTAAACATAATAACTACTGAGTACTTAAGAGTACTATTCTATCCACTTTGAATTAAGTCATTTAATCTTAATGGTTATATAGAATTTTGTTAACAGGCTTTACATAGGAGGAACCTCAAGTTCAGAGGGGCTAAATCACTAGCTCCTGGTCACAATGCAAGAAAAGCAATGACCATGGGGTGCCTGGGTGCCTCAGTTGGTTATGCAACTGCCTTCAGGTCATGAACCTGGGGTCCTAGGATGGAGTTCTACTGAGCTGGGAGCCTGCTTCTCCCTCTGAGCCTCTCCCCTCTCATGCTGTTTCTCAATCTCTCTCAAATACATAAATAAATAAAATATTTTTTTTAAAAAAATAAGCAAGAACCAGGGAGCAAGGACCCAAAACTAAGTTTGGCCTCGAGCCACTGGTTCTTAACTATTTGTGTCTTTGCTACTTGGTAAACTTAGATCTCCAGCCACATGGATGCATACAGGAGAAACGGTACCATGAATTACCAAAAGGATAGGTCACTCTTAGCGCTTAAAAAAAAGTCACCGCTTTCTTTGTATGCAATGTATTGCTGAGGCCCAAAGGGTAAGGAAGATGCCCCAAAATAGCATTAAGTGTAGATCTTTCTAGGGGCACCTGGGTGGCTCAATTGGTTAGGCGTCTGCCTGCAGCTCAGGTCATGATCTTGAGGTCCTAGGATCAAGCTCCCTGCTGAGCAGGGAGCCTACTTCCCCCTCTCCTTCTACCCTTCCTCCTGCTGTGTGCTCTCACACTCTCTCAAAAAAGAAAAAGAAAGAAAAAAAAAATCTTTTTGAAAAAACATTTTAAAAAAGGATCTAGAAAACTGTTGACCAGGCTGAAGTTAAAGTACTAAGGATTTATTTGGGAGGTACAAGTCCAGGCTAGTGAGTAGAGAGAAGAGGGGAGGCCCGGGAAGATGGAATGTGAAATACTGCTGCCCTGGCTAGGCCTACAAAGACCTCTGAAGGCTCACCAGGTGAGTTTACACAGCATTAGGGACTTTTCTGGAAGGTTTGCAAAGAGGAACCACACCAGGGTGGAGTCCACAGGCCAGGAAAGGAGGGGGATTTTGCCTGTGCTTTCTGGCCTAAAGCCAAGATTCTCTTCCTAAGGGGGGCTTTGCATCTAAAAACAAGAAATAAAACACACACACACACACCTGAAAGTGAGGTAACTGACCAATGGGTGCCAATCAAGAGAGAGAGGAGATGGTCATGAGAACCTCAAGGCACATGTGTTTCACATCTCAATATGGATGCCCACTGGATCAGGTCTTACTCCTACTTAAAACTCTTAGTGACCTCTCACACCCAGAATAAAACCCAAACTTCTGTAAGAACCGGCAATCTTGCTCCTAACTCTGCAGCTTAATCTTCCACTATTCTTCACCTCAAGTCACACAGGTCTCATTTGACCTCAAGCTCATATACCCCAGGGCCTTTGCATTTGTTAATGGCCCAGAGGACATTTCTCCCATAGCTTCACTGATCCAAATGTCCCCTTCTCAGATCTCCAGGTGCGCCATCCCCCCACCACCCTCTATTTGATTTTCTTAGTAGCACCTATTCTATCTCAAGTTATTTATTACCTATTTATGGTTAGGTTTCTGGTCTATTAGCAACTGGGAGAGGGAGGGGTTTTGTTGGTCTTACCACAGCTGTATGCCCCAGTACACACAACTATGCTCAGTACAGGTGTGCACTCAAGAACAATTTGTTTTCTTATTGAAAAAATGAACTCCCACCTTGCAATGGTCAACCCTCGCTCTCACCTCTCTGAATTCATCTTCTTCACACTACCTCACACTACCACTCTCCAGTTCTTTGAACACACCAGCATGTCCCAACCTCAGGCCTCCAGGAGTACCCACCTCACCCAGCGATTGTGTAACCCATGAAAAGGAGGATCCAATGTACCCTAAGGATTCCAATAATTGCTTACATTTATTGGGTGCCTACTCTGGGCCTGGTGCTCCTCCAGTCATGGGAATAAAATAGACAGCTCCTGCTTTCACACAGCAGTGCATTTGGGGAAGGCTGAAATACACACAAAAATAAGTAAAATGTGCAGTCCCTCAGGAGGTGATAAATGCTGTAGAGAAAAAGAAAGCAGGAAAGTGGTGGGGGCATTGTTATTTCAGTGGGATGGCCAGAGAAGGCCTCACTGACAAGGTGACATTTGAGTTAAGACCTGAAGGAGGTGAGAAGTGAGTCATTATCAATTGGGGGGGTGGGGTGGGGAGGGGGATCCATCCTTGTAGAGGTAACAGCTAGTGCAAATGCCCTGAGGTGAGAACATGAGTGGAATGTTTGCAGGACCCTGAAGAGGTCAGTGTTCCTGGAGCAGAGTGTACAAGAAGAGATCATCTTACGAGATGAGGTGAACAAGGTGGGTGTCCCACGGGAAGGAGTGAGCTTTACCGAATTTGATGGAAGCCATGGAAGGCTGCTGAGCAGAGGAGAGATGAAGCCTGACTCACCTTTTACTAGGCTCTCTTTGCCTTACAGATCCTGTAGCTTGCTAGTACCACAATGAGGTTAGTATAAGGAATACCCCCACTTTCCAGATAAACAAACAGGCTAACAGAGACCCAGCTCCTGCCCCGTTAAAGAACTGATGAGAGAAGTGTAAAGGATGGCCCGCAGACGAACCGGGCCTGAGGACAGAGTCCACCTTCCCCAAACTGCCCTCCTCCCGCCGGCGGGGCGGGGGGCGGGGCTAGGGGGTGGTGGTATGGATGGGGCGCGGCCGTCGTGGGGCGTGGCCGTCGTGGCGGGCCCCTCCCACCTGTCCGGCTGCATCCTCACCCCGAGCTGGGGGGGCGGTGGAATACCCCGGAGGCGGCGACGGTGGCGGGAGCCTGCCCGGCGCCTGCTCCCTCCCCAGAGGCCGGGTGGGGCGGCAGGCTGGGCGGCCGGCTGGGGGCGGGGCGCTTCCCTCCCCCACCCCCTTCCCCTGCGGGCGGAGGCTCCTCCCCAGGCCTGCTGGACCCGATGGCTTGCTTCTGGTTTCATTTCCCAAGGCTTGACCTCTCTCCCTCTCCCTTCCCCCCAGCCCTTTGAATTCCTGGCTTCTTCTGCACTTTCTGGTCTCAGCTCCAGGGTCACCTCCTCAGGGACGCTCTCCTGGACCACCCTGGCACAGGCCTCCGTATAATCCCGTCCTATTTTGTTTTCTTCAAGGCACCGAAGAGAGGCCGACATTATCTTCCTCGGTTATTCATCTTCCAGGGTCTCAAACCACTTGGAATAAAACATAACCTTCTCTAGACTTCTCTAAACGGCCCGAAAGCTTCTCCGACTGCCCCCTCCGCAACATACAGTCCAGCTACACTGGCCTTGCTGCCCCGCAGACTCCGTCTTCGGGACCTTTGCATTGGCCCTACCCTGTGGCTGAAGCATTCTTCTTCCAGAGCTTTACTACTTCTCCTATTTCATCAGGTTTACTCCGGGAGCTTTCTACCAGCATCAGCACCCGCCCAGTCTACCCCACACCTTCATTCCTCTCCTTTTCGCTCTGCTTTATTCTTTTCCATTTCACTTGTCACCTTCTAAAATACTAAATTATTTATTATATGAAGTGTATTGTCCATCCCCCCCATCAGGGATTTTAATATAATTACTGCCCTATCTGGTGCACAGGTGTTCGATCCATGAATGTTTTTGTTGTCATACTTCTTTTCTGTTTACTTCCTCCCCTGAGCCATGAAAAGCGAGACCACTGTGTGAGACTTACCCAGCACTGTACCCCTAGTGTCTACAACGGCGTCCATGATATAGTAGGTGCTCAATAAACACATTTTGATCAAATTCTTGAGGTTCCTATGAATCTCCAGCATGTGATCTGGAGCAAGCCACTTTTTTTTCCTAGGCCATAAGGATAGGTTATGAGGGAAATTATGTGAATTTGCCTGGGAGGGGTTTGGTTCTATTAGCATTTTACCCTCCTTTTATTAGGAAAAAAATTTTTTTAATTAAGCATATAGAAAAGATAGGGGCAGGGGTGACTGGGTGGCTCAGTCGGTTGACTGTCTGCCCTCTGCTCAGGTTGTGATCCTGGTGTCCTGGGATGGAGCTCCCTCTTCATTGAGTCACCCAGGCCTCACCCCCTCCTCCTGCCCCCTGCCACAAATATCTTTTGTAGCTGTCTCCTCTTCCCCAAATCAGGATTCATTGAGCATTCATGTGCTTATTTAGTTGTAATAAAGAAATTATATAGTAACTTTCATTCCAGAAATTTCCAAACTACCAAACCCACCAATCCCTTTTTCTGTTTTCTCAAAATTGAATTTTTGGTGGAATAGCCCAGTTGTACTTGTAGATGTCCCACATTCTGTATTTGTCTGATTGTGTTCACGTTTAATTTGTTCCTCTCTGTTTTCTGGAAACTGAAGCTCAGGTCTGGAGGCTTCACGAGATTCAGCCTATGAAATGTAACAGGGAGACCCCAAAGGGAATGTTGTATACTTCCTAATGCATCACATGGGGTGGTACCCAGTGTCGGGGTGTCCCATGATTGTGGGTGCAGGGTTTCCTCACATGGTTAAGATGGTGAGCAGCACATCTCCCCATCATAAAAGGCTATTTGTCTCTTGGCAGTTAGCAAGCAACCTGTGGGGGAATGCCTTGGAGCCTGCCAAGATCCTGTTAACCTTTTACCCTAAGGTTTGAATGAACATCCATTGCTAACTGCTCCCTGATTCAACTAATATAGTTAGGATTTTCTGGAGCTTGCTTTAGCCAGGAGCTTTACTCCCGACAGTTCTTCCCACAACTCCAGAAAAGTTAGCAAATAAGCTACTTGGCGAAGCTAAGTCCCACTGTCAGTTTATCAGACAAGTGTTAAATTCCTGTCTACCTATATCCCACTCTGTGCGTCCCCCCGCCCCCACCTAATTGCCTGTGCCATAACCACAACAGCTTTACTACCAACAAAAGAACATGAGCATTTTGTGCAATTATTCTTTCTTGTTTTTAAGATTTTATTTATTTGAGAGAGCGAGCCTGCGCACAAGCAGGGGGAGCGGCCAGCAGAGGGGGAGACAAGTAGGCTTCCCGCTGAGCAGGGAGCCCAATGGAGGGCTCCATCCCAGAACCCTGGGATCATGACCTGAACCGAAGGCAGACGCTGAACCGACTGAGCCACCCAGGCGCCCCCAATTATTATTATTTTTTTTCTTTTTAAGTAATCTCTACACCTAACGCAGGCTTGAACTCAGAACTCGGAGATCAAGGGTCGCATGCTCCTCCGACTGGGCCAGTTTGGCGCCCCTGTGCAATTATTCTTTTTAATCCTCAAAATAATCTCATTTTAAAAAGACGAGGAACCGGAGACCCTAGGGTATTAAAACACTTGCCCAAAGTCGCAGAGTTACTTAGGGAATGGAGCCAGGGATGTTACTCCCGTGGCTCCACTCCTAACTCCGCCCGCTCCTCCTCCCCCTCCTGTAACCGCCATTGAGTCCAGCTGCCCGGCATCTATTTGCTCAGTGTGCTACAGGGCTCTTACAGACACAACCTTATTTTAAATTTTCTAACTTTCAAAACATAGGCAAGAAGATGCCCATTTAACAGAGTCTGTATGGCTCAGAGAGATCCAAGATCTTTTTCCAAGATCGCACACCCAGTGAGCGGTGAGAATGTGAACCCATGCCTATCCGGCTTAGAGTGCAGACTCCTGTTAGGGCAAGGAGCTCAGTTGCTGGGTTTGGGCAAGTCTATGGGCAGGTGTGCGGTCCCGCACCTCGAGAGGCAAGAAACACCGGACCCCTCGCCCGCCGCCCAACTGTCCCGCCTCAAAAAAAAAAGCCAAACCCACCTGGCCGGGTACCCCCACGCAGTCGCTGGGCATGCGCCCTGAAGCCACCCTCCTTTCCCTCCGAGCCTTCCTTCTACAGGCTCCGCCCATCACCGTCCCAGGCCAATCCCCGGGTGGAAGGCGGGGCCACTACAGGAGTGGGCGGTAGTTAAGGGGAGTCAGGAGCCCGGAGTCGTGAGCCGGAGTCAGAACTGCGTCTCCCGACCCAGGCGTCGGTTGCTGAAGGAGAGCTAGCGAGCGATGCTGCCGTCGCCGCTTCCTGATTGGTTGCGCGTGGATCCCTCTTCGTTCTGATTGGCAGCGGGTCAGCTAGGTATGTAAATGAAGTAAAGGGGCCTGAGGAGAGAAGGGAGACCCGCGGCGGGGTCGTTTGGCAGGTTCGATCCCCGGGTCCGGCCGGTGAGCACCGGGGCTGCCCGGCATCGAGATGCGCGGGCTCCTAAGTGCCGCCCGGCCGGGCTGGGTGAATCACGCCGCAGCCCGGGAAGGGGGCGGAGGCGCCGGCTCTCTGGCTCCGGCTGCGTGACTCACCCGCCCCCGCCGCCGCCGCTTCGGGAGGAGCCGCCTCCACTGCCTGCCGGAAGCGAGCACGGGCCGAGAGGGCAGAAGAGCCCTCCGGGGATCCCGACCCGCACGGCCCTGGGAGGCAGGCAGGAATGACAGGCAGGACGTGGGGGCAGTGTCGAGGATCCCGGGGTCACAGGGGCCGGAATCCCCGGGGAAAGCCGTCCTGGCGCCTCTAGAGGGCGCCGGGACCAGGGGGAGGAGTTCGGGTGGGGGCTGAATTCCTGCAGTTCTGGACTCCCGGGTCTTCGGAAGGAGGCAAGGACCGTTTTGAGTAGTGTGAGGGGGTCAGTCTTAATGTACTGTTGGGCAAGGGCTCGGGGACTGGACCTTGCAATCTACCAAACTCAAAAAAGCAAGTTGGGCCCAGGGTCCGGAACTCCAGGGGCCCCTACCCCGGGGAAAGTGTGGGTTTTTAAAAGTTCTCTCAGTGACCCCCAGTGCCCGTCAGGATTTCCCAGCAAGCTCTGTCTACTCTGCCTCCCAAATAAATCCTGAATCAACCAACTTTCTTCCAAGACCACTGCCAACCACTTTCTTCTCCAGGCCACCATCATCACCCGCCCCAGAGTGCAGTAGCCTCTGAGTGGAGCTCGGGACCACGTTCTTCTGTTTCCCTTCCTTCCCGCATTATCTTCCTCAAAGCAGCTTAGGGGAATCTTCTGGAAACCTAACCAGTTCACAACGCCACTGTATTCCCTGATCAAAATCCTTCAATGACACAGTGCAGTCCAAACTCTGCCTCTGCTTGTTTTCCAAATCCCCTCCCATCCTGCGTCACTCTGTGCGCTGACAACACTGGTGCTTTTTATTTTATTTTATTTTAAGTTCAAGTTCATCCAGCCTCCAAGTCTTTCTTTGCCTTTGTTGTTGTTCTTTCTTACCTGAATGCTTTCCCCTTGGTTCTTCCGTGGCTGACTCCTGCTTGAGGGCTCAGCTCAAATATCACCTCCTCCCAGGAGCCTTCCCAGACCACTCTCCAGAGAACCTGCTAGTATCTTCCTAGCACCATCTGTACATTTCCTATATTTTATTTGTCTGATGGGTGGTAGACACTTAATAAATGTCAAACTATGTGAAACAGCTGCTTTCCCCCGGGGTTAAAAAAAAATTTCCTGAATATTGGGTGCTTCACCTGGTTTGCTAAAGAAATATACTAGCTATTCAGAGTACTTGTTAATCAGAAGAGTTACAATGTATTAGGCACTGTTGTAAGTGCTTTTTTGTACATTATCGCGTTGATTCCATAAAACAACTCTTTGAAGTAGATAACTATCATCATTCGTATCTTAAAGTTTCCCTAAGAAAGCAGAGGCTCAGGAAATTAAATGGCCTGCCCAAGATCACACCTGCACATCAGTTATCAGAGCCTGGGTTTGAACTTCACGTTGACTTTCTATAACGAATGACTGACTCCTCCCTCCCTGCAGATGATGCTGAGCAAAGGTCTGAAGCGCAAGCGGGAGGAGGAGCAGGAGAAGGAAACCCTGGCAGCGGACACCTGGTGGCTGGATCCCAGCCTCCCTGCAGTGGCCCAGGCCCCCCCACCCGCCACCTCCAGTTCCCTCTTTGACCTTTCGGTGCTCAAGCTCCATCACAGCCTGCGGCAGAGCGAGCCAGACCTGCGGCACCTGGTTCTGGTAGTGAACACACTGCGGCGCGTCCAGGCATCCATGGCCCCTGAGCCGACCCTGCCACCCGTGCCCAGCCCCTCTGTGGCCCCTTGTGTGGCTGACAGCCTGCTGGCCAGCTCCGACGCCGCCCTCTCGGCCTCCATGGCCAGCCTGCTGGAGGACCTCAGCCATATCGAGGGCCTGAGCCAGGCCCCCCAGCCCTTGGTGGACGAGGGGCCCCCAGGCCGCCCCACCGGGGGATCCCCACCCAGCCTGGGTGCCTTGGACCTGCTGGGCCCGGCCACTGGCTGTCTGCTGGACGATGAGCTTGAGGGCCTGTTTGAGGACATTGACACCTCTATGTATGACAGTGAACTTTGGGCACCAGCCTCCGAGGCCCTCAAACCTGGCCCTGAGGATGGACCTGGCAAGGAGGAGGCTCTGGAGCTGGATGAAGCCGAGTTGGACTACCTCCTGGACGTGTTGGTGGGCACACAGGCCCTGGAGCGGCCGCCGGGTCCGGGGCGCTGACGCCCACAGCAGGGATGGTAGTCTGGTGTCCCAACTGAGCCTCGTGGCCAGACCAGCTCTCCTCTGAAAGACATAGCTGGCTTCCCTAGAACAGAGAGAGAGGGGCTTTGGAGAGAAGAATCCAGTCCTGAGTAACTCCACCTCTGTCCTCTAGTCTAGGACTTGTGAGGGGAGGCTGGGGGAGACTGGGATTGGCTGTGGGGATGGGAGGACAGGGCCTGGTGGTTGGAATGTGATTTGGACCAGGGTCTGTGCTGGACTGAAACCCCAGGGGCTGGAGCCTGGGAGTCTTTTCCCTGATGTGGGAAGAGACCACACCATTTTGTGGAAATTAAAACTAGTCCTGGGAAATTTCAAGTCTATGTGCTTTGTATCTGGACTAAGGGCGACATAGTAACTTCCAGCATTTAGTGAGCAGGGAACTGGGCACCTGGCACAGTGCTAACCCTTGCCAGCCCCCGAACAAGATGGGCGTGATTACTATCCCCATTTGACAGCCCAGAAACCTGAAGCTCCAAGGGGTCATCCCTTGAGGACATGGGTTTCAGACCATGAACTTCACTGCTTTATATTGGTCTGAGAAGCAGATGGATTAGCTCTAGTAATTGGAGAAAACTCCCCAGAAGTACTCAGCCAGGTTTCCCTGGTGTGCCCAGTGGGTACATAATGGGGGGGGCGGGGGTGAGCCAGGCCACTTGAATCTTCCTCTGTGTCTTGGGGCTGGGGGCAAAAGGGAGCTTTCAGAATGAGCCAGAAAGAAAAGCCCAAAGCTGGAGGCTGGACAGAGTCTCCCAAAAGAGCATGGAGAGCTAGCTCTCCAGGAAAATGGGGAAAGACAAGGAGACTCCAGCAAGTTTATTAAAAAAAAAAAAAAAAAAAAAAGGAAAAAAAATCCCCCCGGGGCCTCAAATCCGCATTTGGGCAGAGGATAGGGCAACTTGGAGAGGGGCTGCGAAATAAAGCCACCCGGTTTAGTGGCTTGACAGCAAGACAGGCAGTCCTGCTTTCCTTCTAGAAGAAACCCAGGCCCCCGTGATCCGGGGCCACCTGCCCGACTGCTTATGTGATCGGGCTGGCCTGAGCGCCGAGTGTCTGTGCCGCCCCCGCTGTCCAGCCGCATTCCTGGCCGGGCTGGGAGGGGCCGCACACTCAGAGGCCTGGCACGGGACCCAGGCGGCGTCCTTCCTGGCGGCCGTGGGGGCAGGGCAGCGCCCGGGGTGCGGCGGAGGGGAGGAGCACAGTGAAAGCCGCGGGGGGCGGGGGGTGGAGGCAGGGCGGGGGGTGAGGGCCGGGAAGAGCAGAGGGCCGGACGGTGAACTGCCAGGCCCACTGGGCCTCGAGTGGGGAAGACGCCAGCGAGGGAACATCAAATCGTTGGGCCCCAGGGCCTACCCTCCGGCCGGAAGCTCCAGGGAGGCTGAAGCTGGGGTGGAACTGCGGGAGGCGGGCAGCTTCGGGCCAGAAGAGATGCCTCTGCCTCTCTTGGGCCGGGAAGGGGCGGGCAAAGCGGAGCTTCTTGGAGGAGGAGAGGAAGTCGTGCCCATTTCTGGAAGTGGCTGAGGCGGCCCACCGAGGCGGAGTGGAAATGGCCCGAAGAGAGCTGGGGCGGTGGCTGAGGGTCTTCCGGGTGCCTGACTCCAACACCTGGTGACTTCAACTCCCGGGCAGTGGGACTCAGACTCGGTTTTGACCCGAACCCAGACCTTGGGAGTTCGGGTGTTGGGCTCAGCAATGCCCTCTGGTGCTCAGTCTGAGGTTCTGAGATGCCACTGCCTTAGGTTCCCTTGAGGTCTGTCCAGTGGTCAAGGAGTCCCCCAGTGTGGGGTCAGCAATGTGCTCTGTTTACGACACTCTGGGAGCCTGTTTTTGATGTCTCTGTGTGCCAAATTGGGGGATAATCTGTGATACATGCTGGTGCAGACAGCCTACCCATCTGTCAACGATGCTCCCATCTGCCCCGGTGCCTGCTTGGCCAGCGATGCCCCTTCTCCCCAGAGCCTCTGCAGACAGTTGCACAGGTTGTGCACTAAACATAAATTCCATATTTAAGGGGCTACCGTGCATGTTTCAGGCATTTACATATTTACTACAACAGTTTCCCAGCAGATGGAGGTCAAATGCCTTGGGGAAGGGGCAGGTCTTTTGCATAAAAGCACCATATGGGCTAGATCAGTCAGTACTAGTCTCTTTCCTCTGGTACCCTCAGGTTTATGAGCAGCTCAAGCCTGAGGGCCTACCTGACTCTCCCCTCATCTGATCCCAGATGATTGTGCAGGCTCCCTGGCTCAAGTGTGCCCCTCCGCCCTCAGGCTCAACCCCAAGAGGCCACAGGTCCTCAGCCAGCAGATTCCAGGGCCCACACCATTCCTAGCTGAGCCACCAGCCCTGGCACTGGTTTTCCACAGAGCCTCTGTGTGCTCCCACCAGGACACTCCCCAGGCTGGCTCCCCTCCAGGGACTTTCACGGGGACCCCCTCCCATGACACACACATCCTCTCCCCTTGGACACCTGGGAGAGCTGTCCTCCTCCTTCCCTCCTTCCCTTCATTCCTTCTCTCATTCAGCAAAGATTTATGAGTAACAACTGTGTGCCTGGCCCGAAGTAAAAGGCAAACCATGTCTGTCCTCTGCTCTGGACCCTCCGAATTTATCTCAGTCCTCTGAGCTTTGAACAACTCTGTCCCTTCCAAGCCTTGCCTTCCACCTCTGTCCCATTCACACACTGAGCGAATCCTTATGGAGCACCTACAATGCTGGCCAGGGAAATCCGATGATGCTTAGTCAATGATTATTGACCCAATGAGACTTTGAGCAGATGTGATGCTTGAAAGCCAGACCACCTACCTTTGAAACTTTGCTTTGCTGTTCTGCAGCTGTGTGACCCCAGGAGAGGCACTTCACCTCTCTGGGCCTCGGGAGCTCATCTGTAAAGTGGAACAGCAACAGTGCCCAGCTCCAAGGGCTGTGGTTCCGGGGAGGGGGCTGTCCCAGGCAGAGGGAAGAGCACAAGCAAGGGCTGGGATGAGAGGGACCTCACAACATTTTCAGGGATCTGGAAGCTATGGGTTTGGCTGGAAAGAGGGAGGAGAAGTGAGGCAAATCATGGGGCTGGAGGGGTCTGCAGGGGGCCAGTGCACAAAAGGCCCTGGGTGAAGGACGTTACTGCTAAGGCACGAGGGAGTCAGGAAGTGCAGGGATCCCTCTGGCTGCCACGTGGATGTGGTGGCTCAGAGATGAGACTGAAGGCTGGGAGCCTTGAGGGGAGGCTGGGAAGGGACATCACACCCCTGGCAGGGTGGTTGGGAGGACGGGGAGAGGCGCTTAGCAAGCCAGGAGGACAGGTTCTGGAATTGATGAGACTCGATGGGGCAGGGGCCTAGGATGAGGTCCAGGGTTCTAACCAGGGAACTGGGGTTGGGGGAGACTGTGGGGCTGCCCTGGGATGGTGACTGGGGGGACAAGCAGGTCTGGGGTTGATGCTAAAGCCAGAGAGGGACACAGGGGGTGCAAGAGGCTTGGGGAGAGGGAACCAGGAGAAGGCATCCAGATTGCTGGGCCAGTGGGATTGGAGCTTGGTAAGGGAGGGTAGGAGGCTGGAGCAGGTAGAGAGGATGGGAGGGAAGAATGGAGAGATCAGCTGCTCTGTTGGGGACCCAGCTGCCACTTGGCTCCTAGTGGGTGGGAGAGGGTTGTCCCTAAAGATAAGCTTCGATACCACTCCCCTACCACCCCCCTCCCACCCCGTCCCACAGGATGTCCTGTGTTTACTGAGGTGACTTTGGCCGGAACCGGGATACTGGTGCCACCCCCTAAACTCAACTTCCCATGGCCACACCCCCCTGGGGGAGGGAAAGCAAGAGAACGCAGAGCGACAGAGAAAGAGAGAGACAGAGACAAGGAATGAGGACAGAGAGTGGAACAGAGTGGTAGAGAGACACACGCCCTTCATGACAAAGAAGCTTCCTTTACCCGCTGAAGGGTGACCACAAAACACAGCCAACAGGGCAAAACCCAGTCTTTGATGCACCACCTGCCCAGCAGCCTTGCATGAATGCCTATGTATCTTTCAGGTGCTGGCTTAAATGCCACTTCCTCCAGGAAGCCCTCCCTGCCCTTTCCGATAGTCCCAGAGTGCAAGGCTCCTCTTGCTGGCCTATATCTGTCCCTCATACTCCTTAAGTCAGTGTGAATTATATACTCATTTCACTGAGCACTTCTTGAATTCCTGCCCCCATACCGCACCCCCCCCCCCAAGCTCACAAGCTGTGAGCCTTGTGAGGCCGCAGTCATGGTCACTTCCATGATAAAACCCAGGGATGGATAAAGAAGAGGTGTCTGCAAATAGCTGCTGAATAAATGTATAAAATAGGAGGAGATATAAGCAAGGCGCATATTTGGCCCTGGGGACGCAGCCATTAACAAGGAGTCAGCTCTCAACTTTTAGAAATTTCACATGTGCTGAGCTCTCTCTGGATTCAGGTCCTGTGCACAGGCTATTCCCTCTGCCCATAAAACTGTTCTCTACATTCTCTTGCCTGGTTCCTGTGGGTCATCCAAGTCTCAGTTCACATTTCTCCTCCTCCAGGAAGCCTTCCCTGACCTCCCTTGCAAGGCTGGAGCAGGCACGTTTCCTGGGCTCTCCCATCAAGGCCCTGACATTTCTGACCACGACTCTCTCATCACAATCGTCACCATTCTGGGTCTATCTCCCTGTTAGACTATGAACTCCACAAAAACGGGCCCGGGCTGTCCAAGTCACACTGTGTCCTCGGCACCATCCAGCATAGGGTTGGACACCAAACCAGGTGCTCATGGACTGCTGACCTTGGATAAAGACCGTTGCCTTTCTCCCCTCTGGTACTTTGCCTGCATTTGCCCCTCTCCCTGGAAGCCCCTTCCTACACATTTTTTTTTTAACCTGGCTCCCTCCTTCTCAACCAATCAGTTTGACTTCACATGTCATGTCTTCCAGAAATCCTTCCCTGAGCCTGCCCCCCCAGGATAAATTTAGGTCTGTCAGTGTCCCCAGTGCCTGGCAAAGAGGCTGCGGCCAAGGGCTTGTGTTTGTTGAGTGAATAAACAAACACATAAATGGTTGAATGGATCAATGAGAGAGACTGAGAGAGTTCGCCAGGGTGAGGGTCTCCTCAGGCCCATCAGACGCCCTGATCACACTGTTTCTTGCACCCTTCCCATGAGAAGGGTTCTGGCAGGGACCTGGCCACACCCCAACCCTTGGTGGCTGCCAGGCCTGGAAGGCATTTCCCAGAGCTCAGCACATTCCTGCCTTCCCTGGCGGCTGAGAGTGGGCAGGGGGCATTTTGGAGAGAAGGGGGGAGGACCCTAGCACTCTGGGATCCTGCCAGCCTGCGCTTGGTCCCTGTGCCCTCGGGAGTAGGCCCCAAGCTCTCGGTGCAGGGTGGGGTACAGGTCCCCAGAGGGACTGGGGGGCTGGTGCAAGGAGCAAGGTTGACAACTGAGGTGAAGGCTTGGTGGCCGTGTCTGGCTCGACAATGGGACAGAAGCTGCTGACGCGTGCTTTGGGGGTAATCCCCAGTTTCATCCCAGGTCTGGCCCCAGGCCGGGACTCAGAGAGCTGGGAGCATCGGAGCCAGCGGCCGGGTGGGCGCAAAGGGCATGTGGGAATACTTGTGCTCCTTTTGCCGCCCCCCAGGGTCTGGTGAGTCAGGGCAGGCTGGGGTTGGGGGTCAGGGGATCAGGGTGAGGCCTGGTGGCCTTGGTTTGGGACTTGGGCAGGTCTGGCTTCAAAGCCTGTTGCTACCAGTGACTTGCTGCAGGCGACCTTGGGTGTCACTGTCTCTGAGCCTCCTTGTCTGTTACATGAAGAGGACAGAAGAGAGCTGCAGGGTCTTTGGGGCCCCGCAGAAGTGGGGTTGAACCCCAGCTCTACCACTTCCTGGCTGGGTAGCTAAATACTGGGCATAATGTGCTCACCTTGAACCCTGGATCCTGGGAGCAGAGCTCAGGGTGCCCAGTATAGTACTTAGCCCACGACAGATGTACCCCCAACATGGAAACTCCATGAAACAGAGAAGTGGGGCTCCTCCGTGGCCAGCCTCACTCAGGCCTAAAGATTCCCAGCGACAAGTCTAGCCAGACCCCTAATTTGTGTGAATAATAATGCAAAATTCTTAGAAGTGGCGCTCACTTGATGCCAGGCTCTTAGCCTCTTTTAATTCCTGTCATCTTTGCAGCAACCCCATGAGGTGGGCATTTTTATCATCCCTGTTTTAGAGATGAAGAAGAAGAGACCCAGGAAGATGCTGTCAGGCAGCCGGCAAGTGACTAGGCTAGGACTTGAATCCAAATGGACCGAAAGAGGGAGCGTTAGGACTTTATTTTAGGGGCCCCAGGAACCAGCAGGACCGTCCCTGGGTCTGGAACCAGGACATAATGCTAGTTGGGTGGTCAGCCTCCAGCCTCCAGCAGCAACGAGCAGGTCTCTGGAACAGAGGCTCCAGCAGAGGTCTCAGCCCAGGCCAGGGCAGCAGCTGTCTCTGTCCTCTGCCAGCCTAGGCTCCCCACCCGCTTCCCGGTGCATGTAGCTGGGAGAGGGGGGATGTTTGTTTCCCCACCACCCACTCCCTGGTGATGTCATGCCTCAACAGCCAATGGCTGGGGGTCTCCCCGCACTTCCCCCCTCCCCATTCCTTTTCCCCCCCAGCCTGGGCTGGGGCTGAGCAGACAGACCGGGAGCTCTCAAGGTGTCTGGAGACCCAGTGGTAAGAGATCTGCTGGTCTTACCCCATCCTTGGCAATGCCCGAGAAGCCGTGGGAATGAGACCTAGGGTCCTGGGAGGTGCTGGGAGGTGCGGGGAGGACACCTTGGGGGCTTCAGAGGTAGTATGGTAAAGGCACAGACTTCGGAGCCAGACCCTGGGTTCAAATCCCAAGATTCCTCTTTTATGGCTATGTGGTTTTGGGATTGATACCGCACCCTTTGTCCCTCTGCTATCCCACCTGTGAAATGGGCGGACGGAGGTCTCTTCACAGGGCTGGTGTGAGAGTAGATGAGTTGCTGCTTCCAGAGAGCTGGGGCAGGATGCCTAGGCTGGGGCCAGCTTTTTGGTGCTTAGAATAGAGTGCTGGGGATCTTGGTGGTAGGAGGCCAGTGCCTGAGCTGGATGTTGTCGCTCACCCAGAGTTCCCCTTGGGTAAGAGAGAAAGTCTGATGAGCAAGAGCTGGATATGAGACAGCCCACCTTCCAGCATACATTACTTGAGCACTTACTGTATACTGGCTGTATACTTTATACTGGCTCCGTTTCACAGATGAAACCGAGTCCCTGAATACCTTGCCCAGGTGTTCAGACATGAGATGTTCTGGAGCAGGGACGGACTGAGGCTGCTGCTAGGCCACTGTCCAAACAGAATGTCTAGGGGCCCAGACAAGTCAGGTTAACTCCCATTAACTGCTGAGGGCTCCCCATCATTGGCGATTGGGGAAACTGAGGCTCTGGATGGGGAGCGTTCTCATATGGGGTTGGCACCAGCCATGGGGAGAAGAGGGTGCCAATTCGGGATCCCTCAGCAGGCCCCGCTCAGCTGAAGGGCCCAGGGCCCAAATGACAGGCCCTCCCCCCAGCCTGCTCTGAGGGAAACCAGTGACATCTTAAATAGGACTCTCGGTCACATCTTCCTCAGGGAGGTATTCTGAGGATGTAATGAGCCAAGGTGGGCAAGGATCTTTGTGCATCGTAAGTACTCAAGAAATGGGGACTCAGGAAAATTCTGGAAGCTGAGGAATGTACGAGGACAGGGCCACAGGACCCACTCAAGAATAGCTGTGGGCATCTGGAGGGTCCTGCCTGACCTTCAGTTACCAGGGGAACCCCTTTAGAAGATCTTCCCCTAATACAGTCAGGGACCACCAGGAACCTTCCCCCACTTGTCCTTCTCCCATCCGTCCCACCTAAAGGGATGGGCAGAGCTGGGAACAGAGAGTGCCCGGGGTGTATTTGGGGGGGGCTTCCTTCCGAAGCCACCCCTACCCCACCCCAGGAGCTGGGTATATGGTTCAGGAAGGGCACAGATGGGCTAAATATAACCTGGGCTGGGCAGGGAGGAGGGCACTCTCTCTTGCTCCCGCCCTGGTTAAGCTTCCTGTGCCAGCCTTTGGGTGTGACCCTTGCTGCCCTGGCCTGAGATGGGGAGCTGGCAGGCCAGGAGAGCCTCCCTTCCATCTCCACTACCTCCTACAAGTATCAGGCTCTCCCACCTCCTGCTCAGGATGCTATGTAATGTCAGGGATTCAGTTTTTCAGACCTGACTCTGTCACTGTGGTGTCTTTTTTTTTTTTCTTTTTATTAAGATTTCATTTATTTATTTGACAAATAGAGATCACAAGTAGGCAGAGAAGCAGGCAGAAAGAGAGAGAGGAGGAAGCAGGCTCCCCGATTAGCAGAGAGCCCAATGTGGGACTAGATCCCAAGACCCTGAGATCATGACCTGAGCCAAAGGCAGAGGCTTTAACCCACTGAGCCACTCAGGCACCCCTGCCACTGTGGTGTCTTAACCCTCATTTATTCATCAGTAAAATGGGGTATCAAGGCCACATCTATAAAGTGCCTGCCCAGCCCATGGTTGGCCGAGGACTTACCTTTAAACATTCCTGTTTGGGGCACCCTCAATCCCCACCTCCCTTCCCAGCCCAGCCCCTCCCCCAGTTCTTTAGCTACTTGGGGCTTCTCCAGTGCTCAGAGCCACCAATGAAAGTTCAGGTCCAGAGTTGGGGTCAAGGGCAGGGGCTTGGGTGTGTGACTCCAGACAGGTCACTTCCCTTCTCTCAGACTCAGTTTCCAACCCTAAAACAATCACCATATTCAGGGTGATTCAGAGACCTAGGGGGTTCCTCACTGGGGCTAGTCTGTAGGAAATGCCACAGATATGGGACCTGGAGCAGCTGCGGTCTCAGAGGAGAGGTTGGGGAAGGCCACAGAGACCAGGACTCCTAGGAGGGCCAGAAAGAAGCCCTCTGCTACTGTGGGGTCCCTGCCAGTGGAGTGGGTACAGCTAGACCATTGAGGGGTCCCTGTGTCCTCTATCCTGGCCAGTGGTGGGCTATGAAGGGCCATTGTGCGGCTGGGGGTGGGTGGGCAGGGGCGGAATGTGACTGGGCACAGCAGATGGGCCATTGTTTGAGGGAATGTGCCGCGTGAGGCCTGACCTTTCCTGGTAGAGTGGGGGTTGGAGGTTTGGCATGCCAGGTGGGGGCTGGGAGGACAAGGCCAGAGTCGGCCTGGGGAGGGGATATGGAGAGACAGTATCCATGCCCTTTTCCCCAGAAAGGCCTGTTGGGGAAGAGGCATGGGAATCCCAGTTCTGCCTCCTTCTCACTGGGCTGTGTGACTTTATGCGAGATTCTTGGCCTCTCTGAGGAGCTGTGGGTTTTCCACAGGGAGGAGGTAGAGCACAGGACTGACAAAGAATAACCGCTCAGTACCCATTAGTTACCATCACCTGTAGAAAAGTCTGGAATTCTCAGATAAGTTCAAATCCTGGTTTAGCCACTCGTGACCATTTGTGGTTGTCCTTCTCCCAGCCTCAGGTGTCTTCTCTGTAATGGGCTCGAAAACTCTCTTGACCTCACAAGAGTGTTCTGAGGTTTAGGGGCAATGAATGACCCCTGTGGGACATTTGTCACAAGATCAGGACCACAGAAAGTGCTCAGTAATAATAATAAGGCTTCAGAAGCCCCTCCACGTACCCAGCATTTTGTATTTACCCACTTCTTTGACGTAGTAGGTGCTCATCTCCCCATTTAACAGATGTGGAAGCTGAGGCCCAGAGAGGTGAGGTGATTGGCCCACAGGGAGGACAGGGGAGTGGTTAGGATTGTTTTATGGTGAATTTGGCTCTCTCGGTCGACCCAGGTGGCTGGCACAGGGGCTCTACTCTCAGGCAGTCCTAGGAGTCAGCTCGGGCTTTACTTTACTGTTTGTTGGCCAATAAAGGTCTTCTAGGCCTCAGTATCCACCCCCCCCACCCCCCCCACCCCCCCCCCCCCCCCCCCACCCCCGCCACTGTGGGGATGGGATCCTGACAGAGCGCAGGAAGCATCCGGCACTCAGCAAGCAATGGGTGGGGTTAGCTGATGGTAATGCTCACATTCTTCTTCTCAGAGCCCGGGACCCAGGAGGCCCAAGGAGCTGGCCGTGACCCTGAGGTGAGCATTGGCCGTTGCCACATGCCCCCCCACCGCTCCCACCAACCCCTCCCCGGCTTGCTTGGAGCCTCATGCCCTGGTCTCTTCCTGACAGGTAGCAAGACCCCAGAGGAAGGGCGTGAGCCCCGCAGACGACTGTGCCTGTGCTACACCCCAGGCTGGGCTCCTGTTAGGCGGGGGTGCCTGTGCCCAGGCAGTGGTGAGAGGAAGGGGTGGGGGGCCCTTCTCCTGTTCTGATATTTGTCTTGGCCTCTCCCTCCACACCTGGCTTCCTCCTTGCCACTCTTCTGGCCTCAAGCCTCCCTCCCTGTCCCCCACAGGCTCAGAGGCAGCTGCTCCATGCAGAGCTAAAGCTGGTTCTGCAGCAGAAGGGAGAGAGGAAGCAGGAGCCTGGGGCTTGGGTGACTCCCAGCTGTGCCATGGAGGCCAGGAGCCGGAGTGCTGAGGTGAGCACCCACATGCCCTGCAAGGGGAACTTGGGGGCGGGGGGTGGGTAGGGGGCACAGACTGAGGCAGCAAGAAGACACTTTCTGGTTTCTCTGTGCCTCAGTCTCCCCATCTGTGAAATAGAAATAGCGACAGTGCCTATTTTATAGGTCACCGGGAGGAAAAGAATTTGAACATATGGAAAGTGCTTAGCACAGTGCCTGGTACAAACTGAGAGTCCAAGCAGCGAATTCATTGGGGACATAACAGAGTTATATTAATAATGAGCTGAAGAAAATTGGGCAGAAACTTTTTGTTGGAAGAGGCAGGCTGCTATGGGGGTTAAATACATCAGCTTTGAGCTCCTGGGCTTAAATGCCAACCCCCCACTTTGGTTGTGCAGCTCCAAACAGGAGACCTGACCTCTCAAACCCTGTTTTCCCATTGGTGAAATGGGACAACGGTCGCTGTTATGGCGCTAGAGGACCCGCATTGACCACTTCTTACAGGATGCAAGGCACAGAGCGGGTCTATTTTCCCGGAGCCAAGCTGAGGCTGAGGGGTGGCAGGCCAGGGGGAAGGCCAAGGAGGTCACTGCCTCCAGGATGGCCTATGGGCTCCGAGGTCACAGACGGGGTTTAAGCCCAGCTGCTTAACTTTGCTGTGTGGCATTAGGCAAATCACTCCGCTTCTCTTTACCTTTGTGTCTGTCGGTGCTGTGGGGAGGATGAAATGAGACGCTGTAGGTAAAATGCTTAGCCCAGGGCTTTGGGGAGGTGGTCATGTTCCTGCTGTTCCCAGCTGCCTCTACAACTCTTCTCACCTCCTCTCAACATGCTCCTCCCAGCCCTCTAGTCCCAGGGCCAGGGCCAGCCTCGACCGGCTGCCCTAACCCTCTCCAAGCCCTGGGCTCAACTCCAATCTACTCAGTCCCGATACCCCGCCCATTACAGCATCCTCAGATCCCTGTTGCTTCAGGTCTCAGCTCACACGGACTCCTTCCGTAAACCCATGTCACCCATGGGCCCAGAGAGGGCAAAGTTCTCCTCCAGAAACACACAGCAGATTGAGTTCCTAGACCGTTGTGGAACTGGGGTCTCTCACGGCCTTTTCTAAATCCCGGATGTGAATCGCGACGGGCGCTGCTGGGCCAGGGCCAGGACAGCACCATATACAGTGAATACCAGGAATGCCACGTCTGCTGGTCCACTACTCATCACCCACGCACCCTTCTTCTTCACTGGATTCCCTCTCCCAAAGGCGTTATGCAGGTCTTGGGGTCACAGAGTCCACAATAGGGCATAGTCTCACACGCGTTCTGGCCTCGGAAGAGCCCAATCTCACCCTCCCCTCCATCCTGCACCACTTAAAGACCCAGCGCTTTCCTCGGAAGCCCATCCTCACCCCACCCCTTGCTGGGCTGTTTTTAAAGCCTTTTTCCTTATCTCAGTCCCACCCTTCGACTATGGATCCCCGCCTTACCTTCCCGTATTACTCTCTTGCCACACCCCTCTCAGATTTTTGGCCCCTCCTCTGTGGCCTGAGCTCTACCTGCGACTGCGGTCTGTTCACAAGCCCCGCCCCCGAACTGGTCCCGCCCCTGAAGACAGAGCCCGCCCTATCATGCCCTCCCCTCTCGCACACCCACCGCTCCCTCGCCTCCCTACTCCGCTTCTGGTCTATAACTCCGCCCCTTCCACCAGGACCCCAGGGCTCCCGCCGACAGCAGTGGGCCGAGCTGTTGGGCCTTGCCGCAGGTGTGAGAGAGCAGGCGGCCCTCGCGCTTCCTTAAAGGGAAGATGTCGGAGTGGGTGGGCCCGCACGGCCGGCCGGAGCCGCGCTCAGGGTCGTGTAACTGGAGGGCCGTTTTAAGAGCCGCTTTTAAGCGGGATGCCGGACTCTGGGCGAGGTCCGGCCCCAGCGCCCCATGGCGACCCCTCGCTGCCCTCCGTAGGAGCTGAGGCGGGCGGAGTTGGTGGAGATCATCGTGGAGACCGAGGCGCAGACCGGGGTCAGCGGCATCAACGTAGCAGGCGGCGGCAAGGAGGGAATCTTTGTCCGCGAGCTTCGGGAGGACTCGCCCGCGGCCAGGAGCCTCAGCCTGCAGGAAGGTGGGCGGGCCGGGAGCGTGCAGCGGGGCCTTTCCGAGGTGGCCGGGTTAGGAGTGCGCCCCAGGTCCCGGGCGTGGCCTGCTCCCAGGAGGCGGGGAGAGTGGCTTGGGGCGGGGCTTTGTGTGTCCGCCTGGCAGTGGCTAAGAGCGGGCTCTGGAGGCTCATAGTGTCGGTTTGACTTTGAGATCTGCAGCTAGCTTGTGATCTTCTGTGCCTTGGGTTTTCCATCTCGAAAATGGGAATAATTCTAGTACTCACCTCGCAGGGTTATTACGTGGATCAAGTGAGTCAGTAGTTGAAAATGCTTAGCGCATAGCTAAGTGGCACACAATAAGCACCGTGTAAGCACTAGTTATTATTTTTGTTGTTGGGCCTGGAGAAAAGAGGTGGAGTTATCTTGGAGGGAGTCTTAGTAAGGGATATTTTAAGTGACATGGATGAGGCCGATGTGATTTATTCATGCAACAACTATTTACTAAGTGCCTTCTATTTCCAGATACGATTCTAGGTGCTTGGGCTACTACAGTGAACAAAACAGAACACACTCTCTGCATTTATGCTTATTTTCTAGAAGGGAGAGATATATTTGACCAAAATATGTAAAACACATAGTAAACTAGAAGGCATTGTGTGCTGTGCATGCCTGTAGGACAGTTGTATTTTTAAATAGGGTGAACCAGGAAGGGAGGAAAGGCCTGGTGGAGGGAAGGGAGTGAGTTGTGTGGCCATCTGGTTTTCAGAGGGCTTCATAGGCCATGGTGAGAATTTTGACTTTTAATCTGGGAAGGTTTGAGTGGGACAGCACAGAACTCCCTGCTTGTGCATGTACTCTCTTTCAAACAAATAAAATCTTTTAAAAGTTTATATTTTTATATTTTTATTTTTTTTAAATTTTTTTTTTTTTAAGATTTTATTTATTTATTTTACAGAGAGAAATCACAAGTAGATGGAGAGGCAGGCAGAGAGAGAGGGAAGCAGGCTCTCCGCTGAGCAGAGAGCCCGATGCGGGACTCGATCCCAGGACTCTGAAATCATGACCCGAGCCGAAGGCAGCGGCTTAACCCACTGAGCCACCCAGGCGCCCCTATATTTTTATTTTTAAAGATTTTTATTTATTTGACACAGAAGAGAAAGCACAGGCAGGAGGAGCAGCAGGCAGAGGGAGAGGGAGAAGCAAACTCCCCAATGAGCAGGGAGCTGGGTATAGGGCTCAATCCCAGAACCCTGGGATCATGACCCGAGCCAAAGGCAGCTGCTTAAGGCAGCTAAAGGCAGGTGCCCATCTGAGCCACCCAGGCACCCTAAGACTTTTTTTTTTTTTCTTTTAACTTTATTTGAGAGAGTGAGAACTAGCAGGGGTGGGGGGGCAGAGGAAGAGGGAGAAGCAGATTCCCCACTAGTCAGAGAGCCTGATGTGGACTCTATCCCAGGATCCTGGGATCATGACCTGAGCCAAAAGCAGATGCTTAACCAACTGAGCCACCCAAGTGCCCCAAGATAACTTTAAATAAATAAATAAATAAGTACACACACACACACACACACACACACACACAGAGGCTACTCTGATTATCCAGGTAAGACATGGTGATGTTCAGAGACAAAACAGTGTTAATGGGCATGAAGAGAAAGGTTTGGATTCTGAATCTATTTTATTTATTTATTTATTTATTTATTTTTCTGGATATATATATATATTTTTAAAAGATTTTATTTATTTATTTGACAGATCACAAGTAGGCAGAGAGGCAGACAAAGAGTGAGAGAGGAGGAAGCAGGCTCCCCGATAAGCAGAGAGCCTGATGCAGAACCCTGGGATCATGACCTGAGCCGAAGGCAGAGGCTTTAACCCACTGAGCTACCCAGGCGCCCCTTTCTGGATATATTTTAAAGGAGGAGCCTTCAGGACTGGATATGGGGTGTGATGAAAAGAGAAGGGTCAAGGATGTGTCCAGGGATTTTTTTTTTTTTTAATATATATTATTTATTTATTTGAGAGAGAGAGAGAACGAGAGTGAGCACTAGCAGGTAGAAGAGCAGAGGGAGAGGGAGAAGCAGGCTTCCTGCTGAGCAGAGAACCCAATGTGGGGCTCGATCCCAGGACCCTGGGATCATGACCTGAGCTGAAGGCAGACACTTAACCAACTGAGCCACCCAGGCGTCCCTGTCCAGGGATTCTTAACCTGAGATTGGAGTTGCTAGTTCCACAAATGGGCAACTGGGGCTGGAGCTTGTTTGGAGTAAGGCCAGAACAGTCTGGATCTGTCAAGTGAAGGATATCTGTTGGATGCCATGGTGAAGCTGTGGAGGGGGAAGTGGATGTATGAGTCTAGAATGGAGGGGAGAGTGCTGGACTAGAGAAATAGACTTGGGATTTGTCAGCCCATTTATGGTCTGGGTGACCCAGATTAGGTCACTCCTAATCTGGGTGAGCTTCCTAAAGGGGTGAATATAGCATGGAGATAGAGATGAGAAGGGGCCCAAGGCCTGAGCTCTGGGACAGTGTGTCATTAAGAGATCCAGGAGGTGGGAGGCTGAGAAGAAACCTCCAGGAGGTTCTAGAGGGTGTGTCTTACCCTGGAACCCAAGCCAGACAAATGAATGAAGGAGAGTGATGTTAGGTCGAAGGCTGTGAGGTCCCCTCAAATGAAGTCTGGGACTTGATCACTGGGCTTAGCTATACAGATGTATGGGACCTTGAGAGGGGACATTCAAGGTTCTGGAAATGGGTGTCAGAAGTGTGATTGGAGCCATGGAAAGTGATGCAGCTAGACGACTCCGTGCATTTGCCGTGAAGGTGAACAGATAAATAGAGCAGGAGCTCCAGGAATGAGGTCAAGACAACTTTTCCTATGGGGCAAATAATGGTATGTTGTATGCAGATGGGGATAACATAGAAGAAAGGGACAAATTGGTGATGTGGGGAGAGAAGGGAGAACTGCTGAGAAGGTAGTGGAAAGGCTGACCTGAGTTGGAAGTGGGGATGGTTCATCCTTAGAAATAGGTGGAGAGTGGAGTGAATAGCCACAGGAACTGGGGGGTGAGTAATGGCGTGGGGAGAGAAGGGAGAACTGCTGGAGGATGTCCCTGAGAAGGTAGTGGAAAGGCTGACCTGAGTTGGAAGTGAGGATGGTTCATCCTTAGAAATAGGTGGACAGTGGAGTGAATAGCCACAGGAACTGGGGGGTGAGTAATGGCGTGGAAGATTCTGGAAGTTCTGATTCTGTCCTCTCAGTAAAGGAACCAAAGTCAGTGTCTTATAATGTGAGAATAGGGGAGTGCATGAGTGGCTCCACTGGCTAAATTTCTGCCTTGGGGTCAGGTCATGATCCCAGAGTTTTGAGATTGAGCCCTGGGTCCAGCTCCCTGGTCAGCAGGGACTCTGTTTCTCCCTTTCCCTCTGCCCCTCTGCCCACTTACTTGTGTGCTTTCTCGCTCTCTTAAATAAATGAACAAAATCTTTAAAAAATAAAATAAAATAAAATAAAATAAAATGTGAGAATGGGGAGGGTGCCTGGATGGCTCAGTCCTCTGGACAGGGTGGGAGGGGTCTGTCTTCCACTCAGGTCATGATCCCAGCATCCTACGATCAAGGGGCTCCCTGCCCAACGGAGCGCCTGTTTTTCCTTCTCCTCCCTGCTTGTTCTCTCTGTTGCTATCTCTGTCTCTCTCTCAAATAAATAAATAAAATCTTTATAAAAAATGAAGTAAAATGTGAGAATGGGGGAGGGAAGTGGAAAGGCAATGGGCGTGGCTTGGATGGGAGGAGATTTGTTTGGCTGGGGCGGGGCTAAGGCCATGGGGCGGGGCTTCACTGGAGACTGTTCGGGATCTCAAACTGGGAGGACTTCGCTCAGGGTGGGGGCAGGGAGGATAGGCGGGGCCAAGGTTTGGGGCCCACCAGCCTTGCGGAGGTCGCTCCAGGGAAGTGGGTGGAACCAGGCCTAGGTGGAGCCAGCAGATGCCCACGCCCTGCCCACCTCCACCTTGCCTACAGGAGACCAACTACTGAGCGCCCGTGTATTCTTCGAGAACTTCAAGTACGAGGACGCACTACGTCTGCTGCAATGTGCCGAGCCTTACAAGGTCTCCTTCTGCTTGAAGCGCACTGTGCCCACCGGGGACCTGGCTCTGCGGCCTGGCACCGTGGCCGGCTACGAGATCAAGGGCCCACGGGCCAAGGTGGCCAAGCTGGTACGCGTGCTTAGCCCGGCGCCGGCTCTGGACTGCCCCAGCGATCCAGTCTCTGCGCCCTGAGCCCTACTCTTCCACACCGTGGCCGTCTTATCACTAACCCAACGCTAATCCCACCCTCGCCTTCTGTTCTCTACCCCTAAACTCCTTCCTGGGGAGGGGGACCCACCTATCTTAGACCAGGGCCTTTATCCACTTTGGAGAGCTATTAGCTCTAGGCTTGCCAGTAGTCCTGAACCAGGGGACTCCAAACCAGCAAGGCCAGTTCAAGCCTGAGTGCTGCTCACTTAACTGCTGAGTGACCCTGGACCAGTTTCTTTCCCTTTCTGGGCCTCAGTTTCCCCATCTCTAGAATGAGGGTATTGGGGAAAATCCTGGATGAGGACCTGGCAGTCTTGGGTCCCAGTTCCTACACTCCTGTTGACTCATTGTCAGCTGCTAAATGAATGTCTGTGCCTTACAGGGGCAGTAATTGCGAAATGACAGGAAGGAAGAGGGGCTGGTGTTTTGGGGACAAGATGCTTCATCCAACACATCCCCACCCTGGTGCAATGCCAGATGGGGTTCCCCCATCTTCCCCGAGCCTCTCACTGTCCCACCGCCTCCCGCATCTCTCCTCTCTCCCCAGAACATCCAGAGTCTGTC
The DNA here is from genome assembly GCF_964662115.1 of Mustela nivalis. NCBI lineage: Eukaryota > Metazoa > Chordata > Mammalia > Carnivora > Mustelidae > Mustela > Mustela nivalis. The sequence continues at coordinate 45,433,858 of NC_139037.1, read as the reverse complement.
CCCTGTGAAGAAGAAGAAGATGGTGATGCCCGGGGCCCTGGGGGCCCCTGCAGACCTGGCCCCTGTTGACGTCGAATTCTCCTTCCCCAAGTTCTCCCGTCTGCGTCGGGGCCTCAAAGCCGAGGCTCCCAAGGGTCCCGTCCCAGCTGCCCCAGCCCGCCGGCGCCTCCAGCTGCCTCGGCTGCGCGTCCGAGAAGTGGCAGAAGAGGCCCAGGCAGCCCGGCTGGCCGCTGCTGCTCCTCCCCCAAGGAAAGCCAAAGTGGAGGCTGAGGTGGCAGCAGGAGCCCGTTTCACAGCCCCCCAGGTGGAGCTGGTTGGGCCCCGGCTGCCAGGCTCCGAGGTGGGTGTCCCCCAGGTCTCAGCCCCCAAGGGGCTGGGAGAGGTGGCCCTCCACCTGCCAAGCCTTGGACTAGGAGCCCCTGCTGCCCCTGCTGTGGAGCCTGTGGCCCTAGGGATCCAGGTCCCCCAAGTAGAGCTGCCCACCTTGCCATCGCTCCCCACTCTGCCTACACTTCCCTGCTTGGAGACCCGGGAAGGGGCTGCGGCCGTGACGGTGCCCACTCTGGATGTGGCAGCACCTGCCGTAGGGGTGGACCTGGCCTTGCCAGGTGTGGAGGTGGAGGCCCGAGGAGAGGTGCCTGAGGTGGCCCTGAAGATGCCCCGCCTCAGTTTCCCCCGATTCGGGACTCGAGCAAAGGAAGTCGCCGAGGCCAAGGTGGTCAAGGGCAGCCCCGAGGCCAGGGTGAAGGGGCCCAAACTTCGGATGCCCACCTTTGGGCTTTCACTCCTGGAGCCCCGGCCGGCTGCTGCCGAAACTGCTGTCGAGAGCAAGCTGAAGCTGCCCACCATCAAGATGCCCTCGTTTGGCCTTGGGGTCTCGGCCCCTGAGGTCAAGGTGCCCAAAGGGCCTGAGGTGAAGCTCCCGAAGGTGCCAGAGATGGCCGTGCCAGAAGTGCGGCTCCCCGACGTTCAGCTCCCCAAAGTCCCCGAGATGAAGCTCCCCGAGATGAAGCTCCCGAAGGTGCCAGAGATGGCCGTGCCAGAGGTGCAGCTACCCGACGTTCAGCTCCCCAAAGTCCCCGAGATGAAGCTCCCCGAGATGAAGCTCCCGAAGGTGCCAGAGATGGCTGTGCCCGAGGTACGGCTCCCTGACGTTCAGCTCCCCAAAGTCCCCGAGATGAAGCTCCCCGAGATGAAGCTCCCGAAGGTGCCAGAGATGGCCGTGCCTGAGGTGCGGCTCCCCGAAGTGCAGCTCCCCAAAGTCCCTGAGATGAAGCTCCCCGAGATGAAGCTCCCGAAGGTGCCAGAGATGGCCGTGCCCGAGGTGCGGCTCCCTGACGTTCAGCTCCCCAAAGTCCCCGAGATGAAGCTCCCTGAGATGAAGCTCCCGAAGGTGCCAGAGATGGCCGTGCCAGATGTGCAACTCCCAGAGGTGGGGCTTCCCAAAGTGTCAGAGATGAAGCTCCCGAAGGTGCCGGAGATGGCCGTCCCCGAGGTGCGGCTCCCCGATGTGCAGCTGCCAAAAGTCCCTGAGATGAAGCTCCCCGAGATGAAGCTCCCAGAGATGAAACTGCCAGAGATAAAACTCCCCAAGGTGCCCGAGATGGCTGTGCCTGACGTCCACCTCCCAGAGGTGCAGCTGCCAAAGGTGTCAGAGATACGACTGCCAGAAATGCAGGTGCCCAAGGTCCCAGAGGTGCATCTTCTGAAGGCGCCCGAGGTGAAGCTGCCCAAGGCTCCGGAGGTGCAGCTAAAAGCCGAACAGGCAGAGGCGATGGAATTTGGTTTCAAGATGCCCAAGATGACCATGCCCAAGCTAGGGAGGGCAGAGTCTCCATCGCGAGGCAAGGCAGGCGAGGCAGGGGCTGAGGTCTCTGGGAAGCGGGTGACACTGCCCTGTCTGCAGCCAGAGGTAGGTCCCGAGGCTCGTGTGGGTGTCTCCACTCTCACACTGCCCTCCGTGGAGCTAGACCTGCCGAGGGCCCTCAGCCTGGAGGGGCAGGTCCCAGCAGCTGAAGTGGGCAAGGTGGAGCGGGCAGAGGGCCCTGGGGTGGCCACAGGGGTCGGGGAAGTGGCCTTCCGAATGCCCTCTGTTGAAATCGTCACGCCACAGCTGCCCACTGTGGAAGTAGAGGAAGGGCGGCTCGAGGTGACGGAGATGAAAGTCAAGCCCTCCTCCAAGTTCTCCCTGCCCAAGTTTGGACTCTCGGGGCCCAAGGTGCCCAAGGCAGAGGCTGAGGGGGCTGAGCGAGCCACCAAGCTGAAGGTGTCCAAGTTCACCATCTCACTCCCCAAGGCCCGAGCGGGGACTGAGGTTGAGGTGAAAGGGGCAGGGGAGGCAGGCCTGCTGCCTGCCCTCGATCTGTCCATCCCGCAGCTCAGCCTGGACGCCCGTCTGCCCACAGGCAAGGTGGAGGTGGCAGGAGCTGATGTCAAGGTCAAGGGGCCGAGGTTTGCCCTGCCCAAGTTTGGGGTCAAGGGCCGGGATGCTGAGGCGGGAGAACTAGCACCAGGGGTGGCCGAGTTGGAGAGCAAGGGCTGGGGTTGGGATGGGAAGGTGAAGATGCCCAAGTTGAAGATGCCCTCCTTTGGGCTGGCTCGGGGGAAGGAAGCTGAAATCCAGGGTGGGCGTGTCAGCCCAGGAGAAAAGCCCGAGTCCGTGGCTGGGCAGCTTAAGATCCCTGAGGTGGAGCTGGTCACCCTCGGGGCCCAGGAGGAAGGAAGGGCTGAGGGGGCTGTAGCTGTCGGTGGGGTACAGCTCTCAGGCCCGCAAGTGTCCGTGACCAGGCCGGCAGGCACTGAGGGCCAAGAGGGAGCGCTGAGGATGCCCCTAGGCATCTCCCTGCCCCAGGTGGAGCTATCTGGCTTCGGGGAGGCTGGCCTGGGCACCACCGCTGGGCCACTGGTCAAGGGTGCAGCCCAGTCAGTGGAGGGCGCAGCAGGCTACAGGGTCCAGGTGCCTCAGGTGACTTTGTCTCTGCCTGGAGCCCAGGTGGCAGGTGGCGAGCTGTTGGTAGGTGAGGGCGTCTTCAAGATGCCTGCTGTGTCAGTGCCCCAGGTTGAGCTGGATGTGGGACTGGGCCGAGAGGCGAGGGTGGGTGAGGCAGCCACAGGCGAGGGGGGCTTGAGGCTGAAGATGCCCACATTGGGGGCCAGAGCTGAGGCTGGGGAAGAGGGGTCTGGAGACCAGTCCCCAGGAGCCGAGCGCACCTTCCACCTCTCACTCCCCGACGTGGAGATCTCCCCACCCACCGTGGGCGGCCATGCTGAGTACCAGGTGGCAGAGGGCGACGGGGAGGCCGGACACAAGCTCAAGGTGTGGCTGCCCCGATTTGGCCTGGTTCGGGCCAAGGAGGGAGTTGAGGAGGGTGAGAAGACCAAGAGCCCCAAACTCAGGCTGCCACGAGTGGGCTTCAGCCAGAGCGAGGCAGTCCCTGGGGAGAGCTCCCCCAGCCCTGAGGAGGAGGAGGAGGAGGGTGGCGGGGAAGGGGCCTCTGGGCGCCGAGGCAGAGTCCGGGTCCGCTTGCCCCGCGTGGGCCTGGCCACCCCGTCTAAGGCCTCTCGGGGCCAGGAGGGCGAGGCAGCCCCCAAGTCCCCTAGTGGGGAGAAGTCACCCAAGTTCCGCTTCCCCCGGGTGTCCCTAAGCCCCAAGGCCCGGAGTGGGAGTGGGGACCAGGAAGAGGGTGGATTCCGGGTTCGGCTGCCCAGTGTGGGGTTTTCAGACACAGGGGCTCCAGGCCCTGCCAGGATGGAGGGGGCTCAGGCTGCTGTTGTCTAAAGCCCCAGAACAGAGGGAACGTCCTCTCCCATTTCCCCATTCCTGCCTCCTTCTTGTTTTGTGTGTGAGATAACTAGCACTAACCCCTCAGAGGGTCGGGAGGTGGCTGACTGACTGGGACCGGGCCAGGGAGGCCTCATGCCCGGCTCACTGGCAGGAGGGCCTGTATCTTGCCGAACCATGTGAATAAAATAATCCAGAGGTAGCCTTGTGTTGGGTTTCCTGTGTGCGTGCCTGTGTGTGTGTGTGTGTGTGTGTGTGTGTGTGTGTGTGTGGCGGAGGAACAGGGGAGGGTGGAGAGGGTGCAGGGAAAGAGGTCCCCAAGGAGGGGGCCTGCTGGAGCCTGGCCTGAGGAGGGCCTCTGTTGGCAGACACTGGGCCATCCCAGGTCTGAAGGGAGTCAGGAAAGATTCTCAGTGGGTCCTGCCCTAGCCATTCAGAACTCCTCAGGGCCTCTGAGCCAGATCCCTAGGCTGAGGCCTCTCCCACCAGGACCTCCCTAGGGGGCCCTGAGAGAGCAGCACAATTGCTACGCATGTGCCCTCTGCTGGCCACCTTCTCCTCAACAAGGCCACCTCCACATCCTGGGGATTGCTTTCCTGTCTGGCTGGTTTGACTGCCCCATCCGGCCCGGCCCCACCCTGGAAGGCCCCTCCTGGTCCCTCTCCAGGATCCAGTCTTCTTAGGACTAGGTCCCAGCGTCCTCAGCTCCCATCAGGGCTGGCTGGGCACGCAGGTCCTAAGCTCCCACCAAGGAGCTCCAGATTCCCCTGCATCTCTCTGCGGTGGCCCAGGCTGGGACAAGAAGATACTCTGTCCAGTCCCAAGTGTCCCCCTGATGCCCCAGTATCCGTCTGTCTGTTCTTCTCACATCCGGCCGTGCCCTTGAGTTGTCACACACCCCTGGCTTACTCCAGTATCTTCTCCATTAAAGCTGACCTCCCCTGGGTCACCACCTGGTCACGTGCTCTTCATCCCCACAAGACATGGCAGGAGTGACTTATACCTCTGGCGCACACTCTTTGCCCAGCCCTCCCCTCCCCCCATTTGGGGTTTCCCTCCCACTACAGCTGACCTGTCAGTGTCTATGGTGACTTCTCTATGGCCATGCTGAGGACTTCCTCTGTCTCCCTTGTCCTGACTTCTCAGGGTCCCTTTCTCCTTTCTGAACACTCTCTTCTCTCCTCCCCACTCCCCTCTCTCCTCATGCCCCTTGGGCCCTCAGGACTCTTGTGGGGCCCTTGCCACCTCCACCCTGTCCCCAGGCCATGTCAACCTTCCTGTGGTCCACATGGGAACCTAGTGTCCCTTGCGTGCCCCTGCTGGATGTGGCAGTGGTTCGGAGCTTAGGTCTAGAGTCAGACTGCTTGGGGTCAAAGCCTGTTGCTGGCACCCAAGTGGGTGGCCTTCGGCATTTTTTCAACTTCTTTGCATCTTGATTTTCTCTTCCATAAATGTTGCTATTAACATGTATGCATAAGGACGGGTTAAGGCTTCTAAAGCACTCTAGACTTGTCTAACCTGACATCAGCATCTGCTCCCCCAAGGTGTTCCTTATCCATGTCCCTGTTCCGGGGGCCATCCCTGAGCCCTGGGCCTTGTTCTGGATGGTTCCCTCCCTCCCACCAAACTATCGGTCCTACAGCCTGCCCTCCTGGCCACCAGTCTCATACACCAGCCTCCCCCCCGCACCCCCTGATCCAGGGTCCAGGCCTCCACTCTTGTCCCCTCCGATCCAATCTTATTTGCTTGATAGCTTTCTGACATTTAAATCTGACCCTGTACTCTCTTGCTCAGAGCCCTTCTGTGGCTTCCCAGGGCCCTCAGATAGCTGAGTCCAAACTCCTTAGCCTGGCATTCAAGACCTTTTACCAGCTGGCCTGGCTTGAGCCACACCCCTCCCCCCATGGCATCCACTGGTAGGGGCAGGTGTTTGCTCACATGGGGACACACACACACACACACACACACACACACACATATCCCCCAAGCTCTTCACCTCTGTTTAGGAATGTCCCAATCCCCCCTGCCAGAGGTCCGGGATTGCACTTCCTTCTCTGTCGACCCTTCACCTGGCCAGCCCTCCAGGATTCCGATGCTGGGGTGGGGGAGGGGGCTCCACCGGCCACCCCACCCCCCATTCCAGCCTGGGGCTCAGGTCTCCAACAACAGAACCAGAGCCACTCAGCAACGCTGGAACCCATTTGGGGGGGCCTGGGGCCCCTCGTCCCAAGCCAGGAGGGCTTCGGGGGAGGGGTGTGGCCCCTGGCGGACTGGCAGTGTGGCCCAGGGCGCTGGGGGGTGCCAGGGAGGTGGGCGTGAACCTCGAAGCAGGAGGCACGAGTGCGGTTCTCTTTCCCCCGCTGGGGGGGCCTCAGAGCCGGTGGCGGGCCGGAAGCCTTCGAAGGCAGAGCCTGTGGGGCAGGGGCGGTGGCAGGGCTGTGCCCGGGGACCGGGGCACCATGGCCACCATCCAGTCTGAGACCGACTGCTATGACATCATCGAGGTGCTGGGCAAGGGCACCTTTGGGGAGGTAGCCAAGGGCTGGCGGCGAAGCACGGGGGAGATGGTGGCCATCAAGATCCTCAAGAATGACGCCTACCGAAATCGCATCATCAAGAACGAGCTGAAGCTGCTGCGGTGTATGCGGGGCCTGGACCCCGAGGAGGCCCACGTCATCCGCTTCCTCGAGTTCTTCCACGACGCCCTCAAGTTCTACCTGGTATTCGAGCTGCTGGAGCAAAACCTGTTCGAATTCCAGAAGGAGAACAACTTCGCACCCCTGCCTGCCCGCCACATCCGAACGGTTACCCTGCAGGTGCTCAGAGCCCTGGCCCGGCTCAAGGAGCTGGCCATCATCCATGCTGATCTCAAGCCCGAGAACATCATGCTGGTGGACCAGACCCGCTGCCCCTTCAGAGTCAAGGTGAGTGGGGCTGCCCCAGTATGGCCACATCCCTCCTCCTCGTCTTCTCCGAGCTTCCCCCGGCCCTGGACACTTTCCTGTCGCTAATGTCTCCCGTGTCCCCCACTCCCAGCCTTGAGTGTCTCCCCTTCCCTGCCCATGATGCCTCTCCCCACCTCCTGGCCCTAAAATCCTCTCCACCTCCCTGTCCCAATTCTGACATCCTCTCTGTCCCAGATCCGAGACCTGACCTTCCTTCTCCAATTCATAGTCCAGCTCCTCTGGCCTGGCCCTGTCTATGTAGGGCTGACATTCCAGGAATGGGGAGGGAAACACAGTTGCTAAGATAAATGAGTCAAATGTGGTATGTGAGTGAGAAGGAGAAAAGATAAAGCAGAGAAGAGGAGGATGTGGGTGGGGTATTGATTGGCGGTGGCAGTGGTGACCAAAATTGTATACATGGCCATCAGGGAGACCTCGTTAAGATGACATTTGAGGAAGGTCCCAAAGGAAGGAGGCAGTCATGTAGACATCTGGGGAAAAGCATCTGGGGAGAAGGAAGAGTTCATGCAAAGGCCCTGAGGTAGGAGTGATCTGAGTATATGTGTTTGAGAAGCACCCAGGAGGCCAGGGTGAGAAGAGAGAGGAATGGGACCAGGGATGTGACAGGCTGGGACACACAGGGCCTCGAGGACCACAGTGAGGACTGGTTTTATTCCATGTAGGATGGGGCCACAGGAGAATTCTGAGCAGAGAGAGATCATGATTCGGCTCAGGTGTTCCCAGGGTCCCTCTGGCTGCGTGAGAGCAATAGCCTGTGAGGGTCAGGAGCAGGAGGGCAGTGAGGGGTGGCTGCTCCCCGCCAAGTGGGAAGCCCGGGTGCGGGGATGGAGTCGGGGTAGTGGGAGGAAGGGACACGGTGGGTATTCTAGGTAGGTACAGGATTTGCTGACTGATCTTATGTGAAGTATAAGAGATGACTTGATGGGAAAGGAGAGCCTGATGGCCCGAGCGACTGGAAAGATGGAGGCGCCATTCTTCGTCACAGGCAGTTCATTAACAAATATTTCCTGGGGACTCCGGGTGGCTCAGATGGTTAAGCGTCTGCCGTGGGCTCAGATCATGATCTCCAGGTCCTGGGATCGAGCCCCATGTTGGGGCAGCAGGCCGTAGGGGGGGTGGGCGTCCTGGCTCAGCGGGGAGCCTGCTTCTCCCTCTGGCTCTACTGCTCCCCCTGCTGTGCTCTGTCTCTGTCTCCCTCTCTCAAATGAATACGTAAAATCTTTTTTTTTTTTTTTTAAGATTTTATTTATTTATTTGACAGACAGAGATCACAAGGCAGAGAGGCAGGCAGAGAGAGAGGGGAGGGGAAGCAGGCTCCCCGCTGAGCAGAGAGCCCAACACGGGGCTCAATCCCAGGACCCTGGGGTCATGACTTGAGCCAAAGGCAGAGGCTTTAACCCACTGAGGCACCCAGGCGCCCCTGAATACATAAAATCTTCAAACAAAAACCAAACACTTACTGAAGACCTCCTCTGGACCTGACCCAGGACCTGACCCTGCGTTGGGCACACAGAAGCACCTCTTATACATGTCACAAGCTCACTGGACTCCCCCAACCAGCCCCAGCTCCTCTGCCCTGGACCCCCACCTGTGTCCCCCATCCCAGCCCTGGCCCTCTGTCCACTTCTGAGCTTGTCACTGTCTGGTGAAGGGTCTGGACCAGGAGCGGGCAGGGCTGTGAAGGCAGGACCAGGTCAGTTGTGGCCACTACTGTGTCCTCAGCATCTCCCGGCACAGTGCGGGGGCGGAGTCAATGAGAAATGAAGGTCAGAGTCACAGGGAAAGAGGCAGGCAGGAAAAGGCAGATCATTTTGCCCTAGGAAATGGAAGGACAGAGCCCCAAGGAAGGAAAGACTCCCACAAACACACCAGGAGGCAGACAGGACGCATCCACAGCACCTGGCTGGCATTGGCCCTCCTTCCTGGTCTGTGGAACAGATGAATGAATGGATCCCGTGGCCGCCAAGTGCCCCAGGGCCCTCACGCTCTCAGATTCAGGCCTTTGCCGCCCACACTCAGAGTGCAGGTTAATAACCCTCCCATCATCCCACCTTCTGCAGACAGAACACGAGGGAGGGCTGAATGAAAAGCAGAGAAACTCAGAGGGGGAAACTGAGGAAGGGGTCCAGAGAGTCTTAGAGATTCAGAGTAAAAGTGGCACAGGGCGCCTCCCAGCGACATCAGGAGAGAAAGATTTTCAGCCTTCCCCTCCATGTGCCTGATGATGAAGACGGAAGAGGGTGGGGCTTCCGGGAGGTGTCTTCCCAGCCAGGACATAGAGGTAGAGACACAGAGAGATGAGACATCAGGAAGCAATGAAGAGGCAAAGAAAGAAAGAGCGATACAAAAAAGAGGTAGAAGGAAAGAGCATGCCAGGGACATAAGGCCCCTCATTCATTCATTCATTCATTCTCTCCTGATTGCGCCCCTAACTGTGTGCCGGGCACTGTTCTAGGCACCTAGGGATGCAACAGTAAACTGACAAAATCCCCAGACTGGCGTCCTAGCTGGATAGAGAGACAATGAACTTGACTGAATGGTAAAACATATAGAATGTGAAATGGTGTTAAGAGTTCTGGAGAAAAACGGGTGGCTCGGTGGGTTAAGCCTATGCCTTGGGCTCAGGTCATGATCTCAAGGTTCTGGGATCGAGCCTTGTGTCAGGCTCTCTGCTGGGCTCTGCTTGGTGGGGAGCCTGCTTCCCCCTCTTCCTCTTCCTGCCTCTCTGCCTATTTGTGATCTGTGTGTGTGTGTCAAATAAAGTCTTAAAAAAAAAAAAGTGCTGGAGAAAAGCAGGGATCCAGGAAGGGGGATAGAAACCATGGGGGATGGTGTTTTTTTAATAGGATGGCCAGGGGAGGTCTCACGAGTTGACTTTTGAGACCTGAGATGAGGGACTCATGTGGACACCTGGGGAAAGAGATGCCAGGCAGAGGGAACAGCTAGTGCAAAGGCCCTGTGCTAGGAATGCGTCTGGCTTGTTCAAGGGACAGTGAGACACCTGTGCGAGAGGGGAAGCAGGAGGAGCTGAAGCCAGAGAGGTGATGGGTGATGGCCAGATTGCTCGATCCTTGGCGACCACCATGGGAAAGTTGACTTTTATCATAGGATGATAAAGCCATGCGGGGATTCTGAGTAGGGGAAGGATGTGATCAGACTCAGGCGCTCACGGGATCCGCAGGGGCATGCATATGACTAGTGAACTGGGGTGCAGAGGGGAGGAGCAGGGAGCCCATTGAGGAGGTCCCCACATCAGCCTCAGTGGGAGATGCCCCAGGACAGGGTGGCATGGGGTGGGGGGGGAGCCAAGGCTGGGGATGGGGAGGCTGCCCAGTCTGGATCCCTTCAGAAGGTGGAGCCGACAAGATTTGCTGATGGACAAGGTGTGGAGTGAAAGACAAAGAGAGGGGTCCTAAAGTCATACGTTCTAGTGGTTCGAAACAGAGAGACAGACACACAAAACCAGAGACAGAGACGAGTAAAGGCAGTGACATAAACAAGAGATAAGGACTAACAGATACAGCGACAGTCAGATGGCAGGGGCAGAAAGACACTGGTCAGAGCCACAGGGGAGACCCTGATCGGTAGTCGTCCCCCGCCCTCCCGCCCCCCCCCCCCCCCCCCCCGCCGCAGGTGATTGACTTCGGCTCAGCAAGCATTTTCAGCGAGGTGCGCTATGTCAAGGAACCATATATTCAGTCGCGCTTCTACCGGGCCCCTGAGATCCTGCTGGGGCTGCCCTTCTGCGAGAAGGTGGATGTGTGGTCCCTGGGCTGCGTCATGGCCGAGCTGCACCTGGGTTGGCCCCTCTACCCAGGCAACAACGAGTACGACCAGGTGCGCTACATCTGTGAGACCCAGGGCTTGCCCAAGCCCCACCTGCTGCACGCCGCCCGCAAGGCACACCACTTCTTTAAGCGCAACCCCCATCCTGATGCCAGCAACCCCTGGCAGCTCAAGTCCTCTGCTGACTACCTGGCTGAGACGAAGGTAGGCTGAGGTGGGTGGGGCAGGGGGGAGGGTGTGGGGCAGGCGGGGTGAGGGCTGTTCATGTGGGGGCTGCTGCACCGAGAAAAAAATCTAGGCTAGACCTCAGAGAGGACTGGAGATTAGAGGGTCAGCTCAAATCACAGCAAGTGACAGCAAGAGAGATGTGGGTGAGACCCAAGGTGGCACTGGAAGTATATGGCGGCTGCTCTGAGTTTCCTGGCAAAGAGGGGTCGACAAGCTAGTGTAGCAAGCTGGTTGGACCACCTGGAGGCCTGGTGGGCTGGGCTTGGTGGTGTGGCCCACAGCAGCAGGAAGGATCTGGATTTGACACCAAGGAGGGACTAGAGGTTGAGGGCCATCCCTCTGCTAGTGGCTGGTTGGGGCTGCACCCATCGCTCCAGAGAGGACTGGAGGTCTGAGGGAGAAGTGAAACTTGGCTCAGTGAGACTCTGGGTGAGATGGCAGGAAGACCAAAGGGCGTACTCTGGTAGGTTTCCTGCAGCAGCAGGAGGGCTCTGGGTCAGACGAGAGGGGTTCCGGCCATAGGGAGTGGGTGTGGCCCTTTCCACAGCAAGAGAGCTCCAGATCAGATCCTGGGCAGAACTGGAAGTCTAGGTTTGGGTGTGTGGGCTTCACGGCCGCAAGAGAGCCCCGGACCAGACTGGAGGGCAGACTGGAAGCTGGGGCCGGGGATGGCGTGGTCATACGTGGGCCCCACAGCAGGAGCCGGAGAGCCCGGACTCGGTGTCGGCCCCATGCCCACCACCCCCATGTCCCAGCAGGTGCGCCCCCTGGAGCGCCGCAAGTACATGCTCAAGTCACTGGACCAGATAGAGACCGTGAATGGCGGTGGAGCAGCCAGCCGGCTGACCTTCCCAGACCGCGAGGCGCTGGCGGAGCTTGCCGACCTCAAGAGCATGGTGGAGCTGATCAAACGCATGCTCACGTGGGAGTCGCACGAGCGCATCAGCCCCAGCGCTGCCCTTCGCCACCCCTTCGTGTCCATGCAGCAGCTGCGCAGCGCCCACGAGACCACCCGCTACTACCAGCTCTCCCTGCGCGGCTGCCGCCTCTCGCTGCAGGTGGAGGGCAAGCCGCCCACGCCTGGCGTGACAGCCGTGGAGGATGGGCCCCCCTACTACCGGCTGGCCGAGGAGGAGGAGGCCGTGGGCATAGGCAGCGTGGTGGGCAGCGGGCCCTTCTTCTGCGAGGAGAAGGCGCCGGGCATGCAGAGGGCCATCGATCAGCTGGACGACCTGAGTCTCCAGGAGGTGGGACGCGGGCTGTGGGGCGAGACCCGAGCCGACGCGGTTCCTGACATGCTGGCCCCACTCAAGGCCGCTGCTGCTAGCCGCCGGGTGCCCGACTCGGGCCCCGAGCCCATCCTGGCCTTCTACGGCAGCCGCCTGGCGGGTCGCCACAAGGCCCGCAAGCCACCCGCGGGCTCCAAGTCAGACTCCAACTTCAGTAACCTCATCCGGCTAAGCCAGGCCTCCCCTGAGGACGAGGGACCGTGCCGGGGCAGTGGCTGGGCCGAAGGAGAGGGCCGTGGGGCCTCAGCCGAGCCGCCCAGCCTCCCACAGCGGGATGGGGATGGACCAGACGTCAAGGATATGACTATGGATGCTGATGTAAGCCCAGTGGGCCTGTAGGGTGTGGGTGGTTCTGGGATCAGGGCCTTCCCGAGCTCCGGGATGGCGGGGACAGGCTACAGCTGGCTCAGGGTTCAACACATACGAGTCCGCTCTCAAGATGTGACAAGGTTCAGCAAACACTAACCCACACTCAGAATATGATGAGGATTTGATATGGCTCAGCATATACTAACCCGGACTCAGTATATAACATTCAGCACATACTTACCCACCCTTACAAGGTGGTGAGGCTCAGCACACACTGATCACTTCAGGATAGAAGGCTCAGCACACACTAACCCACATTCAGGATAGAAGGCTCAGCATACACTAATCCACCTTCCTGATGTATAGAAAGTCAGAATGCATTTAGTCCCCCTATAGGAAGTGATAAAGGCCCAGCACTCAGAACAAGGCCTTAGCAGGGGCTCAAGAAGTGACAAAGCCTCAGAGACCCTAATAGTCCCTCAGAACACATTAAGGTTTCTGCACACAGTTTGAGCCCCTAAGTTGCATTTGGGATCTACAAAATCACCCTGGGGAAGTGACAAGGGTTCAGCTGGGACTGGAGAAGAGTCCAGGAGGGGCAGGCTGGTGGTTCCCAAGGCCAGGGGCTCCTTGGCTGATGGTCCTTTCTTCTTCCTAACAGAGGCCAGGCCCTGAGCTCTTCGACCCCAGCAGCTGCCCTGGGGAATGGCTGAACGAGCCAGACTGGACCCTGGAGGGTGTCAGGGGACCACGGGCTCAGGGACTCCCAGCCCGCCACGCTCACCCGCATGGTCCCTCCCGGACCACCAGCTTTCTGCAGCACGTCAGTGGGCACCACTGATGGTGACCCCACCCCTGCCCATCACTGGGGGCTATGCTAGTGGGGCTGGCATCCCCTCCTGAGAAGCCATTTCCTGAACCCACAAATTATTCTTACAGAAAGATAGTTATCCAGAAATCCCCCAATACCCTCGCCCTGGTGCATGCCAGCACATACCCCCTAAACACAGGAGGGCCTTGGGGTCTGGCCCGTCGCCTCCCCCTTCCCCCCCGGGCCAAAGGGACACAGGAAGGGGGCTGCCCCCGCTGGCCCTGAGCATGCCCTCAGCCCTGCTGCCCTTGCCCATTTCAATAAAGAACTGTTCAGCAGCCCTGTCTGAGGCCTGGACTGGAGCTGGGGTGGGGTTCAGGTTGGCCGCCCAGGGCCCTGCTCTCCGATGCTGAGCCCTGTTGGCCCCTGGCTCAGGTTGGAGGCTGGGCTGCCATCACACTGTGAGGGACAGGCTGACCCATTCCCTGAATATGCTAAGCGTTTGGCACGTGAGGATCCGTCCACAGAACGTTCCCAGTGTTTAGCAGGTGCCAATCCGAGCTTGCCAAATGCCAAGGTCTCATCTGTTGACCTGCCCTTGCCATGTGTATAGGCTTGGCATGCCCGCACCGCTGCTTGGGTCATGGCTAAATGTAAATTCCTGTGGTGGTCATCAGTTTATGCTTGGTGCACCCTGAGGTGTTTGGACCTGCGAGGCCACCCTTGGGAGCCGGTGATGGTCCGGCACGTCCCCATCTGGGAATGTGCCAAGTGTGTAGTGCTCACTACCCTGTGCTGGCTGCGTGAGGCTCAGCTCACGCCAGGCTGTGTGGTCACACACTACATGCTCAGCACATACTGGCTCATGGGCATCGCACACTCATGCCAGTCCCATGCTGTGTGCTCAGCACATGCCAAATCCATGCTAAGGGCCCAGCACGTGCTGTGGCCTCAGGACCTGCCAAACCACGCTGGTAATACGCCGAGGTTTCTGCCAACACCAGGTCTCCAAGAGAGGGGCATGCCGGCTGTGACCTACCCGACGCCCCACTTCACATCACTCAGGTCCGGCACAGACAGTACAGACAAGTTATTTACTTATTATAATAACCTGGAGCCCTCTTTGCCCTGGAAAGGGGGGTGGGCCAGGGGGCCAGGCCCAGCATGCACCCCCATTTCTTTGGGGGCTGATCCCTCCCCCAGCTGGGCTGGTCCCAGGGCCATAGCATCAGGCCGGCAGGGACCAAGATAGAGGTGGGAGAGCAGGGGAGAGAGCCAGTGGAGCCACGATGGGGCACACAGAAGCAGGGGCACAGGGACAGGGGCCAGGACCCAGGATGTCTGGGTCCACAAGGGCCGTGCAGGCCTCGGCCTGTCTGCCGGACCAGGACCTCACAGCAGGCGACAGGCATTGCCCACACTGTCGGCTGAAGTGTCAAGGTCATGGCTGTATGGGGAGTCCCAGTCCCTCAGGAAAACTGCCTCCAGCTGGCTCCTCAGGCCGCCCCGCCCATTCTGCGTCACCAGCAGCGAGGTGCCCGCTGTCTCCGTGAAGTAGCTGCCAGACCAGTTGGAGGTTCCTGGAGTTGGGGTGACGGTGGGGATGGGGGGAGGCAGTCAGAGAGTCAGAGCCCAGAGCTGTGCTCCCCGCTTCCCCTCCTGCCCCCTGGGGGCGCTTGGGATACTCACCGATGTAGGTGGCCCGTTCCGTCACCATGTACTTATTGTGGTTGACGCGGGCGTACGGGATTCGGGCCTGGCTCTCATCCGCGGGGACCACGAAGAGTTTCTGAGGGGGCGGGCAGAAAAGGAAGGAGCGTGAGCTGCAGGGTAGGGGTGCAGAAGCCCTGGGGTCTGGGCTGGGGTATCAGTAACACCCGCTGAAAGGGAAGACCCAGCTGCCTCCCTTGTCATTCCTTCTTGTGTGGCTCCTATCTGTCCCTTAGTTCTCGCCTCAGATGTCCCCTTTCCCAGAAAGTCCTCGTCGACCCCCTCCCCCAGGCTGGGGTAGAGGCTTCCTCTGGGTCCCCCTATTCTGGCCACAATGCCACCTCCGTCAGGGCCCTGCCCCCTCTCCTTGGGCCCCACCATCCTGGCGCGACTCGGGATTTCCCTATCACGGCACGGCCCCATCCCTCAGGGTCAGCCCTGTCAGGTGACAGGTGAGCTCCAAGAGGGCTGTGCCTTCAGTATTGTTTGGCACTAGGGCTGGGGGCTGGGTGTGTGGTGGGTGCTTACCACCTGGACATCAGAGTGGGTATGGTTGTCACGCAGGGCAGCCAGGGAGAGCAGGAAGGCCCGCATGGACGGCTCAGAGTGTCCCCAGCAGCTGATCAGCAGGCGAACCTTGACACCCCGCTCATAGGCAGCCCGCCGCAGCCCATCATCGATGGCGGGCCAGAACCTTGGGGACGGGGTGGAGAATTTGGAGGGCAGCTTTATTTAAGGTCTTCCCCTGAGCGTCAGGGAGCCTGCTCTAGCTTCTAAGCACTCTTAAACCCCAAGAACGCCCTACTCCTGGCTCCCAGTCCTGCCCCCAAGCCACTCATCCTGTCTCCAGCCCATACTCCCCGGCCCCGCCCCCAACCCCAGGATTCTCAGCCTTTTCTCTGTCCCCATTTTCTGTCTCAAGGGTTTAGACCCCCTCTCCCTGTCTCCTCTGCCTCTCGCTGTGGCTTCCCACCATCTGTCCCTTTGCCTTGGTCCTGCCTGCTTTCTGGCCTGGTCACTCCCTTTCCTGCTCACGGTGGGTCCCTTTCCTGAGCCCCATCTGCGAGGCCGCTGTACCTGCGCGGGTGGGAGAACTCCATGGTCGGCAGGTAGTTCATGACAGCGATGTAAATAAAACTCCGGGCATTGTCCACTACGTTGAGCAGAGCCTTCAGATCCGGGGTGCGGCCACTGGGACACAGTGGTGGGGGCGCACTCTGGGTGGGGGAAGGAATAGTCAAGACACGTGTCTGCTAAGGGTGCTGTCATCGCGGACCCCATGAATGCACAGTTTGTCTCAAGCCGGTCCTGTGGGTCTCACTGAATCCTACAGCCTCCATGAGGGGGCGGGGTAATTGCCATATCCGTTTTACAGGCAAGGGAGCTGAGGCTCATAGAGGGTTAGTGGCTTGCCTAAGGTCACACAGCTGACAAATGGAGCCAGGATTTGCACCCAGGCTGCTTGGCTCCAGAATGTTTGCTCTAACACAGGGGTTCTAGACATAAGGGCTCTGGTCCAGCAGCAATGGCATCATCTAGAACTTGTTAAATTTGCAAATTTTGGGACTTCGCTGCACACTGCCTACTGAACCAGGGTACAGGGGTGGGGCTCAGGAATCTGGGTTTTAACCAGTCCTCCTCATGCTTCTGGGGCATGTTCAGGTTTAAGGACTTCTCCTGTAATCATCTGTGTCCCCGACTTGCTCACAGCCCGCACAGATGACACTCCTCACGTGCCATTCGACACCAGGCTCTTTACCCGCTTCCCTCCCTCGTGACAGATGGAGCAAACTCAAGCTCTGAAGGGGAAGTGGCCGTGGGGGAACCCTTAGCCTTCTGTGCAAGACCAATGGTGAAAAGGACCCCAATGAACCACGTGTCCCTGCGCCCAGGCCTTTTTGGGCCCCCCCCAATGACTCTGGGGTTGGCCAGGTAACTGGCGCAGAAGGGGACAGAAGGGGACCCAGATGGGCCACTCCAAGGGGGCCATATCCAAGAGCTGCAAATAGCAGTGCCTTGCTCCCAGAGCTTAGTATCTGCCACAGGCCAGAGAACTTTCCACGGTGGCAGAAACGTTCTATGGCTGCACCATTCAACATGGCAGCCATTTGCTCCCTGGGCCTACCCAGCACCTGAAACGTGCATCTGTGCAATTCCGGAACTGAACTTTGAGCAATGTTTAATTTCAACTGACTTAAAAGGGCAAAGAGCCAAATGTAGCTATATTGGACTGCTTGATAGCGCAGAGCTCCCCCAGGGGCTCAGTGTGCATAAACCCTAGCTGGACTTCCCCATTAGCCCTAAAGGTTGCAGATAATTTTGACAGCCACCATGTAAAGGACACTGAGGCCTGGGGAGATCAGGACATAGTCTTGGTCCCAAAGCAAGCAGACTGAACAGAAGTGAGGGGTTGGGACCCTCTTCCTGCCCCCCTTCCCACATCACTGGGTGGGGCTGGACAGAGACCGTGAGTGGCCTAGCCCCTCCCTCTAAAGACTCACCGCCAAGTAGGCCAGAGCAGGGGTTCCATTGAGACAGATCTCCATTGGTGTCTCCTGATTGTAGCGGGTGTCATAGGGCCGGGGCCAGGTAGCCGGGATGGAGCTGCCCGCCTGGCCCAGGTACCAGTAGGCCTCGAAGATCTTGGTCAGGTCCCGAGCTAGGCAGCTGCAGTTGTACATGACCACTCCTAGCTCCTTGACCTGCAGGAGGGCGGTGCTGAGCTTTGGGGTGGTGGCCTGGCGCCCACAGGTGACAGGAACACCTACAGCCTTCCGCCCCCCTTCCTGTCCCTGGCCCCTCAATCTCCCCCTATCTTATCTGTCCCTCAGGCCCCCGTCCCCCCACCCCCTGCCACCACCATCAGAACTAAGTTCTAAAACGGGCATGAACTTGACTCGAGGCTAAAGTCTTGCCAACTTTTGATGAAAGTTCCTTGGTTATTCTAAAGAGCCAGGTTTCTTGAAGCTTTGCATATGCTGTTGCTTCTACCTTACACAGAACAAGCTCCTACTCATTCTTAGATCTCAGATGACAGCCTCCTCCTCCAGGGAGCCTCTCTGGACTGCCCCACCTGTGTCAGGCATTCCTCTGGGCTTTCACATTCCCTTGGGTTTCCCTCAAGTCTGTCTCTGGTGACACTGGACCAGGAAGGCAGGCACTGGGGATGTCTTAGCCATGGCTTTGTCTTTAGCATCTCCTCACAAGAGCTGGTTAGATTAGGAGCTTGGGATGTATTTGTTGAGTCTATAAATGATCACTGGCTAAGCTGTACCTTCTTTCCTGTCTTGCGCCAATCCTGCTTCAAGCGTCTTGTGAGTTGTCACCTCCTTTGGAAGACATTTTCTGATACTCTGGCCTGGATCCCCCATCCTGGCCCTGACCCTGGTGACCAGCCCGTCACCACACTGGACTGGCAGTTCCCATCGCTTACCACCATGTCCTCAGCATCCCCCGGGACAGGCTTGGGCTTAGAGCAGGCACTCAAGGAACTGAATAATGAAGGGCCAATCAGTGGACAGGGCCTTGAATGCCTTGCAGTGGGGCTGGCAGCTGTCATCAGGGATCAGATCAAACCCCAGGCTTCTAAGAGCAGGGGAAGGCTGGATTTGGGGGGAGGCACCCCAAAGAGATGCAAGTCGCTGTATTCACCATATTCCCATAAAAACAGCTGAGTCATCAGGGCACCGAAGCCCCCAACCACCAGAATGAGGACCAGCAGGACCCAAGGGGCTTTCTGGGTTGGGGGGGCAGCAATGAGCCAGCCCATGTGGGAGGGAGGAAGGAAGTCACTTCAGAGACTGGCCAGAGAAGACTCTGGGATTGAAGAGTGGTACGGGTGGAGGCTGGGGGCCCCATGGGGCAGGGAGCCATCATGGAGGGCAGCTAGGCAGGGTGCAGCCAGACCTGGGTCAGGGAGCGCCAGTCCATGTTGGCACTGCCGATATAGAAGTGGGTCTGGTCCACCACCCAGAACTTGGTGTGCAGGACGCCATGGGTCAGCTTCTGCATATCCACCATGCGCACCTGGGCACCTGGGCCAAACAGCACATCAGGACCCGCCCTGGAGCCAAGCCACGCCTCCCAGCCCCTCCCCCTGCCCCATACTGCCCCCCCACCCCCCCACTGCCCCGCCCTGCTCACCACTTTGCAGCAGTGCCTGCAGGTCAGCCTGTGGCTGGGGCCCATTGGGCTTGCTCACGGTAATGCGGACCTTCACACCTTGAGGGGCCAGGGACTGTAGCTGCCGGAGGACCTCCTCACCCTGGAGAGACGATAGCTTCTGAGGGGCAGGGCCGGCCAGCTCTCTAACCCCAGGTAGCCCCCCTACCCCAAAAAGGCTGTTTTCCTATCGGGTCCCAATTTGCAATCAGGAGTGAACAGGCTTTCCACTCGTCAGCACGCCTAGGGATGGCTTTACAAGCTTTTAAAATCTTTCATCTCTTTTAATTACTGGGGCTCTGGGCCCTGCCAGGGCCTCCCGGCCACTCCTGTTCTGCCAGGGACCTTCCCAAGATCCTGCCTTGGAAGCATCAATGCCCAGCACTGCGGGGGACTTCAAGCAGCTTGCAGGATATTGGGAGGCACGGCACAGGCCGGAGGGGCCGGGAAGGTACAGCCAAGGGTTCCCTGTCTCCTCCTATGACCTGGCCCCATTCTAAGCCCCTACTCCTCTGAACTCACCGATTTCTCACCACTCTCATGGATGGGGCAGGGCTGAGTATAATCCCCAAGGTGCGAAGGAAGGAGAAAACGGGAGCTGGAGAACTCAGGGGCAACGTGGGATTTGAACTCACTCACTGGTTCCCTATGGCCATGCTTGATGCTTTGAGCCACTCCAGTGGGATCCAGCAGGGAGTGGGCGCTCCTATCACTTTTACTTCTGTTAATTATTTTTTTTTTAGGCAGTGCTCAGGGAGACCCACAGTTTTACTAAATGTTAACCCCACTTCTGACAAAAAGAGATAGCAGGGGGAAGATAAAAGGAGGGACAAATTCAGCGTGTTTTGCAAGGAAGAGGTTAGTTTTCTGTTTTTTAAAAGTGTGCCTGTACACTGTCACGAGGATATAAAACAAATGCTCTGACCATGTCAGATGCTGCGTGAGGATCTGCCTGTTTTCTTCTCAGAAGGGCAACTGCTATGTATTGGCCCCATTCTACAGATCAGGAAACTGAGGGCTTGAGGGGGTGAGGCATCCTGCCCAAGGTTACACAGCTGAGCAGTGGCAGGCTGGCTTGAGGCTGGGCTGTTATTCACTCTGCTCCTTCCATTTCTTTGGACGACAGGGTTTGGGGCAGCTTGTGGGGGAGTGACATCAGTCAGCCTAATCCCTTGTAGGCAAACCCACAACCTGACATTCAGAGGCTTCCAGATGACTGTGACAAACGCCTCCGGTCCAGGGGACCATGTGAAGACAGTTGCGTTCAATCACCTGTGTCCCACTTGCTGTGTGAGATGTGCCTACCCATGTCCCAGGCTGCTGGGGTGCCCTCTTCACTCCCTCACCCCCACCCCCACCAGCCAGGGCCCAGGTTACCAGGTACCTGCTGGGCAGAGGGCTCCTGAGTGTGGGTGTCGTTGTTGGTGAGGGTCCAGTAGAAGGAGGCGATGTCCAGAGTGCTGTGAACACCGGCGAGCAGGCCCAGCCAGGCCTGGCTGGTGGAGGGGTTGCCCGTGGAGGCATTGGGGAAGTCCAGACCTTCGGGAATGCTCTCTACCAGCACTGCTCTGGGGTGTGAGGGAGGGTGGTATCAGCCACAGGGGGCCAGAAACAATCAGCTGGAACCTGTGTCTGCCCACAGAGGATGGAAGACGATATTGTCTGTGTGTGCCCATATTCAAGACTCTGTGTGTCT
Source organism: Mustela nivalis (assembly GCF_964662115.1). Taxonomy (NCBI): domain Eukaryota; kingdom Metazoa; phylum Chordata; class Mammalia; order Carnivora; family Mustelidae; genus Mustela; species Mustela nivalis. The sequence goes on along the minus strand of NC_139037.1, from coordinate 45,413,121 downwards.
CTGTGTCTGTCTGTCCAAACATACAGAAGGAAGACCATGTATGTAGACACCTATGTATGTGTGTGTGTATGTGTCTGTCCACAAATGTGATGGAAGATGCTGTGTCTGTGTGTGCCTGTCTGTTCATAGATCTGGACAGAAGATGATGCTGTGGGTGTCATGGGAACAGTGTTGGGGGAAGGGGCTGCGGGTGGAGGGAAGCCCGTGTGACAGGGCACTTGGGCGGCTGTGATCACCTCCGACTGGCACAGGGAGTGGGTGTGGCTCTGTGCAGGCCCTGCCCCGTGTGTAAGAGTCCTCATGGGAGGCTTGAGACAGCTCCTCCCCGGCCCTCCAAGGTCCCCCTCCCCAACTTACTCGCAGGGGTCATAGCAGGGGGCTGGACGCTGGTTGGGTCCAAAGAGATGCAAGTCGCCGTATTCCCATAGAAACAGCTGAGTCATCAGGGCACCGAAGCCCACAACTGCCAAGATGAGGACTAGCAGGACCCAACGGGCTTTCTGGAGGGAGGAGGAGGAGGCGGCGATGAGCCAGCCCATGGCGGGTAGCCCAGCCCATGCCGGAGACAGGCAGGGGGTGGTGGTGGGCTCCTACCTTTTCTGCAGCCTTCCAAGCCTCGATCTCGTTCATGGGCAGCTCGCTGGCAGGTTCCTCCGCAGGCACCTTCAGCTGGGGGATGGGGATGGTAGAGGGGGTGAAAGGGCAGATTGATGGGGTGTCTGCCCTCCACTGCACCCAGCCCCATCCCACTGGGCTCCTACCCAGGTCCACCTACCTCCTGGTACATCAGTTTAGGCTTCATCTTGCCAGGCAGCCAGGGGACACGCCAAGACCAGGCAGGAAAGTGGGTGTGTCAGGGTCTCCAAACTGTGGGGAACAAAAGCTGGCACTGTGGGGGTGCTCTGGGCCTTAGGGGAACATCACAGAAACCAGATTAGTCTTGGGCTCATGGGATCCACTGGGTCTCCTTGTCTGCGATCACGGGGGCCACTGGCATGGGGCCCGCCACCCCAAAAGGAGGAAGCTGACCGCTGGTCAGCAGGGATTTCGAAATCCCTCAAGGTCTAACATCTAGCTTTCTTCCCATCAGTCTATGCTGCCCACCCTGCCCCCCTGAGCGCCCACGCGGCTCCTCATTAACGCTCAAGCTGCTCATTAGCATCTTCGCTTCTCCGAGCGCTCATCTAGACATTCCCCAAAAGACAACTGTGGATGGGGTCAGCGGAGCCCCAAATCTTTGCCTGGCTTTTCACCACCCAGAAACCACCCAGGGAGCATTTTCCAGGTGGCTGCCCTGCCATCACCCACAGGTACCCACCAGACGGGTCAAGCTGGGAGCTCGCGACTATCGGGAACTCACCACCAGTCCCCAGCCCATCCCCCTAGCCGTCTTCCTCCACCTTACCCCGGAGGGGACTCGGCCTTACCCCGCTGGCGGCAGCTGCTACCTCCGCGGGGCCCCAGCTACTGCCCCAACAGGCTGAGCAGGGGCGTGAGGAAGGAGGGGGCGGGGCCAGACGGAGCTCCGCCCGCTGCAGCGGGGAGTCTGCGCAGTGCGCAGACCGCCTCGGCTCACCGCAGGGAAAAGGGGGGCCGGGGTCCCCCAGATACGGTCGCGTCAACCTGGCCGGGTGGGTAGAGTACGTGGCTGGGGGATGGGCTTTGCCACCCGTCCACCCCCCCACACACAGAGCCCCAGTGTGGGGCAGGGAGGCCGCGGGTAAAGAGAAAAAGGAACCCCACGTCTTTCTTGTCTACAAACCTTGTGAATTTTTGTACCATGGGCATGTATTACCTAGTCAAAAATAAATAAAATTAATCGTTAAAAAACGTATAAAGGAAATGTCAACTATACTAAAAAAAAAAATTTTTTTTAAAAGCCTTATAAAATAAAATGGAGAGCTCAGGATTGAATGATACGATTTCTAGATGAACAGAATAAAATCAGCAGAAGACACAACCCAAGCTACGGGGTGAGGGGAAGAGCAAGGTGGCGGAAGGAGACGGTGGGTTTTCTGTTGGAGTCTGTTTGGATAACAGTATTTTATTTCTTTTAAAAAGCCAACTGATTATATATATATATATATATATATATATATATATATATATTATTTATTTATTTGCCAGATCACAAGTAGACAGAGAGGCAGGCAGAAAGAGGAAGGGAAGCAGGCTCCCCGCTGGGCAGAGAGCCCGATATGGGGCTGGATCCCAGGACCCTGGGATCATAACCCTGAGCCGAAGGCAGAGGCTTTAACCCACTGAGCCACCCAGGCGCCCCAGCCAACTGATATTTTGATAGGGATTTAAAAATTTTGGTTTCTGAAATCCAGGCTCTGGCTGGAAGGATAAGCAAGATTTGCCATTTCACATCTCATATCTCCCAAGAAGGATTTAAGACCACCACTGGGATGAGCCCCACACCGGGTTCTCTGCTCAGCGGAGAGCCTGCTTCCCCCACTCTCTCTGCCTGTCTGCCTACTTGTGATCTCTGTCAAATAAATAAATTAAAAAAAAAAAAAGACCACCTCTGGAGAAATGAATTGAAGAACTCTTCCACGCCCACCTTCCCCGGTAAAAAAGGGGGGCACGCTCTCCCCTCCGTCCACGCAGGAAGTCAACAGATAAATGCAGAAAAGGCTTGGATCATTGTGAGAATTAACAGCGTCAGAAGTGGTTGCCTCGAGACTGGGATCTAGGGTGGATGAGGACTGCTTTTTTTTGCATGCCTATTTTCTTTTTTAAAATTGTGCGATATAAGCGACTTACAGAAAAGCAGAGAAAAAGTAATTCTCCGCAGGTTAAGGAATAATTATAAACGAACACAGGTGTTGCGGCGTCCCACCGCCATGCGTAGGCATTACCCTGATTTTAAAAAAGAAGAGCGGAAAAAAAGAAAATTCCAAAAGGGAGCTAGGTTCTCTCCTCACAGGAAGATCCAACCTAGATCTGAAAGGATAATTTGGAAACTCCTTCCCCCACAAAGTCCGACCCCAGACTGGCAAGGGGAGAGCAGAGCTGGAGCCCCACCTCTTACTATAAAGGAACAAATGCGGATGGACCAAGTGGATTCAGCAAGTGGCAAAAGATCAAGGTTATTTGGAATTGAGAGGTCAGCAGGGGAAGCAGAGGCTAAGTCTCAAGAGGTGGCTGACCGCAGGGTTGCTAAGTGGGGGAGGGGAGGAACGGGGCAGGAAACAGTTGCCTTTTATTAACCTGCGAAGGCCTTGGTGAGAAATGTTTTATTTAAGAATACAGGTTTGGGGCGCCTGGGTGGCTCAGTGGTTTGGGCTGCTGCCTTCCGCTTGGGTCATGATCTCAGGGTCCTGGGATCGAGCCCCGCATCGGGCTCCCTGCTCCGCGGGAAGCCTGCTTCCCTCTCTCTCTCTCTCTCTCTCTGCCTGCCTCTCTGCCTACTTGTGATCTCTGTCTGTCAAATAAATGGATAAAATCTTTAAAAAAAAAAAAAATACAGGGTTGGGTCGGTAGAGCATGCGACTTTTGGTCTCCGGGGGTCATGGGTCCGAACTGCACATTGAGGGTAGAGAGTACTTAAAAACAAACAAAAATCTGCAGTTGGAACAGCAGGTGATGTAAAATTAGGGAAGAGAAAATGAGCAAAACGGAGCGAGAGGTAGGGCATGGGGATGGAAGGAATGGGATGCCCACTAACGCACCAAAAATAGGAAGAAGATAGACGGTGTTTGTTCAAATTGTTAGCGACTTTTTGGCTTCCAACTTGTATAGTGATTATGGGTCTAGTAACAATGCTTTTAACTTTAACTTGTTATATTTTTATCAAAATACCTCTATGGTGTTTAAAAAGAAAACTCGTGCTGGAGAAGCGGTTTAGACTGTTTAGATTGCAAGGCTGTTAATACCTGCGGTTCTGCACCAGATGCCTGATTTGAAGACGAGCTGCAGCCCTTATGTGACTGTTTGACCTTGAGAAATGACAACATTTAGTTGTTGCCATTAGTTTTCCTGTCATTAGTTTTCCTGTCTGTAAGATGGGCATGGTAACAACAGTACTTACTTTCCATAAGGCTGTTCATTAATTTTACACATACTTAGTATCTGTGTACCAGGTGTTGTTTTAGGCGCTGGAAGTACCGTTGTGAACAAAACAGACACCAGGCAAGACAGACAAAAAACGAGATGGTGAGTGAATTATATGTTAGAAGGTAATAAATGCCATAGAGAAGCAGGGCAGGGGTAGGGGTGGGATTGTTTGCAATTTTAAATAAGGAGGTCGAGGGGTGCCTGGGGGGCTCAGTTGGTTAAGCGTCTGCCTTTGGCTTAGGTCATGATCCTGGGGTTCTGGGATCAAGCCCCATGTCAGGCGCCCTGCTCAGTGGGGAGTCTGCTTCTCTCTCTTTCTGCCTCCCCCGCACCCTAACTTGTGCTCTCACTTGCTCTCTCTAGTGAATAAATTAAAAAAAAAAAATCTTCAATTAAAAAAAATTAAGGGAGTCTGGGAGAGCCTCACTGAGAAGGGGATACCTGAGAAAAAAAACTTCAAGGAAGGGAAGGAAAGAGCTACAAGGACTTCTTAAGGAGTGTTTCAAACAGAGGGAACAGTCAGTGCAAAGGCCCTGAGGCTAGAATGTGCCTGATGTGGGTAGGGAAGAGCAAGGAGGCCTGTGTGTCGGTCGTGGGGTGGGCAGGGGGGTGGGAAAGAGAGATGCGTCAGAGAGCTGATGTGCAGGGCTGCCTGGACTGCAGTGAGGAGGACATGTTCCAAGCAGAGCGGAGACATGATCTGCCTTGGGTTTTGCAGTTGGTTGAGTGGTGACCTCAAAAAAGATACGCCCAACATGGCCATAATCTCTGGAACTTGTGAACATGAACTTGACTGGAGAAAGGGTCTTTACAGATATAATTATATTAAAAATTTTGAGATATCATCCTGGGTTATCTAGGTGAGCCTGAAATCCAATAACAAGTTTCTCTTAGAGACAGAAGAAAGAGAGAAGACCACATGACCAGGGAGGAAGAGCCACCAGAATCTGAGAGAGGCAGGAATCCCCCCACAGAGTCTCAGGAGGGGATGTGACTCCACCAACACCTTGATTTTGGACATCCCGCCTCCACTACCATGAGAATAAATTTTGGTTGTCTTAAGCCACCCTGTTTGTGATTTGTTATAGCAGCAACAGGGAACTAATACAGGTATCTGCCGGTTCCCTCTGGCTGCATGGGGCACGTGTGTGTGTGTGTCCTGAATATACAAAATTTGAGAAGTGACTCCTTTGAACTAAAGGAATTAATATCTTTCAAGCATACAAATGGACACACAAGAGTTTCTCAATAAATGTGATTGTGTTAAGGATCCTGACAGTCCCCCCCCAAAAAAAGAAAGAAAAAAGAAAAAAGAAAAAGAAAAGCCCCTCCCCCCACCAAGGCAAGATGCTTGCTTTCCATTGTAGACTTCTAGGTACTTTTTTTTTTTTTTTTTTTAAATGCACTTCTTTGGAAATGAAATTATGAGGCCCAGGCTCTTAGCTGGAGTGCCCCCTTCTCCACATGTTTCCAGAAAAAGAAAGTTTTCCTCCATATCCAGCATCCCGGTCCCCAGGTCCCTTGGGGGCACAGGGCAAGGTGATATTGAAGGTGGACACGGAAAGCTGGACTGATTGAGCCAGGCTGACAGGTGCAGGCATTTCCCTCAGCTCAGCTCCTGCGTTCCCAGGAACCTGGAACCCCCATTCAGGTTCCAGGGCAATGCCCAGGCTGGTCCCTATGCTCTATTTCTTTGATGGTAGGCAGCATCTCTGCCAGCAAGCGCAGCCCTCCCAGCCCCAGGGATATGCCTGGCCCCTTGGCTTACATGCTGCCTGCCTTGGGGTGTGACACCACAGCCCACAGAAAAGGAGGAAGCAAAACCCGCTGGGTTTCTGAGACACGTTCTGGTCACAGGTCCCTGAACACCCCACCCTTGGCTGGCGGTCGGAGATGTGATCCCTCCCTCATAGCAGTGCTTTAGATCGTGGAACTCACGGTTCAAATCCCACCTGTCACTCTTACTGAGTGACCTCAGACGTGGGACTTTATTTATCTGAGCCCTGTGGGACTAGCTATAGAATCAGGATCATCTCCTACTCATCTGTGGGGCAGAGGCTGAGGGATCTCTGAATGGTTTAAGGGGGTGGGTCTTGGAGTTCCTACCACCCTGGGTTCTGATCTCAGCCATGAGTAGAGGCTCCTTTTTCTGAGCCTTACTTTCTTCCTCAGACCAATGGGGAGACGAGTACATTAACCTCACATTTGCTGGGAAGAGTCAATGAAGCCATCCACGCAGACAGGCAGACAAGCAAACCCCCGAAACAAGTTTGCTGGTGAGATCTGTGTGTCCCTTAGCACTGTATGCATACTTTTATCGCAGACAGACTTATATGTCCCTTAAAAAGCTTAGTCTGTGTTTGGTGTATTTCTCTACTCCCTGGTGCCCAGCACATCATAAGCACTCCATGAATGTTTCCTGAAAACAGAAGAAGGGGAGCAGGAGAGTGAAAACCTTGGAGCACAGACTTTCATAGAGGTCTCTGTAGACCTAGTGACATTTGTTTTATACACAGTGATAACCGGCATGTGCTCTAAGCCCAGAGCAGATGGGGAGGTAGATTATGGCCTTTCCGCCCAAGAGTAAAGTTCAAGGTCAATTTAAGGTTGATTCAAGCCATCAGAGAGAGCTGCTGAAGCACCAGACAGAGAACACCACAGGAAACATTTACATATAGATTTTCCATATGGTTCAAAACAGAAATGTGTTTAAAAGGAACCGATTTTCAATTGATTGTGCAAACCATTTTGAACTGATAAATCAGTTGTCTGAGCTCAGGTCCACAGAAAACAGAACAGAGCACTGGTTTTATCAACTTTGGTTGGTTGGTTTTTAGCAGTAGAACTTTTATTTCAAAGGACCCCTAGCGCCGGTTTCCGTAGTGTAGCGGCTATCAAAGGACCCCTAGAAGGGGCCCTTCATAGAAAGAGAAGATGCTTGGTCTGAAGAACAATTAAATGGGTAAAAAAACTAACAAAACAACAACAAAAGAAACCACATCATGATTGGTGAATATTTCTGAGTTGGAACTCAAAATAATCTAAGCTAGTTTATCCCTGCTCAGAATCCCTCTGTGGCTCCCCACTGCCCTCAGGGCAAAGGGTAAACTTCTTACCATGTCCTCTAGGGCCCAAAGCTGTCTCCAGCTCTCACCTGTTCCCTGAACTTCAGCTTTGGAAGTCCCATGGCCTTCACAATGCTTCTCCCCAGGGATTCCCAAGCCCCTCACAACTACCATGTCCCCAACTGTCCTTAAAATCTCTCCCAAATCTGTTCCTCTCCTTGGTCCCCACTTCAAGAATAGCTGTCTTATCCATCCCACAGGTCTCGGTCTGTGTGCCACCTCCTCCAGAAAGCCCTCCATGATTGTCCCAAAGCCCTGGGCCTTATCCTGGACCCTCCACAACTTGTCTACTTGATCTCCTAAGGGTCCCTCCCACACACCCCTTTTCTTTCTCCCTTCCATGGCCTTGACCTGCCCTCTCCCACCTGGGTCCCCACTTCTGCCACCTCCTTTGGTTCCCAACCTCCACCAAACCCTTCCAGTCCCCCCTCCATCTGAGACAAACTTGTTCCTCTCCTGCTCAAAAACCTATGTCCCCCACCGGCCCCTGGTGTCCTCAGGACAGTCTCAGCTCCTCACTGTGGTTCCCAGAGCTCTAAATGATCTCCCCTCAATAAAACCTTTTCAGTTTACCATCTCACCGACCTTTAGATCCCATCCATATTTAATAGCTTTCAGTTCCTTGAACTGAAACCACACTTTTACCACCACACACTCTCACGGCTGCTGCTCCTGCCCACCACACCTTTCTCTTCTCTTTGTGTGGCTTGTTCCTATCATCTCCTGTGCCCCCTCCCCCAGGAAGCCCTTCCTGACTCCTGGGCTGGTCCAGAATCGCCCCCTCTGGGTTCCAACAGTCCCTGAGCTTTTCCAGCCCAGCCCTGACCCTTCTGCCTACGCTTCCCCAATCCCAGCCCTCCAGACTGGCACTGCCTGGTGATGAGTCTGTTTGTCCCACTGGACTGTGAAACCCATGAGGGCACCAGCGTGGGGCTGTCTCTGTCACCGCTGTGGGCCCAGTACCACCCAGCACAGGGACAGCACATGGCAGGTGCTCAAGTCATTCATCTGTTCATTCAGCTACTATTTGCCCAGTGACTACTTGCTGGTAAAGCCTGTGTAGACACCGGGAATACAGCACAAAACAGAAAAATCCTATTAAAGATGGCATTCTCTGGGGGGTAGAAAATAGATAGATGAGGATGAGGGAAACATATAACATGCGCCTTGAAGAAAAATAAAGCAGGCGAGGGGCAGAGTGGCCTCACAATGGAAAATGGTTGATGTCTCAGCTCAAAAAAATAACACCATGTCACCGCACATCTGGGGTGCAAAGCATTGTTAGCCCTGCTTTTCAGATGAGGCAGTAGGGGTCAGGGAACTCTCTGCTCAGGCTGTACGGTGTCAGTCTGTCGGTATAGAATTCGAACCCAGAACTCAGTTCTGTTCAGGACACTATGATGTCGAACCAGCTCATGAACATAAAATAAGGCAGAATGTCTTTTCCTTGCTCTGCTCGCTCCCCAGAAGAGGGCAGAGCTCCTTGTTTACTGAGCCAAGCGCTGCTGGAAGCACTTTATGTATTTAATTACTCACACTGGTCCTTTTCTTAGCCCCATGTAACAGATAAGGAAACTAAAGACCCAGAGAGGTCAAGTCATGGGCACAAAAGGACACAGCCAGGAAATGGTGGAGCCAGGATTTGATCCTGAGCTGCCTTGGGGTCCCAGGTGTAGAAAGCTGCCTCTCCTGTTGTTTATCATCTGCAGATCTGGGGCTGCCAGCCACCCCAACCCAACCCCCCCATAGCACCTGAACCCAGAGGTTCATTGGCATTGTCTTCTCAAAGACTCTCCCAACATCTCCTCCTTCTCTTTCTCCCAGTCTTTGACAGGGACCTTGGAAGCTTTCTCCAAATACAAAGGATATGTGAGTAAGACAGCTCTGGCTCTCCTTCTGACCAGGTTGCTCTGGCCAATCCATCCTTGGTAGAAGTTCTGGAGCTGGGCTGCTGTTTCACATCACATCAGATTAAGTCTCTCTTCTCCAAATCTTCCCGTGGCTGCTGCCTCATTCAGGGTAAAGCCAAAGTCTTCTCCATGGCCCATGAGTTCAGCCGATCTGCCCACTCCCTCCTCTGGCCTCGCTCCACCCCTCTCCTCCCTCATTGGCTTCCTTGCTATTCCTGAAATAGTCAATGGATGCCCCAACCTCAGGGCCCGAGTATGCGCTTCCCCATGGAGCCACATCACTCTCTCCCTTCCTTCAAGTCTTTGTTCAAATGTACCACCATCTCAGAAAACCTTCCCTGACCACCTTATTTAAAACTGTAACCTTGGGGCACCCGGGTGGCTCAGTGGGTTAAAGCTTCTGTCTTCAGCTCAGGTCATGATCCCAGGGTCCTGGGATCGAGCCCTGCATCAGGCTCTATGCTCAGCAGGGAGTCTTCTTCCCTTCCCCTCCTCCTCTCTCTCTGCCTACTTGTGATCTCTGTCAAATAAATAAATAAAATCTTAAAAAAAGCAAACAAACTGTAACCTTTACTATGTATTCCCATCCCTCTTCTGACATATCATACAATCTACTTACCTGTTCGCTTGTTGTCTCTTACCCCTGCTAGAACGTAAACTCCATGAAGCCAGGGATCTCTGTCTGTTTGGTTCATTGCTGTGTCCCCCAGGACTAGCACAGTGTTGGGCATGTAGAACATGCCTAGTAAATATTTACTGAATGAACAACTTGTGTTTTTATTCCCATATTGGAGATACAGCAACTGACGCACAGGGAGGTGAAGCCACCTCTCGAGGCCATGCAACTCTTTTAAGTACGAAGTCCTAGAACCAAGGTTGGTGCCAGGGTTCCAGATCCCAGATACCCATTGCTAACCACTGTCTCATACAGCCTCTCTAAGGCAAGGTGACTAAGATATTTAACTTTCTACCCAAGCATTCAGGGTTGCTGAGGTTTGACTGCGGTGTGCTGGGACCTGCCTCATCTCTCTGTACCCCCGATTCTAGAAGTCAAGGTGATCTGGGTCTAAGCTAGCTAGTCCCCCCCACCGCCCACTACTCCTGGACTCTCATTTTGTAGGTGGGGGAACCACTCAATCCATCAAGGTAGAGAGATAGGGATGAAGTATTTACCGGAGCAAGGTTTGGGATGGCCGATGGCCCACCCCCTCAGGTGGAATGACGTGGCAGAGATGAGGACATGGAGACTGTGACGTGGGGTGGCATGGGGTGATTTCCGTGGCAGAGGGTATCATGGTACGGGGAGCATACAGATGCCATGGAAATGAAGAGGGCAGCTGGTGGGAAGAGTGACAACGATGTGATAAAGGTGACTGCTTCAGGATGAGAGTGACATGGTTAATAACATGATTAGCCCAAATCGCCACGCCAAGCTGCACACATCACAAGAATAAACTGGCAGAATCCTCAAAACCATCCTGGACATAGGTGTCCTGTGTGCATTTTACAGCTGAGGAAGCTGAGATTGCAAAGGGGTGATCAGGTGGTCAAGGTTACCCAGAGGTTTCATGGTAGAGCTGGGAGTCTGGCACAGCCCAGGAAACCGGCTCTAGTAGCCCATATGGTGGTGAGGATCTGAGAGGTGACACGGGAAAATGACGAGACATGGAGGGGAAAAAAACAACTGTAGGGCAGAGTAGCTCCTTATGGGGAAAACTAGCGTAAGGCATGGACGGTGACTGCTGGGAGCAAAGGTGATACGGGAGAATGGAGACATAAACGGTGAAAATGACGTAAGGGAAGAGAGACTGCGATTTAAGGATTTGGTGACAGAAGATGTGTGCGGGTGAACCGGGGTATGACGACGACTTATGAGAAGTGAGGACTCCATAAAGGAAAAATAGCAACAAAAGAGGGGCGCATGCGACATAAGGCGATGGCGGCATAAAGGGGGAAAGGCTGCAACGTGAGGCGGCAACGGGGGCTTAGAACAGAAGCGAATTAAGGGGGTTGACAGCGACATAAGTAGGGTGATGGCGACAGAAGTGGGTGATGACCATTCAACCCGGATGCGACAGAAGGGGAGGGATGGCTACATAAAGAGACATTGGATGACATAAGGGGAGAAATGCATTACAGAGGGAAGGACAACACGAAAAGGGTAGCAGAGGTGCCGCGCCCCCAGATCGCACAGTACCTGCACTCCAAGTCTCCCACTCCGGGACCCAGCCCCGCACGCACCTTCCAGGCTGGAGCCCCGCCTGGTCGCCCCCGCCGCGCACACGCGCACTTCGGCTGGACTGCGGGACGGCAGGGGCTAAGCATGTGCTTTTCTCATTGGTCGCGCTCCTCGCTAGCGCGGGGGGAGGGAAGCAGGCCAAGGGAGGTCACGTGACGGCTGGAGTGGGCGGGGGGCGGGGCCCGCACTCTCACTGGTGGCGGTCCGGCGAGCTAGAGCAGCCGCGGGCTGGACGACCCAGCTTCCGGTGGCGAGGGCTGTATTTCCGGGGAGGGTTGCCGGGCGGAGGGAGGAGGGTCTGACAGTTGGCGCGGCGGGCTAGGAGGGCGGGCAGCGCGTGTGGGCGCGGGCTCGGAGGGTCAGGTGAGGCGCGGGCCACGGGGTGGTGGGACGGGCAAGATACGGAGGGGATGGATGGCGTCTTAGTTCTGGAATCAGTCTCGGCGTCGCTGTGCGGCCCGGACAAGCGACTTCTTTCTCTGAACCTCAGTTTCCTCCTCTGTAGAATGGGGGCCAGAATCTGACTGTAGCATCCTCCTTAGGGCTTAGAGTGGGAGGTCTGCTTGTGCATATCGGAGACCCTGGTTCAGCGCCTAGCACACTGCACACTTCGTTACTGTACTTTTACTGTTAATACTGTAGCGATGATAATGTTTGCGCTTGGCGTGGAAGATCTGGGTGTGGGAGTGTGCAATTGGAGGCCCGCCGATTTCTGCGCACGTCCCAGCCCAGCTTTGTGGCAGTGGGCCTGTGCCTGAACCTCTCTGGAGCTCATTTTCCTAATCTATACAATGAGAGTTAATAGTCCTATATCATAGGGTCGTTGTGAGGATGCTGGTGAAATGTGCGTGTAAATCCCTTAGCATGGGGCTTTGCACTGTATGCTCAATATATTGGGACTATGTTAATAATGATAATGAGAGTTATTGGCGTAGTTGGGACTTCCAGGGAAGAACGGAGTAGGGGGAAGCTCAGAGACAGCAATAGGAAAATCTTGGAATCTGCAATTGGCCAAATGGACATCCTGCCACTTCCTATTTGACTAATTTTGCCCCATCTCATAGATTTAGATTTTTCTTTTTCTTTAAAAGCACTGATGCATTTTGCTCCAGTCAATTAATTTGAGAAGAAAATTTTATATTGGCCTACTAAGGGAAAGCTAGCACTGCTGGGTGCAAAAGGAAGGAAAACGTAACCTGAAATACAACAGAAGCAGAATAGTCTATTTAAATTGTAGACAGAAGTTGAAAGAGAATTGAAAAGGGACTATCATGGTCCCACAGACCCTGTCTATTCTTTGCTTACCTTTTGCATGTGGCTGACATTAGGTCAGTGACGGTCCTCCCCTTTCTCTAGCTCACCAAAGTTTGATTTATTTAATGCATATGTACATAGCACTTACCATCTGCCCCACATTGTTTTAAGGACTTGGTGTTTGTGAACTCACTTCATCCCCCTAACCATTTTAAGAACATATATTCCTATATTCTTGTTTTATAGTTGAGGGAAGTGAGATCCAGAAAGTTAAGGTTAACCCCCGACTCCCAAGGGTGGGGTTTTGGAAGTGGCAAAGTCAGAACATAGATCCAAGCCTTTCAAGGGCTTAGCCAGGGAGTCTGATATATGGTAATTACATGAGTTTTAGAAACTGTCATTTGCTATTATTATTAATGTTCCAATTTTCACTGTTCAGAAAGTGATCACTGGAGATGGGCTTTTAATGGAGGAAAGAGGCAATTGAGTCCAGCCGGGGGACTTCTGCCGCTGTACGGAGAGGATACCAGTTCTCAAAGGCTTCTGGTAAGCATTAACTGACACCTCGGAAGGACTGACCACAGTGCCTGGCTTGTAGTAGTCTATCAGTCAGTGTTAGTCGTAGGCATTGGACTGACTTGGGTTCAAGTCGTGGCCCTACAGTTCCTTGCTGTGTGACCTTGGACCTGCCACTCTCATTTTTAACATGGGGATCATTTTTTTTTTTTTTAACATTATTTATTTATTTATTTGACAGAGAGAGAGAGAGAATAAGTAGGCAGAGAAGCAGGCAGAGAGAGAGGAGGAAGCAGGCTCCCTGCTGAGCGGAGAGCCCGATGGGGGGCTCGATCCCAGGACCCTGGGATCATGACCTGAGCTAAAGGCAGAGGCTTTAACCCACTGAGCGTCCCAGGCACCCAAAATGGGGATCATTTTAACTTTTTTTTTTTTTTTTTTTTTTTTTTTTAGATTTTATTTATTTGACACAGAGAGAGAGATCACAAGTAGGCAGAGAGGCAGGCAGAGAGAGAGAGGGAGGGAAGCAGGCTCCCCGCCGAGCAGAGAGCCCGATGCAGGGCTCGATCCCAGGACCCTGAGATCATGACCTGAGTTGAAGGCAGAGGCTTAACCCACTGAGCCACCCAGGTGCCCCTAACATTTTTTTTTTTTTTTAAACCACCCCAGGTGGTTATGAGGAGACACTGAGCTGTATACTCAGTGCCTGACACCATAGGCCTTCAACAGGAGTTACCAAATGGCCAGTGGAATCAGGGAGAACTTGTTTTCGAATCCCAGTGAAGTCACTTGGTAGATGTGACATTTGACAAATGACTGCACCTCGATGAGTTGGGTTTTTTTTCCATCGATTAAAATGGGGCTAATAATAGTCCTCCCTCCTGAGGAGGTAGTGAGGTGTCAGCAGGAGGCCTCGCTCCGGTCCTGGTTCATGATCAGTGCTTGGTATGTGACATGTTGTTTTTCTGTGTGACACATTGAAGACTCGCCATGCCGTGCTCTTTCAGAGCTGCTGGTGGTGTTGTCTTTGTTCAGTGGCAAAATCCAGAAGACAAAGTAGATCTTAGGAGTCCAGTACGGGGGCAGAGTGATGTCTGTGGTCTTTATCATCAACAAGAGATGCAACAGCAAGCCAAAGAAGGTCAGCATGAGCCCCACTTGGAGGCAGAGGGGAGAGTCCCACATCTGGGGACTTTGGGAAAGTTTCCCAAAGCCGGTGACAGCCAGAGTGAAGGAGAGCTTGCCAGGAGGACAGGATAAGAAAGCATTCCAGGCACAGGAGAGCTTCTGTGGAACACCGGGAGGCAGGCAAAGCTCCTGGGTGTCGGCTAAGACGGGAGGCCTGGGAGGTGAGACTAGCCAATACTTCCGCACTCTTAGGGGGCATGGCCACTGCCTCAGGTGTTCTGAGCCTAAAAGTTCATTGGGTGTTCCAGCCATCCTTTGAGGGAAGTAACATCTGTACGGTCCTGACTTCCAGATGGGGACACCAGACCTGACTGGTGAAGTAGCTTGCAGAGACCACATGGCTAGGAAGTGGTAGAGCCAGATATGAGCCCCGAGGTCTGGTTCCAGAATCCTTACTGTCATACCATCTCTGTTGTACCATTAGAATGGAGGCAGGGAGGGGCAGATTGTGTATGAAGGTGAGCAGAAAGGGACTAATGCACCCTGTGGAGCAAGCTGAGGAGGGATGACGGAGAAGGATCAGAATTGGGAGCCGGGGCGGGGCGGGGGGGCGCCTGGGTGGCTCTATTGGTTAAGCGTCTGCCTTCGGTTCAGGTCATGATCTCGGTTCAGGTCATGATCTCGGAGTCCTGGAGCTCCTTGCTCGGTGGGGAGTCTCCTCTGGCTCCCCTGCCCACTATCATGCTCTCTCTCTCTCTCAAATAAAATCTAAAAAAAAAAAAAAAAAGAATCAGGGGCCAGATGGGGTAGAAGGGAGCAGAGTGAAGGAAGAGAGCAGAGGGCGTAGAGGAGAGGGCAGGACTAGAGAAGGACGGGAGGGCTGAGTAGGCCAAGTGGCCCTGGAGGCAGATCGAGATGAATCATCAGGCAAGGAAGTTTTTCCCTTTAGTTTCCTTTCTTTTCTTCCTTCCTTCTTTTTTTTTCTTTTCTTTCCTTCCTGACTTTATTTATTTGACAGAAAGAGTGAAAGCATAGGCAGAGGGAGCACAGAGGGAGAGGGAGAAGCAGGCTCTCCACTGAGCAGGAAGCCCAACTTGGGACTTCATCCCAGGACCCTGGGACCATGACCTGAGCGGGAGACAGACGCTTAACTGACTGAACCACCCAGACGCCCAGTAACATTCAGGGGAAATGTCCTTAACAGCTTTCTGCCACCTGCTCATCTTACCTAAGCAGGCGTTGGTTTTCCATTTCTCCTACCAGGCTCCTCATGGTGTAGTGGCCCACCTCTCTGCCCTCAGCTCCTCTTGCTCTCCTCCCCCTGTCTCTCCCCCTCCCGCTGTCCCCTCTCTCACTGTACTATAATCACCCTGGCTCTGTGCTGTCCCGCATCTATGCCAGATGGGCTCCTGGCTCAGGACACTGGACTTGCTGTACCTTCTCCTGGAACACTCCTCCTCTGAAACCACAGGGCCCACTCCTCCGCCTCCTTTGGGGTCTCCGAATGTCGCTTTAGAGCAGTCTCCCCTCTTCAGCCTGTTTGGAATCACAACCCCCTCCCTCCCTCGCCAGGCCCTCCCTGTGTTCTGGGTGACACCAAGGGCTTTCTGACTCACCGAATTGTGATCCATTTTGCTTGTTTACTCTCTCATCCTTCCTCCTCTGTCCCCACCTAGATGCCACTCTCTGTATTTTTTTTTTTAAAGATTTTATTTATTTATTTGACAGAGATCACAAGTACACAGAGGCAGGCAGAGAAGGGGGAAGCAGACTCCCTGATTCAGGGCTTGATCCCAGGACCCTGAGATCAGGACCTGAGTGGAAGGCAGAGGCTTTAACCCGCTGAGCCCCCCAGGCGCCCCTGTATTTTTGTTCACGGCAGTATCTTTAGCTCCTAGAATTGTGCCTCGCACCTTGTAGGTTGTCAGTAAATAATTTATGAACGGATGACTAATGGGTATTTATGGTTAAAGTGTTGAGTGAGGGTCGGCTTGGTGTGTTGTGGGGGAAGATGTCTTTTTTTTTCTTCTCTCACTCTCTTATCCCAGCCAGAAACTTCTGAGGTGTGCGGGGATGGAGCTGTGGACATTTGCTGTTGCTGAGTCTTGTCCCAGGCAGCAGCGGGAGCTGTGGTGGCAGCACTGTCCCAGGCTGACTTCCTGCCAGCTGTTCAGGCTATTCCTGGGCTGTGAGCCCCCAGGCACTCTCCTCTGGCCCGCAGGCAGGCAGGCAAAGAGGGACACGCACTCACAGCCTGCGGCGACTCATGGGCCCTCTCTCCCTGTTCTCTCTTCCAGGCTCTCGGAAGCAGCACCAGGGCCCGGGGAGACAATGGTCTCAGTGACTATGGGTGAGTCTGTGGGCTTCTCTCTGGGGCTCCCCTCCCCACTGCCCTTTCTGAAGTTATGACCTTGGGGAGGGGAGCCAAGGTGGGGGAGGGAGAGCCAGGTCACTGAGAGGAACAGCTGTTCTCGGAGCACCCCGTGGAGGCAGGGCCGTGGCCTGCCCAGGGCCTAGCCACTCTGTATCTTGGCCTCCCAATGGCACAGTCTAGCCTTAAAGAACTTGTGATGTGAAATCCAGCAGAGTCTCGGTTTTCTCACGTGTAAAACGGAGATACTCACAGGCCTTACGTCCTGGGATGTTGTTAGGATTAAGGAGGTTAGTGCATGTCAGACCTTGGGCACACTTCTGACAAATGTCCGCTATTAGGATTCTCGTAAGCCTCATCACTATCTTCTCTTTCAGCTCTGCACTCTGGGGTTGCCAAAGCTCAGAGGTTAGTGGGTAGCTTGTACCTCTTTTGAGATTTGTTCATATAGAGAAGTACATAAGACATCTTTATGTGGTCATGGGAGCAATGAGAGAAGGTAAACGTTGGACTGCATCCTTTATGATTCCATTTCTATGAAGCACAGGGACAGGCAGGACCAGTCCATGTTGTGGGAAGGTGGCTGTGGCCCTCGAAAAACAGAGTGATGTCACTACATAGGGAATGTGGTGGTGACAGGGGGGTGCCTGTGGGATGTTGGAAATGTTTTATTTCTTGATCTAGAGGCTGGTTCCGTGCATGCGTTGGTTTTTGAACATTACCAACTTACGTGTGCTTTTGTGTGTCTGTATGTTATAGTTCAATACAAAGGTTTAAAAAAAAAAAAAAAAAGCAACCCCCGCCCCGCAACCATTCAGGTCAAGAAATAAAGTATTGCCAGCCTCCCTGAGGGCCCACCCCAATCACGACCCTCTCCCTCCTCCAGGGGGAATGAACCATGATTTGGGGATCATTTCTCCTTGCCTTTTTTTTTTTTTTAAGATTTTATTTATTTATTTGATAGAAGACACAGCGAGAGAGGGAACACAGCAAGGGGAATGGGAGAGGGAGAAGCAGGCTTCCCGCTGAGCAGGGAGCCCGATGCGAGGCCGGATCCCAGGACCCTGAGATCATGACCTGAGCCGAAGGCAGACGTTTAACGACTGAGCCACCCAGGCACCCCTCTCCTTGCATAGGCAGAAAATATTCCTATGCCCAAGGCTTTGGTTGTGAGCTAAGGTGAACGAAATGTCCTGTGTTCTCTTGCTCCACGCAAGGGCCAGGAATCCTCTCCATGTCTTTCCTTTGAGCCGCTGTGTAGTATTTCCTGCCCCTGCTTCTGTCTATGGATCCCACGTTGCTTCTGGGTTGGGCCTGTTAACAGACTAGCTGCTGTGAATATTCCAGTGTGTGTCTCCTGCTGTGTCCTGAGTCCACGACACATTGTGTGTCCCCTCTGACTCTTTCTGGAATGGGGGGTGCTCCTGACCATTTACTTGGCACCGTATTTTTTTTTTTAAGATTTTATTTATTTGACACAGAGAGAGAAATCACAAGTAGGCAGAGAAGCAGGCAGAGAGAGAGGGGGAAGCAGGCTCCCCGCTGAGCAGAGAGCCCAATGCAATGCGGGGTTCGATCCCAGGACCCTGAGACCATGACCCGACCCGAAGGCAGAGGCTTAACCCACTGAGCACCCAGGCACCCCACTTGGCAGCATATTTTCCTCTTTAGTAGGACATGAAATGATGACAAGGGCCCGATGTGCAGAGGTTCTCAGTTCCTTGACTTTGCTTCAGGCAGCTAGCCCCCCTCAAATGATGTGGCCCCTTTTCCCTCCTTAGTAACAGCGTGATTGAGATGCAGTTCACATTTTATACAATAAAGTGTACAGTATGGTGGTTTTATACTGCGTTCGGAGTTCTATAGCCATTAGCACAATCAATTTCAAAACCTTTTCATCACTTCCCGCAAGGCACCCATACCCATTAACTAATCGTCACTCTCTTTTTCCTGTCCCCACCATCCTGCCGGGCAACCACTGATCTGCTTTCTGTCTCTCTAGATCTCTATAGATGTTTACCTATTCTGGACATTTCATATAAGTGGAATCATTATGTGGGTTTTTTTTTAACAGACGAAGTTGCCTGCTTTTGGCTGATGGAACCCAGGGCCCCATGCCTGGGCAGGTGGATAGTGCCTCTGTGAGGCAGAAAAAGGCCCCCTGTCCTCTGGGCCTGTGGCAGAAGTCCTTAGGGCATGATCTTCACCTGCTGCAGTGCTGGGGAGATGGGCCTGTGGCTAGGTAGGCAGAAGGATGGTCCCAGGCCTGCGCCCGAGCCCTGAAGTCACCTTCAGAAGAGACCAGAGTCTCTTTCCCCACTCTGTGCCTCAGTGGTCTTATAAGCAAAATGGGCATAGCAGTAGCAAATTTCATATTTTGATTGTTGGGGTTTCAAGCTGTATATGATGAGAAAGAAAAGTTTCGTCAGTGAAACCCTTGACTGTGAGGTGGCTCTTAGTTTCAGAGATGTTAAAATGTGAAAAGGAAGTTCTCAGAATCAGTGATCTTATCTAACAGCCATTGGCCAGACAGGGTGAATTTGAAGGTCACACCCAAGAGGCTAAAACAGAAAAGTTTAGAAACAATAAAGCGGGGCGCCCGGTTGGCTCAGTGGGTTAAAGCCTCTGCCTTCGGCTCAGGTCATGATCCCGGGGTCCTGGGATCAGAGCCCCACATCCGGCTCTCTGCTCGGCGGGGAATCTGCTTCCCCCTCTCTCTCTGCCTACTTGTGATCTCTGTCTGTCAGATAAATAAAATCTTTAAAAAAAAAAAAAAAAGAAACAATAAAGCTTCGTGGGTGGGTGGGTGTGTCCCTGGTCTGGGTCTTGGGCTTGGTAGTGGTGGCAGAGTAAAAATAATAGCAGCAGCTGCGACGAGTTGAGGTTGTCCCCTGGGCCAGGTGCCATTTCATGTCCTTTATGGGGACTTTGCGCAGTGAACCAAGGATGTACGCCTTATCGCTAGAATGTGAGCTCAGTGAGGGCGGGGGCGTTGTCTTGTGCAGTGGAATCCACCTGCCTAGAACGGGACCTGCCGGTAAATCCTTCCTGGATGTCATCCTAAATTTCCGGACAAGGAAACGGAGACCCCAAGTGTTAACTTCCCATAGGCCCTTAGCCAGGAGCTGGCAGAGCTGGAATTTGAACCCAGGCGCCAAAGCCTATGCTTGCTGTTTCTGTGGTGAGGAGCGAGCTTGCTGACGTTCGTAGGCCGGCTCTGTGTCCCTTCTTTCCCTTCACCTGTGGATCCTGTCACCCTCAGCAGCTGCGCCTGCCGATGGGGACCAGGCCAGAGAACCTAGAGTCCCAGCTCCCTGAACTTGGGCATTGGCCGTGTGTGAAGATGATCGTGGGGCCTCACGGCCCAGGGCAGAGCTGTGACCAGAAGGGTCAGACAGAAGCACATGGCCTTCATGGCCTCAGTCTCCTCCTTGGCAGAGGGAGGGAGGCCTAATGCTGTGAGCTGCTCGCAGGGAAACGCTTGGCCGGGGCCTGGCGTGCAGTGAGCATTTAATATGTGGGAGCCACTGCTCTTGTGGTTTTGCGGCTGCTCTTCTCTGGAGGGAATAATGGGAATAACGAGCCCTGTCCATCCCCCAGCCACTTCTGAGTGGATCCAGTTCTTTAAGGAAGCCGGCATTCCTCCAGGGCCTGCTGTCAATTACGCGGTGATGTTTGTGGATAATAGGTAAGGGGGCCTAGGGGACAGAGTGCAACTTGGCGAGAGGAGGGGAGAAGAAGCGGATGGGGGGAGACGGGAGCTGGCTAGCCCATCTGTCCTGGCCTGCTTGTGGCCTCACTGCTGACCCTCCCCCACAGGATCCAGAAGAGCATGCTGCTGGATCTCAACAAAGAGATCATGAATGAGCTGGGCGTGACTGTGGTGGGCGACATCATTGCCATCCTCAAGCATGCCAAGGTGGTGCACCGCCAGGTGGGTGTGCTGCCCAGCCCCTTGATCTCTGGGTTTAGGGTGCGGTGGGGGGCTCTGTACCAGAGTCAGCAGGAGGCTTGGAAGCAAAAGCAGGCAGACCTGAGTTCCAAGGCTGGTTATACCATTTGCCATGTGACATTGGACATGTTGCCTAATCTCTCTGAGCCTTTCTTATTCCATTGGTAGAATGTAGATAGGTAGACCTATCTCACAGGGTGGTTGTAAGCATTAAGTTAAAGAAAGCCCCAGTATAAAAAGCCTCCAGTGTAAATAGTGGGGCCTTGGTAGAGGCTCTCTTTCCATTACTAGTTCTCATCTTCCTCATGATAATCAGCTTTAGCAGGGCTCTTCTCTGTCCCCAGGACAGGAGCTCCCCCTGGGGGACTCAGGCAGTCACCGGGCCAACAACATGGTTATTCCATTCTTGGCCCCTCTACTTACAGTGACCTTAGACAAGTGAAGATCACTCCTCCCCCCACAGTCTCTCTGAAACAGGCTTTTCACACTGCACTGCTGCGTAGGGGAGCCGTGGCCACCTACCAGATAGCGTGTGTGGCACCGAGCACCTGGAATGAAGAGCTCATTGAATCTTTAGCTGACACTTACCAGGCCTTACCATAGCCTGCCATTCCCTGTCTCCATTCTTTATACATTTTATTTTATTATGATTTTTTTAAAAGATTTTATTTATTTGACAGAGAGAGATCACAAGTAGGCAGAAGGCAGACAGAGAGAGAGGAGGAAGCAGGCTCCCAGATGAGCAGAGAGCCCGATGTGGGGCTCGATCCCAGGACCCCAAGATCATGACCCGAGCTGAAGGCATAGGCTTTAACCCACTGAGCCACCCAGGCGCCCCCTGCCCCCATATCCTCTTTTTTTTTTTTTTTTTTAAGATTTTATTTATTTATTTGACAGACAGAGATCACAAGTAGGCAGAGAGGCACGCAGAGAGAGGAGGAAGCAGGCTCCCTGCTGAGCAGAGAGCCTGATGCGGGGCTCCATCCAGGACCCTGGGATCATGACCCGAGCTGAAGGCAGAGGCTTTAACCCACTGAGCCACCCAGGTGCCTCCCATATCCTCTTTCTGCTCCGCAATACCACCTTGCTTTTATTTGTGTCTCCTAATCTTTCCTTTAGTCTCCGTGAATCTGTGACAGTTCCATAGTCTTCCCAGGTGATTGATACCTTGACAGTTGTGAAGAGTCCTGTTTAGGTGTTTTGCAGCACCTCAGTTTGGGTTTGTCCTCTGCCTTCTCGTGGTGAGGAGTGAAATGTTCTGAAATCTCTTCTCTAACAGCTCGGGCTCTCATCCTCCCAGTGCTGCTCAGGTTTCTTTTCCCCTACCTTTTGCCCTCGTCCCTGTGGTAACCCAGACACCTGTTCGGCTCTTCTTTCTCCCCCCACCACAGGACATGTGCAAAGCTGCCACTGAGTCCGTGCCCTGCAACCCCAGCCCCCTCCCTGGCGAGATCCGCCGAGGTGCCTCTAGCGGTGAGTCCCACCTACCTAGAGTTCCTTCCCTTTATCCCTACACTTTAGCTCTAAAGGGGACACACCCAGAATCTGCAGGGGTGAAACAAGGCCAGCAGAAGTTCTCTCGGCCACCGATTTTCACTGGTGGCAGTTCTGTTCCGTAAAGAAACTGTGAACACTGAATGAGCGAGTGCCGGGTCATTGCTCCTAGAGGAAATAAAAGGTTAGGTTCCTGCAAGCCTCTTCTTACAACACTTTTGTCAACCGATCAACACAGACTTTACTTTATATATGTTTCTGTAAAGATGTTTCATTTGTCATATGTTGCTGGCGCGTACACATCGAGCTCATGGCCAGCAGCTCTGTAATGCGTGCCTGGACAAAGCTAATCTAACACAGATATTTTCTCTGTAAGGAACATCACTTGGGAATACTAGAAAGCACTTTGCCACTCTTCTTCAGGGCCATTTTATTTTATTTTATTTTAAGATTTTATTTATTTGACAGAGATCACAGGTAGGCAGAGAGGCAGGCAGAGAGAAAGAGAAGGAGAAGCAGACTGCCTGCTGAGCAGAGAGCCCAATGTGGGGCTCAACCCCAGAACCCTGGAATCATGACCTGAGCTGAAGGCAGAGGCTTTAACCCACTGAGCCACCCAGGCGCCCTTGGGGGCCATTTTAAACAGCCAAAACACTTAACACAGGTTTTGGTTTTGGGGTTACAAATCAATCTTAGCGAAGAGGCGAATTTGCAAATAGGGAATCCATGAATGGTGAGAACAGACGGTATTTACACATTTGGGTTTTTTTTTCAGCAGTGTGATACCTTTTTAAAGAAGAATAAATTTAAAAAATTTAATGTGCATATTAGCCTTTGCTGCTTAACGACCCCCAAACTGGTTTCAGGCACAGACTTTTATTTCTCATGATTTTATGTCCTGGCTGGTCTGTTCTGCTCTGGGCCAGCTCAGTAGATCTCAGTGGTCACCTAGCAGCTTGGTGGAGGCTAGGTGATTTAGCATGGCCTGACTCACACATCTGGTGGTTGGCTTGATGTCATCTGGGCCCACAAAGGTGACCGGGCCACACGTCCCTTGTATTCCTATAGGCGTGCCCGGGGTCGTCCACATGGGGCCAATCGCAGGGTGCCCTAGAGCAGCAGGAGAGGGCGGGCCCCAGTGTGCAGAGCACCTCTTAAGGTTCTGCTTGTGTAACACTTGCTCTTCTCCCATTTGCCAAAGCCTGTCACGTGGCTAAGCCCCGTGTTGGTGTGGGCAGTGCCAACCAAGGGCACGGACAGAGGGAGACTGAACAAATTGGGGTTCTTTGCTGTAGCAGTCTGCCTGAACTTACATATGATCACGAAGGTACAGCTGAATCACTTTCCACAGGCGCAGCAGCCGTGTAACCAGCAGCATCCAAATCCAGAAACAAAAACCTGACCAGCGTCACTCCCCCCTCTCCAGGGCACCCATTACCCTGATGCTTCACAGCAGAGATGGTCTGTTTTTGTTAGTCTGTCAAGTGTACATAACTGAAGTCAGACAGTATGTATTTTTGTATAGCCTTCTGAATGCCTTTGTTTAAAACAAATTTTAAAAAATTAAAACTAACGGGGCACCTGGGTGTCTCAGTGAGTTAAGCCTCTGCCTTCGACTCAGGTCGTGTTCTCAGGGTTCTGAGATCGAGCCCCACATCAGGCTCTCTGCTCAGTGGGGAGCCTGCTTCCCTCTCTCTCTCCACCTGCCTCTCTGCCTACTTGTGATCTCTGTCTGTCAAATAGATAAATAAAATCTTTTAAAAAAATTAAAACCAACAAAAATACTAGTGGAGAAAATAGGCAGTCGGAAGGAGTAGGAGAAGCAGACAAAAAAGGAAAGGGAGTGCGGAAGAATGTCCCAGAACAGCATTCTTGGTACGCTCACTTGTATACACTTCAGAATATATGCTTTCTAATATATGTGTCTGTGTCTGTGCGTATCTGACATCGAACTATAGCTTAGAGTCATTAGGGCAAAGACAGAGGTTTTTTTTCTTCCACCCAAATGGCGCTTACCTGTCATGAGGAAACATCGTATCCCTTATTCCTTTCAAGTAAGACGTTTCCCTCTGGGTACATTGCAGGAAGCAGGGCCTCTCTACTGTTCACTTTCTATCACAGATCATCCAATCATCCTGGGAGGTTCTGCCCAGCTCACCAGAAAGCCACCCTATCTGGCTTCAGAGCTGTCCGAAAAAAAAGTTATGGAAAAATTGTGGAAGCGTATATGCCCGTCATTATCAGGGGAGTGAGCAGGGCTGGAAACCAACCATTTTTCCCCAGTAGGGGGAAGGAGGAGGTCTGATCAGGAAGGGCCAATCCCCAGACTTCAGAAAGCTCCAATTCTTTTTCTTCTTCTTCTTTTTTTTAAATTTAAATTTAATTAGCCAACTTACGGTACATCATTAGTTTCAGTTGTAGTGTTCAGTAACTTACCAGTTTCACATAACACCCAGGGCTCATCACAGCACTTGGGGCAGGCTGCGGTTCTTGACCTGGGTGGTGGGTACGTGGGAGTTGACTTTCTGTTAAGTGGTCTGTTTTTCCTGTATGCTGTAGTTATAATTTCAAAACCAAGCAAGCAACATATTGTGTAATGCATCGAGAGTCATGGTGGGGGACTTCATTAGGTTTTGAGAGGCAGCACATAGCAGAAAAAGGGAAGGCTTTGGGGGGTGGGTAGGCTAGAATACCCATACCTGAAAGCTGGTGGAGGTAGGAGTGGGGAGCACCGGGCCTGTGGGGTGAGCCAGGCATCATGAAGCTCTTCCCCAAGAGCTTTTGAGATCTGGGCCCTAAAACCAGGAACACTGCTCTGGAGACAAGACCCTTGTCCTTCCCGCGCCACCTATAAGATGGGCTTGTAGTAGATCCTCTTCTGGTAGGGATGTTGGGATTTTCCATGAGAGGGTTCATTTTTTCCAGTAGATGTTTATTGAGGACCTGTGAAGCACCAGGAACTGTCGCAGCCCCTGGAGATACAGAAATAAACAACCCTTGTCTCCTGGTGGGGCCTGCATACTCAAGGGAGACATCCATGAGACATGTCCCCCCCAGGAGACATCCATGTCATTTAGCGTCAAGCAGGACTTAGGGTTATGAGGCAAAAGCAAGCCTACCGCAGGGTTGGGCCGGTGGAGGTTGGAGTGGTTCGGGAAACTTTCTCTGGGGAGGTGCCCTCGGAGAGGAGACCTGAATGAAGAGCCAGAGCGAGCTGGTTGGTCCTCGGGGAACCGCATGCCCAGTCGAGGGAACAGCATGTGCTAGGAAGAGGTGCACGCTTGCTGGGTGAGGAATATCCCCAGACCAGCTTAGCTGAAGTGGAGCTGGGAGAGGAGCTTGGGAGAGGTATGACAGGAACCAGTCTGGTCTAGGGCCTTAGGAAAGGCCTTCATGCAGTGAGGGGTGGGCCCGCTCCTGGTTAGACTGGCCAACACCCATCGTGGCCGTGCAGCCCCAGCATGACTCCAGCTGCCCCTTCTCCATTCAGTCCCAAGGTTTGCCTTCACCATTCTGGCCTTCATCCCCGGGCCCCTAGCATGACTGGACTCTCCCCTTTCCTCCCTGTAGCTGCCTCTCGAATGATCGCCAACAGCCTGAACCGCGACTCCCCACCCGGCACTCCCCCCAGGCGGCCGGACACCAGCACCTCCAAGATCTCGGTCACTGTGTCCAACAAGATGGCAGCAAAGAGTGCCAAGGCTGCTGGTGAGGGGACGTGGGCAGATGGTGGGAGGAGCTAGGGGTGAGGGTGGGTTGGCGGATGGTCTTCGGAGGTCAGGTGCCCAAGATCACAAGGTGCTTTGAAGACCACAGCGTGTCCAGAGAGTTCAGGGTTGGTCAAGCCCCTGCGCCTCTGTGGGCCTTGCTTTCCCAGTCTGTAGAATGGGGACAGTGGGAAGCTCTTGAGACCGTGTACCTGCCAGTGCACTGCAGTTCTTAGTGGTCAGTTCTGTCGTTTTTAAGTTTTTGTTTATTTTGTATTGTGGAAAGAACACTTAACGTTGACATTACCATCTTCATAAAGGCTAAAGTGTTCAGTACAGTGCTACGGATTACAGGGTCTCAGTCTGTTTTCACAGATGCTCACCGAGGCCCACACTAGTGCCAGGCACTGTGCTTGGTGCAGGGGTCAGAGGTCCAGAAAGCACCGTTTCCTCTCAGCAACCAGGAGGATCCTTCCAGACCTTTGATCTGATCCTCTCACCCTGGGCTAGAACTCTCCAGAGCTTCCCACTGTCCCAGTAATAAAATCATCTTCCTGCATGGCCTTACAGGCTCTGTATAATGTGACTCCTTCTCTGGCGTTTCTTCCCCTGGCTCTCTCCCTCGGGTCCCTTCCAGGCTCCATCCCACCGTGGGCCCTTGCCCTGATGATCCCTTCTCCCAGCACACTCTTCCACCAAAGACTTTTCTGTGCTTGGCCTCTGTTCCTCTTCCAGGTCTCAGCTTGAAACCTGGGAATAGGACACCAGCCTTTGGGCTTCCAAGCCCTCCTCCTGTGTGCCCCACTGCTCTGCCTTTGTTGGACCCACCCCCACAGCAAAAATCTTGGCACAAGTGAAAACCGAGGCCCAGGGAGGGAGCTTGGTTATTCTGACGCCCGGCCCCATCACACCCTGTGCTCCTGCACCTCCTCCCCATCTCTGGCCTTTTTGATTTGTGTGTCATGAGCAAGAAAGTTAAGATTAATTTTTTTTTTATTTTTTAAAAACTTAATTAATTAATTAATTAATTTGACCAACAGAGATCACAAGTAGTCAGCGAGGCAGGCAGAGAGAGGGGGGGGGAAGCAGGCTCCCTGCTGAGCAGAGAGCCCGATGTGGGACTCGATTCCAGGACCCTGGGATCATGACCTGAGCTGAAGGCAGAGGCTTTAACCCACTGAGCCACCCAGGCACCCCCAAGATTAATTTCTGAAGTATTGAAAAGATGACGAGCCTGGGAGTGACCAGCTCAAATGTGTTGAGATTCATTTGTTTTTTTAAATCTAAGTGATTTATATAATTTACTTACGTGCAGTGCACAAATTTTAAGTGTACAGTTTATTTAATTGATTAATTTTAAAGATTTTATTTATTTGACAGAGAGAGATACAGCGAGAGAGGGAACACAAGCAGGGGAGTGGGAGAGAGAGAAGCAGGCTTCCTGCCAAGGAGAGAGCCAGATGTGGGACTTGATCCCAGGACCCTGGGATCATGATCTGAGCCGAAGGCAGACGCTTAATGACTGAGCCATCCAGGTGCCCCCAGTTTGATTAATGTAAAAAAAAATGATCACACCCATGAAAGCTCTACCTAGATGAAGCTCTTGAACCATTCCATCAGCCAGCAGTTTCCCCCTTCCCAGCTAGGCTGGGAGGTCAGCCTATTGGGGGCAGGGACAGAGCCACAGGGAGCCCTTAGAGGCTGGCCGCAACGGGGGGATTCTGAGCGCCTCTGGCAACCCTGTTGTGCGTAGACCCCTGAATCTCTTGGTGGTTCAAAGTCTACAGTGGTTGGGAAGATAAGGGAGATAAAGGGCACATTTGTGCCCTTCGCAGGGCGTCCAGCCCCCAACCCAGGAGCACATTCTATCCCAGAAGATGCTCACCATCCCCCTCCTCCCCATCAGCCCTGGCCCGCCGGGAGGAGGAGAGTCTCGCTGTTCCCACCAAGCGGCGCCGGGTCACTGCTGAGATGGAGGGGAAGTACATCATCAACATGCCCAAAGGCACCACCCCCCGGACCCGCAAGATCCTGGAGCAGCAGCAGGCAGCAAAAGGTATCAACCTGGCAGGGGTGCCCTTTGGCGTCAAGACTGCATTTCCCTTCGTTGTGTGGTGCAGGGTTGGTCAGGCCCTACAGGCACTGGCTGAGAGGCAGGCTCTAGTGAGATCCAGGGGGCAGGTGCCCGAAGTGTAGGAACCGTCATGAGCCAGAGGACCCTGGTTGAGGTTCTGTCCATAGCTGAGGTATAGAGGGGGTCTTCCCCACAGGGTTCCTTTTAGAATAGTGTTTGTGTCTTCATGGAAAAACACTCATATGGTGTGGAAGAACATACAGTACTGCCGAACTCTGTCCCCTCAGTCCCATAGCCCAGGCCATCATTACCCTACCCAGACCAGTGTGAGCTCGCCTGCATGTGTTTGTACATAGAACCATATAGGTAGTTTGTTTTAAACCACAAATCGCATCATTTTGTAGGTATTATTGTAGAACTTTTTTTTTTTTAAGGAATTTTTTGTTGTTGTTAGGGGGGAGAGACAGAGAGAGCATGAGTGGGGGTTGGGGGTGTGGAGAGAGGGAGAAGCAGGGAGCCTGATGGCGGGGTTAATCCCACGACCCTGGGATCATGATTTGAGCTGAAGGCAGACGCTTAACTGACTGACCCACTCAGGCTTTAACTCTTTTTAATGATCATTTAGTAGTTGCATCATATTTGTATATCGTGATTTAATAAACATTCTTTCAATGGTCATTTGGGTTGGGATGTAGAGAGAGAGCTTATCACCACTCAGTAGGCTCTCAGAGGCCCATGACCCCCAAAAGAGTGAGGGGAACAAGTAAGGATTAAGAACCCTTCCCACACATACACGCATTTCGAACTTGTACAGCCTCAAGGAGCCCAAGAGTCAATTTCAGTGGCCAATTGCACTAGCCAGAGATGTGTGGGTCACTATTAGCCAGGGCGTAGACACAGAGCCTGTGCCCGCCTGGACCAGAGCTGCCTGGGCCTGGACTGGCCATGTCTGCCCTCCCTTGTCTGCACCATGCGTGACTCTTGGCCAGGCCTGGGCTCCGTGCGTGGCTCGGCAGTTGCTGGCTGAGGGCTCACTTCCCTCCCAGGTCTCCAGAGGACATCTGTGTTTGACCGCCTCGGTGCCGAGACCAAGGCAGACACGACGACGGGGAATAAAGTGAGTTGGGAATGGGGAAACCACCTGAAGTTTTCTAATTGTCTTCCTTGCTGGTGTTGATCCCACATCTAACCCCTCATACTCCCTGCACCGTCTTACCCACCTGGACAGCCTCAGTTCCCTTCTTTGCACCTCAACTTCTCTCCTCATTTCCAGTGCCTGGGGTCTGGCCAACTCCTGCCTGCTGCCCTCGGGCCGCTCCCACCTCCGTGTCCCAGACTGGCCTTGGCATCTTTCCCCTGGAGGGACTCCTGTCCTAGGCCCTGTCTCAGGGATGCCCCGGTGCCCCCGTTCCAGGCTGGCTTCAGTGAAGCTCTGTCTGTTGTCCCTGATCTGCCACCTCTCCCCATCTCCTGCCCTTCCCCCACAGCAGCAGTGTGTGACCACGTCCATGACAGGCCTCCTACCCACCCCCATCATTCTTTTCAGTGCGGTCAGGATGAACACCACCCTCCTTGCCTTGGCCTGCAGGCCCCCAGGATGGTGTGTGGTTAGGAGCCCATGCCTGAGCCCTGCCCAGTGTGAATCCAGCTCTGCCACTCCCTGGCTGCATGGCCTTGGCCATGTCACTTAAGCTTCTTGTACCTCGGTTTCCTTATCTGTCTCATACCCACCTCGTTGTGAGGATGAGCTGAGCTGCATTGCACGGTGCTGGGGCGTCTGATGCATGGTTAGGCATGCTCTAGGTGTCACCTTCCATGAACTGCGCCGGGGCTCCTGGCTGCGTTTCCTGCCTCTCCATCCCTTGCTCACCAGGGCTTACCTGACCTTTCTCACCTCCTAGAATCTTAATCGCGAGCATGATAGTAACAATCGGGCTCTTGTGGCTAGAAGATACAGCCATGTGAAGAGCTTACTTAGCACAGAGTGAGCGCTCCATACTTAGGATTCTTATTCCTGCCTTGGGGGCTTGGCCCTTGCTCTGCTCTTGGCCCACTCATCCCCACTCATCTGTGAGGGCCCGGCTTACACATCAGCACCTCGGACAAGGTGTCCCTGAACTCCTGGAGGAGGCAAGGCTTCCCGGTCTCTTTGCCAGCACTCCCATCTCTTCCAGAGAGTGCATTACTGTCATAATTAGGGAGTTGTTTGTGTCATTTCCGCTGGCAGGTCTGTCTGCCCCACTGGACTGTGAGCCCCCTGAGCACAGGGCCAGGGACAGTCAGGACTCGGGAGACACTTGTTGAGTGAATGACCAAATTTGTCTTTTGTTGTGTTCCCCTGTCGACCTTGGCAAATGGTCTTCTCACTGTGCGTGGGCCCGCCCTTTGCCTTCCCACCTTTGTTAGACCTACATGCCGGAATTTTCAGATCTCATCTCAGGTGTCCCTCATCCAGGGAGTCTCTCCTGAACTTCAACTAAGGTCAGGAGACTCCTTTGGGCTCTGCCAGCTCCCTGGATGTCCTGTCATGGCTCTCACCACTGGCTAGGGTGTCACCATGTCACCATGGGTGTTCTCCCAGCGAGGCCAGGAACAGTGAGACAGCTCTGTGCATATGCGTGTTGAATGACTAAATGACTCACTTGTCCCGTCTCTGACCCCTGCAGCCCACAGGAGTCTTCAGCCGCCTTGGGGCTACCCCAGAGACGGACGAGGATCTGGCTTGGGACAGCGACAATGACAGCAGCAGCTCTGTCCTGCAGTATGCTGGGGTCCTGAAGAAGCTGGGCCGGGGCCCGGTGAAGCCCAGTCCCCAGCCAGCACTGACTGTCAAAGCCAAGGCCACAAGCTCGGCCACGACAGCTGCCACGCCTACACTGCGGCGCTTGGCCCTTTCCTCACGCCCTGGGCTTGACAGGAAGCCGGAGTCCCTGTCCAAAGTCAGCATCATCCAGAGACTGGGCAAGGCTGCCCTTGTGCCCGAGGCCCAGGACAGCCAGGTCACAAGCACCAAGAGTAAGTCCTTGGCTGAGGTCAAGGTCACCATTAAGAGGACTCTTGTGGGGCCCCGGGGGAGCAGCTCCAGTGAGGGCCTGGGCGCCCAGATGGACCATGCAGGCACAGTGAGCGTGTTCAAAAGACTGGGCCGCAGGACCTTCTAGCCTCTGGGCGGGACCCAGGCCCCTCTCCATGGCTCCTGGCTCCGGCGGAGGCTCCCGTGAGGCTGCGCCCGGCCCTCTGCTGGCTCCCCCTGCTGGCTCCCGGATGACACTGCTTGTCTCCCTCAGGCATTCGAGCCGGCCCAAGCTTTCTGGGAATTCACCCCAGTGTTCTGAGACCGAGATGGTCGCTGTGGCCAGGCCTTGCTGCTCTAGGACTTTCCTTTTTCATGTCCTTTGCTCTCTCCTCTCTGACTGTGGCCTTTGGCAGGACCCACTTTTCTACCGCACCCAGAGCCAAGCGCTCTTTTCCCGCCTCCATTCCCCCTCCTGCCCCCCAGCAGCATCTGCTGTGTCCACCCCAGCTCCCCAGCCTTCCCATCCCCCAGACTCCCCCCACCTTGCCCATGTCCCGACTTCCCCTCTGCCCCCTCTGCCCACTCCTTTAACTTCTCCGTCTCTCCCTCTCTTCACACTGTTCATTTCTCTTCTGTTTTCTGTCCCTGTGGCAAGGCCTGACTGTGCGCTGCGTCCTGCCTGACCCTCCTGCACCTCCGGCCTCCCAGCGGCCCCCTCGTCGGCGGTGGCGTCGAGCCTGTAGAGACTGTTAACCGCCCTCATGCCCAGGCTGGAGGGACCGCCCCTGACCCTGGGCTGCAGCGGGCTGCCTCGGTTTTCCTGTCCTGGGCATCTTTTTCTCTGACAGCCCATGGCGGGTGGTGGGCAAGGGTCACTGGGAAGGGAGGCCAGCGCCGGGAGAAAAAGAAGAAAATGGCTGTTTTAATATATTTTTGTGACTTTCAAACTGTTTCCCTCCCCTCCTTCAGAGTGAGTCACAGGGTTGTTTTTCACACAAAGCACAACGTAGGTGTGGGTGGCAACGAAGGGTTGGGTTCTCTCTCTGGAGGCCAGACTCCCTGGAGGTCACGGCTCCACGTGGGCCATGTCTGTGGGGCAGGCCCCCAGCTGAGTGGAGTCATGGTCGTGGTCATCGTTCAGTTGGACGTCCTCTTCCCTTCCCCTGGCTCTAGGTCCGTCACTCTGTCCTCCCGCTCTGTGTAGTTCACCTGTTCTGCCACTCTGCCTGTTGATGGCTTTCCAAACTGTAGGCTCCCGTGTGAGGCAGTGGGTTCGTGTCATTTGGGTCATATACGCGTTCACTGCTGCATAGCCCCTGCCCTGTGCCAGACTGTCTGGAGGAAAGCAGACAAGCCTCCTGCCTGCTTGGCTGAGCTCTCCAGTCAGGGAGGTGGCGGGAGAGGGGCCATCCTGTCCAGAGAATGGGAGGGAGGAGCAGAAGTGGCCAGGGGGACTTCTGATGTTGGGGATAAGAAGGTAAGGGCTGAGTAGGGAACCGTCAGAAGCTGCTGTGTGAGGTGTAGGAGGAAGAGGGTCCAACAGGGGACACAGCCGGGGCAAAGGCTCTGAGGTCAGAGGAGCAAGGAGCACGAAGGCCAGGGGAGCTGGGGGTGCTGGCCAGGGAGCGAAGGGCCTGACACAGAGCACCTATTGTTGGGGCAAGTGGGCAGGGACCAGATGACCTGGGGCTTCATGACCCGTGGTAAGGAATTTGGACATCTTCTATAGGCCCTGAGAAGTTTGGGAAGGTTTAAAGCTAGCAAGTGATGTCTGACTTGCCTTTTATGAAGATGGCTTTGGCCCCCATGAGGGGCTAAATTGTGGGGAGGGCAGGGGTGGGAAAAGGAGGGCAGCTGTGCAGGAGCCAGGGCAAGAAAGGAAGGTGGCATGGGGTGAAGCGTGGGGAGGGGGAAGGAGGGTGGGCTTCAGAGGAGCTGTGGGCAGTGCAGATGGATGAGAAGTTGGGGCACGGGGGTGGGGAGCAGGGATCACCTAGAGGGGGTTCCAGAGCATCTAACTAGAGGTGCTGTTTGTGTAGATGAAGGGGTTGGGGAGGGAGGAGCTGGGGAGACAGGAGGGTGCTGGGCTGTTGGGACTCGGTGGGGGGGGGTACCTGAGCTGGAGACCAGTAGCTTTGGGGAGCACTCAGGGGACTCTGTTCAAAGCCGAGGGCCTGGTGATACCAGTGGAGAGCAGCACAGAAACAGGAAAGGGCCTAGCAGGGGACGGAGGGCCCTTTTCTCCGTGAGAGAACAGAACTGATGGGATCAGCAAGGAGTGGGCTGTGGCTTGGGAGACCTAAGAGCTGGTGATGCTGAGATGAGACGTCACCCGTTTTTTGTTTTTGTTTTTGTTTTTAATTGTGGTAAAATATACATAAGATTGACTGTCGCAGCCATCTGTAAGTGCCCCGTCTAGTGGCATGAAGCACATTCCCGTTGCTGTATAACTGTCACCACCATCCGTCCCCCAACTTCCTGGGCCGATTGTCTGCTTATTTGTGGCTTTTGAGTCCCTTCACGTCGGGGGGCTGCTGTGTGCGGGGGCTGCCGAGCAAGGGCCCAGGGTGAGAAGGGCTGGGCGTCGGGGTGAGTGAGGGCTGGTGCTAGGGCCCACGGGGCGCTGCTTAAGGTTGGCCTTGGGGAGGGCAGCGGACACAGATAGGGACGATTACAGAAGCTGCCCCTTTGGGGTGGCGGGGCCACAAGTCGGGGCTCGCACACCTCCACGCTGGGCTTGCTGCTCTTCAACTCTGGCTTTTGTTTCTTTCCCCTGTCGTTTCTTCTGGTTCCACTTCGTGGATCATTTTAGCAACTGCCGGGGTTGATAGGACGACTTCCGGTTATGGAACTTGAGAGCGCTGGGTAACTCCTTGCTGTGGGGTGATGTAGAAACAGGAATAGCTCACCTAAACCTGAGACGCTCACTGGCGTGAGCCAAGTCATGGGTCGCTGTTGCTCTTTACAGATGTCTAGAGGGGAGCGCCCTGCCCAAGGTGTCACCCTGCCAGGAGCCTCGTCCCTCAACCCCTGCCCTGTGCTGTCTCAAGACCTTTCGGAAAGATGAGGGTGGGGTCCTAGGAGAGAGGTTTGGGGTTTTCTAGAGTTATTTACGTGCTTGTGTTCCTCCCACCGTGTCAGCTTGCTGCAGGAAGCATTTGCAGCTTTGGGGTGCCCTGGCCTCGAGAGTCACACTGTGTCCTGCCACCATCTGCTGGCTGGACCAGACCAGATACCTCCCGAGCCTCCCAGCTGCTCCAGGGCCACAGGGTCCCTGCCATTTGATTTGGCGACGCCCCCACACCAACCGCCATGTCTGTGACCCACAGCAGTGCGTCTCTTTTCCTCTGGTTGTATCAGATATTTTTGAGCTTACTACATTCACGTGGTTCAAAATGCAAAAGATACAAAAGGCTTTATGGTGACAAGTTCCTGAGTTTCCTAGCCCCCCAGACCTCTTCTCAGAGGCCACCAGTATGGCCAGTGTCTTGAGGAATCCTAGAGATGTGTTTATGGGGTGTGTGCTGTGTGTGTGTGCATGTGCGCACGTGTGTACACACACACACGCACGCACACACGCACCCCTACAGGCATACGGGCAGGAGACGATAGAGTAACACACGTCTATTTACTAAACCATCCCTTTCCAGAAGGGAATTTGGGTGGCTTGCAGTGTCGTGCTGTCACAGGCAGTGCGGCAGTGGACAGAAAACCTTGTCACACGTGGGGTCCGTCAGGGGTGAATATGAAGAATTCCAACCATATCGCTTCAGTGCAGATACTGATGCTAGGCCGATAGCAGATCTGAAGCAGGCTTTCCCGAAATCACTGGCATTCTTCTGATGAGTGATTCAGACACTTGTCGCCCCATTCCAGAAAGGCCTTCAGAGCCATGGGACTCTTCCAGCTGGAAACCCCTGGAGGAAGCAAGTAGGGAATGCTGAGAGCTAACACTGACCACATCTTTGTGCTAAGAAGTACGAAATAAGTGCTCCGTGAAGTTAACAGACTCCCCAAGTCCTCAGGGAAAGGGCAGCAGCATGAGGGTCAGGGACTTCCTATTGTCATCCCGTGAATAGATGTGCACTGGAGGTACAGCGGGCCTGGGGCTCATGGTAAGTCACCGAGCCAGAGCTGAGCCAGCCTGGGGGGATGGTTCTGTTTGGGTGGTGGTCTTGGAATGAGGTCATCTCCTCTGGTAGCTCACCCCAGGAGATGCAAAAGCAAGACGGGAACTTTGGGTAACTGGCAGGCAGCCCCACTGCCCCCTTCCTCCTGTGTCACAGCCTGTGCCTCCCAGATGGACCAGGCATTGGGCGGCGGCAGACTCGATCCCTCCTTTCCCTCCTTTGGGGATCAGAGCTGACTGGTTTGGGGCGTACTGCCCCTGTACCTGCCTGTGAAGACCCAACGTTCCCCTACACTGAGCTTTACTCACCTTGTGAATGCTGGGCCCTCTGCAGCCTTCACCAAACAGGCCAACCCTGACCTAGCTAGGGAGTGGTGGGACCAGGTTTGATGTCAGGACCAGGAGCCTCACCTTTTTTACATTTGTGTTTTAAGACTTAATCTTTTCTTAGAACAGACTTCATTTTGCAGGACCGTTTTAGACCTACAGAAGAATGGAGAAGTACACTTAAGATGGAACTCCCTTACACCCCATGCCCAGTTTCCCCTCTTATGAGCGTCTTGGTAGTGGGATTCATTCGTTAACAATGAATGAACCAATCTTGATACCATGAATGTGAAAGCCCATAGTTACTCAGATTTCCTTAACTTCTTCCCCAGTTTTAGTATCTTTTTTCTGTTCTAGGATCCCACGTAACATTTGTGTTGTCTCAACATTTGCGTAGACCCAAATGGAGCTGTCATGCCTCCTTAGGCCCCTCTTGCTTGTGGCCATCTTTGATGACCTTGAGAGTTTTGAAGAATACTAGGCAGGTCTGTTAGCGATTGTCCTTCCATTGGGATTTGTCTGTCTCATTCGTAGACCAGGGTTACATGTAATTCAGAGGAAGAGCTCAGAGGTAAAGTGGCATTTGACCACATGGTTTCTAGGGTCCATACTGTCCACTGGATGGATTGCTGTTGATCTAACCTTCATCACATGGCTTGACTGCCTACTGCTTACCAGATGTCTCCACTGTCAAGTTCCTCTCCCTTTCCGTACTGACCTCTCCGAACGGAAGTCAGTCACTTCGTGCAGTCCGTACGTGAGGAGCCTGGGGCGTATGTTCCACCTCCTTGAGGGCAAAGTACCAACGTAAATTAGAAATAAATTCTTCTGCAAGGGAGATGTTTCTCTTTTCTCTATTAACTTAATCATTTTCTTTTAATCGGTATGGACTCGTGGGCATCTGTTTTACATTTTGGGTTATAGAATCCAGTCCTACTTGATTTATTTTGTTGTTCACATTATTCTAGCTTTGGTATTTGGGACCTCTTGAAGTTGGCTCCTGGGTCCTTTGACTTCCATCATTGGGTGGTGGGGGTTTTTGTTTGTGTTTTTATTTCTAATATTGTACTCTGTGTCTCCTGGCACTGTAGATACTCCAGGCTCATCTGTATACATCCTAGAGTTCTAGAGTCCCCCGTTTCTCCAAGGAGCTCCAGCTTCTTTTTATTTAGAATGGTAACTGAGAATCGAAACCCAGATCTAGGCACGAGACGTGCCAACTGCCACTGGGCAACACCTCCTTTTTGTTTTATTTTTTATTTATCTATTTTTTCTTTCTTTTTTTTTTTTTAAAGATTTTATTTATTTATTTGACAGAGATTACAAGTAGGCAGAGAGGCAGGCAGAGAGAGAGAGGAGGAAGCAGGCTCCCTGCTGAGCAGAGATCCCGATGTGGGACTCGATCCCAGGACCCCGAGATCATGACCCGAGCCGAAGGCAGCGGCTCAACCCACCGAGCCACCCAGGCGCCCCTATTTATTTTTTTTTAAAGATTTTTTTATTTATTGTCAGAGAGAGAGCACAAGCAGGCAGAGTCACAGGCAGAAGCAGAGAGGGAAAGCAGGCTCCCTGCTGGACAAGGAGCCTGATGCGGGACTCGATCCCAGGACCCTGGGATCATGACCTGAGCAGAAGGCAGCAGCTTAACCGACTGAGCCACCCAGGCATCCCTGTTTTATTTTATTTTTTTAAGATTTTATTTATTTATTTGACAGAAAGAGATCACAAGTAGGTAGAGAGGCAGGCAGAGGGAGAGGAGGAAGCAGGCTCCCCGCTGAGCAGAGAGCCCGATGAGGGGCTCGATCCCAGGACCCTGGGATCATGACCTGAGCTGAAGGCAGAGGCTTTAACACACTGAGCCACCCAGGTGCCCCAGCACCTCCTTTTTAAAAAATGCAATCTTACTATGGAACCCCATTACATAGCGCATGTTCAAAATAGGAAAGCCAGAATGTATTAGTGCACATCTCTGTGTTTATTTGGGGTCAATTCATGCAACCTGTAAAAAAATTCCAAGGTCTAAAAAGACATAAACAACAAGACTTTTGTGCCCAGGAGACTGGCAAAACATTTAATGTTTTCTCCAGTGTTGGGGAAGACTTGGGGTGATGGGAGTGTGGTACCCTGCTCTGGGAGGGGCAGTTGGTATCAACCATTTTGCAAAATAATTTGGTAGGTTGGAGTATAATTGAAGATGTGACACTCCCCAGCCCAGCCATTACTGATCTGGGGAAACTTAACATGTGCATACAGAGACATGTCTGTAGGAGTGTTCGTAGGATTGCTGCTCGTAATAGCATTAACTTGGAAGCTACCCAGATGTCCCTCAACTGGAGAGTGGACGCATCAGGGCCTAGTTGTTGCAATTACCTAACTTAAAACAGGTTACCTCAAAACTGACCGGCTCGAATCAGTAGTTACTACCTCTTACAGTTCTGGGGGTTGACTGGGCTCAGTTAGACTGCGTCACTTGGGGGCTCTCTCGTGTGGTTGCAGTAAGATATCGGCTGGGGCCAGTGTCCTCTTGAAAGCTTCCCCAGTCGTTTGGTGGTTATCAACCCCGGCACTTAGCTCAGACCTCACCTTGGGCTGTCAGCCAGAATGCCTACATACGGCTTCTCCACACCGCCTGGGCTTCCTTGCAACACCGTGGCTGGGTTCCAATTGCGCACTGCTCAAGAGAGCCAAGGAAGACACTATTGCCTATTCTAGGCTATTGTTGGAAGTCACATTGCTTCACTTCTGCCCAGATGCAAGGGGAAGGGACCCTAGACCCTGCCTCTCAAAGACAGGAGTGTCATTGTCTCCGGGGAGGAAGAGCATGGGGGACGAGAGATGGATTTGTGGCGATTTCGGCAAATTACCCATCAATATTGGACATGCTGTACCATGTACCATGCGGTATGTTAGACATCAATGAAAATGAACTAGCACTGCATGTATCAATATGAGTAAAGCAAAAACATTCAGTGCACAAAGCAAATCGCAGAAGAAAGTGTGTAGTTTTAAAATACACAAGCTATTTACCACTTAAATATTTATTAAGAATTTCATCACTTTGGGGCTCCTGGGTGGCTCAGTGGGATAAGGCCTCTGCCTTCGGCTTGGGTCGTGGTCCCAGGGTCCTGGGATCGAGCCCCATATTGGGCTCTCTGCTTGGCGGGGAGCCTGCTTCCTCTTCTCTCTCTGCCTGCCTCTTTGTCTACTTGTGATCTCTCTCTGTCAAATAATTAAATAGAATCCTAAAAAAAATTAAAAAGAAAAAGAATTTCATCACTTTACTATTTAAAATGTAGTATATGTCTGAAATGTACAGGGATGGTACACTCCAAATGTGGGATAAGGGTTCCTCTGGGCTGGGGGGTGGAGGTGCGATTGGAGAGGGCATGAAGAGATTCCACAGACTAGGAATGGAGGGGGGTGCACAACTCTTGATCGCCGGGTTGTGAGTTTGAACCCCATGCTGGGTGCAGAGGTTACTTAAAAATAAAATCTTAAAAAACAACAACAACAGTATAGGCATGGTTTTTAAAGCTGGGCAGTGGACACAAAGGTGTTCATTGTATTATTCCTTATGCTTTTTTGGTATCTCTTAACAATTAAAAACAATTTTCTTCTACTCTGGGTCATCCAGTCCTTTCCAGAAGCAACTGGTGTCACTTGGGTTGTATGTGTCTTTCCAGCAATATTCATTTACAAACATAACTATATTTTCCCACTCAGATGGTAACATATATGGTAGTTTTGTGCTTTGTTTTTTTGGCTTAATATATCCCGGAGGTCATTTTTTATCAGTACTTAATGATCTTCTTTTAAAAAAGCATATTGGGGCACCTGGGTGGCTCAGTAGTTAAGCGGCTGCCTTTGGCTCAGGTCATGGTCCCAAGGTCCTGGGATCGAGCCCCGCAACGAGCTCCTTGCTCAGCAGGAAGCCTTCTTATCCCTTTCCCACTGCTGTTCCCTCTCTCACTGTGTCTCTCTCTGTCAAATCAATAAATAAAATCTTTAAAAAAATGCACATAGACATACAAACTTTATTGAGATATAATTCAGTGGCTTTTAGTTATTCACAGAGTTGTGCGTCTATCACTAGACTTTAGGATTTTTTTCATTACCCCAGAGAGAAACCCCCTCCCCCTGAACTGTCATTCCCCAAGTCCTCCCATAGAGTCTGCCCCCCATTCCAAGCCCTGGGCAACCACAAACCTGTCTCTATAGATTTTGCCTTTTCTAAACATGTCATATGGATGGAGTCATACAGTACGTGGCCTTCTGTGTCTGGGTCCTTTCACTTAGCAGTTTTTGAGTTTTGTCTATGTTATACCATAGATCTTCCATAGTACTTTGTTTTTCCAAAATTGTTAAATAATGTTGCAATGTACGGATTTTTTACATTTTGTTTATCAAGATGATGGACATGTAGGTGGTTCCCATTTTTTGGCCATTATGAATAAGCATTGCTCTGAACACTCGTGTACAGGAGATTATATGGACATGTTTTCAGTTTTCTTGGGTCTATACCTTGGAGTTGAATTGTAGGGCTGTACGTTGATTTTATTTTAACTCTTCGAGGAACTGCTGGACTGTGTTCCAAAGGGCTTTGCCACTGTCCATTTCCACCGGCGGTGTACGAGGGTTCTAATTTCTCCACACACTCACCCCCGCGTTGTCTTTTTGATTGTGGCCATCCTAGTGGATGTGAAATGACATAATTTTCTTTTGGCTTTGATTCTCATTTCCCCGGTGGCCAGTGACATTAAATGCCTTTTAATAAAAGTGCTTCTTTGAAAGAGCTTCCTTTTCAAGTAGCTGCCTGGTGTCCCCTTGTGTGGATGTATCTTAGGTATGGAACCAGTCTCACTGGGGAACCTAGTGGTTTCCAGATCCTTCTATCACAGACAGTGCCTCTTGCATCCACAACATTTTGCTTATGCATGGACATATCTGTAGGGTAGATACCTAGGAGTTAAATTACAGGGGGAAAGGGAAATGTTTTATAAGTTTGAATTTATGTTACAAGTAAATATTGAGAATACTCAGATTTATTTGAAGAATATTCTAATTTTTCCACCCAGTTAACAGCTAGCAGATTCACCTCAGAATCAGCAGCCTCTTGATTTCTGGATTTTATTTTGGTTAAGCCTTGCATAATTCAAGATTGGCTTTGGCATAGACTTGATTAGCAAGTTGAGGCAGGGGTTCAGAGCCCATAAACCTACATTCGTTGTTCCAGAGCTTTTCCCTAAAGCTTCCTTTTTTGCCCCCTCACATTTAGTGCTGTGCTTCCTCCGAAATGACCAGTATAGGGTCATATATATCGTTGCCACTGTTTGGCCTTCTTGATGGTCTTTTTGTTGTTAAAATGCCATGACTCTGGCTGTGTGGTCTTGGGTGGGTTACTCAGCCTCTCTGTGCTTGTTTCTTCTACAATAAAATGGGAGTAATAGTAGTATCTACTTCATAGGATGATTGGGAAGGGCTTCACAATGCCTGGTACAGCGTTGTCATCTCATTTTATCCCTGAAATTGATAATTTGCAGGGAAGATCTTTAGCTCCAACACTTAACTCTTTCATGACATTCTTATGGGCTACAAAAAAAAAAAAACAACTTTCTGGGTAACTGTTTATTTTAATATAAATGTAAACTTCAGGCACCTGGTGACTCCCTCAGTTAGGCTTCCTACTCCTGGTTCTGACTCAGGTGGTGATCTCAGGGTTGTGAGATCCAGCCTTGCATTAGGCTCTGCCCTGAGGGTGGAGCCTGCTTGGGATTCTCCCTCTCCCTCTGCCCGACCCACCCCCCTGTGCAAAGAGTATAATTGTAAACTAGAAAAGTTGCAAGAATGGTACAAGGGGTTTCTCACATCTGAGATCATGACCTGAACCAAATAAGAGTCTGACGCTCAACTGGCTGAGGCACCCCTGATTTCTGTATATTATTCAGTCCGTACTTCAATTTCTTCAGTTCTCACAATAGTGTTCCTTATGGCCATTCTCTGCTCCCCCCCAACTCCCAGCTCACAGTCCAATTCTGGATCGTGCTTTGCATTCAGGTGTCACATCAGTTTCTTTATTCGCAGTGAACGTTTAAGTAACCGGCCCTTGCCCGGGGTGGGTTCCAGCCTGAGTATCGGCGGGGATGACCAGCTCACGTTGCGCCATCTTGTGGCAAGATCAGGAATAGTTTATAAACCATTCCGCTGAGTGGCTGTGAAAGGATTCCCTTCATGAGGACCTAAAAAAAAACTAGGTGGTATTCATATTATCTCAATTTTTCCTTTTATTTATTTCTTTTTTAAAAAAGATTTTTATTTATTTATTTGACAGCAAGAGAGGGAATACAAGCAGGGGGAGGGAGAGGGAGAAGCAGGCTTCCCACTGAGCAGAAGGCAGTCGCTTAACAACTTAGCCACCCAGGCGCCCCTCAATTTTTCTTAATATTGTAGGAAACTCTGTTTTAAGTATTTCACGGTTTTAAATCCATATGCTTCAGCAGAAAATGAGATTTTCTGTTTCTCAAATCTGGGCCCACACATGTAAGGTCCAGTGCTTTGTTTAAAAGTGGGGGCTTGGCCTGAGACACGTGTGGGAATGGATCTAGCCGCCACAACATTCTGGCAGTGTGGGATTTGGTGAGAGGCTTCTCCTCCTGTGTTTATTTCTGCAAAATAAGTCTTACAGAGCCTTCTACCCGCAGGATTGTTTAACAAGGTCATGGATATAGTTCCTAGCGATGTGCCTGACATGTGGGAACTCACTAATAAATGTTAAGAGATTATTATTATTTGTTCAACTTTTTGTGAGTGGACAAGTACAGACGAAGTAAAATTCACCCCAGTAGCTTTTAAAAATATATATTTTATTTATTTATTATTTGAGAGAGAGAGAGAGAGTGAGAGCATGAGCAGTGTGGGGAGAGGGAGAGGGAGAAACAGACTCCCCGCTGAGCAGGGAACCCAGTGCGAGGCTCCCAGGAGCCCAGAGACCGTGATATGAGCTGAGGTCAGACACTTAATGGACAGAGCCACCCAGGCATCCCTGAATGTGCTTTTGACTAAGAAGGTTAAGATTACTAGGGTGGGGGGCACCTGGGTGACTCTGTTAGTTAAGCATCTGCCTTCAGCTCAGGTCATGATCTCTGGGTCCTGGGATCGAGCCCCATCCTTTGTCAAGCTCCCTGCTCAGCGAGGAGTCTGCTTCTCCCTCTGCCTCTCCCCACCGCTTGTGCTTGCTCTCTCAAATAAATAAGATCTTAGAAAACACAAACAAACAAAACCACATTCAGTCAACAACTATTTATTGACACCCCCCCCCCAAGTCCTAACTATGTGCCAGGCATTGTTCTAGGGGTGGGAATACAGTGGTGCCTACCCAAGACAAGGTCTTCACCCTCACCAGCAATTTATATTCTGGTTTGGGGGAAGACAGCTGCAAAGGGGCATCAACAACAAAAATACTCTTTAGAGTTAAGTGCTAAGTAGGGGAGAAGGAGAAGCAGGCTTGCTGCTGAATAGGGAGCCTGATGCAGGGCTTGATCCCAGGACCCTGGGATCATGACCTGAGCC
Source organism: Mustela nivalis (assembly GCF_964662115.1). Lineage (NCBI taxonomy): Eukaryota > Metazoa > Chordata > Mammalia > Carnivora > Mustelidae > Mustela > Mustela nivalis. Next base: position 45,370,251 of record NC_139037.1, on the reverse strand, counting down.
AAAGGCAGATGCTTAATGACTGAGCCATCCAGGTGCCCCTAATGAGGTGAGATTTGAACTCAGTTCTGAAAGACAAGAAAGAGCCAGTCCTGCAAAGATCAAGATCAAGGAGGTAAATAGTCCAGGGAAAAGGAACAAACAGCAAGAGAAACAGCTCCAAGGTGGTAAGAAGCTTGTAGTTTTGGGAGGGGCAGAGGTTAGTGTGTCCAGAATGTGGAGGTCAAGGGCAAGAGGAGCTTGAGATGAAGTTAGATAAGCAGGGGCAGCTCCCCGTGGGGCCCTGAAGGCTATGATGAGGCCTTTAGCTTTTATTCTGCATGTGATAGGAAGCCATCTATGTATTCAGAGCAGATGGAAAAAGGGTTTGTTCTTATCAAGAGCAGAAAAAGCTTCATTTCAAGGTCCGCCTACAAGTGCATTAGCTTCGCGTGACCACTTACGCATTTGGGAATCTCTGATGTGTTAAAAAGTTGAATGTGCACGACGCATGGTGTCTTCCATTTACAGTTTTTGGAACAGAAACATATTGTATAAAAAGAAACTGGAAGGGACATTTACAGAATCCCTGAGGCTTATATGTATTTATGCCAAAAACTTAAAATGACTCTAAAAGGATCTTCCCAAACAGCATCAAAGGTGGGGCTTAGTAACTTCTGGCTGGGGAGTCAAAGATATTTCAACATTTCTGTAGAACATGGGAAACTCTCTTAAATAAAAACTCATTATTATCATTATTTTAAGCTCCAGACTTCTTTGAGAATCCGATTAATGCTATGGACTTGGTCCCCTGGAAAATGCTCTGTTTAGGATGAAGAAGGGGGTAAATCAGAGTTCTTCTGCTTGTACCTCCTGACTGGGCCTGTGTGGCAGAGAGATTTCCTCCCCATGGCCAGCTCCATCACTGCCACAGACACCACCCCCCCACCCCCCACCTTGTGGGAATGGAGCGGAAGCTCCCTGTTTGCGACTACTAAGAGGTTCTTTTTTTTTTTTTTTTTTTTAAAGATTTTATTCATTGATTTCATTCATGGAGAGATAGCACAAGCAGGGGGAGTGGCAGAGGGAGAAGTAGGCTCCCTCCTGAGCAGGCTCCATCCCAGGACCCCAGGTTCATGACCTGAACTGAAGGCAGCCACTTAACTGACTGAGCCACCCAGACACCCCTAAGAGGTTCTTATGGTTGGTCCATGCAACTTGTCCAATCACCACTGAGAGCCCAATCTCTGAAAGGGGTAGAAATATACTCTAGGGCCAGATTTCTGCTGGGAGGCAACAGAAGGGGATTTTTGAGGAGATGCCCTCTCCGCCTGTCAGGAAAGGATTCTTTTTTTTTTTTCTTTTTACACATTTTTTTTTTATATTTTATTTTATTTATTTGACAGAGAGAAATCACAAGTAGGCAGAGAGGCAGGCAGAGAGAGAGCAGGAAGCAGGCTCCCTGCTGAGCAGAGAGCCCGATGCGGGACTCGATCCCAGGACCCTGAGATCATGACCTGAGCCGAAGGCAGCGGCTTAACCACTGAGCCACCCAGGCGCCCCTCAGGAAAGGATTCTTGATCATTCTTTCTGAATCAAGAGGCCTTTGGGCAACCTTCCAATGAGAAGCTACTGGCCCATCTCTGCACAAGTGCATATGCAGCCCATCTTTACAGTTACAAGCAGGGCGTTCACAGAATAGATTAGAGGGTATAGAACAATTTGAGGTTTTAGGGAGTTTTCTCCTAAATTACCTTTGTTTTGGAAATTGAGACACTGAGACCCCCAAAATGATAATTAAGTGGTCTGCTGGGGCCGAAACAGGGCTATGACTTCCCATTTTCCAGCATGATATGAATTCAAAGCACAGACTCTTGTAACAGACGGCTTGGGTTCAAATCCTGCCTTACCCCTAATGTGTCCTGGGACCTCGAGCACCTGACTTCCAAGATGGTATTGATGGCAACAGGATAGCATTGGTGGGACTGTATCAAAAACAGAATCTGGCCTATAACAATTGCTAAGTCAATGCTATTGATACTGTTTTGCAATGAGAGAAGTGATTTTATTTTATTTTATTTTTTTAAAAGATTTTATTTATTTATTTATTTGACAGACAGAGATCACAAGTAGGCAGAGAGGCAGACAGAGAGAGAGGAGGAAGCAGGCTCCCTGCTGAGCAGAGAGCCCGATGTGGGGCTCGATGTGGGGCTCGATCCCAGGACCCTGGGATCATGATCTGAGCTGAAGGCAGAGGCTTTAACCCACTGAGCCACCCAGGCGCCCCAAGTGAAGTTATTTTAACAAGGACACAGGAAAGGCACGATTAGAAGCCAGGCCTATGAGTGTTGTTCACCACCAGACTAATGTGTTTTAAACTGCAAGGCATGACCCTTTAGTCCTTCAGAAAATCGGTTTAGCAGGGCCTTGAATAGCACTGGGGAAAAAAAAAAATCTCAGTGCATGATACATACTAGTTAAATAGTATTTGATGACATTTTCATACAGGTGTATATGTATATAGGTAAGTATACCTACGTGTGTACTAGATCTTAGGTTGAAAGCATTATTCTTGACTACTGTGCCCCACAGAATTTATACACAAGCACAAGGAAGATCTCAGTGAGATGTCTTTACGTCTTATAATCCATCTCGCGAGGGACAGGGATTCCAGTTCGCTCAGGAAGACTCAGAAATAGGGGAAGGGGCTATGAACTGTTCAGCATAGAAAGGAGCAAAGAAAGTAGACCCCAGTGAGCTTGAGTCTAGGTTATACCGGAAAGGACTAATTCCTGAAGCAAATATTCCCCAAGAGCACACTCTGTGCCAAGACTTTTGCTGGGCAGTGTTAGCTACACGGTGGTGACTGAGGCAGTCCTGGTCTTTTTCCTCGTGGGACTCTCTGCACAGTGGAGACAGACCTATCACCAGACAGTAGACACTAAAATGATCAGGCCTGTGGTGGGGGAGGCGTTGGTTGGTTATCAACCCTGTGTTGGGGGAAGCCCATGAGTAAGGAATACAGAGAAGCTTCTGAGCTGGATTGTCTGCGTTACTCTCACAGACTTTGGTGGACCTAGGATTCTTCAACTACCAGCTAGGGTTTCCAGAAGTATGCACTGACCAATATATACCTGCCAAGCTCACTGGAACCAAAATTCAGAAGACAGCAAGCCCTACCCAACCTCTGAGAGCGAAGGACCTGGGAGACAGAGGTCTCACACTGCCTAGGACACTAGCTGACCAGTGCACCAGAATAGAGCCCTTTTCTTACAAGGCGATCTTAAGGCCTTTTAAGGACCAAGTTACCCCATTAAATAAAGTTATACCCCTATTGCATATATATGATGAGCAGTAGGATTAATATTTTGGATTCACAGAGTGTCTAATTGATATAAACTGCTCTATTTACATAAAAAAAAATAAAAGTCCAATATCCCAGTGACGCAGCTGTTTCCATTTTGCAAATTTGGATACACAGGCACAGAAAACGGTCAATCTTCTGTTTACTATCACCAGCGAGGAAATGCAAAGCTGGGTCTGTGAGACTTCAGAGGATGTGCTCACCATGGCGAGACACAGTGAAAACTCTCCTAAACCCCGCTCCAGGGCTCTTTAAGAGCCTTGGAACCGAAAGGAAAGGCGAGATCACAGTAAAGCGAGATCAAAGCGTATGTAAATAAGGACCTGGGGCTGCCGGGAAGTATCGCTGCGGCGAGCCTTTAAGGAAAGCGGGCGTCAGAGTCCTGCTGCGCCTGCGCAATCCTGTCTCTTCTTTACATCCGGCGCCTGCGCGTGGTACCTCTCTAGCTCACCTCGACCCAAACTTGCCTAAAATACGCAGGCGTCCCGCTCTGAGTCGGCCTCTGGCCAGGCCTTGCGCCTGCGCCCTAACGCTCTCCGAGTTCCTCTCTCGCTCTTTTACGTCAGTTCCTGTTTGTGGCGGGAGAAGGCGGTATTTCCGGCCAGAGGGTGGGAGGGGGCGGTAAGCGGGGGCTGGGGGGAGGGGGCGGGGGGGCCGCGCCGCGCGAGCCGTTGGGGCCTGGCTCGGAGAAGGCGTTGCCGCTGCCGCTGCAGTTGCTGCCGCCAGGAAACACAAGGAGCGGGACCAAGCGCAGCGTGGCGATGGGCGGGAGTAGGGCCCCGCCGGAGAGGCTGGGCGGCCGCCGGTGACAGGTGAGTGCGCCAGCGCGTGTCCCCGAGCGCCTCCCCCCGCGATGGTTGCGTCCGGACCCCCCGCCGTGCGGCGCTGGGCCGTACCACCAGTGCCCGCCGGGCGGGGACCGCCGTCCTCGAGCCCCCCCTTCCGGGACAGAGTGGGGGCGGCTGCGCGGGGGCGGTCGGACTACCCCAGAGGGGCCGGGGGCGGGGGCGGCTGGCCGTACCACTGAGGCGGCGCCGGTGGGGGGCACGCCGAAGTGCGGGGACCGAACCACTAAGGAACTGGGGGCTGAACCAGCGGGATGGGAAGGGTGCGCCCGCCGGGTGTGCGAGAGCTAACCCATCGGGGTGGGGTGGGGGACGCGCCTTACCATGTGTAGGGGGCTGTACCTATTCGGGGCTGTGGGAGCTGTTCTTCCAGCGTGTTTAGGGAGGTGGGGGGCTGCTGGGGAGGGAGCTGTACCAAGTGCGGCCCGAGTAGCGCCGTGTGGGTCATACCACTGAGGTGCGGGGGGGGCATCCTGAGAGCGTGGAGGAGCCCCGTAACGAGGGCGGAGGGTTGTGATGTTTATAATCTTTGAGGGATGAGGGGGCGGGGTGAGGGGAGCAGGCCACGGTGGGTTTTCGGGGGAGTATTTTGGGAGGGCTGTAATGCGGACTGTTGAGGAAGGGCTTTGCCTCCCGAGTTTGGTGGGTGGGGCTTGGGGGTTTGCTCGGAGCCGTAGGAGGATCACTATTGAACTTTTCAATGACTTTGGGGGAACTGGATGGTCGCTGGGATTGCTGTCTGTCCGACAACCTTTTCATATTATTAAACCTTTTTAAAAGATGTGTGAGACACTTCTGTGGCAAATTCTTTGTTTCTGTGGGCAGAAGATGTTTTAGAAGCCTCTGAAGTTTTCTGAGCTTTCAGCTCCATATTTGGGAGGGGAGGAGGTATTGTGCTCAGATTTGAGGAGCTGTGGCCCCTGGATCTGCTTGTTAAGACTTAGGAGGAAGGAGTGTTTAGAGGGACACCTCTCTGTCAAGGCAGGGTGGCGGGGGACGTCTTGATCCTTGGAATTCTGAAGACCCCCTTCCTCTCATTTGGGGACTGCCTGGGCTAGAGTAATCATGTTGGTCTTCCATGGTCTGCCTTTCAACCTTGTCCTCTCTTCGCCTCTCAGAGAAGCATTGGGGAGTTCAGCCTTGGCCAGACCTTGCTGGCCTAGGCAGCAAGGGCAGTCACTCCAAGCACCCACTGAAATAGCCCTTGCTGGGCGGTGGATTTTGAGGAGCCAGGCTCCAGTACAGATCATGGCAGGCTCCATTCTAGTTATGAGGGTGTTTGTGTCTCCCTGGTTAGCTGTCCAGCCTCCTATTGTGTTTACGCTCCCCACTAGGCGATAACAGTTGGTCTCACCGATAGGCGACAATGAGGCTGAGTGCTGTTTTCCCAGCTGTTCTCTCTGCAGAGGCCCAGGGGACTTGGGTAGAGGTGCCCTGGCCCAGCCAGAACCAGGGAGGAAGGTTTCTCTGAAGGACTTAGGGTAGCCAAGTCTCCCACAGATCTAGTTTCTCAGTGTTATCACTGGGTGGGTGCTTGGAGCAACTGCCCTTGCTGCCTAGGCCAGCTCGTGACCTTGGCTTGCTGGGTAGCCTTTGCCCCGGGTCTGGAGTTCCCAGAAGGCTGGCTGCAGTCCCTGATTGCCCCAGCTAATGTGGGCTGGTGATGTGGTCAAAGGCTGGTCCACATCCTTGGCTCCCAAGCTGACTGTCTTCTCAGGCTGTGGTTCTTCGAGTATAGTCCATGAGGTCCTTGAGGTCCTTGAGTCTTTTCTAGACTGTGGGGCTCTAGAATTTTTCTCCACTAAGGGTTTGTTTCTCTGGTCTCCTTCTGCCAGCTTTTAAAGGGTTTGCCTGATGGGGTTAACAGCAACAGTAAGAACCATAATTGTGAGATTGATGACTGACATTTATTGAGTGCTTTCTGGGTACGATACACTATTCAGAATGGATTAACTTGCTGAATACACATGCTAGAGCCATAGGTACGGTTGCATGGTCTCCGTGTTCAAAAGGGAAACTGAAGCACAGAGAGGTAAGTCATTTCCAGAGCTAGTGAACAGCTGGTGGTTTTGGCCATCTACAGTATGTCAGGCGTGGGGCAACCCTTTTACACACATAAGCTCTTTTAAATCTCAAAACGAACCTACAGGTTAGGTATGGTTATGCCCATTTTATAGATTCCTGTGAGCTAGGTAGGAGTGTGGTGCCCATTTTACAGATGAGGGGACTGAGACACCTGCTGTGAAGTGAAAGGCTTGGCCTGATGTGTCACAGCCAGAGGTAATAGAACCAAGATATGCACCCCTACCTGGCCAGGTTTGGTCTCAGTGAGCCTCTTGTCAACAACTAAAACTGTGGGTTAGTTGCCCCCAGCAGTGGATGTGGTAGTTCTCTCCTTTTTGCAGAATGAGACCTCAGGTAAGAATTGGTTTGCCCTAGGTCCCTCCGACCCTTGGGGGCAGGCTGGGTTTTGAACCCAGGTCAGCTTGCTTCTAGTGTTGTGTGCTCTTTGGTCCCCAGGTCCCCAGCTAGAGTGGGTCTTGGGCACCTCAGAGGCCCTGCCCTGGACGCTGCCAACTGCACCCTTGGGCATTTCCTTCCTTTCACCATCCGCGCCCAGGGCTGCTGTGAGCACCTCTGCCAGCAGCCAGTCTAGTAGTTCTGGGCTTGCTGGTGAAACTTGGTCCCCCAGTGTTGAGCTAGGGGACGTCTTTTAACCCGGTGCAGAGTAGCTGGGAGCCAGGAGAAAACAGCAGGGGGGCGCCGCGCACGGGGTGACATACTCAGGGGAGCCATGCTAGAGGCCCCTGCCCAAGCATGGTGTGCAGGGCCTGCATGCAGTTTTCTGGAGCTTTCATGTTCTGGCTGTGTGACCTTGGACCTCAGTGTTCCCCTCTTGTGCAGTGGGCTCTGAATGGCACCCACATCAGAGTGTTGTGAGGGTGAAACGAGTTCATCCACCAGAGGCTCCTGGGCTGGTGGTTGGTGCCATGTACAGGCCCAGTCAGCAATCCTGAGCCCGTCCATCCTTTCCCACGCCCTCTCCCCTCGCTCCTCTCTCCTCACTCCTCTCTGGTGTCTTGGTGTCCAGCTCCCCAGCTGGCCCAGCCAGAATCCGGGAATCCTGTGTCCTGGTTTCTGAGCTCTGTAAAGAGCTCCACCAACGTGATTCAGAGCAGCGGGTTCAAATCCAGCCCTGGCACTCCTGACTGGGTGCCCTTGAGCAGGTTCCTCAGCCTCTCTGAGCTTCCATTGTGTCGAGGGATGGTCATTCCCCCTTGATACGTTGTCCTGAAGGTGAAATGGGTTAATCTGTGGAAAGCCTCCCCGGCACAGCCTCCAGTAAACGTTTCTGGCTGTCACTCTTTCAGGAGAATGCCTGATACATGGTGAGCCCTCTGGACAGCTTAGCAATTGTAATTTGTGTTATTTTGGAGGCTCTGCCCAGGCTGCAGAGCCTTGGCAGCTACCACCAGGAGGAGGGCCCAGCTGAAATTAGCATCCCCATTTTCCAGATGAGGAAACTGAGGTTTTGGAGGCTTGGGGCAGAGGTGGGACATATAATCAAACAAAGGGTAGCAAGTGCAGCCCCCAGGCCTCCTCATCCTCCCACACAGTTGCTGCCCAGAGCTCTTCTGAGGTCACAATTCTAGCTCTTTTTCAGATGTCAGGCTCTGCTAACCCCCCGTGCTCTATGTGCTTTTACCGAATCTCCACCACAGCCCCCGGGAGTGGCAGGAAGGGCCTTGACCCAGGTGAGAACAGCCCTTTGAAAGCTGGGAGGCAGAAGGATGGGCGCAAGCTGGGTGAGGCGCAAAAGTGCTGGTGGGAGTCAGGGGCCTAGTTGTGCAGAGCCACCTGGGCCAGGGTTGGGGGTGGGGGGCGGGCAGGGGGAGAAGTGTCCCTTTGGTCCTGAAGGTGTCGCAGAGCCAGAGGGTTTCCCTGATCCACCAGCCTTCACTGAGCACCTGCTGTGTGCCTTTCGTCGCTTCGGGTGCTGGGGATGCAGCAGTGCCCTGGACGGAGGTGCTCCTTCCGTGGCACTGAGGGAGACAGTCAGCCTGGCGAATAAATGAGGGACAGGTTCAAGGGAGGTGCCAAGCAGTCAGTTACAATCAGGTGTGACTGGGAGCTGCTGTCATTGGGCTATCAGGAAGGCCTCTCTGCTGATCCCCAATCGGTGGACCAGGTGAGCGAGGAGAAGAACTGGCCTTGGGGGTTGCGCGGTGGGGGAACCACAGGGCCAGAGTTGAAAACTTGGTGAGGTACAGGGACCTGCAGCACGGAGGCCTATGTGGCGGGGCAGGGTGAGTGAGGGGAGACTGGAGCGGAGGGCAGGCGAGGTCAGAGTCTTGCAGACTTCTCTGAGGGATAGCTCAGGCAGATTTCAAGCTTCAGAAGGTGCCTTTCACCAGAAGAGGTTCTCAGGCCTCTGCTTGGGGTTGGGGGGGGTAGATTTTTGAGTGGGTCAGGGAGTTTCACATGCCTCCCACTTCCCCCTTGAGTAGAATCACTGCCTTAGAAATGGTGGCAAAGGCGTGATGGTCGCCTCCCTCCTTTGTGGTTTTCACACCACATTCCCCAGGGCCTAGGCTGTTCCATTTAGGGACAGATGGGGGGAGGCTCAGTGAGGTGATTTGTGCCCACCCCTCCCCAACCCAGACAGCTGGGCTAATATCAAATAACAGTGCAGAACAACGGTAATACCTGATAAAAGCTGTACTTGGCTGACTTGACCTTCCACGCAGCTGTGTGCCTGAGGACCTGCCACATTCCTGGTTGCTACCCTAGAACTTAGAAAACCAGGTGTTGCGGGCCTACCTTCTAGTGGAGACAGGTGCCCAGCAAGCAAATCTAGAAGAGGATATCAGTTTGTGACCAATGTTAGAAAGGCAAAAGAGGAAAGAGTGTGTGGGGATATTATTACTGTGGGATGATTAAGGAGTGTCTCCTGGAGGAGGTGACACATAGATAGGGATCGTGGAGTGCTGCAAAGGAGCCACGGGAGGACTTGAGTGAAGATCTCCCTTAGATTGAGGCAGACGCGGCTCTTGATTCCCAGCTCGCAGAGGCCTGGAGATCCTCAGTAACCAGTGCTGGGGTTGGGCTCTGAATTTGGGCAGCATGGCTCCAGGTCTTCTGAGACCAGGTCATCATGGGTTAGGGAGCCTCATATTGAAGGCTTAGTGCACTAAGCAGAAGCCGGGCTGTTGATTTTCCCAGGCTTGCTCTGGGCTGTCTTTCTGGAAGGAGTGGAGAGACCCTCAAGAGCAAACCTCTGGCGTCTCCGGAAATCCTTTGGGATGGGGGATGGAAAGGAGTGTTTTTCGAAGTTGCTCTCCCGGCCTCTGGAGGACCCAGGGACACCCTTCCCTGGGCCTCTCTTCAGCTGCCCAAGAGCTCTCAGTAGAAGGCTTTCCACCACCAGGCCTCCAGGCTGCATGGTGGGGTGGTTCCGTGGCAGGCTCTTCTGGACAGCCAGCCAAGCAGCAGGAGGCCCAGCTAGGGGAGACAGCCCTGGGAGCAAGACCAGGAGGGGAGGGAACAAGGGAGCAGGGGTGGGAGGGTTGGGGGTGGGGGGATGGGAGCTCGGGCCTGGCCCCCTTGGGGGCAGGATCCACCGCCAGCTCAGCACCCACAGTGGGGCCTGGCTGCACTGGGTGCGTGAAGCAGGGCATGGTAAGCGGGGATTGGCTAAAGGGAGACTACATGTGGAGGTCTGTGCAGGAAGTTCATTGAGCCCTGCTGTTCTGCCCAGGAAGCTTGTCCGCAGATGTTGTTTCTAAGGGTGAGGCCAGAAATCCAAGCCTGCCTTGGTTTGCCACCTTGTGGGCTCTTTGCAAATGGAAGAGGGGGGCAGCTGCCACTCCCTTGCCCTGCTCCCTCACCCCTCCCGGCCTGATTTCAAGGCCTTCATCATCGGTGGGTCATTACATAGTGGTAGAGGCTGCTCCCAGCTTCTCCCTTGGTTGCTGTGGAACGCTGGGGGCCTTGTTTCATGTCCTTGAGGTGCATTTTGCTGGGCTAACACGGGAACAACGCTGCCAAGTGGGGCTGTCGGGAGGATTCAGGGATCGTGTGTGTTAGAAAATGCCTGACATGGGGCCTCCTGGGAAAGTGCTCAGTAGAATGCCATCGTTACTGAGAGCTAGCGGGGCGGTGTTTCCGTTCCAGGCCTGCCCCGGGGCCTGATGTGCCTGCTCTCACCAGTCCTCGCCATGACCTGGGAGCTCTGTGCAACTCTTCCTCCCATTTCTTAGGTGAGCGAGCAAAGGCCTGGGCAGGTTACTGGATTTGCCCAAAATCACGGTGTTGATGACAGACAGGAAATTTGAAGCCCACTCTGTCTGGGGTTCAGTCTGCCTCTTTGAGACTTGGTCTTCTGCCTCTGATGAGTGCTATGGTCACTGTTTCTGAGGTCATTACTGCCGTTGCTGTTTTAAGAGATTTTATTTTAAGTAATCTCTACACCCAACGTGGGGCATGAACCTACAACCCCGAGATCAAGAGTCGCACACACCACCTACTGAGCTCTGAGCTGGCAGCAACTACTATTGTCCTAATGATCTTTTTTTCTTTCTCTTCTTCTAAACAGAGCGGGCATGAAGTAGGCCTCAGTTGTTCTGGAAATGACTGGATTAATCTCCATTCGATCCTTGCTTGGGAGATGGGGTGCAGCAACCTTCCCAGTGCCTGTGGAGCCGTGGCCTTGGCCAGCCCCTTCCTTCCCTAGAGGCCAGGGGGCAGGGGGCAGAGTTGGGAGGTAACTCTCCTATCCCCTGCCTTGGGGTCCCGAACGGCCACTGGAGCCCACCATTGGCTATTTTTGGGCATTTGTGTATTCCATTCTTTTACCAGGTGATTTATTGAGGACCTACTGTGTGCTGTGGATGGTTTTGGCTGTCAGGGAACAGCACCCAGTTTACTGGAGGAGGCAGAAAAGTAGCGTTTGTCCAAGAGTGCTTGGTGCCACAGAGGAAGGGAACAGAGATCTGGATGGCCTTGGCAGGAGGGGAACTTGGGGAAAGCTCCTGAGGTGAGGCATTCAGGCCTTAACATGAAAGCCCAAAGCAGCAGACCAGGCAGGGGTGCAGCATAGGTAAAGGCCCTAAGATGGGGTACACCTCAGTGTGGTGACCCTGAGTACATGCCACTGCAGCTGGGGCAGCAGGGTCGGTGCATGGGAGGGCGGCAGGGCCCAGGTCTGGCTGGCAAGTCTGTGCTTCTCAAACTGGTGTCCCAAGACCTGAAGGAGGGTGAGGGAGTGGGGAGTGTGAGCATGTGTTTTTGGGTAGTGTCTGCGACTTGTCTACTGTTTTTAGCTGTGTGTTTTCATTTAGATGATATTTTCAACAAGTGAATATGGGCATGTCATGAATCATCTGGATGATTCCTTTTAACCAGCGAGTGACAGGATGAACATAGCTGCCACTTCCATAGCTCTGACTAACTCAGGCTCAGGCTGGCCCTTGACTTTGGAGTTTGCCTTTGTGTAATTGCTGCCTGTTTTCCGAATTACTGGCCTCATCCCCAGCTGTGCTTGAAGCATGTCTCACTGGGTCCCCATGATGACCCTGGATTGCCAAAGACAAAAAAACAAAAACCCCAAACCCCCAAAAAACAAAACATCTTTTGAAATACTCTAAAAACATGTCAGGTTGTCCTGAAGATTGCATTTTATAGAGGAGGAGGACACTGAGGTTCAGGGAAGCGACCTGTGAATCCTGGAAGGTAGCAGCCAGGACTGGACTGACCAGCACTCTGGGTGTGGGTTTGGGCTCTGAGCCCTGTTTTGGCTCCCTGGGCCGAATGGGTCAGGGGTTGGGAGTGATGGTGTCACACGGGAGCTCCTTCGTGGCCGGCTGGGAGGATCCAGCCCCTTGGGCCTGGGAGCACGCCCTAGCGCTCGCCTCCCCCCAGCCCTTCTGCCTTCGGCCTCCTGGGGCTTCATCCCAGTGCTTCTGTGGAGCTACACTTGGAGTTTGCTAGCCACTAGCCCTGCAGGGCTGTTTGAGTTTTAGTGAATTACACTGAATTACAAGTAAAAATTTAGCTTTTTACTTGCACTAGCCCCTGGAGCTACATTTCTGTTATTACAGAAAGTTCTGTTGGCTAGCGCAGCCATCTCCTACACTCACGACAGTGTGATCTTGGGCCTGTGATTTCGCCTCCTTGGGTCAGGATGGCGATAGTGATAGCATCCACCTCCCAGGATTTGCCGAGAGGGTCCCCATGAGTCCGGACCTGGCTCATCGGGAGCCCTCAGCAAACCTTAGCCGTGGGCAGGAGCCTCCCTGCTTGCTCCTAGGTGCCCCATGGGGTAAATGGGGACTCACGCCGCCAGGTCCTGCCTCCAAACTTCTGGCCAGGGAGGCAGCCAGATGGTGATGTGGAGCAACGCCTGTGAGAGAGGAAGGCCTCAGCCAGACTGGGGCAGGAGGGGGTGGCCCTCTTTGCGCATGTGCGCACGTGTGTGTTTATGCCCACAGGGGCAGCCTGGGTCTGCAGGGCGTCAGGGGTGTTAGGGGAGGGCTGGCCCGGGTGCAAGAGGGGACTCGGTCTTGTGGGAGTGAGGGCAGAAGGTGGTGGAAGAGGCTCAGGATCAGCTTTCCTCTGCCGCGTCCCAGCTGCCCAGCATTGAGTGCTCACTGCATCCTTCCTGTCCTCAGTTTCCCCACCGATAAAAGGTGGGTCCTCGTGGTCCCCCAGTGAGTCAGGAGATGAGAGAGTCAGGCCAGTGCGTAGAACTTCTTCAGGGGACAGCTGCAGAAAGCAGCTGTGATACAGCCTCTGCCTCCCTGGGGCCAGGAACCCCGTGTCCCACTGCGCCCTAAGCCAGAGGGCTCCCCGTCTGTCCCTGAGAAGTAGCCACAGCCCTTAAGGCGGCCCCCCAGGCTTCCCTGGTAGTTTCACATGCTTCGTTCCCCTCCACCCTCCTGACTGGGCCTCACGCAGGCCCCACCTGGCCTTGGCGCCACTCTTGGGCCTGGGGCACTCTCCCCTCTCCCCTGGCCCCAGTGGCTGCCTCATCTCTCAGTGAGAATTTCTGCTCACCATTCACCATCTCAGTGAGTCCTCCTCTGAACACCCTGGATAAAACCAGAAACCCTCACCCCTTCCCACATACCTAGTCCTCCGTGCGCTGTTTTTCTCCATAAGGTTTGTCAGCTTCTGTTACAGCATGTAATTTGCCTCTTCCTTCAGCTTTACCTCGAGGCCTGTCCACCCTCTCCCCTCCCCCCATAAACTCCCCTAGGGCAGGGAGTTCTGTTTTGGTCACTGCTGCCTCCCTGGTGACTAGAGCAGTGCTGACACAGCATGGGTGCCATAGCGGTGGAAGGAATGAATGCAGGATTTTTTGTTTTGCTTTTACTTGACCCAACTCTGACTTCAAAAGCTATGATTGGGGGTGCTACCCCTGCCTAGGTTCATGAAAGCTCTGGGCATGGCCATGTGGTGGGGACACAGCGGGGACCAGGACACTCCCACCCCTGCGTTGTGGAGCTCCCTGTCCAGTGCAGGAGGTACCATTACCTGGATAATTGTCCAAGTGACTGAGCACATTAGAGGTAAGTGCTGTGAGGGGGCAGGAAGCTGAGCTCCGAGGATCTGTGACTCTTTGTGGGGCAAGGAGCAGTCAGGGCAGGCTTCTCTGAGGAAATGAGGATTTAGCAGGTGAAGATGGGTGAACAGTGTGCCGGCTTGGGGGACTAGTATGTGCAAAGGTCCTGGGGGTATGTGTGTGTGTGTGAGAGAGAGTACACATGCAAAGACTGAGGGACCAGAGAAGAGCGTGTGGGGATGGTGCTACTGATCAATGAGGCAAGAGGGTAGGCAGGGGTAACTTCTGGTGGCCCTTGTCTCTGTGAAGGCCTGGGATGTGATCCCAAGCAGGGGAGGGACAGGGTCAGAGCTGTGTTTGGAGGGTCTCTGCCCACATGCAGCTTGGTGACCTAGTGTGTTCGGAGCCTGTTGGCAGGCCGGCTCAGATATCTGATGTGATTTCTGTGGGGTGCTCTAAGGCCCTGGGTGACGGGCTGAGGGGGCAGGTGTGGGGCGGGGGTGGCAAGGAAGAGAAGGAAATCTGCTCTGTGCTTATTCTTGTCCCAGTATCTTTTGCAGGCCGCCTACGTCTTCAGCCTGCTCCCAGTCCTACCTGCTCCAAGTAGACAGATGGGGCAGCTGAGGGGACTGTGCGCTGTTGAAGAGAAAAAAAGTATCTTTAACGCTGCCTTCCCGCCGAGGAGGTGGAATAGGTAAAAATTCACATGTTACAGAAACGTGCAACGTGGGAGGCAAGGGTCCCCCCGCTGCCCCCCAGCAGTGGCAGTAACACCTGACGGTGCTGAGCAGCTGCGCCGCGGTTCAAGGGGCTGGGTGTGGAGTGGCTCCTTCAGTCCTCACCGCCCCGAGTGCCCGAGTGCCCGGTGCTCCTGTCTCCGGTGTGTGGGCGGCGAGGGAAGGGGAAGAAGGGGACGCAACGTGCCCAGGAGGTGGCAGAGCTCTGAGGGGAAAGCACATCTGGTTCCCGAGTCAGCCTTGACCCCTGCATCTGTGATTCTGCCTTTTAGGGCACAGTTCCCTCCACGCAGGTGACGTTTACACACGCACCTCCGTGTGGCCCCCAGCCTGACACCCTTCCCTGCCAGAGCCATCATCGCATGGCTGCTTTCCTGAAGAGGTTGTTGCAGCTCACGTTTACCTGCCGTGAGCGGCGCTGCTGGCTCTGGAGCGTGGCGGGTGAGAAAGCACCAGAATGGAGGCTCTGTGCCAGGTGCCCGTTTGTGTGGCGGGAAGGCAGCTGGGGGCCATGTCCCGTTCAGCCGTGAGCGCGCGAACTGACCTGCCTGCGGACGCTGCCCCTGTCCAAGCCACGCCGCCCTGCCACGCGGGACCTGAGCCTGTGCTGGAGGCACTGCCGGCCTCCCCGCTTCACAGAGGGGGACACTTGGAGCTCACAAAGCTGGGGAGCAGGGACCCGGCTTCCGGTGTGCCAGACTCGGGCCACGGGGCCACCAGCCCTGCCAGCTCCGCGCTTCCCGGTTTGAGGACTGGCACTGGTCGTCGCACTTAGTGACTTAGTTTTTTTCACTAAAAAGAGATTGTAAAAGTGCTGGGGAGGGGGTGCCTGGCCTGCGGTGAATGAGACACCGGCACATGGGAGTCTGCTCCTTCTTTTTAGTGCTGTCACAATCATGCCAGAGCCCTGGGGTGGGTGTTTTGGCTGCTTCCAGTCTTTCACGACTTCAGCAAGTGCACCCTTGGCACAGTGGTTCGCGGTCAGGGGGTGGCTCTGCCCACAGTGGACATTTGGTAGCGTGTGAGGACTCTTTTTTTTTCCCCCCCTCTTAGAGCAGGGGGAGGGGTGGGAGGGAGGGAGAGGGAGAAGCCACCTCTGCCCTGAGCGCGAAGCCCCAGGAGCCCCAAGCCAGCTTGATCCCATGACCCTGAGATCGTGACCTGAGGCCCAGATTAAGAGACACTGAATCCACTGAGCCCCCCAGGCGCCCCTATGAGGACTTTTTTTTTTTTTTTTAAGATTTTATTTATTTATTTGACAGACAGATCACAAGTAGAGAGGCAGGCACAGAGAGAGAGAAGGGGAAGCAGGCTCCCCGCTGAGCAGAGAGCCTGATGGCATGACTCCATCCCAGGACCCTGAGACCATGACCTGAGCCGAAGGCAGAGGCTTAACCCACTGAGGCACCCAGGCACCCCTATGAGGACTTTTTTGATAGTCACAGCTCAGGGGAGGGTGTGCGGGTGAGACCAGAGATGCTGATAAATGGCCCCCTGTGCGCACAGCACCTTCTGCACCACGAGTTACCCAGTTCCAGATAACACTCCTGCTGAGGTGGAGAAACCCCACCTTAGAACTTCTTGCACCACCGCGATCATTTTCTTGCAGGAGAAATTCCAACGGGGTTTGCCACTTTCCCAGTATTGCTAAAGTGAGCTCACAAGAGTGAGGGACCAGTTCACAGAGCCACGGATGGCCAGCAAGGCAGTGGCTTCCCTCTGCTCACGCCACACACCTTGTGCATGTCTTTCCTCCTGGATTCCGGCAAGCAGGTGCTGCCTGTTGAAAGACAGGTTCCTGTTGTCTTTGCATTCATCTCCTGAGCAAGTCCTCCTCAGGGAGCTGTAGTGAAAGTGCAGATTAGAGGGCAGATGGTGGAAGCCCCTGCGGGGTTGTAGCGTTGGGAAGAGCCGCACCCTGCTGTCTCCAGCTCCAGGAGCCTCGGCCTCTCCTCCTGCGTCCCTTATGCCATCTGTGCTATCTGGCGTAGAAAACCAGGTGGGGGTGGGGGGCAGAGGAAAAAAAGGACGTGACAAGTGGTAAGTAAAGGAATCTAACTAACTTTAGTCTGTTCTGGGCACAGGGCTTCACTCTGTGCACATTCATTCCACAAATAACTTTTTAAGTGCCCACTGTTTACCCAGCGCCTTGCAAGGCTCAGAGGACCCAGGAGGGTCCAAGACAGGCCAGGGGCCCTGCTCTTACCATGCTGACATCATAGTGGGGAGAGGTCAACAATAAACGGGTTAACAAGTAAGTGGTCACATCAGCCATGAGAAATGCTTACAAAGAAAAATAAAGGGTAAGGAGAGGTATGGAGAAAAATAAAGGGTGAGGGGAGGTAGGATGGATGCTCCCTTTTTGCTGCTTTGGAAGGCTTCTTGAAGAAAGGCATGTGAGTAGAGGCTGAGGAAAGGGGTTAGGGCCCTTCAGATTCCGACCAAGGGGGCAGCAGGTGCAAGGGCCCTGAGGTAGGGATGTCCTGGTGTGTTGGAGGAGCCATAGGCCTAGGCCCTGCTGAAATGGAGTGTATTTGGAGAAGTAAAGGGGAAACCATGCAGACCTCATAGGGTCCTAGGGTTCCTGTAAGGACTCTGGCTTTTACTCGGGGTAAGATGGGGACACTGGAGGGTTTGAGCACAGGAGGGATGGGCTCTAACTGGGATGGTCCCAAGGTCCCAGACTATAGGAGGGGTGAGGACAGAAGTGCTAGAGCTCAGTGAGGCTTCACAACCCTCCCTCCCCCTCTCCAAGCAGTAGGAGCCACACAACCCTAATTTTACAGATGAGGAAATAGGTTTGGAAGGACCCTGCCCAGGGCTGCCACGAGGGCCTTCCCCAACTGGCGGCCCTGCCTCGCCCTGTGAGTTGCTTCTCACAGATCTGACTCTGGCTTTGTGAGTTGAAGCTTCTCAAGGAGTTACAGTTTGGAAATCATTGAGCAATAATAACACCCGTGAGTCAGATAGATGGGAATACAAATGCCTTAAAGAAGTTTTAAAATAAACTTTTTAAAAAAAGATTTTATTAATTTATTTGATAGAGAGGGATCACAAGTAGGCAGGGAGGCAGGCAGAGAGAGAGAGAGAGAGAGAGGAAGGGAAGCAGGCTCCCTGCTGAGCAGAGAGCCCGATGTGCGGCTCCATCCCAGGACCCTGGGATCATGACCTGAGCCGAAGGCAGAGGCTTTAACTCACTGAGCCACCCAGGCGCCCCTAAAATAAACTTTTTGAGTTTATTTGAGTTTGAGACCTTACGGTGCAGTAGGTCAGTGACACCGGTGTACTCGGCAGCTCTTGAGGCCAATAAAAGCTTGCTAGAGTGCTCAGAGTCTCCTTGGGGACCCCTGTCCTGTCGCCTTCCCCCATCCCTGCTCAGTGACCACCGAGAGCAGTGATCTTCATCTCTGTTCAGCTGTCTTCTCTGCAGAGCTAGACATCCCCTCCCCTCCCTCTAGCCCACTCCCCACACCGTGGGGCCATGGCCCTTCTCATGGCCCTTCTCCAGCAGGATTGTTGTATGGAGGGAAGCTCTGCAGTCACACAGGGCGGGGTGTCACCTGCCTGTCACTGCATAGCCTGGAAGCCAGAAAACCTGCGGTGAAAGTCAGATCCTCCAGACCTCCTCCTTCCTCACTGGTGACCCAGCCTCCTCCTCCTTCTTCTTTTTTAAGATTTTTTAATTTATTTGTAGACAAATGAGCATGAGCAGGGAAGTGACAGGTAGAGGCAGCGGAAAAGGGAGAAGCAGGCTTCCTGCTGAGCTAAGAGCCTGATCCCAGGCTGGATCCCAGCTCGATCCCAGGATCCTGAGACCATGACCTGAGCCAAAGGCAGGCGCTTAACGACTGAGCCACCCAGACGCCCTAACCCAGCCTTCTTGAGGGGAAAATGCAGGCACATCAGCTTTGGGGAGGACGAGCCCTGGAAGCCAGGCGCCTGACTTTGGATCCCCGCATTTTTTGGACTCTCAAAGCTAGGTTCTTTCTTTATAGTTATTTTTTTGTCATAGGATACAGAAAGATATGTTAAGCCCATTTTGTGTGGTGCAGTATAACAAACAGCTAACGAGAACAGCCCGGTGTATCCACAGCAGAACACGGTCAGCTCCTGGAAGTTCCCCCTCCGGTACTCCTGATACCCACTCTCCTGACGTTCACGGATTTGGTTCCTTGGCATTTAGCATAGTTTTATAAGTGAGAAAGGCACCCCAAACATATAGTGTGGTGGTGGTGCCTGTTCCAGACTTACTGTGAATGGACCCATGACTGATGTGTTGTTGTGTGTCTGGCTTATTTCATTTATTTCATAGTAACCTTCTTAGGCTTTGTCCCTGTTGTATGTGTTGGTAGTGAGTGGAGGAACGTTCTGCTGTATGAATTTACCTCCGTTTGTTTATTCACTCTCCTGTGGGTAGACACTTGGTCTACTTCCAATTCAGGGGTTACTGTGAGTATTGCTGCTGTGAACATTCTAGTGTAGGTCCCTTGCTAAACAAACACTCCTTTCTGTCGGGTTGGGTTGTGGAATTGCTGGTCCTGGAGTGTGGGCGCGTACTGAGTTTTAATTTTTACTGCCAAGCAATTTTCCTTAGCGGGTGAACCATTTTACACTTCCACCGGTAATCATTTGTGTCTTTGTCAACACTTGGCATTGTTAGTTTTTAAAATTTCACCCATCCTGGTACATGATTTTACTTGGCATTTCTCTTTAAATAATGAGATTGTATGTGTTCCTTAGTAGTGTGGGTGTCCTGTCTTGTGAAGTGGCCTTGCCCTTTTCACCTTGCCTCCCAGGGAGCTCACCTCGAGCTTACAGGCTGCAGCTCTGGCCCAGGCCCTTGGCTGACTTGGGCCCCAACACTCAAGGAAGTGGCAAGTGGGGATGGGGCCATGTAGGCCCTTCCTGCCATGGGGTGTGCTGCCTGTGGGCTGGTGGCCGGGGCAGGCCCCTGCATGCTGACACTGGCTTCCAGAGGCCATTCTCTGCCCTCCTGCCTGGGCGGCCTCTGCCGGCAGCTCCCTGGGGAGCAGGCCATCCTCTTGGCTTCAGTGCCTGGTGTTTCATCACTCCAGGGCCACTTCAGAGACTCCTCAGTGGGAGGACGGGGTGGGGTCTGGGAGGGGCACAGGGGGTCTTCCAGTTCCTCCCCTGCCCTCGTTCAAGCTGCTGCTGGCTCTCTAGATGCCGAAATGAGAATGTAGAAAGTGGCCCCAGGTGCTGAGCAGTGGCCAGGGCTCACGCCTTCCTCAGCAGGGAGACCCAAGGTAAATGGCTTCTACTCTCTGAGCTTCTGCCCTCCCCTGAGCATGGTCACTGCCCTTCCGGTGGGGCAGTTGTGATTGTTCAGGAGGACCGGCTGGCAGCAGCTCTCAGACTCTGCGACCCTGACCACTCTTGGCCACACTTGGCTGCCTTTGCTTCTCTCAGACCACAGCAGCTGTGTGTTTGAGCACTCACCCACGTGTTTGGCTGTTCCCCAGGGGCCAGGCCAGGCAGTAGGCCGAGCTACCAACTATCCCAAGACACGCAGAAACACCGAAGTGAAGTCATCAGGCTGGGGATGGGAGGGGAGCCCGAGATTGGACTCCAGGCCCCTGGTCCTGTCTTTCCACATCCACCCTTCCTTGGGACTCAGGTTCTCCATCTGGCTTCTTTGGAACTTCTGAATCGAGCTGGTACTGGGGAGAGCGCAGTGCCAGCCCCTGCGTCAGGGGAAGACCCCTGAACTTCCCACCACCTCTAGCCAGGCCTGAGCTTCACTAAGGCAGGGACTGTGTCTTCCTCATGATTTATCTCTGGGACCCCTCTGGTTGTCTGGAGCTTAGGATATGCTTAGGATATGGTGGCGTGAATAGACCCTGGAAATGTTTCCATGGCTTTGTCTGGTCCTGGGCTGGGGAGACACGGTTCATTCATTATGCACTTGGCAGATACCCAGATGCTGCGCTCATCCACTAGATGAGCACTGAGTAGGTGTCGGGAGAATTGGCTAAGGAGGTGCACAGAGGGCATCTAGGCTCTGAGGTCAGGAAGGCTTCCTGGAAGAAGCTTTGTTTCAGCTGAGACCTCAAAAGGAGAAGGGAGAACCCATAGAAGGTATAGGGGATGGAGGCCAGAGGGACAGGCCAGAGAAACAGAAGCCTGGTTAGAGAGAGGGGTGTTGGGAGGAGGAGCTGGAGACAGACGGAGTACCAGCTATAGTTGTTGTCATGGTCTTAGCTTTCTAGGTGATACTGGACTCGTGCTGGAAGGGACTTTGTTCTGTGAGCACACTGGGGAACCCCAGAAGGATTTTTAACGTGGAGGGACAGGGCCAGATTTAGATGGAGTCTCAGGGTTGAAAGCAGAGACTCAGAGCCCAGGCAGAAGGCCAGGGCAATTGGGAGAGGTGTCAGGAAGCAGGTGGATGGACAGTGGGGACTGCTGGCCTGAGCAGGGGCAGGAGGCAGTTGGCGTGAAGGTCAGCAGAGGCCAAGTCCTGAAAGGCCTTGAATCCCAAGCGAGGGAGCTCAGCTCTTTCCCGAGGCCAGCGGGAAGCCACAGAAGGGTTTTGAGTGGGGGAAGGACAAGGTCAGATTTGAGGGGTCTGGCTGGTGAATGGGGACAGATCAAAAGGAGGGATAAGGGAGCGGGAAGTCTAGGGAGGGGGTGAGGGAGGCCCTCGAGGGCGAGGGCGAGGACAGCACTGGACCTGGATGGGAGCCAGTGAGCGGGGCCACTGGGAGGGCGGGAGGTGGGGCAGGAGGCGGGGCGAGAGGCGGGGCAGGTGCCGGGACTGTTCACATTGGAGGTGGAAGCGCAGGCTGCTGGGATCTTCAGGCTCTGCGTCCTCGGTGATCTGTCCACGGGTGTTCTTTCCACGGAGCGTGAGCCCCTTGGGGCTGGTCCTGCCTACTGCGCACGGGGGCCCCCTCTGCTGCTCCTGGCCCTGCCTTGGTGGCTCGGAGTCCAGAACGTGATTTCTCACCCCCGCTGTTTACTTCCCTGTCACTGTCCATCTTGTCTTTCCTTTCGCTTCCTCCCACTTACCTCCCTTCCCTGCCTGGGCCTGGGCAGCCTGCCACCGTCACATGCCAGGCAGTAGTGCGTCCGGTCGCCAGCTCCCCTGGGGCATGAGCGAAAGCTGATGCCCATGGTGTCCCTAGAGCCAGCTGCCACTTCTCTGGGGGCCGCTGTAGCTCCTGACCTGCTGTCCGCAAATAACCCCAGCCCCAGGAAAGGCAAAAGGCGCCTTGGGCTCCATGGCCCCTTTCCAGGCCTGTGGCTCCAGGTAGGGGCCCAGCGGGCGGCTGCCTCCCGCCCTTCTCCCTTCCACCCTGGGAACCTGAGACGAAGCAGCGGCCTCGGCGTCTGTCAGTCTGTCGGCTGCTGGTCCCTGAGGACGGAAGTGGAGGTCCCGGGGAAAGGACCAGGGCCTTGGTTGAGCCCCCAGGACTGGCTCCTAAGCCCCAGACAAGTGCATACACAGTAGGTTGCTGTCTTGTTCGAGGTACTGACCGTCGGAGACTTGTCTTCCCTCAGTCATCTGGTGGGGCAAAGAGGGGACTGAGGCTGAGGGAGTGACGTAGGGTGGCTTGGCACAGGGGGTGGGGGATACTTGGTTTGCTAAGGGTGCTAGGCTGAAAGGAGGGGAGGGGGCAGAGAAAGAGTGTGCAGTGTGTGTGTGCGCGCGCACGCGTGTGTGTGTGTGTGTGTGTCTGGGTTGGGGGTGGCAGACAGATGCTGGTGGCTTTGAGCGCTCCCTCAGGTGCCCAGCGCTGTCTGATTCATCCCAGGTTACCTTAGTGTGGGGGCCCGGGAGTGACACAGGGTGGGGCCACTGCGCCTTCCCTCCCGCCCAGTGCGCAGTGATGGCAGGCGGTGGCAGGACTGCCTCGGCTCAGGGAGGCTGGAGGAGGCCAGGGAGCTCTGTTCCCTCCAGAGTAAGGCTCTGAGAGCTGGGTCATGCTCCCCCTGCCCCCAACCCCCAGATGGAGTCCCTGAGGACGAGGCCACCTCTTTCCCCTTGGTCTGGGCCAAGTGGGCAGGGCTCCCTACCCTCCTTGACTCCACTTCGTGCAGTGCCGGCCAAGCAGCCAGAGGGGCCAGAGCCTGGCTGGCCTGAGGACAGGGGCTGCGGCTGAGTCCCCCTGGCGTTCACAAGCTCCTCTCTTGTCTTGCAGACTGTGTTCTGTCCACCGCGCCTCCTGCATGTCCTGCTGCCCTGAGCTGTCACAAGCTAGGTGACAGCGTGTCACATTGCCACCATGAACGAGGTGTCTGTCATCAAAGAAGGCTGGCTCCACAAGCGTGGTAAGGGGCTGCTTTTGTCTACTGGATTGCATCTCTCCCCTCTTGCCTGGGCTTTCCACCTGACAGCTGGTGCCCTCTGTCCAGGGAGGCAGAGGGACAGGGTCCTTATGGCCCAAGGAGCCAGGCTGCTGAGACCGACCTGCCTGCCCAGGTCAGTTGCTCCTCACAAGCCCACTTCATGGAATCCTTCAGCAGCAGCCTGGGGAGTTGCAAATCTGTCTGGGGCTCAGTCCCCCGACCTTGCTGGACACTCTGTATAAGCCCCCGGGGGCCAAGTCTCAAATCTGCCTCTGCATCTGTGGTCCAAGTCATAGCCCCATTTTATAGATGAGGAAACTGAGGCTCAGGGAAGGGAAGTCTCTTGACCTAAGTAACACAGTGAGGCAGTACTCAATATTCATTCATTGTGCTCCTACTAAGTATGTGTGGTCTGCCAGGCTGTCCTGGGCTCCCAGGCTCCTGGGACATGTGCCCTCATGGAGTTTACATTTTAGTGGGGGCTGAGGACACCAAACAGAGAAGCAGGCATACAATGTCAGGTGGTGAGGAGTGTTCTTATGAGCAGTAGGGATTTTGAGGGCGAGCCTTTCTGAGGAGGGGACAATGGTGGAGGCCCCGGGTGGGAGGGGAGAGGGTGGAGGGAGGCCAAGGAGTGAGACACACATAGCTGGGCAAGGCTGTCCTAGGGAACAGGACAGCAGGGACGAAGGCAAGAGTGTACCTGGTTGAGTTGGCCGGGCTGGCTGGAGTGGGGAGAGCAAGGCCTATCCGGATGTGGCATCCGACCATGCTGAGCCCTGGAGGCCATGGGAAGGACCTTGGCTTTAATTAACCCTGCAGGCGATCTGAGCCCAGGACGCCGGGAGCTGGGCCTGGCCTCGTCTGCTTGTACGGCTGGGCAGTTGAAGCCCGGAGAAATGAGGTCATCGACAGTGAGGAGCCTAACGGCCTACACTATTAGAGCCCAGGCCTCCTGTCCCCCAGAAGCGTGGAGCTCCCTGCTTGAGGGGGCAGCCGTCCAGGCGCTGTGGAGTGAAGGAGGCAGACTGTCCAGCTTCTATGGACCTTCTCCTAGGGAGGGAGGGGCCCACACCTGGTGGTCGCTGCTTTCTGTGCACCCCCATTTAGTCAGCAGACTCGTACTGAGTAGCTTCTGTGCTCCAGGCACTGGCGACTCAGCAGTGGACCAGGCAGGCGAAAGTTGCCCTTCTCGTGTTGACGTCTTACATTCAGTAGGGAGGGGACCAGTGCTTGCAGTGGTGGTAAGGGGCATGGAGAACAGTGGCGCAGCAGGAGAAGGGATGTGGGAGGAAGCAGGGGGAGCTGTCGTAAACAAGGTGATCAGGTATAGCCTCACTGAGAAGGGGTATTTGATAATGACCTGTGGAATTGCAGGGAGTGAGCCCCACGGCTACCTGGGGTAGGAGAGGGCAGCCGTGAGGCCAGAGAGGGAGTGGGCCAGATGTGTTTGAAGAGGTAAGGAGGCCAATGGGGCCAGTCCCGTGAGAACCAGAAGTGCCCTCTCCTTCTGCCCTGTCCCAGTCTGCAGACACAGAGCAGTGAGGAGGGATGGAAGTGATCCCCAGGGCCAAGCCTCCACCATCAGACTGGGCAGGGGAGACCTGTTTCTCACTGACCTTTCCAGGCAGGGATGGTATTTGAGGCACCTTGACTGTACTTGCCTGGGGTGCCCATGAGTTTGGGGCTGTCAGTGGAACTTTCTGAACCTTGGCAGATGTCAGAGTTCTAATCCTGGCTCTGCCACTTCCTCTTGGTGACTCTGAGCAAGCTCTGTTACCTCTCTGAGCCTTGGTTTCACATCTGTAAAATGGGTTAACAGCCCAGGCCTCTGATCTACTCAGTTCTCTGAGGGCAGGGATTGTTATCTGGCTATTTACTGTGGTAACCCCAGGGCCTAGGAGAGTTCTTGGCATGCAACAGGTGCTCAGTAACTGATTGCTGACAGAATGATAGGGATCGTGTGCGGGTGGTATGAGGGTGTTAGGGTGTTGCCAGGGTCTCAGCTCCTTACTATCCCCAGGCTGGTCGCTCACTGGGCTGGGCTGCAAGGAGCTCTGGAAGCGGCCAGAGAGCTATTGCCAGGCTGGGAACTTGTGTCTGGTCTAGGGCTGCCAACGGTATTAAATGTGGGTCTCGGCCCCTCTTATGCCGTCAGCACCTCCACTCATGCTGCCAGGGCCCAGATGAGCTACTCAGATGGCCTGGCTGGGATGTACCCACCTTGGGTTTGCCCACACAGATGCAGGGTGCTCTGGGGCCTCCCACTGCCTGCTATTCTTCTTCTTTTTTTTTTTTAAGTAAGCTCTAGGCCCAACTTGGGGCTTGAACTCCTGACCCCAAGATCCAGAGTCAAATGTTCTAAAGACAGCCAGGCAGGCACCATACCCCCCTCCCTGCCATAGTCCACCATTCTGAGCAGAGGTGGGCAAGGGCAGATGGGCACCTGTGCCATCTCACCCCACTTCTGGTGGCTAAGAATAATGGAGCCCTAGTTTGCCATGTCCCTTTTTGGTGCCAGGCACGAGGCTCTGCTCTAGGCAAGTCCAGTTTTACTGTGTTTCCATAGCTGCCCTGGGAGGTGGTGCCGTCTTCCATAGCTGCCCTGGGAAGCTCGGCAGGAAGACTGATATACCCCGAGATTCAGCAAAGACTTACCCTCTGCCTCCTGAACCCGGTGCTCTCAAGGCCTGGTCCGCAAGCTACCTCTCGCTGAGCAGGGTCTGCTCAAGGAATCGGCAAAGTGAGAGCATGATTCTTGGAGTCCCTAATGCCCTGTGCTGGTCCTCTTTCTGACATGGCCTCAGCATACAGTCTGCCAGCCCCCACCAGGCCAGCTCCTGCCTGCCAGTTTTGAGGTAGGCAGTGTAGTGGTCAAGAGGGGAGACTGGGTGGAGCAAACCTGAATTCCAATCCCAGCTCTCCTAGTGAATCCCTGTGAGCCTCAGGCAAGTAATGGAGCCTCTGGGACTCAGTTTTCTTATCTGTAAAATGGGATTATTGTGAGGATGTTACTCCTTTCCTCCTCAGTTTGTTTGTTTGTTTCTTTCTCCCTCTCTCTCTCTCTTTCTTTCTTTCTCTCTCTCTCACAGGTGAGTGCCTGCATCATAAGCTCACTCTAAAACCGATGTCCAGATCAAGATGTAGAACAAGACAGGGGCGCCTGGGTGGCTCAGTGGGTTAAGCCTCTGCCTTTGGCTCGGGTCATGATCCCAGTGTCCTGGGATCAAGCCCCGCATCAGTCTCCCCCACCCCCACCTCAGTGAGGAGTCTGCTTCTCCCTCTCCCTCTGCCACTGCCCCCCCCCCCAAGCTCATGCTCACTCTATTGCAAATAAATAAAATCTTTTTAAAAAATTAAATGGAGATAGGGGCGCCTGGGTGGCTCAGTGGGTTAAGCCGCTGCCTTCGGCTCAGGTCATGATCTCGGGGTCCTGGGATCGAGTCCCGCGTCGGGCTCTCTGCTCAGCAGGGAGCCTGCTTCCTCCTCTCTCTCTCTCTCTCTCTCTGCCTGCCTCTCTGCCTATTTGTGATCTCTCTCTGTCAAATAAATAATAAAATCTTTAAAAAAAAAAAAATAAATGGAGATAAAATTTGCATAACACAAAATTTACCATTTTAAAGTATACAGTTGAGGGGCACCTGGGTGGCTCAGTGGGTTAAGCCTCTGCCTTCAGCTCAGGTCCTGGGATTGAGCTCTGTATCCGGCTCTCTGCTTGTCAGGGAACCTGCTCCCCCCCACCCTTCTCTGCCTGCCTCTCTGCATACTTGTGATCTCTCTGTCAAATAAATAAATAATCTTAAAAAAAAGAAAATAAAGTATACAATTCAGTAGCCTTTAGTACATTCACAGTATGGTGTAACTATCACCTCTGTCTTGTTCCAAAACATTTTCATCTCCCTGAAAGAAAACACCGTACTTATTAAGCAGTCACTCCTGATTCCCTGCTCCTCCCAGCTCTTGGCAGCCTCTGATTTGTTGTAATAGTTTTCTGTGTCTAAGGATTTAGTTATTATGGGCATTTCCTACAAATGAATCATGCAGTTGGTGGCCTTTGTGTCTGGCTCCACTTTCATTTACCTTAATGTCTTCAAGGTTCGTCCATATCTTACCTTGGATCAGCACTTCTTTCCTCCTTATGACCAAACAACATTCCACTGTATGAAAATACCATGTGGTGTTTCTCCATACATCAGCTGATGAACATTGGGGTTATTTCTGCCTTTTGGCTATTGTGAACAGAACTGCTCTGAACATTTGTGTACAAGCATTTGAGTTACTTGTTTTCAATTCTTTTGGAGACAGACTTAGGAGTGGAATCACTGGATCATATATTCTGCATTTATAATCTGTATTTGTACAGGTTATATAAATTGGGTCATATATTCTATAATTATAATCTAATGCAGTCTGTGTGATTAATTATATGCATTTATGCATATATGCATCAGGGTTCTATATTCTTTATAATCTGTAGTGTATTCTGTACTTAAAATTTTCAAGGAATCACCAGACTTTTCCGAGGGCTGTAGCACTTCACCTTCCCACCAGCAGTGCCCAAGGCTTTCACTTTCTCCCACATCCTCACCAGCACTTTTCTTTTTCTGTTCTGTTCTTTCTCTTTTATTATTATTGTTGTTATTTTTAAATTTTTTAGAAGGGAGGGGGACAGAGAGGAAGAGAAAAAATCTTAAATAGGCTCTGCAGGGCTCCATCACACATCCTAAGATCATGACTTGAGCTGAGATGGAGAGTCAGATATGGGGCGCCTAGGTGGCTCAGGTCATGATCCTAGGGTCCTGGGATCAAGCCCTGAACCGGGCTTCCTGCTCAGCCAGGGAGCCTGCTGCTTTCTCTGTCTGCTGCTGCCCCTGCTTGTGTACTCTCTGTCAAATAAATAAATAAAATCTTAAAAAAAAGTCAGACACTTAACTGATTGAGCCACCCAGGTGCCTGTTTTCTTTTTTAAATTACAGCCCTCCTAGTTGGAACGAGGTGGTAGCTCGTCATGGTTTTGGCTTGCATTTTGCTAATGACTAATGACGTTGAGCATCTTCTCAAGTGCTTGATGGCCATTTTTATATCTTTAGATAAATGCCCATTCTTTGCCCATTTCTTAATTGGGCTATTTATCTTTTTGTTGTTGAGTTGTAGGAACTCTATATATTCTGGATACTAGACCCTTATCAGAGCTATGATTTGCAGATATTTTTGCTCATTCTGCTTATCTATGTATCTTCTTTTTTTTTTTTTTTTTAAGATTTTATTTATTTATTTGTCAGAGAGAGAGATCACAAGTAGGCAGAGAGTCAGGCAGAGAGAGAGGGTGAAGCAGGCTCCCCGCTGAGCGGAGAGCCTGATGCGGGGCTCAATCCCAGGACCCTGAGATCATGACCTGAGCCGAAGGCAGAGGCTTTAACCCACTGAGCCACCCAGGCGCCCCTCTATGTATCTTCTTGATAATGTCATTTGCACATCAGTTTTATTTTTAATGATTAACTTTATTTTTTTCTTTTGGTGCTTGTAATGTTGGTGTCATATCTAAGAATCCATTGCTAAATCCAGGGTCATAAAACCTTACCCCATGTATTCTTCTAAGAGTTTACCATTTTAGCTCTTATATTTAAGTAGATCCATGTTGAGCTAATTTTTGTATATGGTATATGGTGTGAGGCTGGAGGCCAGCTGTGTTCTTTTGCAGGTGGATGTCCTGTTGTCCTATCATTTGTTGAAGAGACTGTTGTTTCCCCACAGAATGGTCTTAGCACTCTTGTTGAAAATTAATCATATGTGTGGGTTTATTTTTTGACTCCCAGTTCTGTTCCATTGGTTTATCTGTCATTAGACTACGCTAATTTGATTACTGTGGCTTTGTAGTAAGTTTTTGAAATTGGGAAGTATGAAGATTGACTTTTCTATTTCTGCAAAAAGAGTTGTTGGAATTTTAACAGGTGCCTTGCCTTGTTGAATCTGTAGATCGCTTTGGGGATTGTTGCCGTCTTAATATATGAAGCCTTCTGATCCATGAACATAGGATATCTTTGCACTTGTTTAGGGCTTTTATTTCTTTTAGCGGTGTTTTGTAGTTTTTAGTGTGTGCATCTTTTGCCTCCTTGTGCTATTGTAAGTGGATTTTTTTTTTAATTCCCTTTTTGGATTGTTCATTGCTAATGTATAGAAACAACAGCTGGTTTTTTGTTTTTGTTTTTGTTTTTAAGGTTTTATTTATTTATTTGACAGAGAGAGAGAGAGCACAAGTAGGCAAAGAGGCAGGCAGAGAGGAAGGGAAGCAGGCTCCCTGCTGAGCAGAGAGCCCAATGTGGGGCTCCATCCCAGGACCCTGGGACTATGACCTGAGCCGAAGGCAGAGGCTTAACCCACTGAGCCACCCAGGTACCCCCAACAGCTGGTTTTTAAGTGTTGATCTTGACGCATTTATTAGCTCTTGTCATTACTTTGTGGATTCCTTGTGATTTCTGCAAATAAAGATAGTTTAATTTATTCCTTTTCAAGTTCAGTGCCTTTTCTTTCTTTCTTTTTCTTTGTCTCTGGCTAGAACTTCCAGTGTAGTGTTTCACCACAGCAGTGGTGAAAGCAGTAGACATCTTGTTTTTTTCCCCAATGTTAAAGAGAAAGTTTGTAGTCTTTCATCATTGAATGATGTTAGCTATGGATTTTTCATAGATACCCTTTATTATGTGGAGGAAATTCTCTTCTATTCCTAGTTTGCTAAGTATTTTTATTACGAAAGAATGTCGGGTTTTGTCAAATATTTTTCTGTCACAGTCGGAATGATCATGTAGGTTTTTTTCCCCGTTCTATTAATGTGTATTACATTAGTTGATTTTCATAATTGAACTACCTTTGCATTCCTGGGATAAAACCCACTTGGTCATGTCGCATAATCCTTCCTTTGTGCTGTTGGATTTGGGATTTTGCTGGTTTTTGAACTTTGTATACATTGAGTCATTTAGTATTGACATTAAAAAGAATTGAGTAGGGGTGCCTGGGTGGCTCAGTGTGTTAAAGCCTCTGCCTTCGGCTCAGGTCATGATCCCAGGGTCCTGGGATCGAGCCCCACATCGGGCTCTCTGCTCAGCAGGGAGCCTGCATCCTCCTCTCTCTCTGCCTGCTGCTCTGCCTACTTGTGATCTCTATCTGTCAAATAAATAAATAAAATTTTTAAAAAAATTGATTAAGTTAAGTCCTAAAAGATACTCAGGGCAGCACCTGACACAGAATACCATTAGAGTGTTACCTAATCATTGTCATCGTTAATGGATACCTCGACGAAGACTCAGAGAAGTGAAGCGACTTATTGGAGACTACACAGCACACCCTGCTCAGAGCCCACCCTGCAAGCCTGCCTCCTGTGTGCCATGTGGGCTGGGACCTGGCACAGTCTTGTTTTGCTTGCTTGCACAGGGGACCGAAGATAACAAGTGTTTACTGAGTGCCTGTGGTGTGTTGGGCCCCAAGCTGGATGTCTTATGGTTGCCATCTCATGATTTCTAACAGCTTGAGCTAGAATTTGCACACCATACAGTTCAGGAATCTGAAGTATACTGCAGTGGCCCTCGGTGCCATCAGAGCTGTGGAGGCCTCAGCCCAGTCAGTTTAAAGCATTTTTCACTCCCCCTTGGCCATTCCCTCCGACCTCCCCCCAGACTTCCCCCTCCCAGGCCTAGGCAGCCACTGATCTGCTTTTCACCTATAGATTTGCCTCCTCGGGACATTTTATACAAATGGAACGTCATTTGTGGGTCCCAAGCTTTTTTCATTTAGCATAGATTATGGTCTCTCCGGGTTGTATGTAGTGTGTAGTGATAACTTCTTCATAGGACCAAGTACCGTTCTCTTGTCTGAACACGCCACGTTGTCTCTCTGTTCATTAGCTGACGGACTTTCAGTTTCCACTTCTTACAATTATGAGTAATATTGCAGTGGACATTTACGCACAAGTTTTTCTGCAGGTATATTTCACCATCTTAATTTAGTTCTCCACGGCCCTCTGGGGACTGGGTCCTCGCCATGAGGGCGTGTGTACACAGGGCACTTGGATTTTCATGGTTCGAACAAATGGAAGCAATCAAGGGGCACTCAGAGGGCACAGCAGCAGTTAGACCCTGCCTGGCACGGTGTTGTGACATTTGATCCGCCTGCACGGCTGTCCTGCTGCATGCCAGCCCGTGGGATTTGGCCTTACAGGGCCACAGGGCGTGTGTGCTTGGAAGCCCGGGTCTCCCCTGGGAGTGGGCCACGCGCTGGCAGGGACGACCGGGCTGGCTTGCTGCTGGCCACATGCGGAGGCAGCCGGTGCCCCAGGGCAGTGCAGCAGACGCCTTCCTGCCAGGCCTGACCTCTGGGTCACTGGGGCCAAGCCCAGCGCCTGGCCTGGCCCAGCCTGCGTCAGCAGGGGCTGCCTGGAGGGGCACTCTCCTCCCCGCCCTGTCATCAGCCGTCCTCCTGCCTGGGGGCCCTTGCAGGTGGCTGTGACACAGGGCCTCCTGCCCTGACCACTCTCCCTGCCCCCTGCCCCGGCTCAGGTGAATACATCAAGACCTGGAGGCCCCGGTACTTCCTGTTGAAGAGTGACGGCTCCTTCATCGGCTACAAGGAGCGGCCTGATGCCCCTGATCAGACCCTGCCCCCACTGAACAACTTCTCTGTCGCAGGTGCGTCTCGGGGCACGCCAGGCCAGAGATTGGGGAACCAACTGCTGGCAGGCCCAGGCGGCCCACGGGGCTTGGCCTTTCTTTGGTGTGGGCCTGTCCACAGCCTGCTTGCCCTCGGCTCCATTTCCCACTCTTCCCACCTGCCCCGACTGTGTATCAGCTGGGCCTGGGGTGGGAAGGCTGAACTGGTGGCCAGTGGGGAGCAGGAAAAAGGGCGAAGCCAGGCATTCCCCCAGCCCCTCACCCCAGGCAGCACCGCCTCTGGTTCTGAATCGGCCGGCCGGGTCCCATGGTGCTGGTTGGTGTCAGGCGCCTGCCATCCTTCCTGCTCTCTGGTAACAGCCCACTTCTCTGTGCCTCTGACCTCGAGATGGACAGCGTGGCCTCCCTGCTCAGCTGATCGCAGGGCCAACTTTACATCCTTCGTCCCCTTCATGGTACCCCAAGTGGTGTCTTCCTGCTGGACCCTGGCCAGTAAAAGCTTGTCAGACTCAAATCCCTTGCCTGGTCCTCATAGAACCACAGTCCTGCCCCCGACCCCCTGCCACCTGGATCGGTCTCCATGTCCTCATTGTCCCACCTCCTGAGAATATCTCAGAGGCACCCCCTTCTCCCCTGCTGCTCCTCAGCCCCGACCACCAGCCTCCCACCCAGCTCCCCGTGCCGGCTTCTCCCACAGCAGCACCCAAGGCCACTCCCACCCATGCTCTCCGAATCCAACTCCAGTCCCTTCTCTGTCTTGGTCACTCTCCTTGTGTTCTGTGACTCTGATGTGGCTGTGCCCCATGCCAGCTTCTCACTTGAACTGTCAGCCTGTCCCGAGCACTTTCCTGTGCACTTTTCCCTGGGTGTCCTCTCGTCCCGTTTACCTACCATGCCCCAAACTGGCCTTCAGTTCTCTCTGAGGGCTCAGTGCAGGGATGCTCCTTCCTCTGGGATACCCCTTGAGCTCTGAGCCAGGTTGGCTGCCTTTTGGGTGTCCCCCGTCACAGCTCTGCTCGCTGAGCTATCATCGTCTGGTGGTCTGTCCCTCTCCCCAACACACACTGGACTTTGAGCCCCAGAGAGGGCCAAGGCCGACTCCATCACTGATGTATCTCTGTATCATCTGGCACACAGGGGGTGGTTTGGGGAATGTGGGCTGCAGGCCAGCAGGGCTGTCCCCTCACCCTCCTGGCTCTGTCCCCTCTCTCTGTCCGCAGAATGCCAGCTGATGAAGACTGAGAGACCACGGCCCAACACCTTTGTCATACGCTGCCTGCAGTGGACCACGGTCATCGAGAGGACCTTCCATGTAGACTCTCCAGATGAGAGGTGAGCTTGGGCCTCTGTGTGGCCGCCCTTTGAGAGTGACCTGGCTTAGTGTGAGGAGGAGGGTCACAGAGTGGCAGAGTCCCTTAGGCTCCTGCCTAGGAGTTTCCTGTCTCAGCCCTTCTGAGAGCTGGAAAGCAGGTTGTTGTTGTTGTTGTTTTTTTTAAGTTTATCTGATAGAGTGAGAGCACAAGCAGGGGGAGGGGCAGAAAGAGAGGGGGAAGCAGGCTTGACGCTGAGCAAAGAGCCCAGTGCGGGGCTTGATCCCAGAACCCTGGGATCACGACCTGAGCCGAAGGCAGACACCCAACTGACTGAGGCACCCAGATACCCCTCCCCCCTTGTTTGAGATGTGCTGGAAAGTGGAGAGAAGAGACGAACGTGCAGGTGCCCTGCACCTAGACTCAGCAGCCCCACTTCTGCCACAGTGGCCTCATCTGGCTTTGTTTTGTGCTGAATTGTGCACTTCTGATCACGCTTCTGACACTTTGCCCCTTCACACGTCAGCAGGTGTCTGCTAAGAATGAGGACTTTCTCCTACAGAGTCATGATGTCGTTACCACCGCTGAGGGGACCATTCTCAGGACTTGTGATCTCTCCATGTCTGTGTCTACTTGAATTTCCCTGGTTGTCCTCAAAATGTTTTTCAAGCCAGGATTCCTTCAGGGTATTCATTGTGTCTTTGGCCTGTTAACCTTGTTCAGACCTGTCTCTCACCCCCACCCCACCTCCCTGCTCCGGACTAGCCAGGCTAGTTGTCTTGTAGAATGTCTCGCTCTCGGGATGTGTTATCTTAACTGCCTTTGGCACCATTTACTTTGTTCCTCTGTGCCTGTATTTCCTGTAAACCAGAAATTAGGTCCTGAGCAGGGTTGGCAGACAAGGGCCCAACCTGCTTTTGCAAAGAAAGTTTTATTGAAACACACCATGCCCGTTCATTTACAAATTGTCCGTGGCTGCTTTGTCCTATGATGGCAGAGTTGAATAGTTTTAACAGAGATCTTGTGGCCTACCGAGCCTAAAATGTTTGTTCTTTGGCTCTTTCCAAGAGAAGTTTGGAGATGTTTGGTCTGAGTAGGTATACTTAATAGTGCATCGGATTATTATGACGTTTCAAGGTAAATCTTACTGTGTCATTTCTCTGCTGAGAACTCTGAGTGGTTTTACTTCCACTGGGAGTAAACTCCAGAGTTTATGCGCATTATTTTTATTTTTTTTTTAAGATTTTACTTATTTGAGGGAGCAGGGAGAAAGCATGCACGTCAGGAGAGGAGCAGAAGGACAGGGACAGACTCTGCGCTGAGCATGGACCCCAGTGTAGGGCTCCATCCCACGACCGTGAGCTGAGATCATGACCTGAGCTGAAATCAAGAGTCAGGTGCTCCACTGACTGAGCCACCCAGGCACCATTTTTTTTTTTAAGTAGGGTCCACACCCAGCATGGAGCCCAGTTGGGGGCTCAGACTCAGGACCCTGAGATCATGACCTGAGCTGAGATCCAAGAGTTGGCCGCTTAACAGACTGAGCCACCCAGGGGCCCCACTTCATGCCATATTCTGCCCAGTGCTCCGTGATCTGGTCTCCTCTGCAGAGTCATTTTCTTCTATGGCTAGTTTCTTCACTGTAGCCACACTGGTCTTGTAATTCCTTAAACATGATAGACACTGCTTCAGGCCTGCTGTGTCACTCGCACAGTGGAGCTGGGCCCTTGGCTGCTGTGGGAGCACACACCTCTGTGTGCCTCACTTTCCAATCAGAAATGTCCCCGCTCTGTCCAGTGTTGTTGAGTGTGGAAGGGGCTCGAGTCTGTGGAGCCCTTAGTTTTCTCCCGAGGAAGCAGCCGGCCCAGGCTGCCTGCATGGAATTGCGCTTGCTGGTGCCTTGTCTCTCCTCCGTCCCCTCTGCCACCTGGCACCCTTTGCCTGGAGGACGGCCATAGTCTCCTGATGCTTCCTCTCCCTGCTCCTGACCCGCACCCCACTGCCGCTGCAGATGGAACACAGAAATTGGATCCCATCACCGTTTGCATGGACCCGTTACAGCTTCCCGGGCCATTTGGTTGAACACGTCTATCCCTAACCCAGTGCCACATGGAGCCCGGCGTGTTCTGGGCCCATCCTCCCTCCTCTTCTCGTCTCCTCTGTTCACTCTGTCTGTCACCCCAGCCACGCAGGCGCCTGCGGGCCTTCTGCAGACACCCTGGGCTTCCCGGCTGCACCCTCAGTGCCAGAACACAGGCCTGGCATCCCGAGGGCGCTTGGGAAGTGTTTGCCGGCTGGCTGGGTGCCCCGCGACCCCTTCTGAGGTACTTGCTCCGTGCCAGGCATTGCCCGATGCATTCTGTCTCCTGCTCATTTTGCACGACCCTCGTCCCGGCTCTCCGTGTCAGCCAACTGAGGCACAGGAAAGTCAGATGGCCTGGCATCACCACCAGGAAGGGGCAGACCTCGGATTAATGCCAGGCCATTGGCTCCAGAGTGTGCTTTTCAGCCCGTGTGTCATATCCTGGTGCATGGAAGGCAGATTGAGGCCTGAGAAGCGAGGTCCCTCAGGGCCCCAGGGCTGGTCCACAGTGCACTTGAGCTCTGGGCCCAGCTCCCTGCTCCCACGCTGATCTGCACTTGGCCTAGTGCTGCCCAGGGGAGCGTGGCTCCTCCCAGTGGGCCTCCGGTGGCTCCAGAGCCCACAGGAGGGATGAGATAGTCCTTGAAAGTACTCTGTCAATGGGGAAGGTGCTTTGAGTGTGGTGGGGACTGGTGGGCTTGGGGCCTGCAACTCTCGATGGCTGGCTCTGTCGTGTGCGCCTGCTTGCATCCCTGGGCCCCTGTCTCCTCGTCTGGAGAGCGAGCTGAGTGGCAGTGCCTGCTTGGGAGGGCTGTGGGCAGACTCCCGAGTTGAGGTGCGTAGAGCACCCGCGCAGCTTCTGGCCGTAGTGCGCTCTGCAAGCCGGTGGCATTCCTCTTGCTCTCTGGTGGGGGAGGTCCACCATTTCGAGAGGTCGAAATGGTGGCCGGGGCCAGAACTCCCAACGGGCTGCTTTCCGCCCCGCCCCATGCCCGGGCTCCACAGCATGTGTGCCTTCTCCCCGAGCCTTCCTGCTGGAGGGCCCTGGCCGCATCTGGGAAGGGAGCTGTTACTCTCATCAGGGAACAGCAGCAGGGTGCCAGAAGGAGCGCAGGGGCCCACTGTGAGTCTCAGCTTTGGCACCGTCTGTGTGTGTGTGACCCCGACAAGCGATTCTATCTCGGTGTGTCTCAGTTTCCAATCAGAAATGCCCCCCTCTCTCCAGTGTTGTTGAGTGTGGAAGGGGCTGGTGTCTGTGGAGCCCTTAGTTTTCTCATCATGTCTCTGGGGAAGGAGGGTGGTCCCCTTAGGGGCTCTCCTTTGAGGGCGAGAAGGCACAGCAGCCCCAACTCTGGGTGGGAGCTCCCCTATGCCCCAGACACCGTGTTGCAAACCCTTAAGGAGTAGCCTGGACAGAGGCCCTCGCTTTTTCTCCGGAATTCTGTGCTGCAACCTTGTAGTCTTGGTCCAGTTGGAACAGGAGAGGGGGCTTGTCTGGCGGTGGGAGAGCCCCTGTCACCCCTGAACAATCTCCTACATGTTTATGGGTTCCTTGGCTCCTGGGGAACCTGGGCAGCGTGAGCCAAGGTGGAGGGTTTAGGTCCAGTCCTTGCCCGGTATCTTGAATACCTTCCTGGAGTCAAACCCTTCCTGAGTACTGTGCTCCCTACACAGCAGCTCACCTGTGCCTTCGTGTCCCTGCTCTGCTGGGGAGGGGAGAGCTTGCCCTCGGGGCAGAGCTGTTGTTTGAGCCCCAGCCCGCATGACTCCTCAGTGCCAGCTTTGCGGCCCAGAGAGGCCCCTTGGAGCTGCTGCCGGCGCTCCTGTGGTGTGGACAAGCCATCATTTATTCATCCAGACTTCTGTTGACAACTGTGTTCCTCTCCCTTATAAACAGAGCTGACGGCATGCTCTGCGTCCTAGGCTTTAACTTGCTTTTTCATGTGACAGCTCCTCTGGGTACATATATGTCAGATACATACGTATTCTGTTCTTTTTGATGTCTCTTAGGAGATTGGTGAGTTTTTTACCCTTTTCTTTTCTCGTTTGTTCTTTCTTTTTTAAAGTAGGCTCCGTGTCCAACATGGAGCCCAGTGTAGGGCTTGAACTCACAACCCTGAGATCAAGACCTGGGCTGAAGAGTCAAATGCCTAACTAACTGGGCCACCGTGGTGCCCAGGTGATTTGTTTTGTCTTTAGTCCATAGTCTTACACCTAAAGTCAGCATTTAAAAATCTCTAGGAGGACAATGGTGATCTGGTAAAGCCTGTCATGGGATGTACTCACCCCTCCCGTTACTGAAAAATAGGAACAGGAATGTGGGGGTAGGGATTTATACTGTACTGTGTCCCAAAGAGGTCATGGGTTAAAACAAGTTGAGAAATGGCAGCCCGAGGCTTTGGCTCAGAGAGGGAAGAGGCCAGTCCTGCCCTGCCTGCGTGTGCGCCGGGCCTTAGTGTCAGCTGTGTGAGTGTGTACTGGACCTGTGTGTGCACCGGGTCTGGGGCTACTTGAGCTTTGGCCTCCTTGCTTGCTCGTTCCCCAGGTACCTACTGAGTGTTCACTCGAGTGTCGCATTGTACCACAGACAGACGAAATCCCTGCCCTCGGGGGCCTGACATACATCGGTTATGGGGCCCCCGGACTCAGCCTGGGGAGGGCCAGTGTGCTAGCACCTGGCGTTGGTACTGGCAGCATTTGTACATCTGTCTTACGAAGCAGCATCTCCTGTGAGCAGGCCACTTTGAGACCTGGAGCTTCCGGATGTGAGCTGAGGCCTCTGGTGGCAGTGACTGCCCGGCTCAGCAAGCCGTGGAGTGGAGCGAGAGCAGCTTTGCCCTTGGCTCTGGAAGGTCACGGGCCCTCTGTGATTCCAGCCACCAGGCTCGGAACACCCACTATGCTTTTCTTGAATGGTGGGGTTTTTGTTTTGCCTTTTTCCCCCAACCAATCTGTCCCTCAGTTTCCCCATCTGTAACACAGAAGGACAGACAAGTGTGCTCTGGGAGTGTTTGTGATGGGGGGATAGTGGAATTAGACTCCCCCTTGCCCCTGGCTCCTAGTTCCCCTCCCTAGAGGCAGCCAGGGCTCTGTGTCAAGCACGCCCTTCCAGAGGGGTCCGTGCTGGGTCGTGAGCACACGTGCCTGTGTGTGCATTGCTCTTGTTCTAACTCCAGCAGCGTGACACGCTGCCCTGTTCCGTGCGTTCTTTTTTCCCTTAAGGTGTTTCAGGCCGTCCAGGTCTGCGTCTAGATTCTCTGAGCTGCCTAGCGTTCCTTACATAGAAGCTTCACATGCATTCCCAGCACCTCCCAGCGCCCAGGGAGATCCAAGATGCCATCACCTGGAGGCATACCATTGTTTTCTCTAATACCATGCAAACGTGATACCTAGTTCAATCGAGATAGGCCACCGACTGTGAGGTGCCCCCGGATTCCAGCAGTGTCAGAATGCAGGACGAAGTACCCGTGGCACTGCCGGGTGGCACGGAGTGGCTGTAGTGCCCCTTGGGATGTGAGGAGCAGGAGACTGAGTGCAGCCCCCCAGGGTAGCCCCAGCTCCTTAAGCCGCTTGCTCCCTGTGTGACCTTGGCTGGGGGCCTCCGTGCCTCCGGAGTGCAAGCATAGCTTCACCTCCTGCCTGGGGCTGGGCTGATGATTCTGGAAGAAATGAGGCTGACCCCCGGTCTCACTGAAGTTTATCTAAACTGCTGTGATCTGGAAAGTTGCCCTCTTGGGCTCTTTGAATTTTCTTGTTCTTAGTGTGTATTTTATTTTTCTCACCATTCACGGGGCTGTTTCATAGACCTAAGCTGAGTCCATAGCCGGTCAAGCCACCTAAAACTGTGTGGTGAGTCAAACCTGGGAGGGGCATGGAAAATGGAGTATCATTCACCCTCCTACTTTCTTTTTTGTGGCCTCTGGTTGCTTTACTTCTTCCTAGACCGCTTTTCCCTTTCTAGAGACAGAACAGTTTGCAAGTATCAAAAGAAAGCTATTTCCAAGCAAGTTCTAAATCGTGAGTGACAGAAATAGTTTATTCTTAAACAAGCTCCTTTTGGCTGGGACCTGCTTCCCTGTCTGCCACCTTCTGCTTCACGTCTCTGCCCCACTAGGAACCTCTGTCCCTGAGTCCTCCTGGCAGACAGCTCCCTCCGGGGAATCTTGCTGTATAAGATCTTCGGCTTTCTTTGGCTGATGAATTCTTCATTTTACTCTTGGTTTGCTTTTACAAATCATCGCGCTTGTCATTTGTTCTGGAGTAATCCCGAGGAGTGCTGTGGCTCAGGGTGGTGGTTTATTTTCAAGGGGCTGTGAAGAAAGGTGGTCTCCCCTCTTTGGTCATTGAATTACTGCTCACTTCAGGTGGCCCTCAGGCCAGGCCTCTCCTGGCACATAGATTCAGTCTCTGTCCTCGTT
Organism: Mustela nivalis; assembly: GCF_964662115.1. Lineage (NCBI taxonomy): Eukaryota > Metazoa > Chordata > Mammalia > Carnivora > Mustelidae > Mustela > Mustela nivalis. The sequence goes on along the minus strand of NC_139037.1, from coordinate 45,330,986 downwards.
CTACTCTTGCCCTCTCTTACCCACTGCAGCCAGAGGATCTGCAAAATGTCAGTCCTGACCGGTTGGCTCCCCGCCAGCTCAGACATATCTTGCCAGAATGCTCAAAGGTGTTGGGTCATTTGCTCCCATTGGAGGGGGTGGGGCTCAGTCCTTCCTGCCCAGGCTCCCTGGGACTCATGGCTCTTGTGACCTGTCCCTCGCAGGGAAGAGTGGATGCGAGCCATTCAGATGGTCGCCAACAGCCTCAAGCAGCGGGGCCCAGGGGAGGACCCCATGGACTATAAGTGTGGCTCCCCCAGCGACCCTTCTGCGGCTGAGGAGATGGAAGTGGCAGTTAGCAAGGCCCGGGCCAAGGTGGTAAGTGCTGGAGGTGCAGGCAGCCTGTCTGGGAGCACCCCCACCAACACTGGCCCTGCTGCCCTTGGTTTCCTACAGAGCGCGCAGGGGCACGGCCGGGACCCTCCGGGACTGCCCTGTGGGATGGCTGATACACAGGTGTAGGTTCCCCAGGGCTGCTCTTTGACCCTGGAGGGAGGGACAGCCGCATCCTCAGTGACCTCGAAGACCTGTCTGCCCCCATGTTCGACCCTCCCAGGGGCCTCCTGCCTGGGAGAGCCCCGTCTGAAGGCCACTTCGGAGCAAAGAGTTGCTACCCAGAGCCTCCCTTCCTGCTTATGCCCAAGCCTTTTGGCAACAGTGTCCTTTGATTTTCCTTTTCTCTTTGTTAAAATGTCCTCCCGTGGGCCATGTGCCAAGCATTGACACTCTCTCCCTCTCCGGGGCAGACCATGAATGACTTCGACTATCTCAAACTTCTGGGCAAGGGCACCTTTGGCAAAGTGATTCTGGTGCGAGAGAAGGCCAGCGGCCGGTACTATGCCATGAAGATCCTGCGGAAGGAAGTTATCATCGCCAAGGTGGGTGCCCCTGGGGGCAGCTGCTGGCTGGCCACCTGTGCCTTCAGGGAGCCTGAGGCCCACCTCACCCTGCCCTCCGGGCGCACGAGGGACTAGGGTGGAGTGTCTGACTAGGCCTCACCCAGTGGGCGCTGTCAGGGCCTGAAGGCAGGTCTCTTGGCCACAGAATGGGCCAGCGGGGAGGCCCTGTGGCAGGGGGCGTGGCTCAGGGCCTCTCCATAGGAGGCTGGACCAGAATGGAATTCTGTTCCTCTTTCTCTCCCTTTAAAGTTTTTAAAAGGGCAAGTTCCTGACATACACCAAGTATTTAAGAGAAAAGTAAACACAGTGGGTTCCCACGTAGCTGACATCCACCTTCAGTGGTTGTCAGTATCTGGCCCATCTTATTTCATTAGTCTGCCCTCCCCTTTGTTTGCCCTGGAGTATCTTAAGGCATGTTCTAGACATTGTATAATTTCACCCACAGATACTTTAAGATTTTATTTATTTAATTTTGAGAGCGAGCGATTAAGAGAGCAAGCGAGCACACAACCTGGGGGGTGCAGAGGGAGAGGTAGAAGCAGGCTCCCCACTGAGCAGGAAGTCCAATGCGGGGCTTGATCCCAGGACCCAGGGATTAGGACCTGAGCCAAAGGCAGCTGCTTCACCAGCTGATCTCTCCAGGTGCCTCAAACCCATATATACTTAGATTCAGATCTTTAACAGCTAAAGATTTTGAAGCCTTTAATGGAGCTGTGGTCTCCTCCAGCAAAGCTGCCCGTCCCCCCAAGTCAGGCTTCCTCAGCCTCAGCACTGTTGGTCTTCAGGGCCAGATCATTCTGTACAGCGGGGCTGTCCGGTGCACGCAGGAGGAGTAGCTGCACCCTGGCCTTCACCCCCAGAGCCACTAGCACCAAGTTGTGACTGTCAAGAATGTCATCAGACATCATCATCGCGTGTCCCCTGGGGATGGACTCAGCCCCGGGAAGAGCCGGTGTCCCCGTGCTGCAGGCGGTATAGGATTTTCAGCAGATACCACACTTGAGTGGTATCAAGTGGCCTGCAGGGCCTGTGAAGCCCATGCCAGGCCCACCCCCATGTGTCTGATTGGGTGGGTCTGGGAGGGGCCTGAGAATTTGCATTTCTCCCAAGTTCCTGGGCCACATGATGCTGCCATCGTGGGGACGCACCGGGAACCCGCTGCTCCCCGGGGTAGAGCCCTGATCAGCTTTTCTTCCTTTGTTCATCAGCAGCACTTGCAGGGGTGATTCCCACTGCCTGCAGGGTCACCTTCAGGGTGTTATAGGGACTGCTTCTCCCTCCTTAGAGATGCTAAACTTGCCTGGTGGGTTCCGCAGGTGACAGCTCGAGCCCTCTGTCATAAAGTCCCTATAAACTTCTCGCCTCGGTGCTTTGAAAGTGAGCCATGATGGGCCTTGTCTGGGGCATTTTTCTTTTTTCTTTTTTTTTTTTTTTAAAGATTATTTATTTGAGAGAGAAAGCGGGAGTGGGGGGAGGAGCAGAGGAAGAGAATCTTCAAGCAGACTCGCCGCTGAGTACGGGGCTCAGTCTCAGTCTCACAGCCCGTGAGGTCATGATCTGAGCCGAAACCAAGAGTCAGACGCTTAACCCACTGAGCCACCCAGGTGCCCATGGGGCTGTAATTTAATTCTGGTTTGCAGATGATAGTCTGCCTTTCTCTGTGGAGCAGTTAGGAATGGAAGTGCATTTCCCTGAAGCACTGCACCCCCATCCCTGAGCTGAGGGCGGGTGCAGGTGTGGTGTTGCCCGCCAGCCCCTCACCCAGCCTCTCTCTGCAGGATGAAGTCGCCCACACGGTCACCGAGAGCCGGGTCCTCCAGAACACCAGGCACCCGTTCCTCACCGTGAGTGCTACTTCCCTCTCAGGCAGGGCCTGGCCTCCCTGTGCGCATGAGAGGCCTGCTTCCAACGGGGCTCAGGAAAAGAGCCCAACCCCGCCACCTTGAAGCATGGATTTCGTGTCAGCCAGGTGGTCAGGGCCAGATGGTGTTGGGCTCCCCAAATGGCCTGAACCAAACCCCAGGTTTGGCAGCTTCTTCACAGATGGTGGCTTCATAGCAGTGTTTCGGCTGACTGATGATACCACATTACAAGATGGTTCCAGGAGAGCTGCTGTTCATGAGTTAGATGGGTTTAGCCCAGCTGGTCAGAGTAGGAACATTGTTTTTTTGTTTCTTTGTTTAAATATAGTCCTAGAAGGAGATGTATTCTTGTGCTGCTGTCAGCTTAGTCTGAGGAGACACCTCTGTGGGCTGCAGTCTCCATCGAGGCCAGCAGCCATCAGTTAAATGGACCAGGTGGAAGATGGCTTATAGGATGGGTCATTTCCTTAGCTTAGCTGCTGTCCAGGTGTCGTATTAAGCCATGGCACTTGTTCAAATGAAATTCTATGAGGTACTTTGATGTAGCAGACAGAGAATAGAAGACTTGTCACGAGCAGAGGGGTCACTCAAGGGTTCTTTGAGGAACTTTCTGTAAGGACTCCTTAGAGCATAGTGAGAACTACTGTTTATTGGGCAGATCACTTGTGCATCCTTATCTTTGGGGTTGGCTCTCAAGCCACTGCCGACTCCCAGCCAGCAAACGTGTGTGTGCGCGTGTGCATGCAACACATCTGTGGAGAGAGGTGAAACAGCTCTGAGTTGCTCAAAACTGAATGTCTCCCTGGCTGCACCTCTCAGAAGTTTCGTTGAAGGCTAAAGACAGCATCCTTCAGCCCAGTAACCCTTTCCCTGCTCTCAGGGCCACAAGCTCCCTCATGTAACACAAGCTCACTCATGTACCCCAAGGTAAAGCTGAAGTTTGAGCCCTGGCTACAAGGGTCGGGGTGGGGGTGCTTGCGGAATCAGCAGAGAGCCTACCTTCTTCCCACCTCCCTCCCTGGCCGTTTTCCTGCCCCACAGGCCCTGAAGTACGCCTTCCAGACCCATGACCGCCTGTGTTTCGTGATGGAGTACGCCAATGGCGGCGAGGTGAGCAGCAGGCCCCCTGCCAGCTTCCCATGTCTCCTTCCCAATCGTCAGGGTAGCGGAGGGGAGCCACGAGTGAGACAGTGGGGGTGGCAGGGACCTTGCTGGATGTCACCGCCCAACCCTTGAGGCAGACATCATCACCTCCATTTCACAGACGGGGAAACTGAGGCCCAGAGAGGTTAAGTGGCTTGCCCAAGTTCACCCAGCTAGTGAGTTGGGGGTAGGGTGCACACGCAGGTGCTGAGAGTATGGAGGGCTGCGGGGTGGGTGGCCAGCATGCTCTGGAGTGCGTTCTATAAGGTGGCAAAGAAAATGTATGGGGAGGGGGTCACGCAGGCCGGTCCATGCTCTCCTGCTGGGTGGAGGCCGCCACTCGTGTTCACTGGGCTGTCACCTGCTCCTCATCCCTCACAGCCTTCTCCCTGCACACAGGTGTCAGCCGCTGGCTCCTGACAGTGGGCTTTATCTGTCCCATTGTTCTCATGGCTTATTGTCCCTTGCTTGTGACCTGTGTTCTTGCGTGTTCTTGCTCACTGTTCCGTTCCCCCGTCCCCACACTCTGTCCCTCCTGACTCTCCCCTTGATGCTTCCTGACTGTCCTTCGCTCTTCATGTCCCGCTCCGTGTTTTCCTCCTGGTGAGCTCGTCCCTTCTCATCATCTCTCACTTGGTTCCTCCCGCTGTCACTTGCAGTTTCGGGGAGTAGGTGTCGCCATGGCACTGGGCTGGAGGTTGGGGGCCAGTGGGCAGCATCCTGGGTTTCACTCCTCTGGGCCGACGTATGACTTCCTGCCCCTCCTCCCTCCTGCAGCTGTTTTTCCACCTGTCCCGGGAGCGTGTCTTCACGGAGGAGCGGGCTCGCTTCTACGGCGCGGAGATCGTCTCTGCCCTTGAGTATCTGCACTCGAGGGACGTGGTGTACCGTGACATCAAGGTGAGCGTGCACCTGTCTCCTGGCCCGTGGCACCTGCGGAGCTCACACCAGGGAGGCTGGACCCAGGCCCTCAGCCCCGGACCTCCTCCTCTGCAGAGGGTCTATCTACCTGCGTGTTCCTGAGTCCACCTTGCCATGGGATGCCGACCCACCTGCTTCAGTGGCCTTGGGGGCCCTTTGGGACCCCTGGTGAACACACACCTCCATGCAGGGAGAGGGGGGCTGGGGAGGGGCGGGTGTATTTATCCAAGCACTGTAGGAGATGGTTCTGCAGAATCCACCAGCGCCGATTGTCCGCACGCCCTGTGGGTCAGCCATTCTGCCCTGGGGTTATGCACAGCCAGAGCATGTCCCTGTGTCTCCCTCAGAGCCTGGGTGCACCCACACTGCTGGCACACAGTTCACACGAGCCCCAGGCTGGAAGCAGCCCCACACTCCACTGTCTGGGACTGGTTGGAAGGCTCTGCACAGCCGGTACCAAGAGAACTGCGGCCCCGTGGCCATGCACATGCACCTCCCAGGCTCATGTGGAGCGGAAGCCAGGATGGACCACATGTTATAGGGGCGTCCTTAGGTGGGGAAACTATAAAGAAGAGTGGAGGACTAGAGTTTGTGTTCAGTTGCGAGGATGATTCATAACAAGGAAGGGGTACATGGGGTTTGGTTCTGGGGTCTGGGATGGTTTCTTGAACTGGTGGAGCTTCCACACAGGCTCGTTATATTGCCCGTTTGTGTTAAGTTTAGTTAAAAGTGGAGGAAGAAGGACATCTGGCTGGCTCAGTGGGCAGAGCATGCGTCTCCTGATCTTGGGGTTGGGAGTTCAAGCCTCATATTGGGCCTAGAGCTTGCTTTTAAACAAAAAAAAAATGCAGGAAGAAAGCAAGTGTTGCTCACTAGTGATGCCAGCCTGGGAAGCTGTAGCCCATGGGGGCAGCAGGTAGGCAGGGCCTGTCTCCCATCTTTCTCTACCTTGGCTTTTTTTCCAGCTGCCCTGGGCGTGGCCTCCCTCTGAGCCGCAAGGGCTTAACGTTTTGCTGGGGGTATGCCCCGTGATCGGTCTGGAGCCCCGGCCATGACAACTATCACCCCAGGCCAGAGCCTTCCTGGGGCCTGTGGGGTTCCAGGGGGTGCAAAGCCTTGGGAAGACGTGACCCTGATACGTTGACTTTTCCTTTTCTTACAGCTAGAAAACCTCATGCTGGACAAAGATGGCCACATAAAGATCACGGACTTCGGCCTATGCAAAGAAGGCATCAGTGACGGGGCCACCATGAAAACCTTTTGTGGGACGCCCGAGTACCTGGCACCTGAGGTGCCTGGGGCTGGAGGTCCCCGGGCGGGTGAGGCCGAGGGAGGAGGGGCTCTCAGACCTGTGTGGTTTCCTTAGCTCAGACCCTGTGAGGACAGGCTCACATTCCTTGGATGGCCCCCCTTGGGTCCCTGTGAGCCCAGTGGCCCCAGGGCTGTGGACCTGGCCCCTCATTGCCCCTCCTTGCCCAGGTGCTGGAGGACAACGACTACGGCCGCGCGGTGGACTGGTGGGGGCTGGGCGTGGTCATGTACGAGATGATGTGTGGCCGCCTGCCCTTCTACAACCAGGACCACGAGCGCCTCTTCGAGCTCATCCTCATGGAAGAGATCCGCTTCCCGCGCACGCTCAGCCCTGAGGCCAAGTCCCTGCTTGCTGGGCTGCTTAAGAAGGACCCCAAGCAGAGGTGAGGGCTGGAGTTTGTTCCTGCCCAGCCCAAGGCCACCTGCTGCCACTGTCCCCTTGGCCTGAAGGGGGCTGAGTCACAGGCGCATGCCTGCGTATTGTCCCTGATGCAGGCCCCCAGGGAGGGCGCTCTTGGGGCTGGGCTTGTCCTTAGTGCTGTGCCTGCGCCACCTTGTTCTTGGGGGATGCTCAGAGACAGGGCAGCCCCGAGCCTGGCTGAGGGTGGCTCAGCCTGCCCTCCTGTCTCCCGTTCTGGACTTGGAGTCCAGGTTGCAGGCTCCCTGGCTCTGACCCTGGGCCCGTGAGCCCCCACCCCCACCCCCAAGCCACGGTTTCCTCCTCTGCCGTGTGGTCTGTGGCCGAGACAGATCCATTAAAGTTGTTCAGGGCCTGCACCGAAAGCCTCTCTCGCAGAAGCCAAGGGCCTGGGAGGCTGGTGCTCATGGCCATCTCTGCCCAGGCTCGGCGGGGGGCCCAGCGACGCCAGGGAGGTCATGGAGCACAGGTTCTTCGTCAGCGTCAGCTGGCAGGACGTGGTGCAGAAGAAGGTGAGCCCTGCCACCCGCCGGCTCCCGCTCGAGGGTGGCCTTGGCCAGGTCTCCTGACCCCAGGGTCCTGAGTCTGGGCTCCTTTCCTCCACAGCTTCTGCCACCCTTCAAACCTCAGGTCACCTCTGAGGTCGACACGAGGTACTTTGACGATGAGTTTACTGCCCAGTCCATCACAATCACGCCCCCGGACCGCTGTGAGTGTCTGGCCCTCCCTTGCGGGGCCTGGCTGGGTGTGCAGGGGTGGGGCCTGCCCTTGACCTGTTCCGGGGAGGAAGCTCATGGGCCCCGCGCCATGTCCGGGCAGTTTGGCTGTAGTTTGCTCGCAGGGCTTTCTGCCATTGGGCTCGGCACCTTTGGACCCAGTGAGGGTCACTGGGAGCCATCAGCCACAGCACGTTCCAGAGCTCGGGTGGCACACAGGAAGCTGTCAGGGCCAGGATGGCACAGTCACAGCTGTCTTTTCAAGTTGCCCAGGTCTTTGGGGCCTGATTGGTGCATTGCCTCTGCTCCTGTTTGAGTTCTTGCTGTTACTCAGCCATTGCTGGGTTGTGCTGGGGACCTTCCAGTGACTGAGACAACCCTGGCCCTGCCTTGAGGGAGCTTCGGGCCAGGTGGGGCAACAGCTCAGAGTGTTCAGGTCTAAGGTGTAGGAGCTCAGGGACTGGGGGACCCAGAGGAAATGCCTGACTTAGTCTGCAAGTCAGGAGGAGGAGACGTGGCAGCTGAGCAGAAGGAATGGCATGAGGGAATGGAGTCCAGGAGTGGGAGTGTTGCAGAAGCCAGCGCATCTGAGGGATGGAGGGGGGCGGGGCCCAGAGCAAGAGGATCTTGGGGGCTTCTGGGAGGAACAGGGACTTGCATATTGTCCCTGATGCAGGCAGGAAAGGTTTGGTATTGTCCCTGGGGAGGCAGGAAAGGTTTGGTGCAAGAAGGGGTAGGGCTGCCTCTGGGATTTACAGAGTTCCTCTGGCTGCACATGGAGGCTGGACTGGCAGGGCAGCAGGGGCAGCCGGTGTGGTGGGGGGAGGTCTGGGCTAGACCAGAGTGGGGCGCCAGAGGGGAGAGTGAAGTTCGCAGAGGGAGCAGCCTGTGGGGCCTGTGGGCCAGGCTCTGGGGGTGGGGGTGGGGGACCTGTGCCAGTTGGGGTTCATGCTACCTGTATTCCTTCCTGAGGCCAGGCCCCCTTGCCCACCTCAGGAAGTGCACTTGGGGTGCTGGGTCCTCCGCAGGCCGGTTCTCCCCAATTCACCTCCACCTGCCCCCCACAGATGACAGCCTGGGCTCCCTCGAACTGGACCAGCGGACCCACTTTCCCCAGTTCTCCTACTCAGCCAGCATCCGGGAGTGAGCAGAGCCGCCCACCGCCGCTGACTCCGCTTCAGGATGCTCAAACGGCTGCCTTCACCGCCCTGGGGGCTTGTCTCTTTGTTTTTAAACTTTTTATTTTGCCTTTTTTTGTTTGCATCCCCATCCCTCACCTGCTCACCCCCATTTCCAGTTTTTTCAGCCCTCTGCCAAACTGACCTCGGCGGTCCTGGTGGCCCCACCTCCAGGATCCTGTCCTGTCCTCACCTTGGTGCCCAGACCAGGATTTGGGAGACTCCACTAGCCGCCCCAGGACCAGGGCTTCGGGCAGTTGGAGAGATTCCGGTTTTTAATCAACACAAGCCCCAGCATAGGGCACCATGTGGAGCTGCGGGTCCTGCCCAGATTTCTGGCCTGATGCCTGCAGCCAGCCTGTCCCTGTGCCGCTGCCCTGGTCAGAGGCTGCCTTCCTGTGGGACATCTCTTGGGACACGACGCCCTGCGGACAGTGCCCTGGTGCTGTTGGGCTCAGCGCGGCCTGGCGCTGGCGGTCCGGCCCCTCCCCCCACAGGGGCAGCAAAGCAATAATGTCCAGGGACAGGCGGTGGGGGGGGGGGGCTTTGGAAGCTGTGGGGTTGGGGGTTGGGGAATTCCTCCTGTAGGTGGGGCCCAGTCTACCCTAGGGGGCATGAGGAAGGCCCCAGGGATGGGTACTGCCTCCTTGCCCTGCCTTCCCCAGCCTCCCAAGCTGCTCTCCTGACCCTGTGGATGAGGCAGGAGGGACATTTAGGGACTGAGCCTCCCCACCACCCAGTCCTGTGCCTTACCAGGGCTTCCTTCCGGCTGGCCTTAACTCCTGCAGGGCCCCGGGCCCGGCCCCAACCCTTGCCAAGGATGGGGGTTGGGATCACCCCCTTCTGGCTGCCGGGGGGCGGAGGGTGCCAGCTCCAGCTGTTACACATCTCGCACCGAGACAGTATTGGGCCCTGTGGACTGGGGTCAAAGAGGGGGTGGGAGTGGGGTTCTCTGGTACGTACTGGGGGGGTGGCCTCTGAGCAGGGGAGGCTCCAGGGCCCCTCCCACCCTCCCTCCCCCTCCCTGGGCCCCACGTTCTGCAGCCTTAAGGTGAACGTGTGTCACTGCTGTGGGCTTGCGTGTGCGTGTGTCAGCCTGTGTCTGGATGGCCCCGTGCATCTGGGACTTGGGTGCATATGGGGGTGTGTGTGCATGTGTGTTCGGTATGTGTGTGTCAGGGCAAGTGTGTCCCGGCCTTGAGTGCGTGTGTGTGTGTGTGTGTGTGTGTGTGCGTGTGTGTGTGCGTGCATGCTTGGGCCCTATCCTCAGCCCCAGCATTTCATCCCACAGGGGAAGGGTGCTGGCCTCGTGGGGGAGCCACACCTGGGGTCCATTTGCTGCCCAGCCTCTCTCCTCACCAACATCTCTGGGTGTGTGGAATTTAGTTGTGGCTTTGATCTCCCTGCCCCACCTCCTGTACTAGGTAGTTCAGAGAGAGACATCCTAGGGTGGGGTGAGGGTTGGTTTGGGTGGGTGGGGGGTCTTTTTCCTTTCTGTGTGTGTATGTCATTTATCTGACAATTCTCTGTCCTCCCCACTGGCCTTCCCCATTCCTCCCATTTGTACGGTACAAGCAATAAAGACACTCGTTTCAGACCGGGGCCCGCCACCCTGGGCCCTTCCTTGCCTGCGGAGCCTGGCCCTGGCTGACCCGCTCCCGGGACCTGGGCACCTGGACCTGCACTTGTCCTCTGGCTGTCGGGGTGGGCGCCCCTGCAGCGGGAGCCACTGAGGGACTTGAGACGTTTCCTGGGGCGTGCGGGTGTGGCAGGCTGAGACCTGGGGACCAGGTCTTCAGAAGCTGCCTGGGTGGAAAGGGGGAGCACGAGGGTGGGGTGGTCGGGTTGGTGGCTCTGAACGAGGAGGGTGCTCAAGGCACCACTGAGCCCTGGAATTGAGCGTGAGGGAGCGGGTTCTCTGCGAGGGCCCTTGCGCCCTGGTGCTGGGCACTGCCTGCATATCCTCTTCTCCCCACTTAGGTTATACCAGGGAGCCTTAAGGCCCCCAAATTCCAATACAACCTTGGTATGTGAACAGGAGTCGTGATGGCTTTCAGCTGGGGGCATTTCTGGTTACAGCCCTCACAGACTGGGGTCCTGATGGCTGCCCCCTTTACCCTGGGGTACCCGTGCTTAGCTCAGTCTGCTCCCATCTGGGGACTAGGGCGGGCGTGGCCCTGGTGAATTGAATGTCAGACTTTCCCCAGACGGGTTGGGGCTTCACAGATGTGGTCTCAGAGACCCTGATTGAGGGTAGCAGAAGAGTCAGATTCAGCGAATCTGCGTTTGCTGCAGCCAAGGCCCAGGGAACACGTGGCTTTTTCTCACTTCACATCGACTTTATTATTTATTTGGTAACAAAAGGATGCCCTGGCAGTTGTAAGACCAGTAGCACAGTAGCAGAGAAACTTCTATAGAAAAGCCTCAGTTGAAGCCCCTGGGGTGGATGTCACTCCCCTTGCTCTCTGGTGGGGGGCATCCTGAGTCTACCTCAGCCCGCTGGGTCCCCTCGCGGCCCCTGGGTCCCCCGTGCGGGGGCCCACAGGCTGACGCTCCACTTCCCTCTGGCAAACGTAGCTCCTTGGCCGTAGTGGTGCTTCCTTCTGTAGAACTTCTCCCGAAGGGACTTTCAGGTGGGAGCATTTTAATAATAAAATTTTATCAATTGGAAACTAGTTTTGAGGAGGTGAGTCATCTTTTGTTGTGCTCGTGGGAAACTTTGTGTGTTGTGTAATAACAGGAGCAACGCTGGAGCTGAGGGAGCCGGCGACATGGAGATGCGCCCGGATCCCAGGTCCCCAGCGCTCCCCCTGGTGCTCGCTCATTTCCTCTCTGTGCAGGTGCACAGAGCATCAGAAAAAAGGCTCTTTCCCTTCGGTTTGGTTTGGTTTGGTTTGGGTTAGGCGCGACTTGCCTCCCAGTTAATGCCGAGTGTCTAGACTGCACCTGCCGCATCTTTCTGGCTTCCTGCCTAGAGATGGACATTATTAATGGGGTGTGTTGGTCACTGATAAAAATGAGAGCCTCTGAGATCTCTTCCTGTATGTCAGGGACCTCGTCGCCAACATGTTGCAGAGGTCTCTCAACTGATCCAGCCACTCCCAGTGGACAAGAATTGACTTTGTCTGCAGAAGTATTTTAGTTTTCCTGACAGTGCCGGCATAAACTATAATGATGCAGCTTTCCCGTGCTTTTGTCACCTGCATTCCAGGGTGGCTGGAATTTAATACGTGTCTGTTAGCTTTCCAGAGTGTGCTGATTCACATATTCTTACCTTTATTTTAAAAATAATTGCACGTGCAGGCTTGGAGCAGAAAACTTCCAAAAAGAACAATACTAAACATGATTCAAGGTGCGGAGTGCCATGTAGTGCCCTGAAGTGAGGACCCGCTCAGAAGCTGGCAAGGCAGAGCCTTCTCGATGGGGGGCATGAGAAGGGACTCAGGGGCCTGTGGAAAGTGCTCCTGCTGGGCTGAGAGAACTTGGAGCAACAAAAGAAATAGGATAGCACTGGCTTATATGCAGAGATCATGATCTGTGAGTTTGGACGGAGGTCAACGGTAAATGGTGGGAACAGATGGATCCGAACAGACTTCCAGGTAGTTTCTGGAGGGGCACCCCCCCTTACATGTAGGCTGCAAAGTGACTTCCTTCCAAAGGAGACAGTATAAGAAGGGGGGAAGGAACTTTTCCGTGAAGAAACCTGACACGTTATGTGAGGAGATCAGGGTCAACGTCAACCCTGTAATTCCTGTTGGCAGGAAGTGCCCTTTACAGGCGATGAGGATGCTGTCCCAGTTGGTCCATGGTTGTGACAAATGTACTACACTGGGATGTTACAGGGGAATGTAGGTTTGGGTTGTAGGGAAACTCTATTCTCTCTTTGTAGCTTCCCGTAAACCTACTATAAAATTTGACCTTAAAATACAAAGTGTTCTCATCGACCCTTCACATGGGTTCCTGTGACACTCCCTGCGCACTCCCTCCTTCTCCCCTTCCGTGTTCACATATCCTACTTGAAGCGAGAACATTGTCTTGCATGACCAAAGTTCAGTTTTCCAGGTCAGGAGGCGAGTACTGAAACAACCCTGTCCTGGAAGATCTTTATCAAATTTGACTAAAGGTCCCACTCCTGTCCTTGTACACGAGGGAACAGCCACTTGGCTGATGACTCCTGTTGCATTCGGTTGTCAGGTCTGAAGCCTACAGGGCACTTATTTCACAGAATGTCCCTTAGTTAAGGTTTGTGGCCTGACATTTCCTCATGGTTCTAGTCAAGCTACCTTTGATAGGAAGTCAGAAATGCCGTGCCCTTCTCCCTGCCTCCTGTCAAAGAGGCACATGAGATTCTGTCTCGTGACTGGTGAGGACTTCCAACCCTTGCTTACGGTGTCTGTCAGGTGTCCTCACTGTAAAGTTACTGCTTTCCCTTTGAGGTTAGTATCTTGTATAGAGATTCTCAGAAAATGTAGGTATCTACGTTTGATCAAGTGTTGAAGCAAAGGGAACAGCAAACACAAAGGCCCTGAGGCCAGCAGGTGCTGGATGTGTTTGGAGGAATGGAAAGAGGCCAGGGGGTATCAAAGGGAACGAGGGAGGGGGAAAACAGAAGGAAATGGAGTTAGAGAGGTAACAGTGGGCCGAAGGGACCTTGTGGCCAAGGTAAGGAGTTTGGGTGTTCCTCTAAGTGTGACAGAAAGTCATTGGTTTGGCGTCTCACATTCCTCTGCTCACTTTAACAGCCTTGCTGACCTCCCAGTGCCTGAAAACAGCAATCCCTTTCCTAGCTCCGTGTCTTTGCTCACACCACTCTCACCCCTTGGAATATTCTCCCCTCCCTTTGCATTCCTGGCCCCTTGCCTTTCAGGTTTCACTCCAACATCACCACCTCAGGCCCTTCCAGGCCACCATTTCTAAGTTATGTGCTGCCTGTTCACTTACTCATCCAACAAATATTTCTCGAGTACCTGCTGTGTGCCAAACTCTGTTCTAGGCGCTGGGAATACAGCAATCAAAACAAAACACCAGACAAGCCTTGCCCTCCTGGGGTTAACAGTCTCATCAGGAGGGAGACAGTAAATAAGATCAGGCAGTAAGTGCTAAGGAGAGAGTAAGGTACAAAGAATGGTGATGGGAAATTCTCAGGATAGCCTTTTTCACAAGGAAGGTAGCATCTGAGTAAATACCTTAAATGAGGGATCTCTGGGAGAGGAGAATTTCAGGCAAGGGAAACAGCCAGCGCAAAGGCCCTGAGGTAGAAGTGTGCCTGGTCTGCGTGAGAATGAGCCAGGGTGCTGGTGTGGCAGGAGACAGCCGAGTTGGGGAGAAGGTTGGAAGATGAACTCAAAGGTGTGTGGGGTTGGGTGGAAGGGTAATAAAGGACCTTGTGGGCTTTCCAGTTGAGGGAGATGGGAACCACAATAGAGTTCTAAAGAGAGGCAGAGTGTGATCTGACTTGGGTGTGCACAGGATCCCTTCTGGCTGCTTGGCGTGAGGGGGAACAAACCGAGGAGGATGGGAAGCAGGGAGCAGTGAGGAGGTCTCTGCACTAGTCCAGGCCCATCGCTGGTCATTTGTCTTAGTTTTGAAACAATCCTTACTTTATAGCTGAGGAAAGGGAGCCTAGGAGGGGCTGTTTCCGATCGTGCAGTAAGTAGCAGGAAGAGGATTTGACTCCAGCTGCCTGACTTTAGGTTCGGAGGGGCCAGAGCCAACCTGCATAGCATTCGCCATCACCTCTGCACCTGCCCGGGAGAGGCTAGCTCAGCGCGCATGCGTGTAGGCACAATTTAAAGCGCCCGCGGAGGGTCCTTCGCTCCAAGAGGAAGAGGAGCCCTCGGCTTGGTCCCCCGACGCCGGCGTGGAGGATGCTGGTGGGACGCAGCAGCCAGCGTCCCGCCTCAGGCTTCTCTTCAGCCGCTGACCCCCACCGCTCTCCCTTGCAGAGTCCCGACGCCGCGTCCCCCGACCCTCCGAGCGCCCCAGGCCCCGACAGGATCCCCGAGGACACAAGTGTGTCTCCAGGACGCCAGGAGAGGCCCCCTGGGCCGTGCGCGCCACCGGGGCTGGCGGAGGCGCTGAGCGCTCTGGGGCTGGAGGGAGAGCGCGAGTACGCCGGGGACATCTTCGCCGAAGTCATGGTGAGCGCCCCAGAGGGCACCGGAGGGATTTGGTTCCAGTTAGAGGAGGGGAGATCTGGCCGCTCGCCCAACCCCAACTCCACGAGCCTTCCCGAACTCCCACCTGCTTGCAGCCCCTTCTACTCGTCCCTCACACGGATTCCTTCACAAACACTTCGCAATTTATTAACAAATGTGCTAGAGCATATTCTAGGACCCGGGGATGCAGTGATGAACAACATAGTCTGCTCTCATTGTAACAACCAAGCAAACGTAGGCGGTAATAATGGAAAGGAGACCAAAGTGCAGGTACCTGTGCTGGACAGGCACTGTCCGAGGACATACTGCAGGGATAAAGTTGTTAAAGAGACCGAAGTGGGGAGCCTCTCTCCCCAGCCAGGGACTCTGTGAGAACTGAGGTATGGGCATGATCCAGAGAGAAATTCCCTGCCCTTGTGGTGCCAGCAGTCTAAGGAGGCAAACGGACAGAACACACAAGGAAACACCAGCTATCTCCAGACTCAAAACGCTACGGGAACCATAAAGTGCTGACAGAGAGCAGGATGCATGCCGGGAGAATTCTGTGTAGGAAAAGTCCAGGGAGTTTGAGCTGAGGTTTCAACAGTGCAAGGAGCTGGGGAAGGACCATTCCAGGTGGAGGGAATGGTGCATAAGTGCAAAGGCCCTGGGGTAGGAAAGAGCCTGCCCTAGTCTAGGACTAGAGAAAGCTGGTATAGCTGCAGTATGGGTTGTGAAGGGAGAGGGCGAAGAGATGGTGTTGGTGTCAGGGGGCAGCGCCTGAGAGAGAGTGATTAGGGTTCTCTCCTGAGGATACTGGAAGCCATGGAAGGGTTTTAAGCTGGGGAGTTTCTTGGCCAGTTTTGTATTTTAGACCCTTCTGGGTGCTCTGAGGAGGGTGGGTTAAGGGTTGATGACGGCTTGTGGTCTGGAAAGCCAGGGGGCAGGGGCAGATGCTCGGGAGGCGCCCTGGCCATCGGGGCTACAGATTGGAAAGGTGGACTGGGGAGGCGTCCAGAACAAAGGCCAAGGCTCTAATGCGGGATAAGGAATAGAAGCACATTTGGAGTAGACGTTGGAGGCCAGTTTCATTCAGTGTGGTGCTCCAACGGGGAGGCCGCTACACTTGGGGCTGGAGCACAGGTGTGGAGAGTGAGTCCGCCCTGCCCAACCGCAGGTGTGCCGTTCTCTGCCGCGGAAGGCCCTGCCCCGGACCGTGACCCCAGAGATGCGCGCGCTAGTGGTGGACTGGCTGATCCAGGTGCACGTACGTAACCGCCAGGGGGCAGGGCTGAGCCCGTATCGCAGCCTAGAAAGCTGGTGATCGATCACTCACGCCCTTCCCTAGGAATATCTGGGCCTGGCGGGGGACACGCTCTACCTGGCGGTGCACCTGCTCGATTCCTACCTGCGCGCCGGCCGAGTGCGCCTACACCGCCTGCAGCTGCTGGGGGTGGCCTGCCTGTTCGTGGCGTGCAAAATGGAAGAGTGCGTGCTTCCCGAGGTACTTTCCCGAGTGGGGGTTGGGAAGGCGGAACGCTTGTTCCTTGTGTCACAGAACACCTACTGTGTGCCGGGCTGCCGCTTTGCCTATTCTTGGAATCCCAGCATATCTGTATAGGCCAGGGCTACCAGTGTGTCCCTTTAGCAGAGGAGGAGACTGAGGCCCAGGGAGAGGAAGACATTTTGTCCAAAGCAGGTGGGACTCGGACTCAGGCTTGGACAGTTAGTCTCTGTAGCGCTTTACTAGTTATAGTCCCTGCCTGATCAGAACTCTGTGCCTGCTCAGAGCTGCCTGACGTACGTTTTACAAACGAGGAAACTCCGTCTCAGGTGTTCAGTAAGGTCCATGTAAACACGGTGTGAAAATGGTAGGGTTTGAAGTCGAACTCAGGTCTTGCTGATTCTGAAGCCTGTGCTCTTCATGGCTTCTAGAGAACAGATCAATAGCCCCATTTTACAGACTAGGCAGTCGAGGTTCAGAATGGAGCCTGAGCCGATCCGAGGCTCTACAGGGCAGGGAGCAACCAGCCGGGATCCAAGACTCTCCCACCTCTTTCCCCGCCATCCGCAGTCGGCCTCCCTCTGCCTCCTGGGCGCTGGCTCCTTCTCACGGGCCGAGCTTCTGCGTGCCGAGCGGCGCATCCTGAGCCGCTTGGATTTCCGGTTGCACCACCCGGGCCCGCTACTTTGCCTTGGGCTACTGGCTGCGCTGGCCGGGAGCAGCCCCCAGGTGCGGGGCGGGGCGGAGCGGGGGAAACAAGGGGGAGGGGAAGGGAGCAGGGGGGCATGTCTCGCGGGTAGGGACGTGGCCTGTACGGGGATAGGGACGTGGCCTGATCTCCGCGGGGGCGGTGGTGCTTGGCAGGTGATGCTACTTGCCACCTACTTTCTGGAACTGTCTCTGCTGGAGGCCGAGGCTGCAGGATGGGAGCCCGGTCGGCGTGCAGCTGCGGCGCTGAGCCTGGCGCACCGCTTGCTCGAAGGGGCGGGCTCCAGCCTCGAGCCCTCGCTTTACAGGTACCGCCCCAGGGGAGCGCCTCTGTGGCTACAGGAACCTACTTTCTTGATCACTGTGTTTCCTGTCTCAGATATGAGAGACCATGGCGGGGAGGCGGGGCCCAGACTTGACTTTTCTGGGTGTGAGAGAAAATGGTATGTCTGCCCCCCCGGTCTTGGGGGGTGTCAGAATGAGGTGTTTGTCCACATTTGGGGACCCTTGCCTCTGGGTAGAAGATGCACGATCTTCCCGGCCTCGGAAGATCCTAGCTGCGTTCCAGGGTTGAGGATGAGAGGTCTGCCACCCTCGAATCCCCCCGGCTCCCCTGCTCGCTTCAGCTGCCAGAGGGGCGTCCTTCCCGTCCCCCCAAGCCCCCGTTAACTATGTCACTGGAGGCCAGGGTGAGTCCCCTTTTCTCCCAGCCCAGCGCCCCCCCCCCCCGGGGGGGGTAGAGCTGGATGTCTGTCCATCCTCAGATCCGCTCCGTCCCTCCCCGAGGTTCCGGCTCTCCACTGGCTCGAGAGAGCCCCTGAACGGTCCTCGGGAACCCCAGTCAACGCGACTCCTCAGCCTCACGCCCCCAGCTCCGAGGACAGGTCGTCTTCACCCCTGCCCCTGCTCCCGCCCCCGCCTTAGTTTCTCCGTCTTCCCGCCGCAGCCCCGCAGAGCTGCGCCCGCTCGAGCCGTGCATGGCCCGCGCCGCGCTCCGAGGCCCCGCTCCCGGCCGTGCCGCCATCTTTCTCAAGTACGCGCGGCCCCAGCGCCAGGGCACCAGCCTCGCCGCCGCCCGCCTGCTCCGCCGCCCCCAGCCCGAGTCTCCCTGAGCTCGGGGACCCCAGCAAAAAAGACTGTCCGTGTGTATCCGTTTTCCACGTCAATAAAGGAGGTGTGTGGGTTTTTGTTTTGTTTTAATCCTGAGCGCTCTCTGTTCTCATTGGGTGAATTCCACCCCCTCTCTCGTTTTTGATTGGTCATTTCTCAGGCCTCTCCTCTTTCTGATTGGATGCTTTTTATCGAGTCCCTTAATGGCGGCTGGCAGATGTGATGCAGATTCTGGGCCGCTCCGCCAGGGGGCACTGGCGGACGTCCGCAAGCGCCGCTTGACAAGCCAAAACTAGGATCCCAAGTGCAAACGCCTGGGGAGATAAATGGAGAGATGCTGCAACCTGAGTGGCTCAGGGTTCAGGGTTGGGAAGAAACTAGGAGGGACGGGGACTGTGGGAAGCTATCCCAGTCATAAGAAATGCTGCCTCGATGTTGCCAGATTTTCAAATTTTGCTCAAGTGAAGCTGAAAATCTACAATTCCATAAGTATCTCTGCTTCCATATATTAGCAACTAATTCAATATTTTTTAATGGTTGCACAAGCCCAGCACATAACATATGCAGGCCTGTGGGAGTCCTGAGTTTGTGATAGTATGGGTCTTTGATAGCAACTGTTCTATTAATGGCATCTGATTTACTTAACCCCTAGAGTGCCACAGTGTGAATGGGTCTCATAGAGGTGTGAGGAGGGTGTGAGTTAATATAGACGTAGAGCTTTAGGACCGGGCCTGACACCTAGTAGGTATTATGGAATTGCTAGCACGGCCTCTAAGCAGGAGTGTGAGCTAGGTACACTTGTCCCCGGTTTCTATCAAACCCCCAGCACCTAGCTATTTAGTAAGTGCTCAGAAAATAATTGTTACAAATCCATGGATCTCCACACTCTCTAAATTAGAAACAGGCCTGAGGTGATCTCAGGAACTCAAACCTAAAGAATATTAGATTCTTTTTTTTTTTTAAGATTTTATTTATTTATTTGACAGAGAGAAATCACAAGTAGATGGAGAGGCAGGCAGAGAGAGAGAGAGGAAGGGAAGCAGGCTCCCTGCTGAGCAGAGAGCCCGACACGGGACTCGATCCCAGGATCCCGAGATCATGACCTGAGCCAAAGGCAGTGGCTTAACCCACTGAGCCACCCAGGCGCCCAGAATATTAGATTCTTAACCAAACCTAGGTTTGGAGGTACAAGAGAGGAGGAAGTTTTTGCCCTGGAGATGTTCACGCTTGGAGGACTAGAGAGGGGGAGAGTCACTCGGGAAAGCTCATTAAGAGATAGAAGCAAATGTTGCCACTGGGATGAAAGGTGCTGTGTTCTGGTTTGGACCTGTCAGGTGGGACCCGCCATGTGCTCCAGGAAGAGGACATGCAGTGGCAGGGGAGGGGAAAGTGGACATTTAAGTTTGGTGCCAGGGGCTGAGGCCCAAGCCAGGGTCTTGCAGCGTTCAGGGGAGGTGGGTAATATGTAGAGCACAGAACGTTATTCATCCACTCATTCCTTCAACAACTGTCCTTGGATGCTGACCCAGCCAGAGCTTGTGATCCCGCACCTCCCAGTCTCATGGGTGAGAAGAAACAGGGGTTGTTAATTTGTCCATTCCTGTGCCAGGCCCCGTGCTGCTTTATCTGCATAACGTAATTCGGTCCCTACAACTACTCTGAAGTAAATTCACTTGGTATCCCCAGGTCACACAAAAGGAAGGCAGGGGGGAAGCCGAGCTCCCACCACCAAGTAAGCAGCTAAGGAAGGTTGAAGATCAACTATCTCATTCACCCTGTTTTTCTCCTAAAAGCTTCTCATGTGATTCCTTTTCTATATACTCTTGTATTATTGTGCTACTCACTGTGGGCCATCTCTTGTCTGCTTTTCCTACCCAGGCAGTGAGCTTGGGGAGGGCAAGAAGCAGGTCTCTTTTGTTCATTGATTTATTGCCTTCTCCAGGAAGCCTTCACTCACCACCTCAGTCTAAGGCAGTCACCTCACATCCCGTTGTGCCTCCCCCATGCATCCCACCCTGGCCACTTTGTCAGAGCTTCCCAGGCTAGACCATTGGGGCTGTCACTCTCTGGTCAGTGGTCTGTCTCCCGGCTGGACTAGGGGCTGAGGCTCTCTCAGTCCCTGCTCTTTCCCACCATCACCCAGACCAGAGCCGGGCACAGAAGAAATATCAGTGAATATTTGTTTGCTGTATAGATAAACAAATGAGTTTCCAGGTTGCTATCATTGTCCTATGGTACTGATGAGGATATAGAGTTTCAGGTAATTTGGGTGATTTGCCCAAGTACTATCACTAATGAGAAATTATAATAAGCAGGGAATTGAATCTGGACAGCACAAGCCCCATAACCTGTGTTCTTATCTAAATCCCTGAAATGCCTAGGGTCTGAAAACCGGCTTTCCACTAGGTTGATATCTTCCGTCTTTTTCCCGTAGACTTGTTTTCCTTCCAGAAAGCTGTGGGAGTTTTGGGCAGGGGGGAGGAGAACAGGCAGGAGGGTGGGAGTAAGGGGAGTGGGAAGAAGGGAGAGGCCGGTTGGAGAACTAAGGCTGGGGCTGATTTGGAGGATAGAAAGGGAAAGTCCTGAGGGGTTTCTCTAGACCCATAGGGGGCAGGCGGAGTCGGCTGCCGGAGGTGCGGGGGCGGAGAAAGGGTGGGGACCGGCCCCGCGGGGGGCGATGCGGTAGCTGCAGCGGCGGCCGCAGGAGTTTCCCACAATGCAGCGCGGCGCGCTGTCCCCGGTGCTGATGCTCAGCGCTGCCCCGGAGCCTCCACCGCGCCCGCCTCCCGCCCTCTCCCCGCCGGGCCCGGGCCCCCGCCATGGCTCGGCTCGTCCCAGCCCTGCCCCCGAGCCGTCGGGGGCCCTGGGCGCGGCACTCGACAGCAGCCTGCGGGCCGCCGTGGCGTTCAAGGCGGAGGGCCAGCGCTGCTACCGAGAGAAGAAGTTCCGGGAAGCCATCGGCAAGTATCACCGGGCACTGCTGCAGCTGAAGGCGGCTCAGGGGGCCCGCCCTGGAGGCCTGCCCGCCCCTGCCCCCGGGCCCTCCAGCAGCCCGGGGCCAGCCCGCCTCAGCGAGGAGCAGCGGCGCCTGGTGGAGAATACGGAGGTGGAATGTTATGACTCTCTCACGGGTATGGGGCCGTCGTGGGGCGCAGAGGGTGCATACGGAGAGGGTTGGGGAGTGAGGGGCAATCGTGAAGCCTTGGGCGGGGGGCTGGAGGCTGGAAGGGCCCAGATCTGGGGTCTGTGAAGGGAGACCCCAGAGCTTATCAAGGAGAGGGGTTGGGGGTGTAGGGGAACACAGGGATAGAAGAGCTGAGGTGCAAGAAATGGGCTTTGAACTGTTACCTGCGAACCTCAGGTGAGAAAATTTTACCCGGGATTAGCGATTCAACGCCCCATCCCTCACCTGAGATCGCCTTTAGTCCTCTCCCCTGCAGAAACTTCCCAGTTAATCGCCCGTGAGCGCTTGTCTGTGTTTTCGCGCCCTCTAGCGGCCGCGCAGATTGACTCTATCCTGATTGGTCAGAAGATCGGCGGCCCCGGTGGCCTGAGCAATCCCTAACCCAGGGCTCAGTCACCGGAAAGGGCTGGGGGGCTCCTAGCAGTCAGGTGAGGTCTGGGGGTGCCGCCAGGCTCTGCGAGCACCGGCCCCGGTGTCCCCGCAGCCTGCCTGCTGCAGTCGGAGCTGGTGAACTATGAACGGGTGCGCGAGTACTGTCTCAAGGTCCTGGAGAAGCAGCAGGGCAACTTCAAGGCCACCTACCGCGCCGGCATTGCCTTCTACCACCTGGGCGACTATGCACGCGCACTGCGCTACCTGCAGGAGGCCCGCAGCCGGGAGCCCACAGGTGAGGGCCGGACCAAGCAGGGAAAGGGGCTAGAGCAGAGAAAACAAGGAAACACGAGGATCAGGGCAGAGCTGTTTCAAGGAAGGGCTCTGCCTCCTCCCCAGGATCTACCTCTCCATCCACCTACTCCTTACACTCTGGCACTCAACCGCCATTCATTCACCTCTCTCCTCCCCCCACCATGTTCCCCTGACATTCACCCAACCACCTCCCATCTATTCATTGACTCATCTATACCTCCCACTCACCTACTCAGCCACTCCCTACTCAGTCACCCCTATCTCCACCCACCCCCCATTCTCATTCATCCACTCACTAACCCATTCACACACCCACCTAATCATTACCCTCTTCACCCACTCGCTGCTGGTGGAGCACTTGCTGGGAGGCAGACCCCAGGGTGGACAAGGCTAAGAAATTCACAGGGGTGGGGTCGGGTGGGGGAGGCTTGGCAGAGCTGGAGGCTTGTTGCTTGCTCTCTAAGACATCATAGTTGGGGGGAGGTGTTGGGGACAGGGGACAGACACAGCATCAGTCTTGTGTTGAGAGCCAGCGACAAGGGAGCAGAACAGGTATAGGTCCCAGCCAGGGCTGTGAGAGCAGAGGCAGCATCAGTTTTCCTGGTGAGAGGTTTAGAGGGAACAGACATCTCGAAGATGTTCTTGGGAGGGTGGGCAGAAGTATGACAGCAGCGTCTGAGCAGAGGCATTCTGGCGGAGGGCACAGCAAAAGCTAAAGTGTGGAGGTGTGAAAGGCCCCTGTTCCGCTTGTTGTGGCTGGGGCTTCTGGAGGACTCTGGCAAGAGCGGCTGTGGGGGGAGCTGCTGTAGGCTGGGCATGGTGAAGTGTGAGTGGCCACGGTGTGGATGCCACCGACTGTCCCTGGACACACAGGTAACGCCGTACCCACCTCCTCCACAGACACCAATGTCCTCCGCTACATCCAGCTGACTCAGCTGAAGATGAACCGTTGCAGCCTCCAGCGGGAAGACAGTGGGGCCGGGGCCGGGACTCGGGACGTCGTTGGCTAAGGCCAACCAAGGGGGGGGGGTTGCTTTCCCTCCCCCCACACCCACCTCACCGGGTAACTTCCCCTGACTCATGTGTTTGCTGGTAAAGCACTTGTCACTGGTGACCGTAACCTCTTTGTGTGGTGTTCTTGTGGGGCACAGGGACAGACTGCCTGGGCTTCCCCCTCTGGATCTCGGAAACCCAGAGGCTCAGGGAGGAAGTGTGGGATGGGGGGAGGGGGTGCCCCCCTGGGGATGACCCAGGATCAGGGCCTGGGCTGGGGAAAGACACAGCCAAGAGCAGTAGGGGGCAGGGGTTACCTTTAATGCTGCATTTTGTGCCGAATCCCTATGATGCCCTGTCCCTGAGTATCCCTGCCCGCCCTCCCCCCAACTGCAGGGTGGGCACAGGGCCCCACCCTCTGGGGTACAAAGGAATAAATTAAGTGACCCCCACCCCCCTTCCCCAATAAATAGAGCGAGTATCCTGCCCAGGGCCTCCCCCCGCCTTGTGGCACAGCAGGCCGGGGCGGGGCCTGGGGTGCTACATTCATGGCTGCCCAGGCGGGCGGTGGAGGGTGGGCGTCAGCGAGAGCCATGGGCCCCGCACAGGGGCACGGTGCTGTCCTGGCTCTGCCCCTCCATGTCCATGTCAAGCAGCGTGGGCTGCATGCCAGGGAGTCCGGGGCTCTCTGGGGTGTCCGGCCTGCTGGGAGGCGAGATGCCAAGTGTCCGGCCAAAGGAGACCAGTTTCCAGGGGTCCAGGCGGGGGCGACTGGCAGCCGGCCGGGGTCTTGGGGCGAAGGTCAGGGTGGTAGGGCGGCCAGGGAACTCAGGGGGCCGGCGGTGGGTCGGGAACAAGGTCTGGGGGTCGGGCAGGCGAGGGAAGTCCAGGGGGTCTCGAGGGCCTGGTAAGAGAGGATCAGATGAGGTCAGTGGGGTGGGCCAGAAGGTGGCACTGAAAAGCCAGGACCTTTACAGGAGAAGTGGAATTTCTGACTTTTTTGGGAAATACCCGCTGATGTTTGGCCTGCTCTCCAGCTGGGGCAAGACCTTGGCCTCGGCCCCCAGCACCCCTAAGTGCTCACTCATCTGGGGGCGACTCTGAGCATCTTCCTTAAGCTGTCACAGCCTGTTCCCCTGTCACCACTCTAGATAAAGCGCTCCCCTCCAATCCCTCTCTGAAGTGCGGGGTGTGGGCACACAGCCCAGCAGAGAGACCTGAGGCACAGTACTGCCTCCGAGGGGCAGGACAGCAGCTCCCTCCCTGCCCAGTGTCTGGTAGTAGGTATAGCCCATGCCTATGCATTCCTACACAAGTCGTTGGCCTTGTTCATAAATGCACAGGGAACAGCGTCAGGCACAAGAGACTCCCCATAGCTGTTGCTGTCGCCACTAATGTCACCCGCCTGGCTCCTGGAGCCAGTTCCATTTGCCACTTCTCCAGCATCCCGGGGGCTCAACCACCCAGCAGTGAGGACTGTGGGGACACAGACCCTGGCATTGAGGGGGTCGCCGCTGGACTGGGACCTTGGACCTTGGGGGTGGGTTGGGGAGGGGAGTGGCTTTCTGCACCCTGGCTGCCGGGCATCTCACTCACCAGGGCGGGGAGCCGCGGGCTCAGGCGCCCCCCGCTGCCCCAGCGCCCCGTCCGACGGCGTCCGCCGGTGCCCGCGGCTCACTGCGCGCGCGGCAGTGACGTGGGTGGGCGTGAGCGACTGGCGGGGGTCTTTCTTGAAGCTCTCCAGCTCCAGGTCCACTAGGGGGTTGGTGCTGGGCGGGGAGGGCGGCGGGGAGGGCGCGGCCGGCGCGGCCTCGTCACTGTCGGAGCGCAGCAGCGAACGCGTGGAGTTGCAGTCAGACACGGACGACAGCGACACCAGGGTGGCCGAGGGCGCCAGGCCCGGGCCGGAGGCCGCGTCGTCGCGGCGGCCGGGCGAGCGCCCGGGTGGGCTGAGGCCCCGCGGGAAGCGGCCGGCGCGGGGGAAGAGGCCGTCCAGCCAGCGCCGCTGCTCCTCACAGTCCGCCGCGCGCGCCTCGGCCACGTCTGCGCCCAGACCCACGGCGCCCAGCAGCGTGGCGCAGCC
This sequence comes from Mustela nivalis, assembly GCF_964662115.1. Taxonomy (NCBI): domain Eukaryota; kingdom Metazoa; phylum Chordata; class Mammalia; order Carnivora; family Mustelidae; genus Mustela; species Mustela nivalis. Next base: position 45,306,093 of record NC_139037.1, on the reverse strand, counting down.
CAGCAGGGCCAGCTCGCAGCGCCGCCGGCCGCCGTGGCCCGGCCGGGAGAGTGGCGCGGGCGCCCCCGGGGAGGGCTCGGCAGGCAGGGGCACGGTGAGGTAGGACGGGGTGGTGTAGGGGGAGGGGGGCACGCTGTTGCCTCCGTCCGCCTCGGCGAACTCCTCTGCAACCGGGAGAGGGCCCGTCACTCGCCTCCCGGGTCTGGCCACCGCCCCCCACCCGACCCCGCTGTCCCACGGTGCCCGGGGGACTCGATGGCAAGGGGACAGCCCCAAAAGACCCTCCGGGCAGCGCGGCCACCAAGTTCCACCAAACATGGTTCTGGACTCTTTCCCACCCCAGAGCCCCATGCTGCAGGGAATGAGCCTGCGACCAGCAGCTGCTCCCGGACCTTTCCAGGAACGTTGCCGACCCACGGGTCCAGTGCCCCGGCTTCCTCCCGGTAAGCCCCCAAACCCGCAAGCCCGCAAGACCCCAAGCCTGAGGAGCGGTCACCTCTTCCTCTTGGGTTATGTTTCTCTCCGGATGCCCCTCCCTCTCCATTTTAAAGGCACCCTCACACTCTTACCCATCTCATTGAGGCTGGCGAAGCCTGGGGCGATCGGTGTATGTTTGGGGGATTTGCCCAGGTTGGGGGCGCTTGATGACCACTGTTTGCTTCCTTCCCCCAGGGCCTTCAGCCTGCAGGGAGCACCAGAGATGGGGGGAGGGGGTTACAGTGCAGGCCTGCTGGCTGTGCAGGAGAGGGCCTGGGGGCCAGGGGCGGGGCCAGCGGTGGGCTGCCAGCGGCAAGTACCTCTCCTCCCCTCCAGCCCTCTCCTTCTGCAGGGTGGAGCTGGGTCCCCAGGTCCGGCCCTTCTTCTTGCCTCCAACCAGTTCTTCCTTCTTTGGGGGCCCGCTGCGGCCCCATGTCCCACTGCCACCACCGCTGCTGCCACTGCTGCTGCCACCACCATCCACAGGAGTCACTGGGTCAAGAGAAGCTGCTGGGTCACGGGGTCTTGGACAGTCTCTGCCCACTGTGCTCCCCGCCTCACTCTCGGATCCACCCTCCACCAGCAAGTCCAAGGGACCTTGGATTCTAACTCCAAGCATGATCCTTCCCTTGCTTGTTTCCACCTACCTCCACCCCCCGCCTTGGCCCTTGCTGGTCCCTCTGGCAGGGATATTCTTCCTTCGGATCCTGGCCCTCCTCTCTCCTTCTCACCCCGCAGGTCCCTGCTCAAACCCCAGTTCCTTACACGGGCCTTCCTGATGTAAAACAGCCATTTTGCTCTTTAATTCCCTTCCCTGCTCTCCTTTACAGCACTTACCGCTATAGGAAATTGTCCTCCTAACTGACTTGTTGGTTTGTTTATTCTGTCTCTCCAATGAGAATCAGGGAGGGGACCCTGCCTGTCTTGTCCCTGTTGTTCCTGTTCCTCCGGCTGAGTGCATTCTCTGCAGATGTGTGCAGAGAAAGTTTGTTGATGACAGATGGGTCAGGGCCTGGGGAGATACTCACGGCGAATGGCCCTCAGCCGGGGAATGATGCTGGGGCTTGCTGGGGGGCTGGCCCCGTCGGATCCTTTCCGCTTGTCCAGGGTTGGAGAAGCCTGGACTGTGATCTTATGCTCGAAGCCTGCAAAAAGAGAGACTTTCCTGAGCAAGCCGCTCCATGGGTAGCCAAAGAGAAGGTCTCTTCATAGGATAGAAGGAGTGCTGGAATGGGAACCCCACTGTTTTGCATTCCCAAACTGCCCAAGTTACCTGGAGGCCAAGGATGGGGGGAGGGTGCCCACTTTTGGGACTCCTGCACCTCTGGGGTAAAGGGCAGGCTTCTAACCATGACGAGTCCACCAGAGACCTCTGGCACATGCCGGATGTTGAGAGGAAGGATCCTAACTGAGTCCCTAATTAACTAAGGATTGACTATGGATCTAGGCCTAATTGTCCAACGTGGTGGCCATTATCCACATGTGGCCACGGAGCACTTGCCTTGTGGGATGGCCGCTGAGGAACTGGAGAGTTTACACTTCATCTGTGTGGTTGCAGTGGATTTAAACTTAAACTTAGAAATGGATACTCAGTTTGGTTATTGAAAACCTTGAAGTACATTTGGAACAACTTGGGTATGTGAATCACGTGTGTGTGTGTGTGTGTGTGAGTCTACTTTCCCAACTGCAAATTTCATGAAATCCAAACACAGATCAAGTATTTTTTGATGCAAATTTAGTGCCTGGACCAAGTGAGATGCACTGTAACTTGTATGCTGGGTTTCAAAAATTGAGTATGAAAAAAGAAGGTAAAATCCCTAACAATGTTTCTTATGTTGGTTACATGGGACACCATAACATTTTGGATCTATATATGGGGCTAAATAAAATATATTGTTAAATTCAATGCCACCTATTTTTTTTTCCAGCTTTTAAGGCGGCCAGGAGGAGATTTAAAACTCAGCTGTGTGGTTTGCATTAAGTTTTGTTGGCCAGTGCTGTTCTGAACACTGCACTATGGCTTCTAATATCCCAGAGAGAGTCTAGCAACTTTACAGGGCTTACGGAGGTGAACACTGTAAGGGTCCCTAGGAAGCAGCCTTTGGGAAAACAAGAGCCCAAACCTGAACTTGAAATTGATTAAGCCATGTGAAACAAACGGGCTGAAGGTTAGCAATTTCACATGGTTTAATACCACTTTATCAGAAATGCAGGGGAAGGAGGGGTGTGTTATGCGATGCCAGGGGGACCCAGGGGGATGCAAGCGGCAACATCCGCTCCCATTGTGGGAGATGCCATGGATAAATGATGTTTCTCAACAAATTTCTGGCAAGCCAGAAAAAGCAGGAGACTGAAAGATAATTTAAAAATAATAATAATAAAATAAAATAAAAAAAATTTTAAAAACCCACAAAATTAAAACAAACAAGCAAAACAGGTGGGAGAGGAAACAACAAAGAGAAGTAGAGGAATGAACAACTCGAAGGTCATAATAGAGGTTACTCTTGGTGGAGGTGGGGGTGGCTGGGGGTTGGTGTTCGGAGGGGGTGTGAGGGCACTCGGGGTGGCTGGAGGTTCTCTCTGCCTTCATGGGGCGGGGGCCTATATGTGCTCCCGAAGCTGTACTGTTTTTCTGGTCTTTTTCCACATGCGTGATATAGTTAGCAAGAAAAAAAAGTTTACAAACTAAAAGGAAGAGGGAAGGCCCTTGTTAGGCCTGCTCCTGGCAGCCTCCGGGGCGCGGGGCGGGGGGCGGTACCGGAGGGCAGGCTGATGTGGCTGCCACCTTCCCGCAGCTTGAGGAGGCGGCTGCGCTTGAAGTTGCCCTTGCGTTTGCGGACCCGCGGCTTCTCCTGGCTCAGCTGGCACATGAGCAGGTGCAGCTCCCGCTCCACGATGTCCATCTCGCGCTCTGCCAGCTCCTGCTCCCGCCGCCGCAGCTGCTCCTCCTGGAAGCGCTGCTCCTGAGCGGCGCGCAGCAGCTCCTCCTCCCGACTCCGGAGCTCCTGGGGAGGAGACGGGTAGCTGGGGACGAAGAGGCATACCTATCTGCCCCCTAGCCCCATACCCACCTCTCTCGGTATCCACCTCTCCTGCATCCCACCCCCCCAGGATGCACCCACGGTTGCTGTGGTCAGGGCGCAGCACAAGCATGACCAGTGATGGGGCAACTCACTCTTTACCAGCCCTGTCAGGAGGTGAGACTGTTTTAGCACAAAGAAAAGGGTGGCTTTATTTTTTCCCCCTTTGATTTTTAATTTTTTGGCTCCTCAATTTGGAAAACTTCAAACATCCAAAAAAGGCAGAGTAGTGCACCAATGTACTGTTCACCCCTGGAGGTCAGCCACTGTTCATACTTTGCAAAGCTGCCTTCATGCCACGTCTCCCTTGCCTCCCCCGTCCCTCCCATTCTGGCTGTTAGGTTTCAGAACCCCATAGATCAGGCAATATCACTTGTAAGAATGTCAGTGCCTGGTGCCTTTTCTTATTATGCAAAGAAGCCCCCCCCCCCCAGCTCTGGATGGGCCCAAAAACTGCAGCTCAGGGAGGGGCCTCTGCCACACTGAAGGCCCCGGAATGCAGCCTCTCACCTCATCCCCCCCACTCTGTCCCCTGCCTTCACCTTCTCTTTGGTCCGGAGGTCATCGAACATGTGCTGAATTTCCAGCTTCCAGTCTTCCTGCAGTGAGTGGAAGGACTCCAGTGGCATCTGGAACAGGGCTGACTGTTCGATGACTTCAAGCCGCTTCAAGATGCTCCCAAAATCTGGCCGCCCGTGGGGGTCTGGGTCCCAGCATTCTGGGGTGGGGGTGGGGAGGACAGCAGTGGGAGGGGAAATGTCAATGGTCGTGCTCTGGGGCATCACCTTGCTCCGTGGAAGGCAGGACTTCGGGGAACCAACAACTTCCACGGAGCCGAGGGGAAGGAAGGCAGAGCCAAATTCCTGGCAACATTTCACTCAGTGAAACTCTGGGAGAGAAACCTGGGGACCCGCTCCCTCATGTGTGGCAGAATCAAGGATCAGGGAGGAATCCCGGGGCCAGTGAATGCTAACAGCTGCCCTGAGGAGCCGTGGGCCTGGCCAGAACAAGAGTGTGGGGGCCATGGAGGCAGTCTGTGGTCTGATGGTTGTGTCCCCTTCTCCCTCATTCCTGGGCCCACTGGGATGGATGGGTGTGAAGGAGTGAGGGCTGGCCCGAGGGCCCCTGCCACCCGAGCTGAGCCTATCTCCACAGGGCCCTGGCTCACCCTCCAGGAGGCGGGCAAAGGGCTCGGGGCACGTGGAGGGGATGGGCAGCGTCAGCTTGTTCATAGCCACGCCATATGCCACGGCCAAGGCGTCGATTTCACGGTAGGGGACCTCACCCGTCAGCAGCTCCCAGAGCAGCACCCCGAAGCTGCAGGTGGGGAAGAGGGAGGGGTGATGCTGCAGCCCACCCCAATCCTCACCTACACCCCAGCCCTGCCTCTGGTCCCCTGGGGGGCCTCCCTCACCCTAGCAACCCCCAGTGAGGCCACGAGAACGTGATTGACCTCTGCTGGCCTGATCTCAAATAGATGTTGTGGGGTTGGCTCTCTCTTACGTCTTGCCCTTGCTCTCTCTCCCCTCACCCCTATCTGAAAACCTTCAGTGTGTCCCCTGTGCCCATGGGGCAAAGGCACTTTTCTTAGCCCTGACTTCTGATGACCCCTGTAGCCCCTGCCTCCAAGTGCTCTTGCGCCTGTACCAACCCCAGCATCAGCTGCAGTCACGTCGAACAAGTTGAACCAGCCCTGTTCTTCCTACCCTCTGGCTTCGCACATGCTGTTCCCTTTGTTGAGGACATCCTTCCCTTTGCGTAACTGTCCTTTAAGTCAGAATTCAGGTACCCTCTCTACCAGGAAGCTTCCTTGATTCCATAGCCTCCAAAGCTAGGTTAGAGGCCCCTCCTCTATGTTCCCACAAGACCCCTCAGCACTTACCTCTAAAAACAAGTTAACACTATTTAACATGTATAAAGCACTTACTCCAGGCCAGCACCGTGCTAGGCGCTCTCAGTAATCCTCACAACAGCCCTGTAAGGCAGAAGGTATGGGTATGACCCCCGTTTTATCTGGCGAGCAGGCGCAGGCTCAGAGAGGCTAAGTTGTCTGCCTAAAGGTCACACAGCCAGTAAGTGGATAGGTCTCAGGCCTGCTTGAGGCCCATGGCAGTGTCCTTAATGGATATGCAACATCGGGGCGTGCACCCCTCTGCTGGTCCCCTGCGGGTCCACCTGCTCTGGGAAACTGACCTCCCTCAGGAGCCTAATGACCATCTCATGCAGCGCCCGGCATGCGGAAGGTCCCCGGGCTCCCCCACATCCACACGTGCGTTCACTCCACACAGAAACACATCCGCTCTGCACCAGACATTGTTCTAGGCCCCAGAGCAAGAGGGACACCACATCTCCTCTCCTCCAGCTGGCAGCCTCCCTTCTGATGGCCAGCACTAGGACTCTGAGTGGGGCGTATCCTGTCTGAAATAATTTTCCATCCTCCTTTGTAGCTAAGGGAGCCCCCGGGGTGATAGCCCCAGACGGTGGGATGGAGGAGGCTATGTCCACTGCAGCTAACTTCTGGGAAGTGTCCTTAGAGAGAAGGGGTGTCTTTTCCGCTTTTGGCCTTTTTACTGGCTGTAATGTGGTCCTAAAAGCTGGAGCCCAAGCAGCCACTTTGGATGTTGGATGATGAAGCGAGCTTGGGAAGAGAGGCCACGCGAGGTGGAGGAAAATAGCAGTGGTGTGAACCCCGCACCTCCCCCACATCACTAGAAACCCGTTGGGATGTTTGGACAGTCATGACAACCAGGGAGCGTGATGACGTCTGGGGGCCAGGAACCATGGATGCCTGGTATCCTGAAAAGTACGGGTGGGACCACACAAGAAAGAATGACCTTGCCTGATGTCAATGACACCCCTGTTGAGGAACCCCCTGATCTAGGATCCCGAATTCCTGTTGCCGGGGGCCCCACAGAGGCCCTGGGCTTTACATACAAGCAGAAGCTTCCGTTTGTTGCATTTGGGGTTTTCTGCTCAGAGATCTGGCTCTGTTAAATGTTCGGTACCACAGATGAATGTTTCAACATAAAGCCACTGAGAGCCTTCTCCTAAGGGCTGCACTGCTCTCATGGAGACCTCCTGTCTGATTTGTCTGCCCCAAAGCCATGACTTTGCCACTTGGTCCATCTGGAGCCTCAGCTGGGGACTGACCTGGGTTGGGCTCCCTCCCAGGAGGAGGTCTGGGGTTGAAGAGGTCCAGCTGCCACCAACCAGCCTCGCTGGTAAGGGCAACAGCCTCCTCACTGGCACCCGCCCCCACTACTCCTGTCCCCCACAATCCTGTCCTCATCCTCCAGCCTAGGGAGCCTTGCAACACTCAGCCAAACCATGCCATTCACTAAGGCCACTCTTGGCTTTCGCCCACACTTAGAATAAAGCTCAGTGCCTGGTCCCTCGTCCCGCTCTCTCCTCTGTCATTTCCTACCACCTCTCTCCTTGCCTGCTCTGCTCCAGCTGCGTGGGCCTGGTAGTTGTATCTGGAATGGACCAAGCTTGTTCTCATGCTGGGGTCTCCTTTGTGGGCCCTGTCCCCATGGCCTGGGAAGCTTCTTCCCCCAAACTGCACAGGGTTGGCTCCCTCGTGTCTGCCTGCACTCAGTTCAAGTCTCGCTTCCTAGCAAAGCCTTCCCCAAAGTCATCCTCCGGCTTTTCGATCTGCCACCTGGCTCTTAATACTGTCTGCTGCTTTGTCCTGGGGGATTAGCTCGCTATCTTTTGAAATTATTTTAGGACTTTTTAAACTCAAAACCAGCTGTTTTCCCAGCTTTTTTGTGTTTATTTACTTATTTACTATCCCCACGGGCAGGAAATGTGTCTACTTTTATTTCCTGTCATATCCCTAGCACCCAGAGTAGACAGATAGACAGACGGCTGGGTGGATGGGTGGATGGATGGATGCCTCTAAAGGCCTCAGTTTCCTGCTGACAAGTGGGGTGGCATGCTAGATGGTGACTGAGGGCCCTGGTACTGACACCTTATCTCTAGATCTTTGGAATTTTCCACTAGAATCCGAGTCCTCAGCTGCCACCTGACCACACAGAGCAGACACCCGCTTTGGTGTCTGCCGGCCTGACCTTGCCAGCGGGCCCCTTGGCCAGGCCCGGATCCTTGCTTCAGTGGGAGACCGCCCCTCCCACTCTGTCACCCCTCCCCGTGCCCCTGCTCCCCTATTGCCAGGACTCCCCCACCGTCCCCATCAGCACCTCCAGACATCACTGCTTTTGGAGAAGAGGGAGAGACGGATAACCTCTGGAGCCATCCAGGCGTAAGTCCCCGCAGCGCTCATTTTGGTGGTCTTGTGCCACTCGCGGGCGAGGCCAAAGTCTGTGATCTTGAGCACCGTGTCTGCGAGGTTGTGGTTCTCGATGGCCTCCAGGATAAGGACTGGGGGGTGGGGAGGAAGAAAGGTGGGTCACCCCACAGCTTCTGGGCTACAGACCCAAGTATCCTGGCCCCTGCCTCAACTGGAGTCCCCGACTTGTTCTCTCCCCCACCTCAAGCTCTCCATCCCCCTCCCCACAGTGGCTCCTTTCCTGGTCTGGAATATCGTGGACCCTTCCCTGCAGTCCAATCCCTGCCCCAGGCTCCCATGAAGGCAGAGGGGGCTTCTCCTGGGCCCACTACCCTCCTCACTTCAACCTGGGCTCTGGGGAGCTCATTGCAAGGTCTGTAGCCAATGCCTTGGTTCTCCTTGGTCTAGGCCTTGAATTCCCAGCCAGCCCAGAGGTGGGAACTATAGGCCATGAGCAGAAGGGACGAATGTGGTTCTTTGTTACCCCCTGTGGCAAACTGCATGGGGGGTGCAATTCTACTCCCTTCTGCAGCATCACAGTCCTGGCCATGTGATTGTGCCTTCCTCTCCCCCGGGAAAGAGGCAGAGTATATTTCCCCCTCCTTGACTTCCGGGTTGTTGGCCACATGACTTGTTTTGGTCAACAGGATGAGAATGCCAGGTCCTAGCCTAGGCCTTGAGAGGCCTCACCCGTCTGCCTGCCCTCTCAGCTTCTGCCATCACCACGAGACCATGCCTGCTGGTCCAGAGTGCATGGGAGCTACTTGGAGTCAAGGCTCTCCGGCTGAGCCCAGCCTACAGCTTACCCTCTGGCAGGCGTGCACATGTGTGAGCAGCAATAAATGACATCAAGTTTTAAGACATGGAGTCTTGGGGGTGGCTTGTTTCATAGCATTAGGGTGACAGAATTGGACAGATATATCCCCCAAGCATATTGAGTGGTTCCAACTTGCTGCCTGGGATGGTTCCTAACGATGATTATAATCATGGCTGGTGTTTATCAGCAGTCCATTATATGGCACGCACTGTGCTAAGCCCTTCATATGAATTAACTAGAAAGCAGCCCATTTTATTGACTAGGCTCAGAGAGATGAAGTCTCCTGACCAAGATCATACAGCTAGAAAACTGTGCAGCAAAGACCTGATCGAGATCTGTCCCGAGAGCCCAATATCTTAACTGCTATGATGTTCTACCAGCTTCTACCAAGGAGAGTCTCCAAAGCGTACAGGGCCCTGCCTAGGTTTGAATCCCGCTCTGCCACTCACTGGCATATCCTTGTTATAATGTATTCTTCTTAATGCTAAAATTTCTCCTCTGTTAAATGGAGACAACAGTAATATTTACTCTAGAGGGTTGTAGGAAGGATTTAGGGCCTGAAGCAACAGTACATCCTTACAAAATCCTGGCTATTGTTATTAGTGTGCGATGTCACCATAATTGGTCCTTTGTCCTCCACCTGGATCTTTGATCCTTTCTGGCTACATCTCCCGTCATCAAAGACCAGAGGCCTCCCTTGACTCTCTGGCATGTGACTCTATCCCTCTCTTCTTGGTCCCCACCTCTCCTGTTTGTGGGGTGACCCTGTGACAGAGGGAACACTCTCCCATCTGCGTCACCCCTGTGTAGAAACTCTCTAATGGCTTCCATGGCATTGACTAAAATACCCCAAATCCTCATCATGGCCCCCGGGGTCATCCTGATCTGGGCCCTGCCTACAATTCTGACCTCATCTCCTAACTCTGCCTCATTCCTCTTCTTCCAACCCCTCTGGTCTCCTTGCTGTTTTCTCCAACAAGGCATGTTCATTCCCACCTTGGGACCTTGGGTCGTCTTTGCTCAGGCCTCCACTCCAGGACTGCCTCCCCTGCTCATCTGACTCCAAGAGCTCCTTCTGCCTCATCTGTGATCTACTTTACTTCCTTCAGAGCCCCTGATACTCTCTGGAAACTGTCATCTGTCTCTCTACCTACCCATTTAAATAACCATCATCTACTTCTATTTACTGGCCCCTAACTTCCATATGGGGAAATCTTGCCTGATTCACTTCTGTAATCCCAGAGCTTACGACAGGGCCCATATACTTAATTCTGCTTATGAATTACTGGTTGAATGAACCAGTGTATGTGTGGCACCAGGAGAGGGGCTCCTTTGGGAAAGAGGAATGGAGGAAGCTGGGCTGTGAAGCCCCATGACCGACTGTCCCAGCCACAGACCTGTCCCACTGACTGAGCCTACAGAGCCCCAACAATCCTATGTCTGGCAGCAATGGCTGCAGGAAACCTGGCGGCACGGGTGTGTGTCCTTACACTCCACCTTTAGGCTGTTGAATCAGCAGGGGTGAGGAAGGGCCAAGAAGAGCACGGTCAGTCTTCAAGAGGACACGCTGCCCATCCTGCCTCCACTTGCCCAGCAAATCAGAGCATCAGGGAAGGCAGGAGCCATCTGTGTGTCTCTTGCTCCATTCCCCAGCCCTGGCACAGTGCTTGGCACCCCTCGAGCTCCTGGCAGCTCTGTTAGTGCCCAAATGCGAGGTCTAGAAGGTAAGGAACACACATCCTTCTGCTGCGGGGCTTTGCTGTTGCAGGGTGGGGGGGGGAGGGCAGAGCGACAAAATTATAAAAAACAAACAAACAAAAACAAAAAACCCCGCGAAATGGATTCAAACAAATGTCAAGGCGCAGAATTGGCAGAAATCAGAAGTAGATGAGATGCGGGGATCCAAAGGTGAGGGCAAAGGGGAACCCACCACATTTCAGGTGAGGGCAGGGCACACTCTGGCCTCATTCACTGCTGAGCCCTTTCCTTAGCGTATGACTTGGCCCAGCAAACACCAGATGAGAAAAGAAAGAATGAATCCATCAGTGTGGAAGGAAAGGGAGTGAGGTGGGGCAGAGGAAGGATGGGAGGTGCCAGGAAGGTAGGCTTTCCCCTGCTGTATACTTAGGACCCCCAGCAGGGTGTGGCTCGGGAAGTACTGAGGAATGAATGAAATCTTTAGTTTGTGAGGACCACAAGAGTGGAAACCACCGGGAATAGGTGCTCCGTTAACATGTGCTAACATTATGAGAAGCTCCTGGACCTAAGTGGGGGTCCTGGGGAGCCTTCCCTTCTGCCTGGCCCCAGTTCCCATTCAACCAACCAAGCAACTTCTGAGAGCCTGGGATAAGCCAGGAAGCCTGGAAGATTTTACATAAGGCACATCCCGCTTCCTCCTCCCTCACCTCCACTTGGCCTCCGCTAGCTGGGGCAGAGGCCTGGGAGGACTCCAGGAAATGGTTCTCAAGTGGGGGCGGCTTTATCCTCCCCCCACCCCCAGGGGACATTTGGCAATGTCTGGAGACAAGTTTCGGTTATCATAACTGGGGATGGGGAATGCTCAGGGCATCTGGTGGGCAGAGGCCCATGAGTCTGCTAAAGAGACCCCGACACACAGGGCAGCCTGCTCCGATCCTCTCGCCCCAGAGGTAAATAGTGCCAAGGCTAAGAAACCCTGACTCCAGGCTAGGCTCTTTCTATTCCCACCCGGTGGACTCTGGCATCGGGGCTGGACAGCGAATGCCATGAGGGCGGCCACTGCATCGGTGCTGTTTGATGCCAGGAGGGCAGTGCCGGTCACATTTACTGAGCAACTGTGACTCTGTAGTCTGGGGTACAGGTGGCCCCTTGACCTTTCTGAGCCTCCTTTTCCTCCCTTAATGGGCGAGGCCTGCCTCACTTGGCCGGGAAGGTATACTGCTGCCTCTTCTCACCCTAGGCAGTGTCTTCTGGTGTCCCCATTTCCCACCACCTACACTTGACCTCACAAGATTCTGTAGAAGCAAGTTTTGGGGGGAGGACACCACTTACTGTTGATGGACTTGAGGTCCCGGTGGATGATGGGCACAGGGGCATCATTGTGTAGGTAGTTCATGCCCCGGGCCACCTGCACAGCCCAGTTGACCAGCACGTGAGGGGGCACCCGGCGGCCTGCCAGCACCCTGCTCAGTGCGCCCCCCCTGGCATACTCCATCACCAGGCAGAGGTGTGGGGGGCTGAGGCAGGCACCTCGAAGGGCAATGATGTTGGGGTGCTTCAGGGCTCCGAAGAGCCGGGCCTCCTGGCGCACCTGCTCTGCTGTCACTGCCGGGTCCCGCTCAGGGTCCAGCCGGGCGGCCTTGACAGCCACCTCCTCGCCGCGCCACAGGGCCCGGTAGACCTTGCCAAAGCCCCCTACACCGATGATCTCCTCTAGCTGCAGCTCGTGGAAAGGGATCTCCTGGGGCAGCTGGAGGCCCGCGGGCGCGGCGGGGGCGCCGGGGGCTACGTAGTTGCTGGGGAAAACGCCCACACGGCCGCTGGGTAGCTGCCCGGTCCACCAGCCCTCGTCGCCCGACACCGCACAGTCCTGGGAAAGCACCTGGACGCGGTCGCCCCTCCGCAGGGTCAGCTCCTCATCGCCCGCCGCCTCGTAGTCGAACACCGCGGTCCAGACGGGCCCCGTGGGGGTCGTGCCCCACTCCTTGGCCGTCCCCCCCTCCTCCTCCTCCATGGGGGAGGGGCCGGGGGCTGCGGGAGGCCGCTTCACACTGGCTGCCCGCGGGATGCAGAGGGGGGGCCCCGGTGGCCAGGATGGGGGGCAGTCCCTGTGGGTTTTAGGGGGCTCCTGGTGGCCATGGCCGGGGGCGGGGGAGGGCCTCCGCAGGAGCAACAAAAAGCCTCCTTAAAAGGGCAGGGTCGTCCCCTCTGATTTAGCTGCCCAAGCGGGGCGGGGTGCGGGAAGGGCGGCGGGTTCACCTGTTCCCCCGAAATGTCAGGGCGCTAAGAGGGCCTGGCCGCGCGGCTCCCGAATTCCTGCCGGGGCCCGCCGGTGGTGGACGAGGGTGAGGGAAGCAGGCAGCCCCCTTCCCCGCGCCTCTCACCCCGCGCAGCTCCACCGGCGGCCCCCGGCTCCGCATCCCGGGCCACGACTGCCGGGCGGGGTGGGGGTGGCTGGGCCCGGGGGCGCCTGCCCCGCGATGGGGTGGCGCGCCCCTCGGCCTTCTCACGCGCGGGGCGGCCGGTCGGCCCCCATCCTCAGCACCGGCCTCCCGGTCGGCCCCAGCCCTGCCCCCGCCCGCGCCGCTTCCCGGGGCCGCCGGCGGTGCCCGAGTGACGTGGTCGCCGCCGCCGCCGCCGCGGTGCCGCCTGGGAGTTGTAGTCTCCGCCCGGGCGGCCTCGAGGCTGTCCACTAGCCCCCAGAGCCCCGCTGCCAACGTCGGGCCGCAGAGCGGATCCCGCGGGGCCGAAGGAATCCTCCCGGGGAGTTAAGCCTGGCCTCGAACCCTGGGACCTCTTGGGCCGGACGCCAGGAGGAGGGAAGGAGGAGGGGGCCAAGCGCTCCTCACAGACCCTGCGGTTCCGCTGCTCAAGGTGGGATTGACGGCGGCTGACTGGCTTCGCAAAGCGAAATATAGAAGCTGCCTGAGTGGTGGTTACTGCCTCCAGCCTCTAACGCGGCTGGGACAAGGTCCTCTTTGCTGGCCGGCCCCTTGGGGTCCCGACCCGAGGTGCACGTCGGGAAATGTAGTCCGTTCTCGGACCCGCGCGACAGGAGGCGGCCCCAAACTCTGGAAGCTTGTTGGTGGCTCTTGCAAGCTGGGGGGGTCCGGCGATGAGAGGCCTCAGCGGGAAAGACCCAGCAGGCAGGACGTGTTTACTGTCCGTGGGGAAATCATAGCCATGTCTTTTCCCACCAGTTCTGGGTTCTTCCGCCTCAGCAGTCAAACCTCATACCCTCGAGAATTCCCCGCCTCCCAGAATAGGAACTTCAATTTATTGGGGCTTAACGCGCCTCTTGTGCTAAGTGCTTTGCACGCGGGGAGCATCATTAAATTCTCGCAGAGACCCCATTTTATAGATGACGTGTTAAGAAGCAGAGTCTCTTGTCCGAGGTCACAGAGGTGTAAATGGCAAAGCGGGAATCAGAGGCAGATTTTTTAATTAAACATGATTCTTGGGACGCCTGAGTGGCTCAGTTGGTTAAGCAGCTGCCTTCGGCTCAGGTCATGATCCCAGCGTCCTGGGATCGAGTCCCACATCGGGCTCCTTGCTCAGCAGGGAGCCTGCTTCTCCCTCTGCCTCTGCCTGCCATTCTGTCTGCCTGTGCTCGCTCTCTCTCCATCTCTCTCTCTGATAAATAAATAAAATCTTAAAAAAATAAATAAATAAACATGATTCTTCAAACACACTGCCTTCCCATTTAAAGAGTGAGGAAACTGAGTCCTGCAGAGCTTCAGGGACTGGCTCAAGATCTGTAAGCTCGTAAGCGGCAAAATTCTGGGCCTTTTCCCGTGGCTTTTCCTGGGTGGCCCGAAGGTCTGGAGGTAGGAGAGAAGAGAGGAACTATGATGGGGTGTGGTTCCCAAGGTCCAGAGAACTACCCCCAACCTTCACCCTCCCTCCCCAACTTAGGACCTATCAAGAATGCTTGTTAGAAGCCAGAGTCCCCCCCCTTATTCTGAGTACAGGTGATTTTGCTGTAACCGATATATGCTTTCCTGAAAAAACTTGGAGTTCTACAAAACAGTGCACAATATATAACAAGGGTTTATAGGAAAAATAGAACTAGGAACAGATTGTTCAAAACGAACGCAACTTTATAATCAGAGCTACAAAACCAATAAGACATACCAATGAGAAACCAGTAGAAATACTAGCACAGTTAAATTTCCACGGACATTCACACTTAGGAGCGCCTTCAGTCTCTTCTTTGCAATCTTTAAAAGCTGGGGCTTGTGCTTCCTTCTCAGAGATGCTGGTCTGGAGGTAATAATTTCTAATGAAGACCATTTCCATCAAAATTAAAAATCTGATTGAAGGTGTTGTCTCCCATTAATCTGTCATTTTGATATGAGAGAATATCATTGTAGTTTCTTCATCTGCATTTACAGCTTGGCCACATACCATAACATTGCAGCAAGCATTATGGTCTTTAAACCACCAAAAGGAGCCACTGTGTATCTAAAGGAAGAGCCTTCTGCAGATTTGCAGCTTTTTGTGTGTAAAGATCCTCTTTGATCACTAGGCTTCCCCTTTAACTGTGAGAAAGCTTGCCCCTGATTGCTTCAAAATATTAACTTCCAGGACAAAATTGCCTATTAACCAACATGCTTGTGTTATGCTGACATTGTTACTCTGTTTACCTTGTGGGTTGATTCAAATCAGAGAGAGGCAGATGGGCAGCAGAACAAGTGGTTTCCAAGTAGCTGTCTAGACTTGGGTGAGGAAGGGGAGCCTGCTTGATTCTAAGTCTGGGGGTTCCTGCAGGGGAATGGGGAGTGAGATGGACCTTGTCAATTCCACAACAAATACCTTGGATTTTCATTGAGCTTGTAATGAATAAATTACTAATTTGGGGGAGAATTTATGATTTGTGATATTGAGTCTTCTGTCTTGGACACAGGTATAATTTTCTCCTGGGATATCTTATGCATGCGTTCTCTGGTTCACTCCCTGGGACTTTACTGTTTTTACTTTTTATTTATGACTTGGGTTTTTTTCTTCTTATCAGTTACAACTGTTGTGCTTTTATTGCTAATGTTGTTCTGGCTACGTTGTTGAACT
Source organism: Mustela nivalis (assembly GCF_964662115.1). Lineage (NCBI taxonomy): Eukaryota > Metazoa > Chordata > Mammalia > Carnivora > Mustelidae > Mustela > Mustela nivalis. The sequence goes on along the minus strand of NC_139037.1, from coordinate 45,290,663 downwards.
CACTCTTACTTGTTTTAATTCTCCATACTCTCCTGGCTAGATGATCCTCTTGTGGTAACAAAATGACAGCTTAATATTTCCACCTTTATAACTCTTTGCTCTCCCCTTCCCGTTTGGCTAGGAATTCCAATGCAATGTTACCGATAGTGGTGATAATGAACAATCCTTATCTTGTGCCAGGCTTTTAAAAATATATATTTTTATATTTTTAAAAAGATTTTTATTTATTTATTTGACACACACACACAGAGATATCACAAGTAGACAGAGAGACAGGCAGAGAGGGGCAGGGAAGCAGTCTCCCTGCAGAGCAGAGAGCCCAATGTGGGGCTCAATCCCAGGACCCTGGGATCATGATCTGAGCCCAAGGCAGAGGCTTAACTAATGCACTGAGCCACCCAGTCGCCCCACTGTGCCAGACTTTTAATACTATTTCATTTAGGGTTGTTTTGCGTTTGTTTTCAGAATGGAATTGGCCCGTGTTTTTCTTTCTTGCCCTGTCCTTGCCCAGTTTTGACAGTAGGGAAATGCTAGCCCTGTTCTATGATTTGGGGGAACCGTCTACCTTATTCTGCAATCTGGAATGGTTGTGGTTCAGTGGAGTTATCTACTCTTTGAGCATTTGGTGGAATTTGACTGAAAGGTCATCCACGCATGGTACCTTTCTGGTAGTTCTTTGTCATTTCAACTTCTTCTGTGGGTGTTGGTTTACTCAGATTCATTACTTTCTCCTGGAATAAATTTTTGTGATTTATATTTGCCTACAACAATCTCTGTTTTATCTAGGATTTCAGATTCATTTATGCATGTTATTTTTTAAACTTTATACATGTTATATTTTATGATTTATTTGCATCTGAAGTTGTATTTCCTTTGGTTTTCCTGGTACTTACTTGTTCCTTCTCTTCTTTTTCTGCAAAGTTGTCCAACATTTTATAGTTCTATCAGTGTTAAAAAAACAAACCAGGGGCGCCTGGGTGGCTCAGTGGGTTCTCTGCTCTCTGCTCAGCAGGAAGCCTGCTTCCTCCTCTCTCTCTGCCTGCCTCTCTGCCTACTTGTGATCTCTGTCTGTCAAATAAATAAATAGAATATTAATAAAACCAAACAAACCAGATTTTGTTTACTGATGATCTCTCCTACTTATTTTTGGGGAGGGATTTTATTTTATTTATTTCTGCTTTGTTGATTCATTCTCCACATTTCTCCCCCGCATTTAGTTATTCTGTGTACTCCAGGTCTTTTTTTTTTTTTTTTAAGATTTTATTTATTTATTTGACAGAGAGAGAAATCACAAGTAAGCAGAGAAGCAGCAGAGAGAGGGGGGGAAGCGAGCTCCCCGCTGAGCAGAGAGCCTGATGCGGGGCTTGATCCCAGGACCCTGAGATCATGACCCTCATGATCTGATTCGAAGGCAGAGGCTTAAACCAGTGAGCCACCCAGGCCTCCTCCAGGTTTTGATATGTGGTACTGATGAAGTTCTAGAACATAGGTGAGGTTCGGTGGGGTGAGGTCCGGAGCCAATAACCAAGAAAGAATTCTTGAGACATCTTTGGTGCAAAATGGTGGTTTTTTTTTTAATTTTTTATAAACATTTAATATATTTTTATCCCCAGGGTACAGGTCTGTGAATCGCCAGGTTTACACACTTCACAGCACTCACCACAGCACATACCCTCCCCAACAAAATGGTGGTTTATTAAAGCACAAGGACAGGACCTGTGGGCAGAAAGAGCTGCTGCCCTGCTATCCTGAGTCGTTGCTGATTATATACACGGGAGTTGGGTAGGTGAGGACAAAGGGGGTGTTCAGAAGGGCTGTCACAGTAAAGAAGACTGTCAGGATACTGGAGCCCTATTTATTGTAAAGCCAAGGCTGTTTTTCCCTCTAACAAGCACTAACGTGAAGACAATTGGGAGTTTCCTGGTGGAATGTCACATTCCTCCTATCAAACATCCTTGTCAGTGAGTTTTAGGTTTGGAAGAAATTTAACTTTATTTACATTTCCTTCTGCCTCAGCCTCCTTCAGTTTTATGGAGGGGAGGGCGACATTAGGGCTTGAGGAACTGAGTTACTTATCTCTAGAAGTTGGGCTATTGATAAGATAGCTTCTTTGTTGTAAATCAGTAGGATATTTGTAGACCGAGGGAGACTCCTGTCTTGCAGGATGGTGATCTCTGCAAGTTAACTATGTTTTTCTTTTAGGGCAGCCAGGGGTGCCTGAGGAATGTCACACAAATTACCCAGGGGAGCGGGTGGACAGGGGGTGCAAGGTGCCAGCTTTTGCTTTGTTCTCAGCCAGCCTCCTGCTCCCTCATCAGTACCATTCTTTGTCATTCAGTTCTCCAAAAATGTAATGTCGATTAACCCCCAAATTACTTAGAAATGTATTTTTGATTATCTATGTATCTGGATTTTTCCTTGATCATCTTTTTGTAGTTGATTGCTGGTTTTATTCAATGAACATGTTCTGAATGATACAAATTCTTAGGAGTGTGTTGAGATTTCCCTTTGGACCTAGTATGTGGGTTTTTTGTTTTGTTTTGGAAGTTTCTCTATGGCTGTTTAAAAAAATTTTTTTTAAGATTTTATTTATTTGACAGAGGGAGACACAGAGAGAGAGGGAACACAAGCAGGAGAAGTGGGAGAGGGAGAAGCAGGCTTCCCGCTGAGCAGAGAGCCAGATGTCGGAACTCGATCCCAGGACCCTGAGATCATGACCAGAGCTGAAGGCAGACACTGATTGATTGAGCCACCCACATGTCCCCTATTTTTTAAAGGATGTGCATTCTGATTGTTGGGATCAGAGATCTGACCATTCGGGTTTATTAATTCTCTATATCTTATCTGCTGCACCCTTACCTTTTTTTTCCCATTTGATTTGTTACCTTCTGGAAGTTATAATAAACTCTCCCACTTTTAGTGAGGATATGTCCACTTCTCCATTTAGCTGTCTCAGTTTTTGCTTTATATATTTTGAAGTTATGTTGTTGGTGAATGAGGATTTATGATACTAACATGATATCAGTGAATTATTCCTTTCATCATTATGAAATATCCTTTGTTGTCTTTCCTTATGATTTTTGCTTGTATTGCTTCCTTTTCTTTCTTTCTTTTTTTAAAGATTTTATTTATTTGACACAGAGAGAGAGAGAGAGACAGCAAGAGAGGGAACACAAGCAGGGGGAATGGGAGAGGAAGAAGCAGGCTTCCCGCTGAGCAGATAGCCCAATTTGGGGCTCGATCCCAGGACTCTGGGATCATGACCTGTGCCGAAGGCAGATGTTTAATGACTGAGCCACCCAGGTGCCCCTATCATTTTTTTTTTTTTAATCTGTGAAGGCGACGATGTGAGTTTCCTACTTTATTCCATAATATAGTGCATTACATTGTTAATTTTCAAATGTTTACTAAAATCTACTCAATACCATTTTATTTTCAGTACATTATTTGTATTTGCTTATCTAATATCTTATCTAGGAATTGTATATGCATTTATTTATTTTTTAAAAATTTTTTAAAAAAAGATTTTATTTATTTACTTGACACACAGAGAGAGAGAGAGATCACAAGTAGGCAGAGAGGCAGGCAGAGAAAGGGAGAAGCAGACTCACCACTGAGCGGGGAGCTGGATGTGGGGCTTGATCCCAGGACCCTAAGACCGTGACCCAAGCTGAAGGCAGAGGCTTTAACCCACTGAGCCAACCAGGTGCCCCTGCATTTTTTTTTTTAAGATTTTATTTATTTATTTGACAGACGGATCACAAGTGGCAGAGAGGCAGGCAGAGAGAGAGAGGAGGAAGAAGGCTCCCTGCTGAGCGGAGAGCCAGCCGTGGGACTCGATTCCAGGACCCCGGGATCATGACCTGAGCCAAGGGCAGAGGCTTTGACCCACTGAGCCACCCGGCACCCCTGTATATGCATTTAGAAAGTAAAACGGGCCTCTAATATTCTTTCCCCAGATTGTCCTTATTCGGTTGAGGAATCAAGGATATACTAGCTTCACAAAATGAATTTCTTTCCTCCCCGAGGCCCCAGTAATAATTTGTATATGGTAGGTGTTATTTGTTCTTTGAAAGTTTGGTAGAACCCTCTTGGTAAACATTCTGGGGCTTCTTTCAATTAAAATTTCCAGTTCTTTCATGGTTGTTGGTCTATCCAAAAGTTACTGTTTCTTCTTGTTTCAGTATTAGCATTTTCTCTTCTTATAGGAATCCATCCATCTTGTCAACATTTTAAAATGTATTGGTTTAGGGGTGCCTGACTGTCTGAGTCTTGATTTTGGCTTAGGTCATGATCTCAGGATTGTGAAATCAAGCTCTGCATTGAGCTCCACGCTGAGTGTGAAGCCTGCTTAAGATTTTCTCTCTCTCTCTCTGCCCTTCCCTGCCCCCACTAGTGCATTCTCTCTTAAAAAAATGCACTGGTTAATAGAGTTAGAATGTTTATTTTATTATTCTAAAAATATTTATATCTGTAGTTCTTTCTTCCTTTTCACTAAGAATTACATTTTTATTTGGCATCTCTCCATCAGTTTTGCCTGAAGCATTTCAAATAGCCAAAATTTGTGGTTTTTTAAAAAGATTTTATTTATTTATTTGACAGAGAGAGAGATCACAAGTAGGCAGAGAGACAGGCAGAGAGAGAAGAGGAAGCAGGCTCCCCACTGAGCAGAGAGCCCAATGCTGGGCTCGATCCCGGGACCCTGAGATCAGAGGCTTTAACCCACTGAGCCACCCAGGCGCCCCTCATATATAATTTCTTAAGCTAAGCCTTTCTTCACTTGTTTTCAGTCTTCTTTGATAAAAATGTTGAAAGCTAGAATTACCCCTCAGACATTGCTATTGGTCATGCTTTTGTTGCCATCCAGTTATAAGGATTTCTTTCTTTAATGTTTTATTTTTTAAACTCGAGAGTTATTTATATTATATTATTTAAGTTTTGGGGGCATTTATAGTTTTGCTTTTTAGAGATGTCCACACTAGAGTTTGGACTGAGGTATAACAAAGAAAGCCCAGAACAAAATGCCTCTGAGACATTTATTTCACAAAAAAGTCCCAGATCCGGTAGGTGGCCCCACACCCAGAGATCATAGGTCCCGCCTTTCATCTTGCTCTGCTCTGAGCATTAACCTGACTCACATGGCTGAAGCCATCCCCCTGCCACCACATTCACATCCTAGCGTCTGAGAAGACAGAACTTGGAAGTATGGAGCCATTAGCTTCCTTTTAAGGGCATTTGACCCGGAAGACGCCCACCTTCCTTCTGCTCCTATCCATTTGGCCGGGATATAGTCCTATGGCTCCAGAAGGCAAAGTGCATCAAGTGAGAGGTTTGGTCAGAAAAACAGAAATTGAGCCAGTAATGTGAACAATCTACAGGCCAAGGAGAGAGGCCTCAGCAGAAACCGAGTCTGCGGACGCGTCCATCTTGGATGCTCCAGAGCTGTGAGAAAGTTCATTTCTGTTGTTGTCTGAGCCGCTCGGTCTGTGGTACTTGGTTACGGTAAACTAACATCGTCTATCGTGCTATAATCTCAGACACAGCCTTTGCCCTGGAAGGAGGAACTAGGTCTTGACATGGAAGCCTTTCCAAAGCTGTTTGCATCGCACCCATAGTCCCACCTGGTTAGGCAGCCCGATTTAACAAGCCCAGGCCTGGGATGTGTCTCATGGAGGCATCAGGATATTCCTTTCTTCAGAGTGTCATTCACGTCCTTCTGCTCAGGAAAGAATCTGAGGACAGGCAACATCTTGGCGAGGCTCTGGACTCTTCCAGCTGCCTTGGCTGGGAGGACCTGTGGGATGCACTGGGAAGGACTGGGGGAGAGGTGAGAACAGCAGGGGTGAGGATGAGGGAAGAGAGAAAGAAGCACTTCCTCCGTCATGGAACCAGATTTCTTTCAATGGGTGGGAGGAAGACACTTTATGAGGTTAGAAACATAGGGAGATGCAGGAAGGGAGCGGTGTATGATGGGTTTGGGACTAAGGGATCCAGACATAGCTCAGGTCCCAGCCTCTTCTGCCTCCCTTGATTATGTCAGGAGGCTAATTTCCTCATAGCTAATTGCATCTATTAACCTTGATTATGTCCTTCCCTCAGTCTCTATGTATGACAAATTCACTGTGTCACTGAAAAAATATTTACTGAGTATGAGCACAGTAATGCTATGTAGCAATGGCGCAGACAGCCTCTGCCTTCATGCTGCTCCAGTCTGGGTGGGCAGGCGGGGCACTGAGCAAGCACCACAGGGAATGTTGAGTATCTCACAGGGGCAGTAGGGGTGCTGCAGGAGCACTTACAGAGAAGGAATACTGGATCTGAAGATCTCAGTGAGGAAGTTAAGACCTGAGAGATGAAGAGGGGTGTGTAGAGAGAGTTCCAGGCAAAAAGAACTGTGTTATGAAATTCCTGAAGCAATTCGGGTGTCAGCATATGACACAGAAGAAGCCCAGGTCCTGGACTGTGGAGTGACCAGGACAGTGGCAGGGCCTGAGGCAGCAAGTGGGGGCCTGCTGGGAAGAGCTTTCTAGGAAAAGGTAAGGATTTGGGACATTCCCGGAAGGTCAGTGGGAAACTATGGAAGGATTTAGGCAGCGTGACTGACTCTGCCGTTTGTTGGGTAGATGATGTATGAATCGTAGACCAAGCTGCTGTGATAGTTATTCACGCAAGAAATGATGGTGGCTTGGAGGAAGATAGTTGTGGTGGGGACGGAGAGAAGTGACAGAGAATCTCGGGAACATTCTAAAGGATCTGATAGGGGGTGCAGGAGAAGGAAGAGCCAAGTGTGACTCTCAGATTTCTTAGAAGACCGCGAAGAGCTGGAAGACAAGAGGGTCTAGACATCACTCCATGAGGTCTGTCAAGGGGAAGCAGTATTAAAAAAAAAAAAAATAGGAGCATGGGGGCCCAGGGTGGCTCAGTTGTTTAAGCATCTAACTTTGACTCAGGTCATGATCTCAAAGTCTTAGAATCAAGCCCCAGGTCAGCTGCCTGCTCGGTGGCAAGTCTGCTTCTCCCTCTGTCCCTCCCCCCTGGCTCATGCATACATGCATGTGCTTTCTCTCTTTCTCTCAAGTAAATAAATAAAATCTTAAAAAAATAAGAGTGGAGAAGGATTAATAATATCTGGAAACACCATTGGGGTGCCAATACGATAGCACATTGTTTATGATATTTGCGGCCTCTTCTGAAGCTCAGCTGATAGCTGGCTTGGCCATATGACTCACTTTAGCCCATGAAATTTGAACGCAAGTGACATGCATCTTTTCTGAGTGGACACTTCAAAAGCCGGTTCATGGCATTCCGTGTGTCTTTTCTATCTGCCAGGGGATTCAGAGGCTGCCTGTGAATGAAGACACTGGGTCCATGGACGAAGGCATGGAGAAGACCCCAGCCACCCCACACTGGATGAGGGAACACGAGTGAGTCTCTGATTTTATGTATGTGAGAACCACTGGGGTTTGGGCTCATTTGTTTCTGGGGCATATATGCTGACCACCCCTCTCATCCTCTAGACCATGAGTTGTTTGGTGAGTCGGGAGTGTGAAGAACCTTCAGTTAGGATTGTAGGGCTATATCCAGGGATGGATCTGGTTTTCATTAGGGCAAAAGTTGGAGAGAATATTCAGGGAGTGGTTTGTAGGGCTCACTGTGGAAGAGTTTGGGAAGGATGGAGGGAGGCAGGAGATGGGCAGAGCCAAAGACAATGCAAAGAAAAATGGAGAATGGAGAGGGAACCCAGGACAATAAAGGGAACTGTATTGGGGGAATTCCCAAGGAAAACAAAGATGAGAACCATGATGAATTTGGTTATGACAAATGGGAAGGCAATGGGCTCTGAGGCTTAGAAGCACATAGTGCTGCAAAAGCAGCGCCTTGATCCCCACCCCACCCCCAGTCCCATGGGGAGACTCAACTGGCCTGAGCTGTTCATCACTCTACCCTGAACGTCAGCTATCTATGGGGTGAATGAATTAATGAAACATATGGATCCATGCTGTTGGTCAAACCTCTCCCATTAGCAAAGAGTGCCTCTCAGCAGTCTGCAAACCAAGGTTGACTGAGGGCAAGTTACCCAACCTCTCTGACCTTGATTTCCCTAGCTCTAACATAGGATAATAATAGTCATCCAAATCATGGGGCTGTTCTTAGAAGTAAATGAGATGCTGGACAGCCACCCAGATTTTGGTATTTATTTCATCCTAATTTTCATAATGCCATCTCTGCTGGTGCCCAGTACAGACGAATATGTCACTCCCCTCCACGAGAATGCCACCCATTCCCTCCCCCCACCAATCTTTCTGCCCCCAGCCTTAGCAGAGAAGAAAGTCACTTGTCCAAAGACCCTCTAGGCAGATTGAAGACCCAAACTAGGGGTTTCCCTACTATCCTTGAATAAGTCACCACAGTCTAAGAGTCTTACAACAACACACATTTATCATCTTCTGGTTCGAAAAGTCAGAAATCTGAACTGCGTCTCCCTGGGCTAAAACCAAGGGTCACAGGGCTGCACCCCTTCTGGAAACTTGAGGGGAGAATCCATTTCCTTGCCTTTTCTAGCTTCTGGAGGCCACCTGTATTCCTCGGCTCATGGTCCCTTCCTCCATCCTCAGAGCTAGGCACTACATCCGCATCCCCTTCTGACCCTCCTGCTTCCTTCTTTCACTTGTAAGGACCCCTGTGCTTACATTGGATCTACTTGGATAATCCAAGATAATCTTCTCAACTCAAAATCCTTAATGCTTCATCGCATCTGCAAGGTTCCTTTTGCCAGGAAAGATAATACATTGACTGGCTCCAGGGATTAGGACATGGGCATTTTTGGTGCCCGTGATTTTGCCAACACAGAGGGCAAGTTGGAAATTGGCTCTCAGGCTTTAGAGACTCTTTGCATCCCTCCCACTCTCCCCAGCTGGGTGCAGATCTCATCTTTCTTTCCTTCCTTTTCCCATTTATTTCTGGCCATACAGTTCATTAAAAAAATATTTTACTTATTTATTTGAGAGAGAGAGAAAGAGAGAGCACAAGCAGGGGGAGAGGCAGAGATAGAGAATCTCAAGCAGATTTCGCACTGAGCATGGGACCCGATGCGGGGCTTGATCCCACAACCCATGAGATCACAACATGAGCTGAAACCGAGAGCCAGAGGCTTATCCCACTGAGCCACGTAGGTGCCCCTACAGCTCATTTTAAAACAGATATCATCAGCTAGATGATATCAGCTAGATATCATCCCCCAGTCCTTAAGAATGGTGGTCCAGATGAAGGACCGCCTTTGATTCTGTCCACTGGGATGAGCTAGATCAAACATAGTCTCTGGGTGGACCCTAGTCTGGGAGAGCACAGTCCAAGAGAAATTGAGTGTGAACCACCAATGTGAGTCACATATGTAATTTCAAAATTTCTAGGAGTCTCATAAAAAGAAAGGTTAAAAAAATGGTCTTAATTTTAATAAGATACTTTTTATTTAACCAAATATAATGAAATACTATTTCGGATGCATCCAATATAAAAATTATTAATGAAATAGTTTATATTAAGCCTTTGACATCTGGTGTGTATTTTATACTTTAGCACATTTCAGTTCAGACTGGCCAGCTGTGCCAGTGGCTACCATGTTGGATGGTACGGGCCTAGAACAAAAGCTTGTGAGGGCCCGGGGCCTAGAACAGTCCCTGGCACAATAGGCCTTCAGATCTGTGGAAAGCAGGAGTTAAAGGCTTAGATTCTGTTCTGTAGCCCTCAATAGCTGACCCACGGAAGGAAGGAAGCCTAAAGAGGTAGGTTCCTTGTATTTAATCTGCATAACCCTTCCCAGGCATTTACTCTTCAGGCCATTTGTCTCTGCTCGTTCCCACTGGGTCTACTCTTACCTGGACAACCTTGAAAAATGCACTGTTGAGCTGCATTTAGTGCTTAGTCCTACCTAGAAGGTAAAGGACAGAAAGGGAATGCTCCATGGAACCAATTCCTTGGGGACCTCAGTGGGTGGATGGGTCAAGAAGAATGTCCCCAACCATATCTTACTCAAGGCCCTTGTGACCTGGTTCCGGTCCCTTCTCACCTCCTGCCTATCACCTTGTTAGAGATTGAACCATGTCCACCCCCTCCCCCCAAATCTGTGTGTGGATGTACTAACCCCCCAATGTGACCAAATTTGGAGATGGGAACTTTTGGGGGGGGTCATTAAAGTTAAATGAGGCCATGAGAGTGGAGTTTTAATCCCATGGGACTGGTGGTGTCCTTGAAAGAAGAGGAAGAGAGGGGCGCCTGGGTGGCTCAGTGGGTTAAGCCGCTGCCTTCGGCTCAGGTCATGATCTCAGGGTCCTGGGATCGAGTCCCGCATCGGGCTCTCTGCTCAGCAGGGAGCTTGCTTCCTCCTCTCTCTCTCTGCCTGCCTCTCTGCCTACTTGTAACCTCTCTCTGTCAAATAAATAATAAATAAAAATCTTAAAAAAAAAAAAAAGAAAGAAGAGGAAGAGACACCAAGGACACACACACACCCAGAAAAGTTCATGTGAGGACACAGGGAAGCCACTCTGAAGCCTCAAGAGAAACCAGCCCCGCTGACACCTTGATCTTGGACTTGCAGCCTCTAGAACTGTGGGACAGTAAATTTCTATTGTCTAAGCCCCCCGATCTGTGGTGTTCTGTTGTGGCAACCAGCAACAGTCAACTAATAATACAAGCTGCTGCTCTCCTGTCTTCAGCGCTGCTCTCGAGCCACACACTGGTCCCTCAGCAAGTTAAACACACGGTCGCCGCTTCACTCAGCAATTCCATTGTGAAGAAAACGCCCAAGAGAACTGAACAGATGTTCACACAAGAGCCTGTACACGAACGTTCACAGCAGCTCCTTGTAGTGGTCAGAAGGTGGAAACAGGCGCCTGGGTGGCTCAGTCAGTAAAGCGTCCAATGCTTGATCTCGGCTCAGCTCATGATCTCAGGGTCATGAGATCGAGCTCCGTGTCAGGCTCCACGTCCAGCACAAGATTCTCTCTCTCCCTCTGCCCCTTCCGCCTCTGCTCTCTCTCTAAAAAAAGAAAGTGAAAACAACCCAAATGTTCAACTGATGAATGGATAAACAAAATGTGGTATGAAATGAAATATTCAGCCACAAAAAAGAATGAAGTTCTGAGACAGGTCATCAGGTGGCTGAATCTGGACAAAACTACGCTTGCTGAACGAAATTAAACATACAGGGGCGCCTGGGTGGCTCAGTGGGTTGAGCCTCTGCCTTCGGCTCAGGTCATGGTCTCGGGGTCCTGGGATCGAGCCCCACATCAAGCTCTCTGCTCAGCAGGGAGCTTGCTTCCTCCTCTCTGCCTGTCTCTCTGCCTACCTATGATCTCTCTCTCTGTCAAATAAACAAAAGTAAAAAAATTTTTTTTAAATATTAAAAAAGAAAAATAAATTAGATATACAAGGACAAATACTGTTATCACCCTATTTACATGAGGCAGATCGGTAGAGACAGAAAGTGGATTTGTGGCTGCGACGGTTGAGGGAAGAGGGGAATGCGAAGTCACGGCTCATGGGGATGGGGTTTCTTTTTGGGGTGATGAAAATATTCTGGTCATGGACACAACACGTTGAGAATGTGCTGAAAACCACTGACTTATGCCTTGAAAATGCTGAATTTAATGGCACGCGAGAAGCATCTCAGTTTTAAGAACCACAGGCTGCCATATTGGATTTCCATCCACTCCTTGATTCTGCTGTATCATGTCCCCTCTGAGACTGCACGTGCAGTTCATTTTACTCAGAGAAAAAGGCAGGGCGCCTGGGTGGCTTAGTGGGTTAAGCCTCTGCCTTTGGCTCAGGTCATGATCTGAGGGTCCTGGGATCGAGTCCTGCATCAGGCTCTCTGCTCAGCAGGGAGCCTGCTCCCCTCTCTCTCTCTGCCTGCCTCTCTGACTACTTGTGATCTCTCTCTGTCAAATAAATGAATAAAAAAAATCTTAAAAAAGAAAAAAAAGGTTTCACTGACACCTCCTTTTCCCCCCTACTGGTAAAATTCAGGCTCTGTAGTGTCCAGGAAGAGAGAAACTTTGCTGTTGAAAGTTGTCGTTATTGTCTGTATTGACATTAAGATACTTCCACAGATTCTGAGGTGCAGAGCTGGGGTTGAGGATGGGCAGGGTGAGGGTGGGGTGGGGTGGGGAATTGTTTTCATTATAAACCCTATGCAGATACATTTATTATTCTATTTTATTCATTTTTATTATATATTTTTAAAAGATTTTATTTGGAAGTAATCTCCATACCCAACGTGGGGCTTGAACCCACAACCCTGAGATCAGGAGTCACACGCTCTTCCAACTGAGGCAGCCAGGTGCCCCTATATATTTTTTTTTAATTTTGTATTGCCAAGATGATTATTAAAAATCTGAAGAAAAAAAAAGCCACCCGGGACCGAGTGATGGCTATGTGGGTGTTGTGTTTGGATCTACACTGCACATGGGCCCTAATCACAGGGCCACACTCCAGAGGTGGCTATTACCAGGTTTTAATGAGCTCTCTCTCCAGGCAACATAGAGGGAATTAGAATTAGCATAACAGGTGTTAGAATGGCTTTCACTTCAGTAAGATGAGCCAAAGTCAACATGCACATTGGACAGAACACTAAGGAGGCTCGAGTTCTATGAATCCAGTCGGCTCTGTAGCCTTGGAGTTTTCTGACCCTGTGACCCCTGGTATGGGGGTTGCTGCCTCCCGAGGGTGAGGAGATTGGCAGACCTATGGCTACCTTAGGGTTTCATCGGTTTCCAGGGAACCTTTCATACAACAAAAGTGCCTCAAGGGGTGGAACCTGGACCTCACCCATAGTTCAGAGGAGGTTGTCTGGCTGTTGTATTGTGGGTCTGCTCCTCAGTGTTTACACAGTGACAGCTCCGACCAGCCCTTGTCTTGACAAGACATACTCCCTAGCACTCTCAATGACGGGATGACCGACGTCTCTCATAACCGTGAATGGCCAAGCAGGCTGTGAGGGATGAATGGGGCCTTCTCCCCACCCAGTCCAGCCCCCCAGTACCTCAGCATGTGAAAGAGAGGTCTTTACAGAGCTATCACGTTAGAATGAGGTCATTTGGGCAGCCTGAACCCCATAAGGCTGGTGTCCTTATAAAATGAGGAGATTTGAATGCAGGCATGCTGGAAGGAAGAGGGTGTGAAGAGGCAGGTAGAAGATTCTGGAACAGATCCTTCCCTCTCAGCCCTCAGAAGGAAGTAGCCCTCGGGGCACCTCGATTTGGAGCCTGTAGCTTCCAGAACTGTGAGGCAACACGTTTCTGTTGTGTAAGCCTCCCAGGCTATGGTCCTTTGTTACAACAGCCCCAGAAAATTAATACACAGGCTTAAATGCATCTGTAGCAAGGTGACATCCACCAACTGTCGTTCTAGGCCACCTCCAAAGGCACCAGCCGAACCACGGCCACAGTGTGGTACCTGCTGCACTGCAGGGGCAGAGCCCTGCTGTCATGCAGCCTTGCGGCCACCTGCTCACTGCCCTGGGGAGTTGGCTGGAGACCCAGAGGGGCGACTCTGCCTTGCTGCTCCTTTGAGCAACATTTGCTGTTATAAAACCCGAGGCCAGCACTTGACCCCACTTAATTAGCTCTTTCCCATGTGGTGTGACCCCAAGACCCAGACTCGTCACAGCAAGAGTCAGAGAGATGGAGGGTGGTGTGTCTGAGCGGCTCTTATCTGGGTCTTTCTTTTGGAGAAATATCCCGCCCCGGGGGAGATATGAGAAGTAGCCAAGCTAGCTGGTCAGCAGGGTGCATTCTGGAGGGGGAGACTGAGATGCTCCAGAGCAGCTAGGAGACAGAAGGAGTCTGAAGTGAGGGATTTACCAAGCAAGAGCTTGCTGTAGGCCAGATCTCTGTTAATCACTGAACATATTACTGGTTTCAGCTCTTAAAAGTATGACATGAGTGCTGTTGACCATATTTCAAGGAAAATAGCTCCAACAGTGAACATTTAAATTCTATCTAAAGTCTCAAGCTCTGTGGCACGTGGGTTAAGTATCTGCCTTCGACTCAGGTCATGATCCCAGGGTCTGGGTATCGAGTCCTGCACTGGGCTCCCTGCTCAGCGGGGAGTCTGTTTCTCCCCCTCCCTCTGCTTCTCTGCCCTGCTTGTGCTCTCTCTCTCTCTCTCTCAAATAAATAAAATCTTTAAAAAAGTCTTGAACCATATGCTCTGGACCTAATACACATCATCTCATGAAATTGTCACCGTAAGGGATGAGATAGGAGTCATTACCCTCCCTGTTCTGTGGGAAAGGAAGACAGGCCCAGGGCAGTTGGATCCTTGCACCAGGCCACAGGTCGGGCACTGCTGGGCAGGGTGCCCACTCATACCCCCTGCACTCTACCTTCCAGTCCACTGAGACTCAGGTAACCACAACTTGCTCGAGGTGGAGACTAAAACCCGCAGTTACAGCCTCAAAGGAGGATCGGCATAGTGGGAAGACAGTCATGCTGTTATAATCTTGCGCAATGGACGAAGGTTCCAAATCCTGTGGGACCCCATAAGGAACCTCGAGTTTGCCTTGAAAATCCTCACAATGGATTTATGTTGGAGAAAAACCAAACAGGACTGGTCAGAAATCACTTGTTTAAAAAAAATAATAAAGTATTTCTGTAGAAAGAGAGAAGAAAAGCAAAAACACTCTTAACCACATAAACATACAAAGAGTCTAATTCCTAGCCTTTGAGTTTAAGAACAAGCTTAGTAGAGGCACCTGGCTAGCTCAGTGAGAAAAGCATGCAACTCTTGATCTTGGGGTTGTAAGTTCGAGCCCCATCTCAGGTGGAGAGACTACTAAAAAAGGAACAATGAGCTTAGTAAACTGCTGTTGAATCTTTTATGTCATCAGATAGGATTTTATAAACCATCTCTGATTTTCCAAACCAACTATTGCTTTTCATCTATGGAATTCATTTGAAAGTGTTTGGAGCCTTGAAAAGACTTCAGGTATAAATATCTTTAACAGGAAAGAAAAACTAGCACGTTTCATTAGCACTGGGAGCCTTCTTCTCTTTTTTCTCCTTGGGTGTTAGAAGCTCGGGAACAGTAAATAACTGTGGAATTCAAAAATACATTTGCTTTGAGATTTTCTCTGGCCTTCAAATCCAGCTAACCCTTCATCGATTGAAAACTAACTTCCATTCTTAAAGGGGAAGCACATCTTCTGATCTGATTTTTTTTCTAAAAAGGGGGTTTATGTGTTTTTAACCCAGATGTGGGAATAGTCTATTCAAAGCATTACACCTTGGGAATATGATTTGCTTTAGGAAATGAAGATTTATATATTTCTGGGACAGAAAGTTCAGGAAAGGGGACTAGGCTGTAAGTGCAAATAACTTTGTCTTTTGTTTTGGTTTCTTTTGATTTAAAAAAAATAATTTCAAAGAGCCTTTTATGTTGCATTAAAAAGCTGGAATTCAGGGCACCTGGGTGGCTCAGTCAGTTAGGCATCCAACTCTTGGTTGTTGTTGTTGTTGTTGTTTTAAGATTTTATTTATTTATTTGACAGACAGAGATCACAAGTAGGCAGAGAGGCAGGCAGAGAGAGAGGAGGAAGCAGGCTCCCCACTAAGCAGAAAGCCTGATGTGGGGCTTGATCCCAGGACACTGGGATCATGACTCAAGCCGAAGGCAGAGTCTTTAACCCACTGAGCCACCCAGGCGCCCCCAACCAACTCTTGGTTTTGGCTCAGGTCATGATCTCAGGGTCATGAGATGGAGTCCCTCATTGGGCTCCTTGTTCAGCTTGGAGTCTTTTTAAGACTCTCTCTCCTTCTGCCCTGTCCCCCTGCTCTCTCTCTGTCTCTCTGTCTGTCTCTCTAAAATAAATAAATGAATCTTTAAATCATTGATCTTTGGGGATTAACACAACTTCTAGCCTCTCTTCTCTTCTTGGAGGTCAGTAGGAGCGAGGCTGAGAGTTCTGGGAAGTTGGTTCTCTAGCAAACAGTCCCCATCTCAGGGGGTTTCTAAAAGTCACTGAATTAACTGAAGGAAGGTGTGGTTGAAGGGGGCTTGTTTTAAATAACCAAAGACATTCCTTCCATTTTATCACTCTTACCGCTTAAGGAAATCCAAGGGTTTTAGGGACTCTGTGCCAGGAAGGGAGACAGAGACCAAACATATACTTCTCGGGGCACCTGGGTGGCTCAGTGGGTTAAAGCCTCTGCCTTCAGCTCAGGTCATGATCCCAGGGTCCTGGGATCAAGCCCCACATTGGGTTGGGATCTCTGCTCCGTGGAGAGCCTGCTTCCTTCCCTCTCTCTGCCTCTCTGCCTACTTGTGATCTGTCAAATAAATAAATAAAATCTTAATATATATATATATATATATATATATATATATATATATATATATATATATATATCTCACTCGAAATCACAAAGTCCTGGGCTGCTATTGAAAGGTTTTTAGCTAGAGTCTGAAATGATAGGTTTTACCTATGTATAAAGTGCCCTTGACGGGGCCTCGGGGATGGACTGCTGAGGCCCAAATACCATGAGAAGTGAGTATCAGTGATGCAGCTCTTCTCCCTCAGCTCCAAACCCATCCTCCTCTGCTCTGCGTTGTGATGCCGAGCTGGGAAACCACATTCCTGCTTTGCCAGATGGCTCTCTGTGAGATCCTGGCAGTAGGGTTTGCTAGACTGCAGAAGTCGGGTGATTAACTCGTTCCGCTTGGCTTAGGATTTCTCCCAGCTTCAGCGCTCAAAGTTCTGCACGCCCGCCCCCTGGGAACCCCTTTCCCGGGATGGTGGGACACCCTATACGCAGAAGGAAATTGCCTGCTGTTCCTGAGCGTGTTTCCCCAGCCACGCTTCCTCCTGTGCCAGCACCCCAATTCAGTCTGTAGTTTCCAAGATCAAGTTTATCACAAACATCAGCACCAGCCCGAGGGGACCCGCTCTTTAGCATCCCTGTCCCTCCCTCCCATCCCTAGGGGGCGCTAGCTGCTTGCTGCTGCTGCTGCTACTTCTATGGTCTCCTGGGGCTGGGGCTGTCAGAGCGTGGTCCCCACGCCCGACCAGCAAGCCTGGTCAGCAGCCCCCGCCCCCCGAGACTTGTGAGACACTCAGTTTCAGGCCCTCACCGCCCAGCCCCATCAGAGATTCAGACAAAGGCACAGCAGTCTGTGTTTTAACAAGGGGGTCCTCCAGGCTATTCGGCTGTTTAAGAACCTCTTAGAGTTCTCTTTGTACCCTCTCAATTGCCTACATAACAATGTTACACCAAGCTGGCAATTCCTTATGTTATATCCCACGTGTACTGCCTTTGGCTCAGGTCATGGTCTTGGGTCCTGGGATCAAGTCCCACCTTGGTCTCCCGCCCAGTTGGGTGTCTGCTTCTCCCTCTGTCCCAGCCCTGCTTGTGGTCTCTCTCTCTCTCAAATAAGTAAATTTTTTTTTTTTTTAAGTAATCTCGACACCCATTATGGGGCTTGAACTCAAGAACCTGAAATCAAGAGTCCCATGCTCCAGCGAGGTGCCCCTCAGTGCAGTTTTTAATTTGTGGTTTTAAAAATTTATGAGTGAGGTAGACCATATTTTTATATCTGTAGGGGACATTGGCATTTCCTTACATGGTGAGCTTTCTATTCATATATCCTACCCATTTACAAAAGTTTTCTGGGTTCCCCCCCCTCTTTTTTTTTTTTTTAAACAATTCTATTTATTTATTTGAGAGTCATAGCGAGAGAGAGCAGGAGCTGGGTGGAAAGAAGGAGAAGCAAGCTTCTTGCTGAGCACGGAGCCCAAAGTGGGGCTCTTTCTCAGGACCCGGGAGTCATGACCTGATCTGAAGGCAGACACTTAATGGACTGAGCCACCCAGGTGCCCCCTCACTTCCTTTTTTTTTTTTTTTTTTAATTTATCTGACAGAGAGAGACACAGCAAGAGAGGGAATACAGCAGAGGAGTGGGAGAGGGAGAAGCAGGCTTCCTGCTGAGCAGGGAGCCTGATGCGGGGCTTGATCCCAGGACCCTGGGATCAGGACCTGAGCTGAAAGCAGACACTTAATGACTGAGCCACCCAGGCGCCCCCTCCCCTCAATTTTTAGATGCCTTTTTTGTATTTTAGGGATATGAACTCTTTGCGATACAAGTTGTATTTTTTCTCGTTTTGTCCCCTGTACTCTTTAGCTCATGTAGGATGGGTTTACGATTTGAAGTTGGGAAAGGTTTCATTTTGTTCGGCCATTTAACAAGATTCTCCTTTCTTGCTTCTGTTGTCAAATTTTTGGAAATTCTGATGAATAGTTTGGAAAATTTACCCAGCTCCTGCAAGGTTGGGAGACTCCGCAGTGTTTTCTTGTATTATTTGAGGGTTGTATTTTTTCACTTAGATCTTTGATGCACTTTGAATTTAACGTGATATCCAGGGCGAGAAGTGGATCTCAGCTTTTTCTCTTGGTTGTATAGTTGCTCCCACACTAGTAAGTTAAAAAACTTCCCTGAAGTCCCTTCCTGAATTAAAAACGATTATAGTATTATAAGCATACGCAATTGGTTCTATTTCTGGATTTTATAATTTTCCCTTGATATGTATGCTTATTCACACGCCAATAATACGTTTTATATTGGTTTTAATATCTTGTAGAGCTACTCCCTGGGTTTTTCCTTCTCCTCCTTCCTCTTTTTCAGTTTTTCCTCCTATCTTTGCATGCTGTACTCCCAAATGAACCTCATAATCAGGTTGTTTGTGTCTAGGGAGAAACCCTGATGACATTTTTATTAGGATTGTGATACATTTGTAAACTAACTCCGGGGCAATTGACCTGTTTGGAATGTTGGCGGCAGCTCTGTTTCCATGCTTGGAGTCCTAGCGCCACCTGGTGTCCACTGTTCACAACAGCAATATTTTCTCTTAAAAAGTCACTGAAAGCAATAAACATTTATTATCACACACACTTTCTGTGGATCAGGTACAGGGGAGGCTTCGATGAATGGTTCTGGCTTGAAGATCTGACAGTGAAGACGTTTTCTAGGGCTGCAAGTCATAAGAAGGCTTGACTGAGACTAGGGGATCCCCTTCTAAGATGGAGCCTTCACACTTGGGGAAGACTGTGCTGGTTGCTGGTAGGTCTCCCTTCTTCAGCACATGGCTTTCTCCATACTGTGCATCTGGCCCCCCAAAGCCGGTGGACCCAGAGAGAGGGAGGCAAAGCTACAATGCGAGATAATTTTAGATCTGGAGGAAAGTTGCAGATAATACAGGGAATTCTGCTGTGTCTCCTCACCCGACGTTGACATTACAGTACAAGGATCAAAACCAGGAGATTAGCATCGGCTCCCATATTGTTAACTAAACTACCCACCTGGTTTGGGTTTTAATAATCTTTCCACTGATGTCCTTTTTTTGTTCTAGGATCGAACCCAGCATTCCACACTGCATTTGTCACATCTCCCTGGCGGTTCCTCTGTATTTCCTTGCCTTTCATGACCTTGACGCTTTTGAAGAATACAGCTGTTTTATAGAATGTCCCTCAAGTTGGGTTTGCTATTTTTCACAGTTGGACTGAATTAGGCGTTTTTGCCAAGAATACCATGGGAATGATGTTTTGTCCTTCTCAGTGCATCATATCTGGATTATATCCGGGGCTTCCTAATGTCCGTGTGTCCTGTTAGGGGCGATGTTGACTTTGACTTGATTATAGTGCTGTCTGCTGTGCTTTCCACTATAAAGGTATGGCTTTTCCCTTTGTAATTAATAAGTATTTTAAGGGAGATACTTTGAGACTGTACAAATCTGGTTCCCTCAAACTTTTGCCTACTAACACCTATCAGTGGGTTTTGTCTGCAACAGTTATTATCCAGTTATGTGCCTAATAGAGATTTTTTGTGTCATTTTTTCCTTCTACATTTATGAACTTGAATTCTGTTGAGAGAAAAAGCCCTTTCCCCCATTTACCTGTTTACCAGATCCTTTCCTTAGATCAGTATGGACTCACGGATATTTGTTCTATTCTGTGGATTAACACCTGCTATTGACTTTGTAATTTTTGATGGTCATCAGAATATGAAATGTCATGCTATTGGGGCTTTAGTCAGAATCTTTCTTTTCTTTTCCTTTTTTTAAAGGATTTTTTAAAAAAAATTTATTCATTTAAGAGAGAGCACAAGTGGGTGGAAGGGCGGAGGGAGAGGGAAAAGCAGACTCCCCGCTGAGCAGGGAGCCCAGCGTGGGGGGGCTTGATCCCAGGACTCCACGATCACAACCCAAGCTGAAGGCAGACACTCAACAGACTGAGCCCCCCATGCACCCCTTTGTCAGACTCTTTCTGAATACTGAATTCTAATGAGGTCAGACATCATCAATCTTTCCCGTTGTGGCCTTTAGGAAATGCTTATATTTGTTATTTTTATTTCATTTCTCTAGGTTCGGATGTCAGGCTCCCAGTACAGATACAAAGGAGTCGATGTCTTGGGAAGAATGCCTGAAATACTTTAGAGTCTGTGTATGTGGTCTCTATATTTTTTAAGTGCGACTTCTGGGTTTTATGTGCCACCTGTATGCTGATGAGTCCTCTTGGCCGTAGAGCCCTCTGGAAGTGGGCACTGAGATGCTGTGTGAAGTGTAATCTCTCTATTAGGGATTGACACCTGTGGGAGGGGGGTGGGAGGAACAGCGCTGGGTGGATGGAGAATCTGAACTGTGATCCAGGCCCAAGGTTGGACTTGACTGATTCCACAAGGAGCTCTGGAGTGTGGATAAACTATTAGTCTTCTGTTGTTTGACTCAGAGCCTACTAGAGTTGTCCCCTATGTGGCTCAAGTTCCTGGGTCTTCTATCCCCGATTCCCTCAGTTACCCCATGGGGACAGCCATCTGTGAGCCTTTCTGTGCACCCATGGGCACTCAGGGCCCAGCCTGATGGAGCTGTCAGAATTCCCAGTGGCTGGAGTGGCAAGTCCTACCTCAAAGGGGGATCTAGGCAGGCTGTCTCTGCCTCCAACACTAGTCCCAGATTTCTGTCTCTGGTGCAGACTTATCCCCTGAATTCTGCCCTTGGATTTGTGATGACTCATCCAAAATCAAGCTCTTGATCTTTTCTCTCAAACCTGCTCAGCCTGCAGGCTTCCGTTTCTCAGTTGCCAGCGACTCCACCAGTCCCAGTGCTCAGGCCAGAGTCTTTGACTGACTCCCCTCTTTATTCCATTATGTGGCCGTCTGATCTGCAAATCCCGTTGATTTAATTTGTGAAACATCCCAAATGCGAACACGCTGGACCAAGACACACACCATTTCTCCCCTGGGGTTTTACATTTGCTCCCTAACCACCCCGCTTGGCTAAATTATTCTCTTGTTGAAATGCAAACTTGATCACGTCCTTTCTCTGCTTATTACTGTCAGTGGCTTCACGAGGAGTAAAATCCAGATTCCCCTCAAAGGCCTGTAAAGCCTGGCAAGGTTGCCCCCCACCCCCATCCTGGGCCCCATCAACCCTGACTTCATCTTCTCTTCCCCTCCTTGCTCACTCCTCTCTATCTGGAATTGCCTTCCCCTAGGGTCCCCCATGGCTCCCTCTCTCCCGTCCTTCAGGCCTCTGCTCAGAAGTTGCCTTCTGAGTTTAGGTGTCTCTGGCCACCCCTTTAAGCTTGCAGCTCCTACTGTGGTACCACTTGCCTTCTTGGCATATGATCCTCCATGCCATTAATCCCCACCCGATGTAATTTACTCATCATTTTGTTCATAATCTATCTCACTAGCAGACTGCAGAAGGTATGCAAGGGCAGCAAATCCCCCCCCATGTTCTTTTTTTAAAATTTATTTATTTCTCAGAGAGAGAGAGAGAGCGAGCACATGCAAACAGAGTGGCAGGAAGAGACAGAGAGAGAAGCCGGCTCCTTGCTGAGCAAGGAGCCCGATGTGGGACTCGATCCCAGGACGCTGGGATCATGACCTGAGCTGAAAGCAGCCACTTAACCAACTGAGCCACTCAGGCGTTCAACCCATCCCGCTGTGTTCTTGCCCCAGTGTTAGAACAGTGCCCGAAAAGAGCAGGGGCTCAATAAATATTTTTAAATGAATGCAAGAGTGAATTTATACAACACTTATTACTACCTTAGGTGAGTTTGTTTCTTTTTTAATTTTAATGATACTATTGGTTATGTAAATGCATTTTAAGGAGATATTCAGATGTTAGAGGATGCACAAGAGTCCCCCTTAACATGGGTGGTGGGCATTCTACTTTTCTTTTGTGTCTACCCAGGCACCAAACATTTCTTCTCTCTTGTGAGCCTCCTGAGCTCTGTGGGTCTGGAACGGGAGGCAAATTAATACCTCCCTTTGAAGAGACTGTATTAGTTTCCTCTTGCTGCTGTAACAAATTGTCACAAGCTCATGTAAAAAGAACATGAGTTTATTATTTTATAGTTTTGAAGGTCAGAAGTCTTACTGGGCTCACATCAAGGTGGACTGATTCCTTCTGGAAGCTCCAGTGGAGATCCCAGTTCCTTGCCCTCTGGCTTCCAAAGGCTGCCTACATGTCTTGGCCCCTTCCTCCATTTTCACAGCCAGCCATGTGGCTTATTCCTCACTGACTTCTGCTTTCCATCCTTCCATCTTCTCTGTTGAACTCTGATCCTCCTGCCTCCTTTTGTGAGGATCCTTGTGATGACATTGGACCACCGAAACAATCCCTATGGCTGCATACAAGGACATAGTCCCAGGTTCTGAGGATCAGGACAAAGACCTCTTTGGGGGCTGTTATTCATCCTACCCAGATGGTTAGGCCTTTTTTAAAAAATAATTATTTTTTAAAAGATCTTTATTCATTTATTGGAAAGAGAAAGAGAGAACACAAGTGGGCTGGGGGGAGCAACAGAGGGAGATGGAGAAGCAGACTCCCCACTGAGCAGAGAGCCCAACATGGGGCTCCATCCCAGGACCCTGGGATCATGACCTGAGCCAAAGGCAGATGCTTAATGACTGAGCCACCCAAGCACCCCATGTCAAACATTTTTTCAAGGGCACATTGACCTTTTATATTTCTTCTTTGGGAAGTGGCTGATATCTTGCTCATTTTAAAATGGAATTGTTTGTATTCTTCTTACAGATTTCAAGAGTTGTTTATAAATTCTAGATATGAGTTAGATATAGGGCTGTAAATGCTTCCTTCCATGCCATGGTTTGTCTATTTTTTTTAAAGATTTTATTTATTTATTTGAGAGACAGAGATCACAAGTAGACAGAGAGGCAGGCAGAGAGAGAGGAAGGAAAGCAGGCTCCCTGCTGAGCAGAGAGGCTGATGCAGGGCTCGATCCCAGGACCTTGAGATCATGACCTGAGCTGAAGGCAGAGGCTTTAACCCTCTGAGCCACCCAGGTGCCCCATGGTTTGCCTTTTTATGTTCTTAACTGCAAATTTTGAAGATCAAAAGCCTTTAATTTTGATGAAGTCCAGTTTTTTCTTTTATGATTTGTATTTTTGTGTTCTGTTTAAGAATTCTGCACCTACTTCAGAGAAATATATATTTTCTTCTGGTGTATTATAGTTTTAACTTTCATATTTAGTTCTATGATCAAATCTGAGTTAATTTTTGTGTGTGATGTAAGGTATGGGTCCAGTTTCTCTCTCTCTCACTTTTTTGCATATGGATGATGAATTGTTCTATAAGTCTTTATATGAATTTTTAGAATGAATTTCTTATGCACAGCTAATGGTTGGTTCTTGCATTTTTTTTCAATTTTATTTATTTAAGAAATCTCTATACCTCATGTGGTCTCAAACTCATGACCCCAAGATCAAGAGTTGCATGCCTCTCTTACTGAGCCAGCCAGTGCCCTGGGTCTTGCCTTTTTTTTTTTTTTTTTTTTTGAAGAGTTTATTTATTTGACAGACAGAGATCACAAATAAGCAGAGAGACAGGCAGAGAGAGAGGGGAAAGCAGTCTCCTTGCTGAGCAGAGAGCCCGGAGTGGGGCTTGATCCCAGGACCCTGAGATCATGACCTGAGCCAAAGGCAGAGGCTTAACCCACTGAGCCACCCAGATGCCCCGGGTCTTGCCTTTTTATCCAGCCTGCTATTCTCTGCCTTTTAGTTGAAGTATTTTTACCATTTATAATGTGATTATTCATATCATTGAACTTAAATATACCTTTTTTGATATCTTCTTTCACTTTTACCCTCTGTCACTTATTTTTTCTCCTTTTTTCCTTTTTGGGTTAATTGAAGGTATTTTTGGTTTGTTTGTTTTTAGCATTGTGATCTCTGTTATTGGTTTATTAGCTGTATATCTTATTTTATTGTTGTTGCTCTAGGGTTTACAGTGGACAACTTACCAGTCTACCATCAAGTAATGGTGGGCCACTTCACGTACCGGGGAGTCTGCTTCTCCTCTCACTCCCTTTCTCCCTCTGTGCTCTCTCTCTCTCTCTCAACTAACTAAATAAATAAAGTCTTTTAAAAAATAAAATAAAAACAATATTTTAAGAAATCAATGCTGAAGAACTCCTGGGTGGCTCAGTGGGTTAAAGCCTCTACCTTTGGCTCAGGTCATGATCTCAGAGTCCTGGGATCAAGCCCCACATTGGGCTCTCTGCTCAGCGGGGAGCCTGCTCCCTCCCGCCCGCCTCTGCCTGCCTCTCTGCCTACTTGTGATCTCTAGCTGTCAAATAAATAAATAAAGTCTTTTTAAAAAATTTTAAAAAAATAAAAAAGAAATCAAAGATGAGAAAAACCCCTTTGATATTACCTATGCATTTCCCATTTGCAGCACACATTATTTATTTGTGTAAATCTAGGTTTCCATCTGCTATCATTTTTATTCCATTCGAAGAACTTCCTTTAACTTTTCTTCCAGTAAATGTCTTTTGGTGATAAATTCTGTTTTTGTTCATCAGAGAAAGTCTTTTTTTTAAAATTTATTATTTGAAAAGTCTTTAAATTCCTTTGAGAGAGATATTTTTTTTGGGTGTAAAAGTCTAGGTTGACAGTTTTTCCCCCTTTCAGCTCTGTAAAAATATAATTCAATTCTCTTAGGGTCTGTGTAAATTCTGATTAGAAATCATTAACGTTTCTTATTTTTCTTCTTCTTCTTTTTCTTCTTCTTCTCCTTCTCCTTCTTCTTCTTCTTCTCCTTCTTCTCCTCCTTCTTCTTCTTTTTCTTCTTCTTCTTTTTTGATTTTAGGCAGAGAGGCAGGCAGAGAGAGAGGGAGGAAGCAGGCCCTCTGCCAAGCTGACCCTGAGATCATGACCTGAGCCAAAGGCAGAGGCTCTAACCCTCTGAGCCACCCAGGTGCCCCTCCTCTTCTTTTTTATCTTTTTTTTTTCATTAATGTATAATGTATTATTTGTTTCAAGGGTACAGGTCTGTGATTCATCAGTCTTACACAACTTACAGCACTTACCATAGTGCATACCCTCCCCAGTGTTCATCATCCAGCCACCCCATCCTTCCCTCTACCCCTAACAACCCTCAGTTTGCTTCCTGAGATTAAGAATCTCTTACGGTTTGTCTCCCTCTCTGGTTTTGCCTTGTTTCATTTCTCCCTTCCTTCCCCTGTGATCCTCTGTCTTGTTTCTCAAATTCCTCATATCAGTGAGATCATATGATAATTGTCTTTCTCTGATTGACTTATTTCACTTAGCATATAGCCTCTACTTCCATGCATGTTGTTGAGATGGCAAGATTTCAAGTTTTTTGATGGCTGCATAATATTCTATTGTGTATAGATCCCACATCTTCTTTTCCATTCATCTCTCCTTTTGGGCTGGTCATAACTTGAATACCTTCCAGCTTTGAATGAGCTCTGGGAAGTGTTTAGTTCATAGATACCTATCTTTTGTATGTGTGACCTTATGGAGTTTCACCCTATGCATGTACAATTTAGTATTCAGCAAAGACTCTGGTGGAATCCCATGCAGATTTCTGGGGCCCTTTTTCTGCATAGCTCCCTATTCTCTCTTATCGCCTCTGGAGCCTATTACATACATATTCTTAGTTTGCTTTCTTTTTTTTTTTTTTTAAGATTTTATTTATTTGAGGGAGAGTGAGAGAGGGCATGAGTGAGGGAGGGAGGAGAGGAAGAGGGGAAAACAGAATCCCTGCCAAGCAGGGAGCCCAAGGTGGGGCTCAATCCCAGGGTCCTGGGATCATGACCTGAGCTGAAGGCAGATGTTTAACTGACTGAGCCACCTGGGCTCCCCACATACTCTTTTTTCTGTCATATCAATTCATCCCAATATTTCTTTATTTCTCTCTGTAATTTACTGGTCAGTCTTTTGTTGATCCCAGTATCCTTACTTCTTTTCTTATTTCATCACCCTGACCTAGAAAAACCTCAGCATTAATTGAATCTAGAGTCCATTTTCCCCCTGGGTCTACAACTATGGCAATTTTGTACAGCTGAATACACAACTTGGTAGACTGGTGTCAGCATAAATGTTTCATTGGAAATAGCCTGAATTCCTCCTGTGATTCTGCCCAGCAGATCCCTTCTATTTCATCTTTCAACTCTTTCTATCATTATCTGCCACTGGGCTTTCAAATATTCTCAGCCATCCTCAGATCTTTATGCTTCTTCCTCCCTTTTAAAATATGCTTGTCAAAAAAATAAAATAAAATAAAATAAAATATGCTTGTCTTCTACATCATAGAGAGGTTGAAGTGATCTGTTGAGAAATCCCTGTGTTTCCTTCCACAATTCAGAATGATCCTCACTTTAGACACTTTTTTTTAAAGTTTTATTTATTTAACTAATCTCTATACTCCGCTGGGGCTTGAACTCATGACCCCGAGATCAAGACTCAAATGCCCCCCTGATTGAGCTAGCCAGGTGCCCCATGCCCATTCTTTTTTCCTACACTTATGTTAAGTGATGAATTCCTTTTTAAAACTAAGATTAGGGGCGCCTGGGTGGCTCAGTGTTAAGTGTCTGCCTTCAGCTCAGGTCATGATCCCAGGGTCCTGGAATTGGGCCCCGCATCAGGCTCCATGCTCAGTGGGAAGCTTACTTCTCCCTCTCCCACTCCCCCTGCTTGTGTTCCCTCTCTCACTGTGTATCTCTCTGTTAAATAAATAAATAAATAAAATCTTAAAACAAAAAAAAAAAATCCCTAAGATTAATTTTTTTTGCTAATGCACGGGTCCAGTGTTTCTCCTCCTCCTCCTTCTTCTTACTTATTAATGGGCTTTGATTTAATTAATATTAAATATGTCTCTTTACTGTAATCCAACAAATCCAATCTACCAGCTCTTACCCATCAGTATTTAAACTCTCTTCCCCATGAAGTTCTGGTTACTCTCTCACAGTTACATTTATTGGTAGAGTGATCTGTACTCCCCTCCATTGCCTCACTCCCATACACTGAGTGCATAGTAAATTGGCCTTCTGTCACACAGCCCCATTGCACTTATTTTATCTTTTTTTAAAAAAATATTTTATTTATTTATTTGACAAAGAGAGAGAGGGATCACAAGTAAACAGAGCAGCACAGAGAGAGAGAGCGAGGGGGAAGCAGGTTCCCTCCTGAGAAGAGTTCCCAATGCTGGGCTTGATCCCAGGACTCTGGGATCATGACCTGAGCTGAAGGCAGAGGCTTAACCTACTGAGCCACCCAGGCATCCCTATTTTGTCTTTTAAAATGGGTCTCTGTCAATACCTACTGCCTTGCTTATTTAGTTTTTTTAAATTTTCATGTATTTAAGTAATCTCTACACCCAAGGTGGGGCTCAAACTCACAACCCTAAGATCAAGAGTCACATACTCTTCCAACCGAGCCAGCCAGGTGCCCCTCTTCTGTCTTGTTCAGATATCCTGCACGCTCCTTCCTTGGAAGGCCTCTTGTTTTCCCTACCAAACCTTTGATAGGTGGAAGCCATTCAGGCCTGTGAGAGATTTTCCAAAAAGGCAGAGTCCTATGTTATTCTCTAAGCCCTCACTGTTTAATGACCTCACAATTATTTGACCTCATCCCAGTAGGGAATACAGAAAAATGTTTTCTTCCTGCTCCCTCTGATAGCTTCTTGCGATATTCTCTTGAAACACTGATAATTAATTTGGGTAATTAGTATGCTGAGAAAAAAATGTTTAGAGATTTTTCTTGGAGACACTGTCATTGATGCTAGAAATAACATCATAATCACAGCTCTAAAGAGATGAGGTCAGTAAAACCAAGCCTGTAACTGAGGGTTCAGCTTTTCCCTCCCATGGCAAATCTGGTAAACTTTGGGTTTACTGTCTTCTAACAAAGGTTGCTCAGGTGAGTGGAGTTTTAGTTCAGATTTAGAAACTGGGAGAAAAGAGGGGTGGATATTCAGAGATGGGAATCTGCACAGCATCTGGACAATACTGCCTTTTCACAAGTACACACAAGAATACATGGAGAGCCTGCCTTACTGGGAAAGGATGTTCTCTAATCACTTGGAGATTCTCTTCCCCTTGCCCACTTGCCTACAGTGTCTCCTTGATTCTTTCTCTGCATTAGTTCTGCCCCAATTTTTACCTCTGTTCTTTGATTAAACCTTAGTCTGAGATTCCTTAAGTGTGGAATCAAAATGAATTAAATATATAATAGGGAAAGTTAGAGGCCTGATGCATAACATAGAATGTCTGAAATAAATATTAGAATGTCTTAAATAAATATTAACATCTTCTGTTTCCACTGGACCTTGTCCGGATGAGACTGAATTTGGGTAATTTATTTATATGGGAGAGTGCTACGTGTGCACAGCATGAAAAATTTAAAAACATTGTCTGCATCTTAATTAGATTGGTACACCAAAAAATTATATCTTATTGTAGGTTCTGATCTTTTAACAAAATAATACACCTTGGAACACATGCCAGACCCAATTACTGAAGAAGGCATGCTTACCCGTGACTATCTCACAGCTGGGTTCTCATTTCCAATAGCATACTTGGAACAAAAACCAAAATTCTGAGATGTGGTATATTGTTCTTACAATCAGACATCTGATGTGGATCCTTCTTTCTGCTCTCTGTTCCAGGGACATAAAAATCCTGAAAGCAAATATGACTGATCAGGACCATGGCTAGCACAGGGTCAGTGCTCACAGGGGCTTAAGGATTTGGTGCAATCTCACTGAACCTTGGGGGACATGGACTTTAGGAAGCCATTTTCACACTTTTTTGCTCAGGCACAGAGCCTATACAGAATTCATCATCAGCCTCAGTATTCCCTTGGTCAGCAGCACCTCTGCTGCTATTTCTTTTTTTTTTTTTTTTAAGATTTTATTTATTTATTTGACAGATAGAGATCACAAGTAGGCAGAGAGGCAGGCAGAGAGAGAGGAGGAAGCAGGCTCCCCGATGAGCAGAGAGCCAGATGCGGGACTCAATCCCAGGATCCTGAGATCACGACCTGAGCTGAAGGCAGCAGCTTAATCCACTGAGCCACCCAGGCGCCCCTCTGCTGCTATTTCTATCTGCGTGTATGTGTCTGGTTCCTGCTCTTTCCTTTTCCCTGAAATTTATTTGTCTGTTAATATTTGATTTGACAATCCAACTTTATACTTTCCAAATCATCCACCAATTATTCTGCTCCCTCATACCAAATGGCTGTTTTCTAATTTGTTGAATTTTCTATTTATTTATAATTTTTAATAATAGAATTATAGATTCTATAGATAATAGAATTATTCTAGTTAATAATTATATTAATAGTTATAGTTGATAATTATACCAATAATTATATTCTATAGATAATAGACATATTAGAGAATTATAAATTATTCTATTTATTTATAATTTTTATATTACATAATAATTACGTATTTATAATTTTTTCTGGACACTTCATCCTGACCCATTGATATATTTGACTGGTTTTCAATTGTACCCACACTTTAATTGCTGTAATAAGTTCTAGGAAATCAGGTAAGGAAATCATTGTTATTATTATTTTAAAAAAATGAATCAGTTTCTGTATGTTTGAAAATTTTGGTAATAAAGTATTGGGGAAAATGACTTGGATTTTCTTGTACAATTATAGCTAAATTTTGAGATTAATTTCCCAATTCTCCCCAAAGCTGTCTTGCTATTTTGACTGACATTGAACTGAATCTACACATTTGAAGAAGTTTCAAGAGTTGAATCTATACCTTTGAGGAAGTTTCAAATCTTGAGGCATTATATCTTCCCATCCAGGAACATGCGATGAATTCCACTCATTCAAGATTTTTTAAATGCTATTTATTTATTTATTTATTTATTTATTTACTTTTATATTTCCAGCACATTACTGGTCTAGTTTGGTTCCAAGATTTTAAAAGTGTTTATTCATAATACACCTTAAATTTTTAAAAAGATTTTATTTATTTACTTGACAGAGAAAGACAACAGTGAGAGAGGAAACACAAGCAGGGGGAGTGGGAGAGTTAGAAGCAGGCTTCCTGCTGAGCGGGGAGCCTGATGCGGGGGCTCGATCCCAGGGTCCTGGGATCATGACCTGAGCTGAAGGCAGGGGCTTAATGACTGAGCTACTCAGGTGCCCCTATATTTTAAATTTTTGCATACTTGTGTAACATTTGAGCAAATTACTATCTTATTACTTCTAAAATATTTCAGCATGTTCTTCAAATGTTACACATAAAAATGATCTAATTTTCAAAGAGAAATAACTTTTTCCTGCCATTTTGTTGACCAAGTCAGAAAAATAATGAATTGTGTGCATGAGTTTACGTTAGTCATTTTCCCCCCCTTGAAATGAGATTGTTTCTAATATTCATTGTCATATTAATCGTGGATAGTCTCGGAATATATCTTCCTTAATGTTGTATTATTGTTAAGATATACTGCTCATCCAGTTTAGGTCCTTGATTCAGAGTTGTATTAAAAAATTACATAGGGGGACACCTGGTGGCTCAGGTAAGTGTCTGCCTTCACCTCAAGTCATGATCCCAGGGTCCTGGGATCAAGTCCCACATCGGGCTCCTTGCTCAGTGGAAGCCTGCTTCTACTTCGCCTGTTGCTCCCCTGCCTGTGCGTACTCTCTCTCCCTGACAAAAAATTACATTGGTTTATAGAAACATAACATTTGACAGAGGGTATTTGATAGGATCCAGTGCAACATAAGCTACTTGAATACCTATCTCTCAGATAGATTAGGCTTTTACATAAACAAAACCAAGCAAATGCTCAAATCAAGCAAGAACATGCAGTTTCAAGTAACACAATTAGTGAGCTTAAAGCATTATTTTTAACAGATTTTATTTATTTGTTTGACAGACAGAGAGAGAGAGAGAGAGAGAGAGAGAAAACGCACAAGCAGGGGTAGCAGCAGGCAGAGGGAGAGGGGGAAGCAGACTCCTCACAGAGCAGAGAGCCTGATGGGGGCTCAGTCCTAGGACCCTGTGATCATGACCTCAGCTGAAGACAGATGCTTAACTGACTGAGTCACCCAGGCGCCCCTTAATGCATTATTTTTAACAATTAAGTGGAGGATATGCATTCTGTGTTAAGAAACCTGTCAATGTAAAGAATATATTGAAATGACTTTTGGCATGAAAATAATGACTCTATTCATATTTGTTTATTCATGTAATAGATATTAATTGACTGCCTACTAGTAACAGATTGTTCTAGACCCTGGATATGGACTGAAAACATGGAGACAAGACCCCTGCTTTCGTGGCTCTCATAGTTCTTTTGGAGGAAATGGTCTTCCTTTGATAGAAATAAGGTTATCCAATAAGACCATTTCAGTTGTTATAAGTACCACAAGAGATATAGTAGGTGATGAGGAGAAAAGAAAACTTCAGGGTTAGGATTTTTGTGCATGACAATTTTTAAAGAAATTATGGTGAGAACTGTAGTTCACTTGACTTGAAGACACTCATGTGTTCTTTCTGTTTCTCGCCAGGTGCTACAGACCCGAGCAAAATCATACCTCAGTCATGACCTTCAGTCTCCGAAGCAATGATTTTTGCTAACTTGACAATAGGTATGGTCATCCTTGCTCAAACTGGAATAAGGATTGTGGGTAATGCTTTACTCTGTTGTCACGTCTGCTCTCTTTTTAGGAGACCTAGATTGCTTTAGCAACCATCTTGCTTTAGCCAATACTTTGATCCTTCTTTGTGGAGGAATCCCTTTGACAATGGTAACCTTTGGGTTGAAATATTTCCTATATGATGTCATACATAAACTTATCTTTTATTTTCAGAGTTGCCTAGGGAAATTCTCTTAGCATCACCTGTCTTTTGGGTGGTTTCGGGCCTCGAGTATTGACCCTACAAACTATAGATGGGCAGAACTCAAATTCAACTCCCCAAAGCACATTAATTCACCATATGTCTCAAGTTGGATGTTTCATTGGCTGATAAATATCATTGCTCCCATGAAAGAAACTGGATAAAAGACTAGCAGAAATATCAGTGTGAAATAAAATCTGGGGTATTGCCCTAATTGGTTGATTAATGCAATTACAGAATCAACACATTTAATTATTTTCACCTCTGTTGATGTTACTTGCTTGGGATTCATGATATGGGCCAGTGGGTACATGATATTTTTCCTTCACAGGCACCAACAGCAAGTCCAACACATTCTCAGCACTAGACAATCCTCCCAAATATCCCCAGAGACCAGAGCCATGAAAACTATCCTAAGACTTGTGAGCAGTTTTTCTATATTTCATTCTCTCTCTTCTGGTTTTGAAATGCATGCTTATCTTTTTGAAAACCACCCATTGTGGCTTGTGAACACCAGTGTGCTTCTAGCATCTTGTTTTCCAACCCTCAGTCCCTTTTTGCTCTTAAAAAGGGACCCTCATATCTCCAGCTTCTGCTGTTCCTGCTTGAGGAAGTTGTAGAATTCAGCCAACTACTGACAGTCTTCTAGAACATTCATTCACCCATGGATCTCCTACTGTCAAGTATGTGAAGTGTATTCTCGGCACCACTGACGTGTGTTAGACACAGTGGTGAACAGCAAGGGTATTTGCTCCAATGAAGTCGGTGGGGAATCCAGACGTCAGACAAATAATGATAGAATTGCAGTCACGCGGATTGGTGCACTGAGTAACTCAGGACAGCATGTTTTAGGACTGTGGAAAGCTTCACTTTGCTTAGGCTGCTCCCTGAGCATTTTGGAGGAAGTTTGCCAGCCTTAGTGGGTGTTTTAGGTAAACAGAAAAGCGTGTCTGGACACCATTTGCAGGAAGGAACAGAAAACATACAAAGAACTGAAGGAAACCCCATGTACCTCGTATGCCAAGAGCAAGGGACTTTGGCATGATCGAAGTACGGATGACAATTAGCTAGGTCTTACAGATTAGGTGAAGAATTTGTATCATGACTCTCAACAGTCGTTTCAGACAATTTAAGGATTTTTGTCTAGGAGAAAGGAGGCATTAAAAGAAAACGTCTAATTTGCATACCCATTCTGAGCATGGTTTATTGAGTTGAGCAACAGTGGCTTTGGGAGGCAGATACGGGAGACTGTTGAGGTCCACCAGGTGAGAGAGGATGATTCTTCTGATAAAGATGATGAAAATGAACATGAGGGGGAGCAGCACATGGACTTGAGAAAAACTTCCTCAGAAAGAAGGAAGCAGGGGCACCTGGGTGGCTCAGTGGGTTGAGCCTCTGCCTTCGGCTCAGATCATGATCTCGGGGTCCTGAGATTGAGCCCTACATTGGGCTCTCTGCTCACTGGGGAGACTGCGTCCACCCCCTCTCTGCTTGCCTCTCTGCCTACTTGTGATCTCTGTCTGTCAAATAAATAAATAAATAAAATCTTTGGGGAAAAAAAAAAGAAAGAAGGAAGCACTGAGCTTAGCGATCATCTTACCAATGGCTATTTAAGGCTGCTGTGGACAGTGGCTCACCATTCTCCGGGGACATGGGCACCTGGAGGGATTGTGGTGGTGTGTCTCGATCCTGAGAAATTGGGAAGGGTCCTTGGGGTGTCGATATACCGCACATTCTTTTTAGCACGTGGCATGTGTTGTGTCTCTAAGGCATCCGCTTCACGGATGTGTCTGGTGAGGTATCACACATGTATACATGAGCCAGGGACAGAGGGAAGGCTTGATTTGTGGATACACATTTGGGTGCCAACAACACATATCGGTACTAGGGACTTAGGTAGGGTTGAAATAAAAGGAGGAGCAGTTTGAGAGTGGAGAGAATATGCCTGAGAACTTAGTAACAAGTTAGCTTCATTTAAAGATCTGATAGAGGAAACAGATCTACACTTCTACTCTGTTCATTCCTTTATTCATTCATTTTAACGAGAATATTCAATGCTCCTTTACTATATGTCTGGCACTGTTATAGGCAATGTTTCAGATATGAACATATAGTTATACATCTGATAGGAAGAAATAGTGGTCCTTATGAAGTTTATATTCTACTGCGAGTGGCAGAAAATATTAAATGGATACCATAGTATTTCAGCTGCTGCTAAGTGCTCTATTGAAAACTAATGAGTAGGAGGGGGACAAGAAATGCCCTGGGTGATTCAGGTTTAGTGGGGTTTTTTTTGTTTTTTGTTTTTTAAGATTTTATTTATTTATTTATTCGGAGAGAGAGTGTGTACGTGCTCATGAGTGGGGTTGGGTAGAGGGGGAGTGAGAGGTAAACAATCTTTTCTTTTTCTAAAAGATTTTATTTATTTATTTGACAGAGAGAAAAAGATCACAAGTAAGCAGAGAGGCAGGCAGAGAGGGGGGGGGAAGCGGGCTCCCCGCTGAGCAGAGAGCCCGATGCAGGGCTCAATCCCAGGACCCTGAGACCATGACCTGAGCTGAAAGCAGAGGCTTAACCCACTGAGCCACCCAGGCGCCCCTAAGATTAAGATTAAGATTCATCAGAGAGAATCTTAAGCAGACTTCCCCTGAACGTGGAGCCCAACGTGGGGCTTGATCTCATGACCTTGAGATCATAACCTGAGCAGAAACCAAGAGTTGGGCGCCCAACTGACTGAGCCACCCTGGCACCCCCTGTAGGTGGTTCAGTTTTCAATAATCTGGTCAGGAGATCCTTCCTGAGAGTGTGATATTTGAGCAGAGACTTGAAGGACTGGAGGGAGGACGTGATGCATACAGCCTTTGGCAAGAACATAGAGGGTAGAGCGGATAGGTAGGGGAAAGATGGAGCAAGGACAGTTATTGGTGCGTTTAGGGATTAGGAAGGTGACCAGAGGGGCTGTGGGGAGACTGGAGCCACAGGAAGAGTTTAAAGTGCCAGCTTATATGAAGTATTGTAGGTAGTGTAACTATTTTGACTTTTTTAGGGAGCCACTAGATATTTTTGAACAGAGGAATGACATGGCCCTATTTATCTTCTGAAAGAAAGATGATGGTGGTTTTCTACTCTACCAGTTCCAAGAACTCCCTTTCCCTAATGGTTTCAGGATGGGCTTGGCGGAGGCGATGTTTGTGCCATATTTGGAAGCTGGAAGAGAAGCAGTAGCCATATGCTCTGAAGGGCAGTGTGGGCCCAGGTGCTGCTGCAGCTCCCCACGGGGCTGCTCATCTGCTGACTCAGCGGCGGGCACGGGGCCCCAGCTCCTGCCAGGACCTTGCTCAGCTCCTCCCAGCACTGTGCCAGGTGTGTGTGCAGCCCAGGACTAGGTGCCCGCTTCTGCATGTCACCCACATTGTAGGAGGTGGAGGTCGTGAGGCACCGACTTGGGTCCCAATTTGTCCTTGCCCTTTCCTATTTCACACCCAGCTTTTATGGCCTGTGTGGCCTGTCAACCTGCAGCGACCTCAGGCCCACCCCTGGACCTGTGTGGCATCCCGTAGACTCCCACAACGGTGAGAGGTCTAATCCTTATTTTAAGAAAACCTCCTATTTCATTCCCCTCCTATTCCATTCCCCTTCCAGTGGTTCTACTTCTCTGATTGACTCCAACCTGAAACAACGATGTTCCTCCTGGGTTCTTGCTTGGGAGATCAAAGGGCACAAGAAGGCAAATTTGCTTATATCTTTACACATTTGCTTTTTTCCCTTTCTGAGGCAGTTACAATTCCCAGGCAAATAGGAGTCTTTTTTAAAAAATATTTTATTAATTTATTTGAGAAAGAGTGAGAGCGAAAGAGATCACAGAGTGAGGGGGAGAAGCAGACTCACCACTGAGCAGGGAGCCCAATGTGGGGCTCAATCCCAGGACCCTGAGATCATGACCTGAGCCGAAGGCAGCCTGTTAACTGACTGATCCAGTCAGGTGCCCTTAAATGACATCACTTTTAAAGTTTCTTTGTTAAAAAAAAAAGTAAAGTTTCTTTGTTGGTAGTATTTAGAAAGTACATAGAAATAAAGTCAGCATTGTATTTTGAATTTGAGTCCAGCAACATTGCTAAATTATAGTATATTGCTTAATTTTTAAAAAAGATTTTATTTATTTATTTGACAGAGAGAGAGATCACAAGTAGGCAGAGAAGCAGGCCAGAGAGTGAAAGGAGGAGGAAGCAGGCTCCCTGCTGAGCAGAGAGCCCGATGTGGGACCCGATCCCAGGACACTGAGATCTTGACCTGAGCTGAAGGCAGAGGCTTAACCCACTGAACCACCCAGGTGCCCAGGATATTGCTTTATATTCCATTTTATTTTCTATGTGCACCATGCTGTCATCTGCAGATATAACAAGTTTATTCATTTTCATCTAATCTATATGCCTTTTATTCATTTGCCTTGCCTTAAATTCATTGGTAGAACCTCTAACAACATGGTGAGAATGGGCATATTTAGTTAATTCTGATGTTAGGGGGGAAAGCTTTCCGTTTTCATCATTAATTATAATAACTCATCATTGTGATTGGCTGTAGAAATTTTCAATGTTATTGTAAGAATAAAGAGGTTTTCTTCGGTTCTCACTTTGCTAAGAATTTTGCATTTCTTGAATAAACCCCATTTGGTTGTGATATATTTTTTTTAAAAGATTTTATTTATTTATGTGACAGACAGAGATCACAAGTAGGCAGAGAGGTAGGCAGAGAGAGAGAGGGGGAAGCAGGCTCTCCGCTGAGCAGAGAATCTGATGCGGGGCTTGATCCCAGGATCCTAGGATCATGACCTGAGCAGAAAGCAGAGGCTTTAACCCATTGAGCCACCCAGGCACCCCGGTTGTGATATATTTTTTATTTTTTCTTGATTTATTGGTATTTTGATAAGGAGTTTTGCATCTATGTTTATGAGATGCATTTTGAAATGTCCTTATCAGGTTTGGTATCAAAATTGCTGGATTTTTACAATGAGTTGCAGTGTTTCCTTCTTTCTGTTCTCTGGAAGAATTTATGTAAGACTAATATTATTTCTTTATTAAATGTCTAGAATTCCCTGGTGAAGCAATCAGGCATGGAGTTTCCTTGTGGAAAAAATTTAAAATAGTGGTCCAATTTCTTTAATAGTGCTAGGAGAATTCAGACTTTCTAATTCTTCTTGTATCAATTTTTATAGGTTTTATTTTTCAAGAAAATTGGTCATTGAACTAGGTTTTCAAATATTGAGAAGTTGTTTATTGGATTCTCATTATCTTTAAAAATGTGTGGAGAGGGACACCTGGGTGGGACAGTTGGTTAAGCATCTGCCTTTGGCTCAGGTCACAATCCCAGGGTCCTAGGATCAAGTCCCATGTTGGGCCCCTTGCTCAGGATGGAGTCTCTGCCCCTCCTCCCTGCTCATGCTCCCTCTCTCTCACTCTCGCATTCTCTCTTTCAAATAAATAAATAAAATCTTTTAAAAAAAGAAATTGTGGTCATTTATTCCATTTCTTGATGCATACTTGACAACAGCAGAATCCCTGCCTTTCCTCCTTAATATGATGAGTGAGTACTGTTACTATAAGTGTCCTTGGAAAGCCCTTGCAAATTAATCTGACTGTTGCAATAGCAATTTGCAATTGACACGTATATATGGCATTGCGAGGAGAGTGACTTTGTCAAAGAATAAAAGAGGCAAACGGGGTGACTCCTATCACCTACCTCTCTGCGGACTTCACTTGTTTAGCTTGTGTTGAAGTGGGTGGAGTTTGGATACTGACTATAGTTAACCATTAAATCAATCAGGATTCCTAATTTCTGTGCGTTAGAGGATGGTGGGTAAATTCATAACAGATGCCAGTAGTACAGATGTCTCAGCTACGTCACCCAAATGACAGTCATTGCTGCATTTAGCAACTCCCTCTACTTAGAAGCACAGTGTTAGTGGCCTCTGAGTGGCTCAGTCAGTTGAGTGTCTCTGACTCTTGATTTTGTTTTGGGCTATGATCTTGGGGTCATGGGATCCCGTCCCACCACAGGCTCTGCACTGGATGTGGAGTCTGCTTGGGTTTCCCTCTCTCCCTCTGCCTGCCTTCCCCAACCCAGTTCACTCTCTCTCCCTCACTCTTTCTCTCACACACACAAAAAGCGCAGTGTTTATTTGGTTTTGGTTTCTGTACATTTTAAACATACACACCATTTGAATGTGCTGCTCTGATCCATTTTTTTAAAGATTTTATTTATTTATTTGACAGACAGAGATCACAAGTAGGCAGAGAGGCAGGCAGAGAGACAGGAGGAAGCAGGCTCCCCGCTGAGCAGAGAGCCCGATGCGGGGCCTGATCCCAGGACCCTGGGATCATGACCTGAGCCGAAGGCAGAGGCCTTAACCCACTGAGCCATCCAGGCGCCCCTCTGACCCATTTTTTTATGAAATAGGCAGTATTGATTGGGTTCTAAAGCTAGAGAAGATTTGGCAAGTCTTTTTAAAATTTTTTTAAAGATTTTATCTTTAAGTAATCCCTACACTGAATGTGGCGCTCAGACTCACAACACTGAGATCAAAAGTCACATGCTCCACTGACAGAGCCAGCCAGGTGCTCCTGGCAAGTCTTTTTTTTTTTTTTTTTTAATGGGATATAATTGACATATAGCATTGTATTAGTTTTAGGTGTATAATGACGATGACATAATGATTTGATATTTGCATAGATTGTGAAATGATTAAGCAAAATAAATTTAGTAACCATTCATTACCAAACATAGCTACACATTTTTTTTCTTGCAATGAGAACTTTTAAGATCTGAGATGCCTGGGTAGCTCAGTCAGTTAAGCGTCTGCCTTCAGCTCAGGTCATGATCCCAGGAACCTGGGATCATGTCCCACATTGTGCTCCCTGCTCAGTGGGGAGCCTGCTTCTCCCTCTGCCTGCTGCTCCCCCATGTGTGCTCTCTCTTTCTCTCTCTGACAGATAAATAAATAAAATCTTTTTAAAAAGAACTTTTAGGATCTATCTTAGTCAATTTCAAATATATGTTTTGATCTTACCAAATATATGATATGATATTGTTAACTATAGTCACAATGCTGTCTGTATATTACAACCCCAGGGCTTATTGATTTTATAACTTTTGAAGTTTATACCTTTTGACTCCTTCACCCATTCCACCCCTCTATTTTACTATTGATGTACTTCATTCTCTTAGTTTCTGAACAACCCCATTCTTTTCTGTCCCACATTCTTTGCTGCCCACTTCTTTCAACCTAGATCTCTTAACTCTGTAGTACACCAGGGGTTGTTCTTAGTTCTCCTCCTCCTCTCTACCTTCACATTCTTTTAAAAAAAGATTTTATTTATTTATTTGAGAGGGACACAGAGAGAGCAAGAGCACAAGAGCAGGGGGAGGGAGAAGCAGACTCCCCACTGAGCAGGGAGCCCAAAGACAAGGCTCAATCCCAGGACCCTGAGATTATGACCTGAGCTGAAGGCAGACACTTATCTGACTGATACGTTCAAGTGCCCCCATATTCTTTTTTTTAAGCTTTATTTATTTATGAGAGAGAGAGAGAGAAAATGTAAGCAGGAGGAGGGGCAAGATGCAAAAATCTTTAACAAATTATTAGCAAATCAAATCCAGCAATACATAAAAGGATATTACATCATGAGCAAATGAAGTTTCTTTCAGGAATGAAATATATTTTTTAATTTTTATTTTTATTAACATATAATGTATTATTATCCCCAGGGGTACAAGTCTGTGAATCACCAGGTTTACACACTTCACAGCACTCACCATAGCACATACCCTCCCCAGTGTCCATAAGGAATGAGATATATTTTTAACATTGGAGGCATTTTACCATACCAATAAAGAAAAAAACCACAAATTTTACATTCATCTAGGTACATAAAAAATTAGTAAGTGAAGAACATTTGACAAAATGCAAGACCCATTTATGATGAAACTCATAGAAAACTGAAACCAGAAGGCAACTTCCCAAGTCTGTTGAGTGATATCTTACCCAGCCCCCCGCCAACAAATCAACAACAAACATCATAATGTCAAACTGTTAAAAATCATTCCTCTAACATTAGGGATAAAACAAGGATGTCTGATGTTAAACAACCTCTACTCAACATTGTACTGGAGGTCTTAGCTATTGAAATAAGGGGAGAAAAAGAACTAAAAGACATACGAATTAGAAAGGAAGGACTAAAATTGTTATTTTTTAAATTTTTAAAAGTATTTATTTATCTATTTTTAGAGTAGGGAGAAGGACACATGGAGGGGGCAGAGAGAATCTCAAGCAGACTCCATGACAAACACAGATCCTATGCAGGGCTTAGTCTCACTACCTGAGATCATGACCTGAGCCAAAACAAAAAATCGGATGCTTAACTGACTGAGCCACCCAGGTGCCCCAAAATTGTTATTACTTGCAAATCACATACTTGCTTTGGGTTTTCTAGATACACAATCTTTATAAATTCAGAGTTAGTGAATTTATCAATGTTGATATGTATAGGTCAATAAATAAAAGCCAATTGTATTTCTGTTTATCTGCAATAAATTAAAAATGAATCATACCATGTACATCAAAATACAACACATACCTCAGAATGATTTTAACAAAATAAACAATACCATAACACTGAAAAACACAAAATTTCTCTAAGAAATTAAGGAAGACCTAAATAAGGAAGAATATAACATTCATGGACTAGAAGGCTCAATATTGTAAATATGTAAAAATTTCCCCCAAATGTATGTAATGCAATACTGATTAAAAATCACAGAACAGGGGCACCTGGGTGGCTCAGTGGGTTAAAGCCTCTGCCTTCGGCTCAGGTCATGATCCCAGGGTCCTGGGATTGAGCCCCGCACCAGGCTCTCTGCTCAGCAGGGAGTTTGCTTCCCTCTCTCTCTCTCTGCCTGCCTCTCTGCCTATTTGTGATCTCTGTCTGTCAAATAAATAAATAAAATCTTTTTTAAAAATCACAGAACATTTTGTGGAAATTGACAAGATGATTCTAAAACTCATATGAAAGGGCGCCTGGGTGGTTCAGTGGGTTAAAGCCTCTGCCTTCACTCAGGTCATGATCCCAGGGACCTGGGATCGAGCCCCACATCGGGCTCTCTGCTCAGCAGGGAGCCTGCTTCCTCCTCTCTCTGCCTGCCTCTCTGCCGACTTGTGATCTCTGTCTGTCAAATAAATAAATAAAATCTTAAAAAAAAACTCATATGAAAATGTGAAGGTCCCAAAATAACCAAGGCAATCTTACAGAAGAATAATAAAACTGGAGTACTTTTGCTGCCATGTATAGAAATCCATTATACTGGTACAGTGTTTAAGATAGTGAGATACTGATGCAAGGGAAGAGAAATTGACCAGTGGAATAGAATAGAGTCTGGCAATAAATCCTTGCATATATGGTGACCTGATTTATGACAATTATGCTACAGCAATGCAGTGATGCTGCTCCAAGTCAATTCCAGATAGTTAGAGACTCTGTAAATATTAAATAAAGTTTTTAGAGGGAGCAGAAGAGAATACCTTCTTGACTTTAGAGGAGACAAAGATATACATTTTTAAAATATTTATTTATTTTTGAGAGAGAGAGCGTGTGCAAGTGGGGGAGGGTTAGAAGGAAAGGGAGAGAGAGAATCTCAAGCAGACTCCCGCTGATATGGGGCTCAATCTCACACCCCTGAGATCATGGCCTGAACCGAATTCAAGAAGCAAATGCTCAATCAACTGAGCCATCCTGGCACCTTAAGACAAAGATATTTGTAACAGGACACAAGAAATATTAACCATAAAATAAAAGTATCACAAGTTGTAATATATTAAAATGAAGAACATTTTTCCAATGGCAACATTAAGGGACTGAAAATCAACCCACAGAATGAGGAAAGATACTTTCTTTTTTAAAAAAAAGATTTTATTTATTTATTTGACAGATCACAAGTAGGTAGAGAGGCAGGCAGAGAGAGAGATGGGGAAGCAGGCTCCCTGCTGAGTAGAGAGCCCCATGCGGGGCTTGATCCCAGGACTCTGGGATCATGACCTGAGCCATGTTTCTCCCTCCCCAAGGCCCTGGCAGCTACCATTTTACTCACTGCATCTATGATCTTGACTATTTTGGATTCTACATATAGCTAAGAGAATATTTGTCTTTCTCTATCTGGCTTATTTTACCTGCCATAATGTCCTTCACGTTTTTCAATGTTGTCACAAATGGCAGGATTTCCTTCTTTTTAAAGGATGAATAATATTCTACTGTATGTTTGTGCCACAATGTATGTCCCTGCATCCTGTTTTCCATAGTGGCTGCACCAATTTACATTTCCACCAACAGTACACAATGATTTCCTCTACTCCACATCTTCACCAACACTTATTATCTTTTCCGTTTTTTCTTTTAATGATGGTCACTCTGACAGATGTGAGGTATTATTTCACTGTGTTTTGATTTGCATTTCCTTGGTGATCAGTGTTATTGAGGACTTTTTCATGTACCTGTTGGTCATTTGCATGCCTAGAAAAATGTCTATTCAGGAGCTTTGTCCTTTTTTATATTTTATTTTTTTATTAAAGATTTCTTTTAATTTTTATTTATTTGACAGAGATCACAAATAGGCAGAGTAGCGGGAAGAGAGAGAGGAAGGGAAGCAGGCTCCCCACCGGGCAGAGAGCCTGATGCGGGGCTCGATCCCAGGATGCTGGGATCATGACCTGAGCCAAAAGCAGAGACTTTAACCCACTGAGTCACCCAGGTGCCCTGCTTTGTCCATTTTTAAATTAAATATCTATAGATCTGAGCTCTTAAAAATTACAGGAGTTCCTTATTTTTTAAATATTAACCCTTTGTTGTATATATGATTTACAAATACTTTTTCCCTAATCTGTAGGTTGCCTTTTCGTTTTTCTGACTTTTTTTTCTA
Source organism: Mustela nivalis (assembly GCF_964662115.1). Lineage (NCBI taxonomy): Eukaryota > Metazoa > Chordata > Mammalia > Carnivora > Mustelidae > Mustela > Mustela nivalis. Next base: position 45,247,513 of record NC_139037.1, on the reverse strand, counting down.
TGAAGAACGTTTTGACTTTGAATTAGGTAGGCTCACTTGTTTATTTTTGCTTTTGCTGTTTGTGCTTTAGGTGTCATATCCAAGAAATCATTGCCAAGACCAACACCAATGAGCTTTTTTCTGTTTTCTCCTAGGGGTTTTGTGGTTTTATGTCTCATGTTTAATTTTTAAATACATTTTGAGTTGATTTTTTGTGTATGGTATAAGATAAGGGTCCATAATTCTTTTGAATATGGTATCCTGTTTTTCCAGCACCATTTATCCAAGAAACTGTCCTTCCATATTACGAATTCCCGGCTCCCTTGTTAAAGACTGTTTGACTGTATATGTGTGGGTTTATTTCTGGTTTCTCTATTCTAGTATATGTGCTGCCAAAGCGAGCTCTGGGTTCTCTATTCTGTTCCATTGATCTGTGTGTCTGTTTTTATTCCAGGACCATGCTGTTTGATTACTATGGCTTTATAATATAATTTGAAGTCAGGAAGTGTGATGCCTCCAACTTTATACTTCTTGCTTAAGATTGCTAGGTGCCTGGGTGGCTCAGTGCGTGAAAGCCTCTGCCTTCAGCTCAGGTCATGATCCCAGAGTTCTGGGATCGAGCCGGCATCATCGCGCGCTCTGCTCAGCAGGGAGCCTGCTTCCTCCTCTCTCTCTGCCAGCCTCTCTGCCTACTTGTGATCTCTGAGTGTCAAATAAATGAATAAAATCTTAAAAAGATAATAAAAAAAGAAATAAATAAAATCTTTAAAAAAATTATTTAAGATTGCTTATTTGAAGGCTTTTGGGCTTCCATCTGAATTTTAGGATTTTTTTCTATTTCTGTGAAAAATGCCACTGCAACATGATAGGCTTGCATCGAATTTGTCCATTACTTTGGGTAGTATGGACATGTTAACAATATTCTTCCAATCCGTGAACACGAGATGTCATCCCATTTATTTTTGTGTTTTCTTCTATTTCTTTCATCAAAGATAATTTATGCACCTCCTTGGTTAAATTTGTTCCTACGTTTGTATTGTTTTGATGCTATTGTGAATCAGACTGTTTTCTTTTCTTTTTTTTTTTTTAAGACTTATTTATTTATTTGACAGAGAGAGATCACAAGTAGGCAGAGAGGCAGGCAGAGAGAGAGAGAGGAGGAAGCAGGCTCCCTGCCGAGCAGAGAGCCCGATGCGGGACTCGATCCCAGTACCCTGAGATCATGACCTGAGCCGAAGGCAGCGGCTTTACCCACTGAGCCACCCAGGCGCCCCTCAGACTGTTTTCTTAATTTATTTTTTTCAGGCAGTTTGTTAGCGTACAAAAACACAGTTGAGTTTTGTACGTTGATTTTGTATCCTGCAACTTTAATAAATCTGTTTATTTCACAGTTTTTGGTGGAATCTTTAGGGTTTCCTATATATAGGATTCCGCCTCCTTTAACATTTATGCACATTTGCATTTTTCTCCATAAAGAGAAAAGTAAGTTACAGAGACTCTAGGAAGAAGCAATGTTCTCTCAGGGGAACACTCACTCACCTTCCCAGCCTGCACCTGCACGCTCCTGGGGGCTAGAACTCCCACAAATCTCTGGGCTGAGCTCCGTTAGGGGCGGACCCAAGTTGCATGCTGGGAACAATCTGAAACCGCAGAACGCCGGGCTTCGGAAGCGTTTCCACTTTGGGACTGCATTTCCCAGTGGCCACCACGGGGAGTCAGCGATCACTTCCGGCCACCCCAGGGTCGTCGTCGTCGTGGTGTGGCGAGGCCGTCAGGTCTAGGAAGGAGTCGGGGGCTGCTAGAGAGAGGCCTCTGCTGAGCAGGACCCCAGCCGGAGGGACCCGCTAGTGTGGGTGGGCAGACAGAGGCGCTCAGGACAGGGCGCTGACAGGCACCCGAAGGAGCCTCGCCTGAGCGTGCGCGCGCAGCGAGGAGGGGGATTGTGCTACCGCGAGAGGCGGACATGGAGGTGGGGCGGGGGGAAGGCTGCGTGAGGGCGATCCTGGTGCTGAGATGCTATGGTAACGGGAGACGGGGCGTGGGGACACTGAGCGTGCTTTGCTGTGGCTGTGTGTGTGTGTCAGTGGGACCAGTGGGCCCTCCGCTTCCGCCATCTCCCCTCCCAGCCACGTGGCTGTAGCCTACCAATGGACCCAGTAGGGAGGTCGGATACTGTCCCTAGAATGACAGTTTCCCTCTGAAAGCCCAGGCCTGGACTTAGGAGTTTCAGAGCTGCAAGTGCTTGTCTGCGTCCCGCACGGGGGCAGCTCCATGTTCAGAGCCACCGCATTTTCAGAGCACTGTCCCCAGGAACCAGCTTCCAACTCGGGGACCGATTGCTCCTTTTACTCCCATCCCATTTTGTGCGAAATAAGGGAGGTGTGACCCTGGAGGGTACTTTCAAATTTAGTCTGCCGTCCAAGAAAAGCCTGGGGTCTCATGCTCGTTTTTTCCTTCCCCTTCTACCGTTATCCATAAGGACCCCGGGAAGGATGAGAGTATTACTATTGCTGCACATCAAAGTCAAGGGTGAGTTTCTGCTTTGTTTTGCATAAGAAAGGCGTTTTTGTTTTTAGAATATAGAGGTTCCAGTAAATTTTCAGGAAATGTAGGGAGACGTGCAAGTTGACACCCCACCATTTGGTCCCCTGTCGCCTCTCACCTCTTCACTTAATATTCACTTGGTAAATAATTTGGTATACACCAAAAACAGTTTGGTAAATGTGTTCACATCTTCTTGCGCACTCCGTTTTTCTAAGATGACACGGAAATAAACCTTCAGCAATTAATGCTAAAGCTTAATTTTAGACTCTGATTTGGTAAGAAGGAAATTAGTGTTCAGGTAGAGTCACACACTGGATATCTTTTGCTCCGTAAGGGCCTGCTTTTCGAAGAAGAGAAGAATGGAGATGATTAGTCGATTTGAGTCAGGCTGAGGCTTTCAGAAAAGGGAAAGTGCTAGCCAAAGAAGTTGGTATCGGTAAGAGCCAGGATTTTTCCAGGGAATCCCATCAGTGAAATTCGTATCATTGGCCACATCTGTTTGAAGTTTGGCAGCTCTAGTTGTGTGTTGGGTGTCCTTTTGCATGGACCGTGAGAAGCGATACTGTGTGGTTGAGAGTAGGGGCTGTGGACCCAGAGTATCTGGGTTGGAATATTGGCTCTTTCTGGCTGTCTCAGGTTTGTAATGAATGTTAGATGAGTTAATATGTATAAAGCCCCTTAGAGCAGTGCCAGGTTTACAGTAAGTGCTTGGTAACGTTTTAGCTGTTGTGTGTGTTTTTGCTCATTTCTCTCAATTTCTGTACAATATGGGCCTTAGGAATATGTGATCCATGATTGCTGCCTGCATGTTAAGACAAGGAGTGAGATGCTCAGGCGATATAAAAATTCTTGGGGCACCAATGTGGCTCAGTTGGTTAAGCATCTGACTCGATTTTGGCTCAGGTTGTGTGGTCTTGATGAAGTCCCAGAACCTAAGTCAGGTTCGGTGGTGTGAGGAGGTTCGGAGCCGACGACTAAAGAAAGAATTCTTAAGACGTTGGTGCAAAAGGTGATTTATTAGAGCACGGGGACAGGGCCCGTGGGCAGGCAGAGATGCGGCTGCCGCCCCAGGTTGTTAGGAGTGGTTGGTTATATACACAGGAGTTGGGTAGGTGAGGACAAAGGGGTGTTCAGAAGGGCTATTGGGGCAAAGAATACTATCAGGATATTGAAGGCTTAGTTGTTATCAAGTAAAGACAATTGGGAGTCTCCTGGTGGAATGTTACATTCCTGCTATCAAGCATCCTTGTTAATGAGATTTAGGTTTAGAAGAAATTTAACTTTATTTACTTTTCCTTCTACCTCCACCTCCTTCGGTTTTTATGGAGGGGAGGGTAACTGAGTTCTGTGTCTTTGGAAATTGGGCTATTGATTGTTGTAATCTCAAGGACATTTGCAAACCAAGGGAGACTCCTGTTTTGAAGGATTGTAATCTCAGCAAGTTAACTATTTATCATTTTATGGCAGTCAGGGGTGCCTGAGGAATGCTACACCTATGGAGGGGAGCGGATGAAGGGGGGGGTGCAAGACGCCAGCTCTTGCTTTGTCCTCAGCCAGCCACCTGCTCCCTCATCATTCCCCCCTGAACAATTTTGACCCTTAAATCTTTAAGGTGGTTGAAGGTGGAAGGTCTCATCTTCTGTAACTTCTTCGTGCTGAATAGGGGCGTAGAGCTGTCCCTACCTGCTCGGGTCAATCTTGATCAGGGTAGGAACGTATAGGGGAGTTACGAAAGGTGGAGGCAGCTGAATCCAGCGCTGACAGTGAAGAGGCGTCCTTGCGCGCGACAAGGATCGTCTGTCGTGGCGAAGTCATTGTAGCAATGGAGTCTCGGCACCAAGTAGAGAAACATGGAGCAAAGCAAAATATTAAGGTTAATAAGGCGATAAGAATGAGAAGCCCGAAAAGGAGATTTGGCCATAGTCCTCCTTCAAACCAGGAACTTAACCATTCACTGAGAGAGAGAGAGAGAGAAGGATCTTGTAGGGCCTTAATTTGGGTATTCATATCTTTTATTAGTCCTGTGACATTTTTGTGATAGTCTGGGATGTACACACAACATTCTGTTTTGATGATTGCACATGTGCCACCCTGGGCTGCTGTCAGGACATCCAAGGCCATCCTATTTTGTAGGACTGCCTTGCGTATCTGTGACACTTCGGTATTAAGGAGGGAGATGCCATTTAGTGGATCATTGAGTGCCTTTGTAGTATATTTATTAAGGGCTTCTACATGCCACATGACATCCTCTAGTCCCGCAGATGGAACAAAGATGGATGCTAAGTGATCATACCATTTAAAAACAGATCGTGTCCATCTTTGTTTCAAGTTGGGGAGATTAGCTGGAGTTGTAATGGTTTTAGTAATGCGCCCATGAGTCCAGGCAAATCCTCAAGTACAGCGACCTATCCATTCTGGAGGAAGCCAGGGCCACAGGTTGGTTCCACATATCCAGTGGGTTCCATTTGGAGCTGGCCATCTGATGCCAGGTCGCCTTACCCAGTCAGTAGCCTGGAGTACTATAAGTTGGGAACACACTTCTAGTGATAGCCATCCCAGATAACGTGTGTTATTTGCCCAAGTACCACTCGTATGATTTCTTTGTTCCCAGCATAAAATTGCCTTCTGACTGAGCCGTCCAATCGTGGGTGTAAGCCACAGATATGTATCCCGGATCTGACATATGCCATCTTCAGTATAGCGATAAGGAGGGTTTTGGAACTTAGGCCCATATTTGATTGGGGAGTTATGGCTTCCCCTTTCCTTCCAAATAGCTCCATGGGCATGTAGTACCAGGAAAGCATATTTGGAGTCAGTATAAATGTTAATTCTTAGGCTTTGGCAATTGCAAAGTGCTAGTGAGCACTATGGCACACCTAGCTTTTCTTATTCTTTCTATGAAAACTACTGTCATCAGAAAACCAACTGTCAGTCGTATTTTTAACAGGGGCATCTTAAATCTGGACAAATAGAGTAAGCAAGATCAATAACCTCTGAACATTTTTGCTCTATAGAGAAAGAAGTACAGTGGTCAGGTTCAGGCATACAGGTTACTAGGTTTAGTGTAGCCCAGTATTTAATAAGTTGGCCTCCATCATCCATTGGTGGCCTTTGGCTTCTAAGACAAATCTGGACCTGATGTGAAGTTATTACAGTCAGGGACTGTTCCATAGTGAGGTTTGAGGCTCTTTTATGAGGGAGGCTGTTCTAGGTTTTGCTAAAGCATCTATTTGCAATTGCACCTCAACAGAGGTGGCCTCTAGGATAAATATGACAAAGGGGTGAAACCAATATGAGTGGTCCAGCCTTAACAATATCCTGATTACAGAGGATCACTGGCAAGTGAGAAAACTTGTCAAGAGATAAGGGGAGTCCCCCATGGATCATTCAATCCAATCATAAAGAAAGTGGGGTCATCCATTATCTCCACAAGTCCATAGTTAATCCTATGGAGTGCGATAGGTTGGCTTTTAGGCAATTTCATTATCCCAGCCATACACAAGGTGTTAGTCAAGTTATACAATTGTAGGGGAATCAATCCCATTTTTCCAGTTGTTTAATCATGTGCCGTGGGCTCTGCTAATATCCCCACAAAATAATAAGATCAACTAAAGAAGCTATTGTGCAACTTCTCTGAAGTTTACCTCAAATTGTATAGCTTAGGTAAACATTTAAAGACAATCAAATCTAGAATTTAACACCCATAAAGGTGTGTTACTAAAACATAATTTTTTTTCTCTCTAAAATAACCCTCATTTCCAGAGATAGCCAAATCAGGACTAATTCACTTGTGAAACAAGTCCAGTTTTAACAAACTTGGCCTAATTATTTACATAAGCTCAGCAAGAACAGTGACTGTGATCAATAGATCTTTTAGAATCTGCTTTGCTGGAACTTTGTATAAGGAATCTCTAGGTTGAACTTTTAGTAGCCTATCTGGGCCAGAAGCCAAGCCCTGTACTTGCCACCAGGCATGCCTGCAATACCTGTTGATTTGGGTGAGTTCCTCTTCTGAGTCTCCGCACCTACCAAGGAGTGACATTCTTTACTCACCCGGTGAGGCTGCTGGGAACTCTGTAAGCAAGGTATCAGGCCAACAGTCCCAACGGGCTTTATGGCTCCAGGTTTCATAAAGTCAACCTTAGTTCCTTTAAACTGTCTGGTCATATCTGAGTCTTTTCAAATATGACATCCCAGTCAAAGCCTTGGTAAAATAACCCGTGTTTCCAATTCTTTCCTGTTACAAGGAGAACAGATTCTTATTGAACTTATGCAAATGACTGATTGCCACGGAAGAAAGAATACTTACTAAGACCTTTTGGTTTCAGAGGGTTCAGATAGAGAGAAAAGCTTGAATGCTTTGAGCACTTTTACAAATGAGCACTTTTACATCTCTATAAGTTACAGATAACTAGGAAAAAGTATCCCTAGTCTGGAAGAGCAAACATTAGAGAGAACCAGCAATGTTTAAAGTAAGACAAAACATTAAGAGACACAACACTATAATCTTTTAGTTCATTTAGTCCCATGTTACTAATTCTGGTGAATGCGGCTTTAGTCAGTTTTGGAAATTCTTACCCATTTCAGTTTTAGGATTTTCAAGTATATCAAATATCTGTATTTGTCCTGAAAGTCCTTTATAGGAATCTCCTTGAAGATAAAACTCATTTTACAAGAGAATTAAAACAATTATAAATGACAAAAACTCAGAATGGATATGGTTAGAGCTAAAGAGACACGGGAGTTTACAATTTAGCTGCAAGGAAATCAGGTTATTTCTGTGATACATAACATTTCCATAATTACAGTATCAAGCGATGATCTCTCAAAACATTAAAACTTTAGGAAGTGCGTAGAATCTCTAGAATAGTTACAGCATTTTCCCAAATGTAACCCAAGGTTTATCATTGGTTCAGTAGTACTTCATGAGCAACTTCACATACCAAGGAAAAGCCTGAGTTAAAGAGATTTACAATTTAAATCCTGTCAACATTTGCTAAAATTTTAGAAAGTTTTAAAGCACATGCCTAAATATAATTAGGGATGTTAAACACCTGATAAAACAAAACATAGAAACTGGGTTTTCTGGGCAGGCAAAGAGAAAACCATTTACATTTCTTAACAGCAGATCAATTGATCTAAGAAAACATTGTCCTTTTGAACAGAGACAATTTCAATCTTGTACCAATGTACCTTTACAACCCATTTATTTCAATCTTAATCCATTCTTGACCATAGCTAAAATTCCTTTTCTGAAGATTTCCCTTCACAAACCATCTACAACTTTCCTTTGCATTCAGGTTTTGTCCCAAGTCATTCCCTTCCAAACAACCATCTCATTTAGGACAAAATTACCTTCCCTTACCTTCAACAAAATGTATTCCCATTCCTTAAATCTTTCTTACATATCTCCTACTTTCCTACATACAGTTTCCCTTTATTTCCATCAGTCTTAGTTACACTAAGCAGAACTTTGTATTCTTAGAAACACCTTTAGTTATTAACCAATTGTGAACTGCTACAACAGAATTCTTCAGGTGGCAAATTTATGAATCAGTTAAGTGGAAAACAAGTTTACCAGCAGACTTAAATACTCTTAGTTTCTTTGCAGTAAGAAGTCAAAAGCACAAACCTACATCCAATAATTAATGACTTAGCATTTTATCCTGTTTGGTTAAGATACAGATGTCCGCAATTTAATTCCATTTGTCATCCAAGCAAAACTTTAAAACTTTCAGGTTACCAAAGACTTTGAAAGCTACTTCAGCAATTACCCATTAGAACTTTGAGACAGACAAATAACCATCAGTTTAGTCATTTCTTTGCTAACAAATTTTAACAAGTAACATAAGCTTATTTAACCTTCAGTAAACTTCGATAGAATAAAGCTTCACATTTACTGCTGTTAACTTCAAAGATGCATCTATCTTAATTAAACCAACAAACTTAACTTAGTTTCAATACTGATTTACGTTCCACCTGGGCCCACTCCACTTTGAATGTTTACCTGAGACATGCGTGGGAAGATCTGGAGTGGGGAGGTGTTCTTGCTCCTTGACAGTGAAGAGAGAAGGAGCCGTGGTGCATGATCTAGAGGCTAGTTATGCAGGCTGCACGCACCTTGGTGCAGAAACAGAAGGGGAAAACAGAGGAAACAAAGTGCTGCCACGAGGCAGAGAAGGGATTCCCGGTTTCAGAGCTCATAAGCCCCAACAGAGGAGCAGACGCCATGCTTTCCCACCAAGCAAGGGGGGAGGGGTTAGGCAGTCCAAGTCAGGCCAGAGAACACAGGGAAACTTCCCCGAAACAAAGAGAGTTTCGGCAGCTGCTTGGGAATATTCCTTATGGTCTCTGTCTCGAGTTAGACCAACACCCAGTTGGCTCCAGTTATAGCCATTAACACGGGAAGTGAGTGAGGGAGAAGCCCCCACATCTATTAGGAGAAACAGAAAGAAATAAAGCCAGAGTCCCCTTTGCTAGGGATGGCCCAGCAACCTGGGTTTACTAGAAGAAGGCTTATTTACGTAATTATCATCGAATATGTCAGGAGAAAGTTTACAGCTGACTCATTTGGGCAAACACATTCCACAAAAGCCCCTTAGTCTGGGGTCCTGGTGCAGAGCAATGAAGGCCTAGGTATGAGCTATGCAGGCACCCTAGGTCCATTTGCCCTGCTTCCTGCAGAGATCTAACTGATAGATCCCACTGAGGCCATGCAGTGTTACAGGAGCTCAGTCCTTTCCTAAGTTTTGCAATCCAAATTATTTCCAGTGGGTTAAAAGGCACCCCAAGGTAGAGTCCTTGGGAACTGAAGAAGCCTACTGAGGCCATGCTTCCAGAAAAGTAATGAAGGTCCATTACCAAATCCCCCCTGACTCCTGGGTAGCGTCCCACGCAGGATATGTCAGAGGTTCCTGTGTGTCAAAAGCGACCAGAGGCGTCCCTCAAGATATCGCTATTGATCACCATCCTGCCTTCCCTGGGAAGACATTCCTGCCATAAAAGGCCCTGGAGGGGTGCCGGCGTCCCTCCACTTCCCCATCGCATCCTAGGCTGCTGATGGGTGCCCGGTGAATGGACCAAAACGCTTGTGCCATGCTATCCTATGTCCTGAAGACTGCATACTGTTTTGCCATATTAACCCACAAAAACGCTAGAGAAGTTTTGGAAAGGGAAATTACTCAATTTCATAGCTTTAGGCGGGTTGCAGAAGACACTGACGAGAAACAGAAAAGACTGAAATCCATCATGGTCTATGCGACATTCCAACACATGTGGTCCTTACAGCCAACTTCCCTAGGAAACGGTCCCTGGTTGCATTTTAATTCCAGTGGAGGTCTCGCGGCCAGAAGTGGCTAGACGGGGCATGTGGAGGGGATCACATTAGATCAGTCAGGAGGAAACCTCACACGGGAGTCTTAAGATTGGCAGCCGTCCTGGTGACTTAGGTGGCTGTCCTGTGCCCAAGAGAGACAACTTTCTATAAGAACATGAATAGAGTGAGGCCATCAAGTTTCTGGGTCTTATTGCCATTCCTGCCAGGGTACTAGCTTACAGCCAAAAGGCAGACGCTCTCCTCCCCGTGGAGTAGCCACGGGCTAGAGGATTACAGCCTGAGCAATTGACATGCAAGTGTTCCAATAAGACCATACTCCTTGAAAAAGCCCTGGAATGAGCGTAAAGGAAAAGGAGAGAAAGTACTCACCAATTTTGCACCGAAGCTCAGAGTCCAAATGTAAAGACTCACAAATCTCCTGGCTGGCTCGCCAAAAATGATGAAGTCCCAGAACCTAAGTCAGGTTCGGTGGTGTGAGGAGGTTCGGAGCCGACGACTAAAGAAAGAATTCTTAAGACGTTGGTGCAAAAGGTGATTTATTAGAGCACGGGGACAGGGCCCGTGGGCAGGCAGAGATGCGGCTGCCGCCCCAGGTTGTTAGGAGTGGTTGGTTATATACACAGGAGTTGGGTAGGTGAGGACAAAGGGGTGTTCAGAAGGGCTATTGGGGCAAAGAATACTATCAGGATATTGAAGGCTTAGTTGTTATCAAGTAAAGACAATTGGGAGTCTCCTGGTGGAATGTTACATTCCTGCTATCAAGCATCCTTGTTAATGAGATTTAGGTTTAGAAGAAATTTAACTTTATTTACTTTTCCTTCTACCTCCACCTCCTTCGGTTTTTATGGAGGGGAGGGTAACTGAGTTCTGTGTCTTTGGAAATTGGGCTATTGATTGTTGTAATCTCAAGGACATTTGCAAACCAAGGGAGACTCCTGTTTTGAAGGATTGTGATCTCAGCAAGTTAACTATTTATCATTTTATGGCAGTCAGGGGTGCCTGAGGAATGCTACACCTATGGAGGGGAGTGGATGAAGGGGGGGGGGCAAGGCGCCAGCTCTTGCTTTGTCCTCAGCCAGCCACCTGCTCCCTCATCAGTCTCAAGCATTGTGGGATCAAGCCCTGTGTGGGTCTCCATGCTGGGCATTGAACCTGCTTAAGATTTTCTTGCTCTCCCTCTGCCCCTCCCTCCCCTTCTGTCTCCCTCTCTTAAGAAAAAAAAGAAAAAAGGGCTTAACCTGAGTTGCTGTGACTCCATTTATGGTCTCAGGAGACGACAAATCCCTTCAAATAGTATACGAAAGTGTTATGGTGGATTTGGTGGGGTAAGTGTATAGTTTCATGAGATTATTTGAAGCATGCATGACCTAAAAGGCTTGTACTCATAGGTGTAGATCAGTAGTTCCTAACAGGGGGTGATTTTGACCTCTGGGAGACATTAGTGATATTTAGAGGCAGCTTTGGTTCCCACACTGGGGGCCAGTGATAGTTGGAACAAATAAGTAGAGGACAGAGATGCTACTAACATTCTGTAGTGCACAGGAGAGCCCTCCCCACCTTCCTTCCCGCCCCACCCCCAAAACAAAGACTTTCCTGGTTTAATATGGCATTAATGCTGAGGATGAGAAACCCTGGAGTGCTATTTAAAATGATCTTGTACAAACTGAGTAGTTAAGCAAATACACTAGACTCGTGATGGAGTATTATGCACTTAGGAAAATTACGTTCCTAAATAATCATGAAAAGAGAAAACATTTGCTCTCGTGTTAAGCAGTATTCATGTTAGGGACAGTAATACTCAAGAAGATGTATACGAGTCCCATTTACTAAGCAAGGGCATTCTGTAAGGATTCTCTCCAAAATGATGTTTTCATCAGTTTCTTAAGAAAACCAAGCCTGGTACTGTGTATATGCATATGATTTTCTTACTCAGTCTGCAGGTGCCACTTACCTGCATTGTGTTTTTTCAGAAAAGAATCTTGATCATGGAAATTTCTGATTGTCTTGGTGAGAAACAGGTAAAGGAGGTTAGAACTGGTTGCTGTTACTTGTGATAGTCACATTGATTTGTTGACTCTCATGACAAGCTCAGTTCTTTAATGACTGAAAGTACCCACTTCCTGATAGCTCTGTTTTTGTTTTTATGGTTTAATTTGGAAGTAGCTTTACTGTGGGTCTTTGTTTGTTTTAGAGAGACAGCATGAAGCAGGGGGAGGGAGGGGCAGAGAGAGAGGGAAAAATCTTCGGCTTCAGGCTCAGTGTGGAGCCCCATTCAGGGCTCTATCTCACAACTCTGAGATCATGACTTGAGCCATAATCAAGAGTTGGATACTTAATTGAGTGAGCCACCCACGCACCCCTTTATTGTCTATTTTTGATGATGGAATAGTGCAAAACTTATTTTTAAGGAACTTAAGAAGAAAGTTAAAATTACAATACCACCCTCTAGAGGTAGTCATTATCTATGCCTTGGTTTATATTTTTCCAATTTTTGTGTGTGTGTGTGAATGCGAGCGTTTTGTTTCTGTAAAATAGAATCAGAATCAGTTCAAAATCAAACCAAGCCATTGTTTTCATTTATTTCTGGGCCTGTTAGAGAGGGCATAACACCATTGCCTCTCTCTGAGGCTTCTGGCCTGGAAGACTCCTTTTCTCCTTGTCTTTCTGAGAACCCTCTTTGCTAATGTGATTCTTTAAGAATTTCATTCTCCAAATTAAGCTCTGAATATTTTTGGTTAGCATTCTAAAAAAGAATAGGCCTTACACTATATTTTGTTGAATGACTTACACAAGGGAAGGGGAAACCGTGGAGTTAAGTTTCTTTAACAAACGTAATCTTTATCCTCAGTTAATATGTGCCATAATGCATTTCCATTGAATTCTCTTAGTATTCTTTTAGGTTTCTTATTTCTCCAGCACAGAAGTGTGAACAAGAGTAACTTTAGAGCAGAGGTTGACAGAGCCCAATCAGAAAAAGTCATCTCGTGTACTTTGAACGTTTACAGGAAAGACACCTCTTTTGGCCTATAGTGTCACAAGGCTTTGACCAAATTATAAGCCCATGGAATTTCTATAGAGTTAAAGAAACTGTTGGAAAATTTGTACCTTACTTAGAAATTCTAAATCTGTTAGATGCAAAGTGTTTAATAGTAGAAGATGATACAGTGGCTGTGTAGGGAATATTGTAGCCAAAATAATAGTTTTATTATTAGTTAAACTTTAAAAAAAGATTTTATTTATTTATTTGACAGAGAGAGACACAGCAAGAGAGGGAACACAAGCAGGGAGATTGGGAAAGGGAGAAGCAGGCCTCCTGCCAAGCGGGAGCCCGATGCGGGGCTTGATCCCAGGACCCTGGGATCATGACCTGAGCCAAAGGCAGACGTGTAACGGCTGAGCCACCCAGGTGCCCCCGAAGTAATAGTTTTAGAGATAATAAGCTTTTCTGTTAAGAGGACATGTGAGACTATCAAATGTATACAGGACATTGCTTGGGGCCTACAGACATTTTTTCCTACAAATTATTGTAAACTGTTCAGATAAATATAGATATTTCAGTGTTGATTCAAGGATTGGGAAATAGGGGCGTCTGGGTGGCTCAATGGGTTAAAGCCTCTGCCTTTGGCTCAGGTCATGATCCTAGGGTTCTGGGATCGAGCCCCGCATTGGGCTCTCTGCTCAGCAGGGAGCCTGCTTCCCCCCCCCTCTCTCTGCCTACTTGTGATCTCTGTCTGTCAAATAAATAAAATCTTAAAAAAAAAAAAAAAGAAGAAGAATTGGGAAATAAAGGAAACAAACCCGTTAAGTAAAAACAAGAATTTATTAGAATATCCTGAGTTTTTCCAAGTTCATAGGGAAGTTGTTTAAATCAAAGTTTGTTTCATCTGACATAGAGAACAGCTTCCTCAGGAAAAAATACATATACATATAAGTGTACACATACATATATGTATGTGTTAATGAATATAACTATATATACATTCCAAGTTACCAACGTACCATAGTTACAATTGTGAAGCACTCTTAAGCAAAAAGTAGAGAATTGGGGCCACAATACAGTGACAAGAACTGTTAACATGAAATGTAATTTTCCAGAATTTTTTTCTGTCAATGTCTATTAGTCTTCACATGTATACACATGTTTTATAGATGTAATCATATTCTGCATCCTGTTTTGTAACGTGAGTTTTCTGCTGACCATGTATCTTGAGCATGTACTGACTACTTAGTATTCTGTTATGAGGATGCCCTGCCCTGTGTAACCGGCTGGCTTTGGGGGACTTAGAAAGCCAAACTCTGCCTGAGTAATTCCATCTACATCCTTCCCAGTTTTCATGCCTTGCCTTACTTCTCCCAGTTCTGAGTTCACAAAGAGGTTCTGATGTGGATGATGTGACCCATTCTCAGCCCTGAAAGGTGGGATGGCAAGGGGGAGGAGGATCTGCACAGAGCAGGATAGGGGGGCCCAGTCCTAGGCCTAGTCATGCTGTCCCAAGATTGGAGGATCCCTCATGCTAAGATATTTTGGAGGACAGCATGTTCCCCGGGGCTTGGGAGAGCTTGATTTCATCCAGACTCCTCATGTTTGATGCCAGTTTGTATGGGGAATGGGAGGGAAAGGCAGAGGGACAGAGGGAAAGGGAGATTGTGTGAAGCAGAAAGAGATAAAAGAGGAATTTTAGGGAGTAGTTGAGACATAAAAATGGAAGAAAAAATTGTTGTATTAATATGAGTCACTTAGAGAGCACCAAGGCACAGCTTGGCTTGAGCCCTTTGTTTTTTCTCTCTCTCTAGGAGGGGAAGCATGAGGAAGATGTACCAATTTTGTCATTCTAAAAACATGGCCTATGTAAGTCGATATTTCTTCTCTTCTCCCGAAATATAATGACTTTTTTTTTTTAGCCATTCCCTGCCATGCGGGTATCAGTAAGTCATCCCACAGCACCCAGCAAGTGTGCTGTGCAGCCGCAAGATGCCTCAGGAACCAGCAGGCACGCTGGGAAGCGGCATATTGTCCCTGTCCTGCGTGGCGGTTCTTTGCCTCCTCTCTCTTCACCTTGCGGTAATTTCCTTCAGTTTCACGGTAATGCATGTCTCTTCACCTTGCGGTAATTTCCTTCAGTTTCACGGTAATGCATGTGTGTGTGGTTTCAGGGATCTCTGTCATTCGGGGACGTGGCCATCAGCTTCTCCCAAGAGGAGTGGGAGTGTCTGGACCCTGCTCAGAAGGCCTTGTACAGGGACGTGATGTTGGAGACCTATAGCAACCTGGTCTCCCTGGGTAAGACTGTCCCCCAGTAATAGTTCATTCTAAAGATTAATATTACAATAAAGGGATGCCTTGGTTAAGCATCTGCCTTCAGCTCCGGTCACGATCCCGGGATCCTGAGATCCAGTCCCACGCTGAGCTCCCGGCTCATTGGGGAGCCTGCTTCTCTCTCCCCTGACCCTGCCCAGTGCTCTTGCTTGCTCTCTCTGTGTCTCTCTTTCTCAAATAAATAAATAAATAAATAAAAATCCTTAACTAATATTACAATAAAATCAGTATTGAACAGTTGTAATTAATAATTTAAATTTTAATAATTAATTTTGTAATTTAAAACAATAATTTAATAAAGTATTAACGTCTCTTCTCTGGAACATCAGCTTGCTTCACCGTGAGTTTCAGGGCCATCTTTTAAGAAATAGGTGAGTTCCTTCTTGTTCCCAGAGGAAATCGTTTGGAATTTGTCGGGTTGAAAACGGGCCTATCTGTTTTTACAAATTTAGGGGCGCCTGGGTAGCTCAATTTGTTAAGCATCTGACTCTTAGTTTCAGCTCAGGTCATGATCTCAGGGTCATGAGATTGAGCTCTGTGTCGGGCTCCACGCTGGGTGAGGAGTCTGCTTGAGATTTTTTCTCGTTCTCTCCTGCCCCCTCTAAAAAATATTACTACAGATTTAACCAGATCTCAACCAAAGGTTTTCGGTTTGTTTTGTTTTGTGGGGTTTTTGTTTGTTTGTTTGTTTGTTTGCTTGTTTTTTAGTATTTAAAAAGTTTTTTTCAGGATGCCTCGGTGGCTCAGTCAGTTAAGCATCTACCTTCAGCTCAGGTCACTTATCCCAGTGTCCTGGGATCGAGCGCCGCATTGGGCTCCACACTGAGCATGAAGCCTAAAATTTTTTTTCTGTTTCTCTGCCCCTCCTTCTCCCTGCTTATACTGTCTCTCTAAAACAAACAAAGAGGGCGCATAGGTGGCTCAGTGGGTTGGGTCGCTGCCTTTGACTCAGGTCATGATGTCAGGGTCTTGAGATCAAGTCCCACATCGGGCTCAGCAGGAAGCCTGCTTCCCACTCTCTGTCTGCCTCTCTACCTACTTGTGATCTCTGTCAAATGAATAAAATCTTTAAAAAAATAAATAAATAAAAATAAAACAGAACTCCACAATAAAGCAGCTTCCAAATTAAACCACAAAAACAAAAACAGAGCTATCAGGAAGTGGGTACTTTCAGTCATTAAAGAACTGAGCTTGTCATGAGAGTCGACAAATCAATGTGACTATCACAAGTAACAGCAACCAGTTCTAACCTCCTTTACCTGTATCTCACCAAGATAATTAGAAATTTCCATGATCAAGATTCTTTTCTGAAAGAACACAATGCAGATAAGTGGCACCTGCAGACTGAGTAAGAAAATCATATGCATATACACAGTACCAGGTTTGGGTTTTTTCATTAAGAAACTGATGAGCCTGTTTCTCCTTCTGCTTGCTGCTCCCCCTTCTTGTGCGCTCTCTCTGACCAATAAATAAAATTTTATAAATAAATTTGGGATGCCTGGGTGGCTCAGTTGGTTGAGCCGCTGCCTTCGGTCAGGTCATGATCCCGGGATCCTGGGATCGAGTCCCACATCAGGCTCCTTGCTCGGCAGGGAGCCTGCTTCTCCCTCTGCCTCTGCCTGCCTCTCTGCCTGTGCTCACTCTCTCTGACAAATAAATAAATAAAATCTTTAAAAAATAAATAAATAAATTTCTACACCATATGTCATGTCATTTCTCTTTTTGTTTGTTTGTTTTTAAGCAGAAAGTTCCATTTCTAAGCCAGATATGATTATCTTCCTGGAGCAGGAGAAAGAGCCCTGGGTGGTTTTGAGGAGAGAAACAAGTGGATGGTACCCAGGTGAGTAGAGGAAAAGCCAGCAAAGAGGAGCAGGAGGGTCAGAGAGGGGTCATACCCCTGAGATGTGGTTTGGAAAAATGCCTTCAAAGACCCAAGGCCTGTTGGATAAAAATGCCCGAGATCTGAGAAGGAAATAAAGACCACACAGTATGGGCTCTCACAGGATCTCTATCTTTTGCTAATTATCTCTAAGTTTTGTTCTTTTATTTCCTCTCCTTTTAGTGGAGTGACCTTTTTTTTTAAGATTTTATTTATTTATTAGAGATCACACGCACATGAGCAGAGGGAGAGGGAGAGGGAAAACCCCAACCAGACTTCCACACTGAGTGCGGGGCCTGCCGAAGGGCTTGATCCCACGACCCTGAGAACATGACCTGAGTCAAAATCAAGAGTCAGACACTTAACTGACTGAGTCACCCAGGCACCCTCCCCGGCACCCTAGTATATAACCTTTTAACATATTTTGCATCCATCTGCTTTCTAACTCTGCTTTTGCATTTAAATTTCTAAGATTTATTTACTTATTTATTTGACAGATCACAAGTAGGCAGAGAGAGAGAGAGGAGGAAGCAGGCTCCCCACTGAGCAGAGAGCTCAATGTGGGGGCTCGATCCCAGGACCCTGGGATCATGACCTGAGCCGAAGGCAGAGGCTTTAACCCGCTGAGCCACCCGGCGCCCCTGCATTTAAATTTCTATATGTGTTTCTAGGATCTAAAAAATGTTTTCATATATTCAGCAAATATTTATTGAGGGTCCACTCCAAGCAAAGCACTGTGCTTGGCACTGTCTGTACAGTGAAATGAGCATGACTGACAGAGTCATGCTCTCATGGACTTCACCTGCCCTTGGTAAGACACGGATCAGTCAAGTAAGCAGATGAGTAAGTCAGTACTGTTGGGAATGATGCTGTTCAGACAGGTGTACAGGAGCAGTGCGGGGAGAATGACAGGGTTGGGTGGTTAGGGAGCATGTCTTGAAGTGGACGTGCTTGCACAGAGACGTGAAGGAAGGGTTCAGGCCACAAATCTGGGCAGGAGCATTCTAGTCTGAGCAGGACACACAGAGGCCTTGAGCAGGAAATGGTCTCTTTATGCCTGGGAGCAGTAAAAAGTTTCGAGCAAAAGAGACGAAGGGATGGTGGGAAGGGAGGTCTGGGAGTTAGGCCAGGACCGGATCCTACAAGATTCTGATTATCATTGTGAAGAACACAGAATGTTTTCTAAGAGTTTCTTAGAGCCATGTTCTGATCTATGTTGAGAGTGATCCTCACTTCTTAGTTTTTAAATAAACTAAGTATGACAAGGACACAGAAAACTGCAACACAGAGAATTGCATGATTAAAAGTACCTACACTTGTGGGGTGCCTGGGTGGCTCAGTGGGTTAAAACCTCTGCTTTCGGCTCAGGTCACGGTCCCAAGGTCCTGGGATCGAGCCCCGCACCGGACTCTCTGCTCAGCAGGGAGCCTGCTTCCCTCTCTCTCTGCCTACTTGTGATCTCTGTCAAATAATAAAAATTTAAAAAATATATATAAAAAAAAAGTAAAAAAATAAAAGTACCTATACTTGTAACCACCAGGCCATGAGTCACAATTTTGCCAGCTGTTTTGGAAGCCTGTTGTGGGTTTCTTTGCACTCAAACTTTCTCCTCCCTGCAGGAAAGGTTTTCTCTAGGGTTTTATTGTCTGAGTGAATATCTCCAGTCTGATTTCATTTTACCTATCGTTTTAAAAAGTCTTTTAAGTCTCTTTTAGATGAAAGGTTCCTCTTTGGTTTTTTGTGAACTGTTTTTTTCTCGATTAAATTAGAGCATTTGTCCTGTAGTTTCAGACCATCTGGATTTTGCTGACAGCATCTTGTTGTTCTGGAGGAACATGTTCCTCTGTCTCCTCTGATAGGTCCAGAACCTTAATCAAACTTTTGGGAAACTTTTTTCCCCCTAGGTGATGGTGACACTCTTTAGTCCATTGACATGTGATGTCTGGATTTCTCGTTCTAGTGATATCAGCAGCCACTGACAGGCAGTAACTATGTCCCTTAATTCGTCAGAGGTTGTAAATTGGTGGATATTCGAAATCTGTCATTTATTCTTTATTAGCTGGAATGCATGTGTAAAAAGAAACTTCACCTTATTTACTATTCACTCAGTTGTACAGCTCATATGAAAATTGAAGATAAATATTCTTTTCCTTTGTTTACTGATTTTCTAAATAACGAGTTGGTTTCTTACATCCTTTCAAAGGTGACCCTTTTGGGGGCACCTGGGTGACTCAGACGGTTAAGCGGCTGACTCTTCATTTTGGCTCAGGTCATGATCTCAGGGTTCTGGGATCAAGCCCCGTGTTGGGCTCCCTGCTCAGTGGGGAGCCTGGTTCTCCTTCTGCCCCCCAAGCTTTTCTCTCTCTCTCTCAAATAAATGAATAAAGTCTTTGAAAAACAAGAAAGAAACTAGATTCGCCAGTTGTGAACACTTGGCCACCTTTGCTGTATGTATTTATGTATCTAAATGTTTGAAACCTTTTTTGCTGAACCACTTGTAGGTCTAAGTCACTGATGTTTTGACACATGGTACCTAAACATTTCACTTTGCATCTTCTAAGAATAGGAAAGTTCCTAATAACCTTCCTAATTAGCTTCATTATCTTAATTAACCTAAATAACATACCATTGTCACACCTAAGAAAATCACCCTATTTCAGGAGTATCATCTGCAGCTCATCATTCACAGCTCACAGCTAAATTTCTCCCATTTCTCTTTAAAACTTTCCTTTATTTGGTTTTGTGGGAGTGTGTTTCAATTTAAGATCCAGTCAAAGTTCATGAATTGATTTATGGATCGGTTTACTTTTACTTTTTTTTTTTTTTTAGGCTTTTTTAGTCCCTTTTTATCTGAAGAGCTTCTGTGCCTTAAAATTTATTTAAATTTAAATTTTTTAAAAAATCTGGCTTTTAGGCACCTGGGTGGCTCAGTGGGTTAAGCCGCTGCGTTCGGCTCAGGTCATGATCTCAGGGTCCTGGGATCAAGTCCTGCATCGGGCTTTCGGCTCAGAAGGGAGCCTGCTTCCCTCTCTCTCTCTCTGCCTGCCTCTCCGTCTACTTGTGATTTCTCTCTGTCAAATAAATAAATAAAATCTTTTAAATAAATAAATAAATAAATTTGGCTTTTATCTCTCTCTCTCTTTCTTTTCTTTTTCTTTTTTTTTTTTTTTAAGATTTTATTTATTTTATTTGACAGAGATTACAAGTAGGCAGAGAGGCAGGCAGAGAGAGAGGGGAGGAAGCAGGCTTCCTGCTGAGCAAAGAGCCCTATGCGGGGCTCGATCCCAGGACCCTGGGATCATGACCCGAGCCGAAGGCAGAGGCTTTAACCCACTGAGCCACCCAGGCGCCCCTCTCTCTTTTTCTAAGTCCAGGCTTGTTTACTTAAACTATGACATTCTGAATTTTTTTTTTTTTTGAGATTTTATTTATCTATTTGACAGACAGGGATCACAAGTAGGCAGAGAAGCAGGCAGAAAGAGAGGAGGAAGCAGGCTGCCTGCTGAGCAGAGAGCCCAGTGCAGGGCTCGATCCCAGGACCCCGGGATCATGACCTGAGCCGAAGGCAGAGGCTTTAACCCACTGAGCCACCCAGGCACCCCTGATTGGTTCTTTTTAATATTTACGGTTTGTTTTCAGAGGTCTCACTAAGATCATCCACTCTTTACTCAAGTCTAGTGAGTCTCTTTATGATCATTACTTTGAATTCTTTATCAGGTACATTGCTTATCTCTGTTTCATTTAGCTCTTTTGCATTCTTCCATTTGGGACATTTTCCTCTGTCTTCTCATTTATATAACTCTGTTTCTGTGTATTAGGAAAGTCAGTTATAGCTCTTGATCTTGAAAATAGTGACCTCTGGGCACTTGGGTGGCTCAGTGGGTTAAGTGTCGACCTTCGGCTCAGGTCATGAACCCAGGGTCCTGGTATCAAGTCTTGCATCAGGCTTCCTGCTCAGCTGGGAGTCTGCTTCTCCCTCTGCTGCTCCCCCTGCTTGGGCTTGCTCTCTCTGTCAAATAAATTGATTGAATCTTAGGAAGGAAGGAAAGAAAGAAAGAGAGGTAGGCAGAGAAAGAAAGAAAGTCCTGGGGTGCCCTGGGGTGCAGTGTCTGTTGTTCACCAGAACAGGCACTACAGGGTGTCTCTTGTGTGGGTTGCCTGTGCTCTGCTGTTGTGGCAGAGCCTCTTTTGCCTTCAGCCCATTGGTGGCAATGGCTCGCTTTGCCTCTTCTGGGTAAGGTTTGGTCTCTGTGCTGTTAAGGGGTATGTTGGGCGTCACTAGGGGCTTGCAGATTGGTGGTGTCAGCAGTCAGACTCGATGCCTGCTCTCAGCCTGTCTACTGGGACTGTAGTTGCACCACCTTGCAAGGCACTCTCTCTGCCTTTCCCCCTGAGAGGGGGTGAAGTTCCCTTGCTCACTGGTAGGCAGGACTGGCAGTCACACTGCCTGCTTGTAGAACATCTGCCAGGGCTGAAGGTGCACTGATCAGCAGAGGACTCTCCGTACTGCTAGCTATAAGGTTTGGTTGCTGGAACTGTGGGTACACTGGTGTGTGTGCTTATCCTTCCCCTGACCACAAAGCAGGAGTCCCTTTGGAGTGGCACTTGTCCCGACTGGGGCTGCTTGGAAGGTGTGTTGGGACTGGAGCCTCTCTGGATTGCAGTGGGTTGGATGGGGCAGATCCTCAGGAGAATGTGAAGGTGGGGCATGCAGTGCAGTGCTAGAAGGGTAGGTGCTGCGTGTTTGCACTGGTTTCCTAAAGCTTCCAGCTATCTAGGCAGTGATTGGGGGTGGGCAGGGAATGGTTCCTGCTGGCTCTTTTGTTCTTGGCCAAGTTTCCCAAAGATCCGTGTCCCTCCCTCACACATTCTAAGATTAGTAAATAAATGTTCTTCATGTATACCCCAGGTGCTTTTTCAAACTGCTTTTTCTATGTTGTTATCTGAGCAGGTTGTTTGTTATGCTGGCTCTAAAAGGATAGGGACTCAAGTTTCCTGTCACCCTCTGGCTCTCCTAGAACCAAACCTGCTGATTTTTAAAGTACCCAGAGTTAAGCCCCACTGATTGTAAAAACTCGTGAAATTAAGCCCCACTGGTTTTCAAAACCAAATGTAACGGGACTCATCTTCCCAGTGTGGGTCCCCCATTCCTGGGGTGCCTGGTGTGAAATCTGATCCTCTTCTTTGTGTTTGTGGTGTCCCTCCTGTTTGTGGTTATTCTCACTGGGGGTTTGGTTCCCAACTTCATCTCCACCCCTTCTACCCTTTTTGATGTGGCCTGGTCTATGCCATTACCTGTGGAAAGTCTGTTCTGCCATTCTCAGGTCATTTTCATGGTTGCACTGATGTGGCTGTTATCTTTGTGTGTCTGTGGCAGGAAGTGAGCCCAGGATCCTTCTAATCCACCATCTTTCAGAACTCTCCCTATATCCTCTATATTTTTGTTGAGCTTTTCTATTTTTCCATTTGTTTCAAGAGTATTTGTGTTTGCTTATTGGAACATTTGCATAATTATGGTTTTAAAGTCTTTGTCAGGTAATTCAAACACCTGGTATTTCAGTGTTGGCATCTGTTCATTTTCTTTAACATTATGATATATTTCGGCAGGCGGTCAACCTAGTTAAAGTTCCAGCTTCAAGTTTCTATCTGTTTGCTATGGTTTGTTTTCCCACAGTGACATATATATGACCAGTGGGGCTCAGATGTGCATTTGTTCCCATTTGAAACAAATAATATGAGAGTGGTTCAATTTATCAACTTCAGTAGTTTTGAATGAATGATTATTATGATAAGCCTTTCCCAGTGGCTCATTTTTGCATTATATACCTTTATTCTCAGCCTTACTTCTTTTATCAGTACTTTTCCAATTACTTAACACCTACTGTGTGCTA
This sequence comes from Mustela nivalis, assembly GCF_964662115.1. Lineage (NCBI taxonomy): Eukaryota > Metazoa > Chordata > Mammalia > Carnivora > Mustelidae > Mustela > Mustela nivalis. The sequence continues at coordinate 45,224,567 of NC_139037.1, read as the reverse complement.
TGAGCTTATTATTCAGTGGTGAATTCTATGAGGATTGTGTCTCCTCCTAGGCAGATTTAGGAATAAGAAAATATACAGAATGAGAAATGAGCTATTGAATGAATGAATGTATAATTAAAACAGAATTGTGAGGGCAAGGAATGAGACTCTTGAATAGAGAATAAAGGAGAGGGATATAATTAGATGGGCCCAGTAGGAAGGCATTTCTTTTGAGTCTTAAAAATGAGACTGTTGTCTCCTTCAAGCAACTCATGCCACAGGATTCTTGTGTGATGGATGAAACAGTCTGACCAAAGCATGAAGATACTGAAGAAATCACTATAATGTTCGGAGCACTAAAAGAAGGCAGTGGGGTAGGGATAGGGTCCAAAGGATGACAGTGGCTTCATAGGTCTTGTTATCCGTGGTAAGGGTTTTGGATTTTAAGAGTAAAGACTAACCATTCAAAACAGTTTTTAAGTGTGGATCCTTGAACTTTGATCTGCATCAGAATTATCTGATAGAGATGTTAAAAATACGGCATCTTAGGACTTATTCCTAAAAATTCTGATTCTTTGCATATGAGTTGCTTGAATATCAATACTTTTAACAAGCCTACCAAAGGATTTTGATTAACACCTAAATTTCATAGTTCATCCCTTCCCATATTATGAGCATCACCATCTAACATAAACTTTCTGCATTTTTGGAGCTCTTCTTAATCCTTTTTCAAATACTCTGGAAGTATATTTTATATACTTCACTATATATTTAAGAAAATTTTTTTTCTAAGACAATTATCATATGATCTGTCTGATATGAGAAATTTGAGAGAGAAGGCAGAGGTTTGGGGTAGGGAAGGAGAAAATGAAACAAGATGGGATCAGGAGGGAGACAAACCATAAGAGACTTTTAATCTCACAAAACAAACTGAGGGTTGCTGGGGGGAGGTGGACGGAGAGGGTAGTTGGGTTATGGACATTGGGGAGGGTATGTACTATGGTGAGTGCTGTGAAATGTGTAAGCCTGATGATTCACAGACCTCTACCCCTGGGGCAAATAATACATTTATATGTTAATAAAAATAATAATAATCCAAAATTTTTTTTTCTATATGTATATATATTTTTAGAGTTATATGCTCTTCAGTGGATTTTGTACATGTGTGTACAGAAAGATAAAATGTGTTTGCTTTCTCCTTTTCTTTCAGAGTTGGAGTCAATTTATGGAGCTGAGAAGTTACCTTCAGAAAATTATACTTATGAAATAAATTTTCCTAAACTGGGTATAAAACAAATAAGTAAAACTCTTGGCCTCAAGGCCTCCAATTTTAGAAATGACTCAGATAGCAAAAATAGATTTAGGAAACAACAGGGACATCAAGAGGGGTATATCGGTCAAAAGATAATAAGCTATGAAAAAATGCATACTTCTCATCCTTCTTCTGTTCACACTACAGATAAGCCATATGAATGTAAGGAGTGTGGAAAGTACTTTAGTCGTGGTTCAAATCTTATTCAGCATCAGAGTATTCATACTGGTGAGAAACCATACGGGTGTAAGGAATGTGGAAGGGCTTTTCGACTTCACCTACAGCTTTCTCGACATCAGAAAACTCATACTGGTGAGAAACCCTTTGAATGTAAGGAATGTGGGACAGCCTTCCAGTATCAGTGCCAGCTTAGTGAGCATCAGCGAATTCATACAGGTGTGAAACCGTATGAATGTAAGGAATGTGGGAAATTGTTTTGTCGTGGTTCAAACCTTATTCAACATCAGAGCGTTCACACTGGAAAGAAACCTTTTGAATGTAAAGAATGTGGGAAGGCCTTTAGACTCCATATACAACTTATTCGACATCAGAAATCTCATACTGGTGAGAAGCCCTTTGAATGTAAGAAATGTGGAAAAGCCTTTACTCTTCTCACTCAGCTTAATCGCCATGAGAATATTCATACAGGTGAGAAGCCATTTGAGTGTAAGGAATGTGGGAAGTCCTTTAATCGTGTGTCAAACCTTGTTCAACATCAGAGTATTCATTCTGGAGTGAAACCATATGAATGTAAAGAGTGTGGAAAAGGCTTTAATCGTGGTTCAAATCTTATTCAGCATCAGAAAATTCATTCTAGTGAGAAACCCTTTGAATGTAAGGAATGTGGGAAGGCCTTTAGGTATCATTACCGACTTACTGAACATCATAGAATGCATACTGGTGAGAAACCCTTTGAATGTAAGGAATGTTGGAAGACCTTTAGTCTTCTGACACAGCTTACTCGACATCAGAACATTCATACTGGTGAGAAACCATTTAAATGTAAGGAATGTGGCAAGGCCTTTAATCGTGGCTCAAGTCTTGTTCAACATCAGAGTATTCATACTGGGGAGAAACCCTATGGATGTAAAGAATGTGGAAAGGCTTTTAGACTTCATCTACAACTTTCTCGACATCAGAAAACACATACTGGTGAGAAACTCTTTGAATGTAAGGAATGTGGGACAAGCTTCAGACGTCAATACCAACTTATTGAGCATCAGCGAATTCATACAGGTGTGAAGCCCTATGAATGTAAGGAATGTGGAAAGAGCTTTAGTCATGGTACAGACCTTAGAGTACATCAGAGAATTCACACTGGTGAGAAACCCTTTGAATGTAAGGAATGTGGGAAGGCCTTTAGGTATCATTACCGACTTACTGAACATCATAGAATGCATACTGGTGAGAAACCCTTTGAATGTAAGGAATGTGGGAAGGCCTTTAGTATTCTGACACAGCTTACTCGACATCAGAACATTCATACTGGTGAGAAACCATTTAAATGTAAGGAATGTGGCAAGGCCTTTAATCGTAGCTCAAATCTTGTTCAACATCAGAGTATTCATACTGGGGAGAAACCCTATGGATGTAAAGAATGTGGAAAGGCTTTTAGACTTCATCTACAACTTTCTCGACATCAGAAAACACATACTGGTGAGAAACTCTTTGAATGTAAGGAATGTGGGACAAGCTTCAGACGTCAATACCAACTTATTGAGCATCAGCGAATTCATACAGGTGTGAAGCTCTATGAATGTAAGGAATGTGGAAAGAGCTTTAGTCGTGGTACAGACCTTAGAGTACATTAGAGAATTCACACTGGTGAGAAACCTTTTGAATGTAAGGAATGTGGGAAGGCCTTTCGACTTCATTACCAATTTCTTGAACATACAGAATCTATACTGGTGAGAATCCCTATGAATGTAAGGAATGTGGGAAATGTTTTACTTGTGGTGGTGAACTTAGAGTACATCAGAGGATCCATACTGGTCAGAAACCATATGAATGTAAGGAGTGTGGGAAGGCATTTAGTCGTAGCTCAAACCTTATTCAACATGTTTAAATTCATACTGGCGAGAAGCCCTATGAATGTAAGGAATGTGAAAAGGCCTTTAGCAATAATTACGAACTTCCTGTACATCAGAGAATTCATACTAGTGAGAAACCTTATGAATGTAAGGAATGTGGGAAAACTTTCAGACTTCAGTCTTTACTGCCCATCAGAGAATTCATACAGGTATGAAACCCTATGAATGTAAAGAGTGTGGAAAGACCTTTAGTTGTAGCTCGAACCTTATTCAACATGAGAGGATTCATACTGGTGAGAAACCTTATGAATGTAAGGAATGTGGAAAGGCCTTTAGACTTAGGTCAGTTTTTATTGCCCATCAAAGAATTCATACAGGTCTGAAGCCCTATGAATGCAAAGAATGTGGAAAAGCCTTTACTGTGAATGGTCAGCTTACTTGACATCAGAAAATTCATAATCATCAGATGTCCCATGAATATAAGGAATGTGGGAAAACCTTCACTGGATACGAACAACCTACTCAACATCAGAGAGTTCATAGTGGCAAGAAGTCCTATGAATATAAAATGTGGGACAACCTTTCATCATGGACTGAGATTCACTCAACAGCACAGTATTCCTACTGGTGAAAAACTTTGAGTAGGAGAAATGGGGAAAGATTTACAGTCAAAGCAAACACCTTAGTGTTGAGAGGACATTCTGGTGAGAAAGTCTTTGAATTTAAAGAAATACAGAGTAGCCTTCATGTTCACAGTTTACTAATCATGAAAGATATTTTCCTAGGTATTTTAATTTCACACACTTAGAAAAGCCTTCAAACTCAAACTGGAGGAGAACTTGTTGGAACAAACGTAAGCTAACATGTACCTGAGGCAGGTGCTTTATCACCACTGCCATTTCACTACCTGCATGACATTAGGTGCCTATCCTCTTTGTGCATTATTTGTAAATGGCAACAATGGTGAGTGCATACTAGTGCAATTACGGGAATAATTGTATTACAATATGTACAAAATCCTTACAAGAGTACTTGGCATATGCTTGTGTTCATAAAGAACAGCTTTTATGTTTCATTAGCATCATTGTTGATGACACAAAAATTATATTATTGTGTATAATTTAGAAAAATCTCATCTATTCCTAATTATTAAGTTTTAAATAAGTACTGTATAAAATTTTATGGTAAGTAAAAGAATATGAGGATTTTCATTAAGAGTTCATTCCTTAAGTTACATCAAAAAGTTAATATTGAAAAAAAAGTTAATTTTGAAAAGAAATCCTATGGATTTAGGGAATGAGGAGATGTTGAAAAACCAGCTATTGAGTTAGTTTTTGAAGTGATTTGTCTATAAAAATAAGATGCAGAAAATGTATAATTTATTTCCCTGTCCAGAATTTAAGATAAATATTGTGAAAGATCAAAATAAAAGCATCCATTTATATATTCAACCTTATGAAAATTGCTGCACATATGAAAAGTTGAAAGAATGAACACCCATGTACCCCTATGTAGATTCAAAGTTGTTAACAATTTGACACATTTTTCTTTATATTTTAGGTTGTACCATTGAGAATATGTTTTTGACCTCATGATACTTTCCCCTTTATTACTTCAGTATGTCTCCCAAACATAAAGACAATCTCATATAGAGCCATAGTACCATAATTACCCTTAAGGAAATTCTCCATAATTCCACAGTATCTATCTTACCAGTTTCTTCTAAGATGTCTCTAAGATGTCACAGAGGTTTATTTAAGTAGAATGCATTCCAGATTCTGTACTGTATTTTGTTAGCATTCTTTATCTTTTAGTCTACAACAGTGACTCAGAATTTCTTGGGTATCAGAATCATCTGTGGATATTAGTAAAAATACAAAGGTCCAGGCCCACTGAACATCTGTTTTTTTCTAGCTGTCCAGGCGATTTTGGTATGCAAAATGGTATCTCTATAGAGAGCCACAGATCTAGAACATTTCCTCTTTTGCAAATATTCTTAAATAATGTTGAATTTTTGAGAAGTCCAGGAAAATTGTCTGCCATGTGTTTAGATATTTTTTTGCTTCTGTATAGTGTCATTTAGCCCCCTTTTATTCTTTGTGTTTTCTGTATATAGGCGATGGAGGTGGGGATCTTCAGCCATATTCCACAAGTTCAGTCATGTTTGCATTTTAATGGAATTCATTCCTGAATAGTCTATTTCATTTTTTAATTTTCTATTTGATTCAGAATTTAAATACATAGGATTATAAATTTCCAAAGAGGTGACTCTCCACAGATCTTTACAATGGAAGTCTGGTGTCATCTGACCCACATGATCAAACTTAGTTTTACTAACAAAGCAATGACCTGTCCTTACATGCTTTCTGACCTGTTGCAATATGACATATAAACATAACCTACAAAGTATTCTCCCCTTAAAACATGTAATCTGAACCCAATGGAACCTCTAGGCCCAATTTCCTTTGTTTTGTGTATTTTTTATTCATTTGACAGAGATCACAAGTAGGCAGAGAGGCAGGCAGAGAGAGAGGAGGAAGCAGGCTCCCCACCAAGCAGAGAGTGCAATGCGGGGCTCGATCCCAGGACCCTGAGATCATAACCTGAGCTGAAGGCAGAAGCTTAACCCACTGAGCCACCCAGGGGTCCCAGTCCCTGTGGTTCACATGATTTCAAGATACACCTCAACAATGACCATCAGAGAACTTCGAAGAACAGGCATTATTACAGATCCCAGAAGACACACCCAAGGGTAACACAGTGTGGTTGCAGGTATAGGGAGAGAGAGTTAAGACCTGGGGTTCTGCTTTTATTAGGAACTGAGTGTAGGATGTTTAGGGTTTCACAGTTTCCTTATTGGCCAATTTAAAGCCTGAGCGAGAATTAAGTTACTGAAAGGGAGAAGCAAGGTTATTCAAGTGGTCAATTATCTAGGTTACCCAGGGCTTTCTGAAACAAAGAGCTTCATGAGTGAAGGTGGCCTAATTCCTTCTCTGGTTGTTTTGCTAGTAGTTGTGTCAAACAGCTGGTGATATGCCTATTCAACATGGTTGTCTTTTGAAATGGGTGCCTCAGCGATGAAGATTAATGTCAGGTACTTACACTATCTATTATCAAAAAACAATGTCAGCACTTACTACCCTGCTAGATTTTATATGAGTTGTTTATTCTTTAAATTCATTAAGCTTTTTTATTTATTCATTTGACAGAGATCACAAGTAGGCAGAGAGGCAGGCAGAGAGAGGGGGAAGCAGGCTCCCTGCTGAGCAGAGAGCCCCTGGAATCATGATCTAAGCTGAAGGCAGAGGCTTTAACCCACTGAGCCACCCAGGTGCCCCAAAATTCATTAAGCTTTTAAATCACATTAAAAGAAAAAAAAAAAAGAGAGAGAGAAAAACTACAAAACATTGCTTACTAGTTTGTCTTGTTGCTCATGTATTTACCTTTACTGAGATCTTTATTTCTCTATATGGCTTGTGTTACTGGCTAGAGTCTTCATTTGACCTTGCAAGACTCCCTTAAACATTTCTTGCAGGGTAGGTCTAGTGAGAACCAGCTCCTGGCAATGTCTTCATTTCTCTGTCAATTTTGAAGGGCAGTTTTTCTAGATATAGGATTCTTGGTTGAAAGGTTTTTTCCTTTGGCATTCTGCATATATTGACCCACTGTCTTCTGGCCTCCAAGATTTCTACTGAGAAATCTGATAAGTTCATTTCATTTCATTCATTTCATTTCATCCCTTATATGTAATGATTCACTTCTCATCACTTGCAAGATTCTCTTTGTCTTTTGAAAGTTTGTAATGTGTCTTGTGGATCTCTTTTTATCAATTATTTTTTAAATTGAAATATAGTTGATACAGGCATGGATCTCTTTGACTTCATTTTATTTTTTTTTTTAAGATTTTATTTTATTTGGGGCACCTGGGTGGCTCAGTGGGTTGGGCCGCTGCTGATCTCTCTCTGTCAAATAAATAAATAAAATCTTTAAAAAAAGATTTTATTTTATTTGACAGAGATCACAAGTAGGCAAAGAGGCAGGCAGAGAGAGAGAGGAGGAAGCAGGCTCCCCGCTGAGCAGAGAGCCCCATGTGGGACTCGATCCCAGGACCCTGAGATCATGACATGAGCCGAAGGCAGAGGCTTAACCCACTGAGCCAGCCAGGAACCCTGACTTCATTTTATATAGAGGTTGGTGTGCTTCTTGGATGTGTATGTTTACATCTTTAATCAAATTTGGGACATTTTCAGCATTATTTCTTCCAATAATTTCTAAAGATTTTTTTCTGTCTTCCCCCACGCCTTTTCTCCTTCTTGGACCCGCATGATGCATATATTGGCCACCTTGATGATATCCCAGAAGTTCTTTAGGATGTTTGCTTTTCCCTAATATTTTTTCTTTCTGTTCCTCATACTCACTAATTTTCATTGTTCTATATCCAAGTTCCTGGAGGCTTTCTTCTGCTGCCTTTGGATCCCTCTAGTGAATCTTTCATTTCAGTACTTTTCAGGTCCAGAATTTCTTTTCTTTTTTAGATTTCCACTCTTTATTGATATGTCCATTTTGTTTGCACATTATTTTCCTGACTTTCTCCACATTTTCCTTTAGTTTTTGAGCATCTTTAAGGCAGTTGTTTTAAGGTCTTTGCCTAGTATATCTGCTATTAGTTCGTTTTCAGGGACAGTTTCATTGATTAATTTGTATTTTCTTTGAATGCTCCATACTTCCCTATATCTTTGTATGCCTTTTGATTTTGGTGTTGTTGATTCAGTTGGCCATTTGAATCTAATAAGTATGGTAACTGGCTTACCTTAAAAAGATAAATCAGATTTTCCCCCAGGGCTTGCTGTTTTGTTTTGCTTTGGAGGTTATTTGTTTATTTTGGGGTTTTGGTTTTGGTATTAGTTTTTGATTGTTGCATGTCATCTCTGTACCAAGGAGAAGTCTGAAGTTTATAGGTTATAGATCATTTCTGATCTAAGACCTTGTGTTCCATTTCCAGATCATAGAGTAAAAAGATATCTCTGCAGACCCATTCCCAAGTAAAAGAAGTAAAGCTGAAAAATAACATTTGAAATTCCACAACTAAACATTTACAATATGAAACACATCCTAAGGTCATATAGCAAGTGAAATATTCTTCCAAAAAAATTTACTGAAACTTGGCAAGAACATCAGGAGTCTGGCATTTAGAATATGGTCTGTTCCCTCCTGCACTCTGGAGCTCCCCTTGATAGAAGCTTCATTGTAGGTAGGTATGACCAAGAAGATGGGGCTCCCTCTCCCTCCAGGTCTTGATCAAGTGTTGCCATATCTCAGAGGGAGGGGGATAATGCAAGTGTTTCTCATCCTTACCAACTCAGTTGAAGAGGCTAAATGCCTGATGAGTATAGTTGAGCACTTAGGGACTTCTGCCACCAGCCCCTATCTTACATAGGTGGGGTACTCTACTCAAGCACAGTAAGCTCAGAATACTGGGACCTGACTGTCCTCATCTCAAGTCACATTTTAGACAGATTCTACACTGAGAGAAGCAGGGATAAGAAGCACAATGCCCAGAATAGTTGTCCAGTGATTTTGCCCAGGGGGAATAGCAGTCTGTAAGAAAAGAGCTCTGAAGCTCTCTCCAAAGGAACTGATTTTATTTGAAACAGTATAGGAAAATTCAAGGCTGAGGGCAATGTTAAAGCAAATAGTTCCTCTCAATTAAAAATAATAACCAAAACCATAGAATAGCTATTTCATCATATACAACTGGGGCATGAGCTAATAATTACTATATATTTTAAGGCTAATAGTACAATTACATAAATGTTTTTTCCATACAACTTTTAAAATCTCCTAGGAAGAAATATGAAGTTATACTGTATTTTATACTGTACTTTTTACACTGCACTTTTGTCCTATACTGTTGCTACTTTTGTTTTATTTGATTTTGAATTTCTATCCAGAATTACTTTGTTTCAACATGAAGAACATTCTTCAGTATTTCTTTTTAAGGTAAGCCAGGTAGGAATGAACTCTCAGTTTCTATTTTCTGGGAATGTCTATTTTACCACCTTTTGGGGGAGAGGTGTTGGGGGAGGAACAGAGAGAGAGAGAGAGAATCTTAAGTAGACTTCACACCCAGCATGGAGCCCAATATGAGACTTGATCTCACAACCCCAAGATCATGACCTGAGCCAAAATTAAGAGTTGGATGCTTAACTGATGCTTAACCGACTGAGCCACCCAGGCACCCCACCATCATTTTGAAAGATAATCTTGCTGGTCATAAGATTGGTTGGTAGAATTTTTCCTCTTGAACAATTTGAATATGTTTTCCCACTGCCTTATGTCCTCTATTGTTTCTAATGAGAAGCAAGCTGTTAATCTTATTGGGGTACCTTTGTGAGTGATACATTGATTTCCTCTTGCTTCTCTCAAGATATTCTCCTTGTCTTTGACTTTCAGCATTTTCACCTTTATGTATCTCTTTGTGGGTGTCTTCATGGATCCTGCTGGGAGTTTGTTGAGCTTCTGGTATGTATAGATTAATGCTTGTCAAAAAATTAGGGATGGTTTGGGGTGCCTCGGTGGCTCCATTGGTTATGTGTCCAAGACTCTTGATTTTGGCTCAGGTCATGGTCTTGGGATCCTGAGATCAAGCCCCTGTGTTGGGCTTCATGCTCAGTGCAAAGTCTGCCTATCCCTCCTCTCTTTTCCTTTCTCTCATAAATAAAATTCTTGAAAAAACTGGGTATGGTTTTAGCCATTCTTCCTTTATTTCTTTCTTTTTAAACTTCTTTGATATTTTAATACTGTGAGGATATTTTAAACAGGTGTTTTTTTTAAAAAAAGATTTTATTTATTTATTTGACAGAGAGAGATCACAAGTAGGCAGAGAGGCAGGCAGAGAGAGAAAGGAGGAAGCAGGCTGCCTGCTGAGCAGAGAGCCCAATGCAGGACTCGATCCCAGGACCCTGAGATCATGACCTGAGCCGAAGCCAGTGGCTTAACCCACTGAGCGACCCAGGCGCCCCTAAACAAAGGTGTTTTTAAAGTACTTATTTTCACTTCACAAACTACATTTAACCATTATTTCTTTAAATATTTTTCCTCTTCATTTTTTCTCTCCTCCTTGTTTTCTCATTAAATGTACATTGATGCACCTAAAGATGTTCCAAATTTATCTGAGTCTCTGTCCATTTGCCTTCATTCTATTTTCTCTGTTCTTCAGATTTTATAATATCTGTTTACCTATCTTCAAGTTTTCTGATTCTTCTGCCAATTGAAATCTACTGGTTACCTCTTGTGATTTTTTTTAAATGTTAGTTATGGCATTCTTCAACTCCAGAATTGCCATTTGGTTATTTTTATTATTTCTATCTCTTTACTGATATTCTCTACTTGATAAAATATTATCTCCATATCTTCGTTCTTGTTCCTTTTTCTTCCTAAAAACTGGATTAGTCTCCAACTATCTTTTCCCCTGAACGCTCTGTGAAGCATCTGCCTCATTTGTATTATTTCCAGCGCATTAGGCTCCACTGATTTCCTGCTGTTTGCTCTGCTGTTTTCAACAATTTCTTGGAGGTGTAAATTGCTCAGTCGTCTGATCCAATTTAATTCTGGAAGGGATAGTTTTTAAGATCAATCTTTGAGGTGTGTTTTGATCTCAGGATTTATAACATACATAGATATGTATAACAATAAGAGTGCAGAAAGTGGGAGGATGGAATGAAACTACATAGGAGTAACATATACATCAGTGGAATTAAGTTGCTATAACCCCAAAGTCAATTCTACATTAAGATGTATATGGTATGTGGGGCACCTGGGCGGTTCAGTCAGGTGTCTGCCTTCAGCTCAGGTCATGATCCCAGGGTCCTGGGATCAAGCCCCACATCGGGCTTCCTGCTCAGCAGGGAATCTGCTTTTCCCTTTCCCCCTGCTCCTCCATCCCTACTCATGCTTGCTCTCTCATTCTTTCTCAAATAAATAAAAATTTTAAAAGATGTATATGGTATGCTTCAGAGAATCTACTAAGAAAATAACTTGAAATATATAGTGAATGAGTGCTCGCTTCAGCACTAAAATTGGAACAATGCAAAGAAGATTAGCATGGCCCTTGTGCAAATAGGTGATGGGTTAATAGGAGGGCACTTGTGATGAGCAACAGGTGTTGTATGTGAGTGATGAATCACTAAGTTCTACACCTGAAACTAATATTATGCTGTATGGTAACTGGAATTTTTTTAAAGATTTTAATTAATTAATTTATTTGACAGAGAGAGAGATCACAAGTAGGCAGAGAGGCAGGCAGAGAGAGAGGGGGAAGCCAACTTCCTGCTGAGCAGAGAGCCCGATGCGGGGCTCAATCCCAGGACTCTGAGATCACGATCTGGGCTGAAGGCAGAGGCTTAACCCACTGAGCCACCCAGGTGCCCCTGGAATTTAGATAAAAACTTGAAAAACATACATAGTGAATGAGAAGAGAATCAAAATTTGTCACTATATAAAACAAACTAACACCAAGGAAGGCAATAGTGGAAAAAATGAGAGACAATAAGATACAGGAAACAACAAAATAGCAAAAATAAATCATTATCAGTAATTGCTTTAAATGTAAAGGGATTAAACTCCCCAACCAAAAGATGTAGATTGGCAGAATGGATAGAAAACAAAACATAATCCAAATATATGATGTCTACAAGAGACTCACTTTATATCCAAGACACATAGTTTAAAAATGAAATGATTGGGAAAGATATTGTGAATAATTACCAAAATAGAGAAGGAATGGCTAATACACAAAATTGACTAAATTGACTAATACACAAAATTGAGTAAATTAAAAACTGTTACAAGAAACAAAGAAGGACATTATATAATATAATGATAATGAGGTTAATATACCAAGAAGATATATCAGTTACAAACATAAATGTGGCAAACATCAGAGCTCTGAAATATATGAAGCAAATGCTGACAGAATTGAAGGGAGAGACTTCAGTACCCTACTTTCAATAATATACAGGACAACCACACTGATGATCAATAAGAACATAGAGGACTTGAGCAATACTATAGAACAGTTGAACCTGACATATATACCACCCAACAATAGAAAACATTTTTCTCAAGTGCACATGGAATATTCTTCATGATAGACCATATGTTAAGCCACAGAGCAAGTATTAAAATTTTTTTAAAGATTGAAACTAGAATTCAATGGCATAAGGAAAACTGGAAAATCAACAAATATGTGGAAATTAATCAATACATTCTTAACTAATGAGTTGAACAAATCACAAGGGAAATTAGAAAATATCTTTTTAAAAATATTTTACTTATTATTTATTAGAGAGGACATGAGATGGGGGAGGATCAGAAGGAAAAGCAGACTCCCAGCTGAGCAGAGAGCCTGATGTGGGACTTGATCCTGGGACTCCAGGATCATGACCTGAGCCAAAGGCAGTCACTCAACTGAGCAATCCAGGCACCCCAAATTAGTATTTTCTAATATCTAATATCTAATTTCTAATATCTAATATCTTGAGACAAATGAAAACAAAAGCACTAACTACCAAAACTTGTGAGATGCAGCAGAAGCAATAATAAGAGTAGACAGTAAATGTCTATATTAAAAAGATTCAAATCAACAACTGAACCTCATACCTGAAAGAACTAGAAGAGAAGAACTAAACCCATAGGTACTAGAAGGAAAGAAACAATAAAAATGCGAGTAGAGAAATAAAATAGAGGATAGAAAAACAGGAGGGACAATTAAGTAAACAGAGAGGAAATTAATGAAACTAAGGGTTGTTTCTCCAAAAAGGTCAACACGTTGACAAATCATTAGGTAGGCTGACTAAAAGGAGAGAAGACTCAAATAACTACATTAGAAATGAAATATATGGAGGTTCCTCAGAATGTTAAAAATAGAACTCTGGAAAACAGTATGGAGTTTCCTCAAGATGTTAAAAATAGAGCTACCCTATGACCCAGCAATTGCACTACTGGGTATTTACCTCAAAGATACAGATGTAGTGAAAAGAAGGGGCACATGAACCCCAATGTTCATAGCAGCAATGTCCACAATAGCCAAACTGTGGAAGGAGCTGAGATGTCCTTCAAGGGATGAATGGATAAAGATGTGGATCATATATACAATGGAATATTACTCAGCACCAAAGGATGAGTACCTACCATTTGCGTTGACATGGATGGAACTGGAGGGGATTATGCTAAGTGACATAAGCAGAGAAAGACAATTACCATATGGTTTCACTCATATGTTGAATATAAAAAATAGCACAGAGGACCACAGGGGAAGGGAAGGAAAATTGGGTGGGAAGAAATCAGAGAGGGAGACAAACCATGAGAGACTCTTGACTCTGGGGAACCCACTGAGGGTTACAGAGGAGAGGGGCATAGGGGGATGGGGTAACTGGTAATGAGTATTAAGGAGGGCATGTGATGTGATGAGCACTGGGTGTTATACGCAACTAATGAATCATTGAACACTGCATCAAAAACAAATGGCTAATGAACATAATTAAAATAACTTTCTAGTATATGATAAAAATTTTCGATATTTATAGTACATTCTTATAAGTAGTTATAAGAATAGGGACATTCTTTTTTTTTTTTAAGATTTTATTTATTTATTTGGCAGACAGAGATCACAAGTAGGCAGAGAGGCAGGCAGAGAGAGAGAGGGGAGAAAGCAGGCTCCCTTGCTAAGCAGAGAGCCCAGTGCGGGGCTTGATCCCAGGACTCTGGGATCATGACCTGAGCCGAAGGCAGAGACTTTAACCCACTGAGCCACACAGGCACCCCAGAATAGGGACTTATAGTAAAACTTGCTAATTGTTTATCTTAAATACAAAAATTAAAATACAGATTTGAAGGGATACATGCACCCTGATTTTATAGCAGCATTATCAACAATAGCCAAACTATGGAGAAAGCTAAGTGTGCATTGACTGACAAATGGATAAAGAAGATATAGTGTGTATGTATATATGTGTATATACATATATAGGTATATATGATGAGCACTGGGTGTTGTATGAAAGTAATGAACCATCGAATTCTACTCCAGAAACCAATATTGCACTGCATATTAAATAGCTAAAATATAAATTAAAAAATAATTTAAAAAATAAATAAAAATTTTTAAAGAGAAATGAAAGAAGTAATATTACCAAGTTTATAGGAGAGTACTATGAACAATTTGTGCCAGCAAACTGGATAGCCTAGATGAAATGGACAAATCGCTAGAAACACAACCTTATAATACTGAATCATGAAGAAATAGAAAAACTAAATATACTTAAAACGAGAAAGGAGATTGAATCAGCATCCCAGTACCTTCCAACAAAGAAAAGCTTGGGATCAAACAGCCTCACTGGTAAATTCTTCCCAATGATTTTAGATCTTAATTCTTTCATGGTACCATAGGCATGTATGTAAGATACGAATTTCCCACTAAAAACATCCTTAACTGCATCCCATACATTTTGATAGGCTTTGTTTTTATTCTCCTTCAGTTCAAAATACTTTCTAATTTCTCATAATTTTCTTGAATCCTAGAGTATTTAGAAATGTGTTGATTAAAATATTTTTGGATCCCAAATTTCCTTAGTTATTGATTTCTGATTTATTTCCATTGTAGGCAGAGAACATACTTAGCATGATTTCATTTTTTAAAAAATTTATTAAGATGCTTTATGGTCTAGCATATTACTTAGCCTGGAGAGACTAATAGGGCATGCTACCTTAAAAAGAGTGTGTATTCTTCTCTTGGTAGAGTGCTCAATAAATATCAGCTTAGTCAAATTGTTTGCTAATATTATTTAAGTTTTCTGTATTCCTGCTGATTTTCTGCTGGATTGTTATATCAATTATTGAGAGTATATTGTTTAACTTCCCAACTTCTATGAATGAATTGTCTATGTCTCCGTTCAATTTTGTCAGTTTTTATTTTGTATAACCATGGGTTCTGTTGTTAGGGGCATACATATTCATAATTGTTATATTTTCTTGAGGAAATTATATAAAAGTATATAAAAATATATAAATACAAATAATTACAGTTTGGCAAAGATTCTGAATGACTATTCCACCAAGGACAATATACAAATGGCCAGCAAGCACTCGAAAAGATAGTCAACATTATTAATCAGCAGGGAAACGCAAATTGAAATCACACTGAGTTACAATTTCATACCCATTAAGGTGACTAGAATTTTAAAAAAAGAGATAATAGGGGTGCCTGGGTGGCTCAGTGGGTTAAGCCTCTGCCTTCAGTTCAGGTCATGATCTCAAGGTCCTGGGATGGACCCCTGCATCAGGCTCTCTGCTCAGCAGGGAGCCTGCTTCCCCCCCTCTCTCTGCCTGCTCCTCTGCCTACTTGTGATCTCTCTCTCTCTGGAAAATAAATAAATAAAAACTTTAAAAAAAAAGAAAGAGAGATAATAGGTGTTGGTGAAGATATAGAGAAATTGGAATTCTCAGACACTGCTGGCGAGAGTGTAAAATGGTGCAGTTACATGGGTTAACAGGCTAGCAGTTCCTTAAATGATTAAACATAGTGTTCCCATATCACCCAGCAATTCTACTTCTGGGTATGAACCCAAGAGAAATAAAAAACATGTTCACACAAAAACTTGTAAATGGAGGAGTACCTTTGATGGGTGGGGAGGGCCAATCTGTGTAGCTCTCCACTCACACTGTAGGAAGATGGCTCAAAGACTTCTCCTGATGAGGTGGGCACCTCTTACCTCCAGGGCTCTGAAGAACCCACAGTACAGTCCTGGAGGCCTGACATGAACAATATACTCTCACCAGAGTCTCTACAGTGACCTTTAAGATCTGGGTGGACCTGACTTTCAAGATGAAATTGTCAACAGTGAGACACCAGTGCTTGTGGGTTCCCATGCACAGTGGTGTGCCCCCTGCAGTTTTTTCTCTCAGGCCGAGGCTAGAGAAGATGGTGGCCGAACAACATGGAAAGGTGGTAATGACCAAGGTGGACATTAATGACCACACATTATGAGTATGAGATATCAGCTGTTCCCCAATGTCCTGGCCATCAAGAAAGGGACATGGGGCACAAGTTTGTAGGTATCAGGGACCAGTTGGAAAGCCTAAAGAAACCAATCGACTGACAAACAGGAAAGAGTCCTGTTTCCCCTTGTCCCCTGGATCCCCATGGTCCCAGGGAAGGACTCTGGTAGAACTCACAGCACTTCTGTGCCTCCCCTTCCCACTTCCTCCCTTTGTCTGACCCCCATGGGCCCATACTTTGGAGACCGGGCCTCCAGACATAGGGGCCTCTAATATTTTCAACCCAGTTGACTGCCCATGGTGGCCACCAGAGGAACAGTACTGCTGCTAGTCTGGGGACTGCCATCTTTGTCTTTCCTTCTAGGGCTTGCTGCCATTCTCCCAAGATCCCTGGAGAGAGCCCTGGGGCCAGCCATAGTGTTACTGCTCCAGGAGTAACAGCCTGGTTCTCATCTCCCTGGTCCCTTCTGATCTGAACCCAGGTTTCAGGCTCATTTGCTTCTTGTATTTTTCTTTCCTGCTGTTTTTGTTTTGGTTTTGTTTTTTGTTTTTGTTTTGTTTTGTTTTGTTTTGGTGAAAAAAATTTAAGAACCCCCCCAAAAGTAAGAATAATATATAATTCTCTCATTTATTATAAGTTTATAATAAAACTTTATGTAGGGGCACCTGGGTGGCTCAGTGGATTAAGCCTCTGCCTTCGACTCAGGTCATGATCCCAGGGTCCTGGGATCAAGCCCCGCATCGGCATCATCGGGCTCTCTGCTCAGCAGGGAGCCTGCTTCGCAGCACCCCCTACCTCTGCCTGCCTCTCTGCCTATTTGTGATCTCTGTCAAACAAACAAACTAACAAACAAACAAAACCTTTATGTGATTACTACCTCCTGCTGTGAAGAACAGACCCTGGGCTTTACAATAAAATTATCCCATAGCTGCCTCTCACTCCCCCACCCAAAGAGGCTCTTTCCTTTTTTCCTCCTAGGCACAAGGGCAGAGAATAGCTTTGGGCTGGGGGAGCCCTGAAAACCCATGACTCTGGAAGGCTGGGGACACTGTCTTCCCTCACCATCAGCTGGCCCTTTGGTTCTCTGAGCAGGAGACTTAACTGTGAACAAACCAGACCAATCAAACTAGAGTTCGAATTCCCCCGCCAAAAGATAGTTAAACTTGTAAATGGATTTTTACAACAGCATTATCCACGATATCCAAAATGTGGAAGTAAGTGTATGTCCATCAACAGGTGGAGAAGCAAAATGTGGCTGTTGTGGGATGAATTTGTCTCCCCAAAATTCATATATTTTAGTCCTAGCACCAAGTACCTCAGAAGGTGATTTGGAGATTGGGTCTTGAAAGAAGTAATGAAGGTTTAGTGAAGTCATGAAGGTGGGCCCTAGTGCAATGACTAGTGTCTTTATAAAAAGCGATTAGGGGGCACCTGAGTGGCTCAGTGGGTTAAGCCTCTGCCTTTGGCTCAGGTCATGGTCTCAGGCTCCTGGGATGGAGCCCTGCATCAGGCTCTCTGCTCAGCGGGGAGCCTGCTTCTCTTCCTCTCGCTCTGCCTGCCTCTCTGCCTACTTGTGATCTCTGTCAAATAAATTTTAAAACTTAAAAAAAAAGAAATAAAAAGAGATTAGGACACAGAAGGACACTGCCCATACAGAAGGAAGACCATGTGAAGACACAGGGAGAAGAAACAACCCTGCTGACACATTCATGTTGGACATTGAGCCTGTACAAATACAAGGAAACACCTTTCTGTTATTGAAGCCACCACCCTGTGGTACTTTGTCACAGCGGTCCTTGCAATCAAATCCAGTGGATCAAACACAAGGAATGAGGTAGTAATTTACACTATAACTGGGATGAACCTTGAAAAACATTCTGCTAAGTGAAAACAAACAAACAAACAAACATAACATAACCCAGTCACAAAAGACCACACATGTTCTATGATCACATTCAGATGAAATTCCAGAATAGGGAAATTCAGAGATGAAAGTAGATTAGTGGTTGCTTATGGCTTCAAGGACTTGGGGGTGAGGGGTGGTCTTTTTTAATTGAGTTGTGCTTATGTGTAAAATTGCTGTTAACATTCCTGAACAAGTTTCCTGTAGGTATATATTTCTAATTCTCTCGCATAGATGCCCAGGAGTAAAATTACTAGATCATAGTATAGATCTGTGTTTAATTTTACAAGAAATGCCAAATTGCTTTATATAGTAGTTGTGCTAGCTTATACTCTCAAAAGTGATACATGCCAGTTCCAGTTTCTCCACAGCCTTGTTAACGTTTGACATTGTCTGTCTTTCACATTTTAATCATTTTGGTAGTACATTGTACTTGCTATTGTGACTGCTTTGTGTTTTTCTTGGTGACTTGAGGGCTCATGATAATACCGTTTTTACAAACAGGTAATCCCCAAATGCTTTTAGACCCTGGCTAGAAGTCAGTCAGTTGCTCTTCTTGAGGTGCTGGTTAAGCGCACACCCAAACTACCTCTCTCGTTGGGCAGTCACACTCTGTACAGGACACTGTACATGCACCCTAATTGCCCCAGCACCAGGTACCAACCAGGGACAGCCCCTCTTCCCCAGAGCCTGCTGAAATTATTCAGTCGCAGTCCTAAGCCTGCTTACCTTGCCTCTTTCATTTCTTCCCACAGAAAAAGCAGTAAAAGTGCTTGCCCATTGTTCTCTTCGCTCCCGTGGCCTTGTGTGTGACACTGGCACTTCCCCAGAGCAACCCCATGTGGCATGCTGTGTTCTCCCCTGGGAACTGTGAGTATAATAAATTATAAAATTCTCCACTCTTTCTTGATCTGCATTGCCATACCTTACCCAAAGTAATATGGTTTAAATACTCATGATGTGAACTTTTTCCTTTTTCTTTTGGTGTTTTTTTTTTTGGCCATTTGTCTATCTTTTGTGAAGTGTCTGTTCATATTTTTTGCCCATTTTTTTGTTTTGATTTTCATCCTATCAAGTTGTCTGAGTTCTTTAGATATGCTAAAGAGAACCCCTTTTTGGATGTATGTATTATAAATATTTCGTGTTAGCCCATAACTAAATTTTTCATTTTTGGGAAGTTCAATTTATATATATATATATATATATATATATATATATATAAAGTTAGGGCTTTTGCTTGCTCCAAGGCCATAAGGATATTCTACCATATTTAATTTTAGAAACTTCATAGTTCTTTTATGTCTTTGATTCACCTCAATTTAATTTGGGGGGATGGTGTTAGACATAGGTTGAGGTTAATTTTCCCAAGTTTATTCCATTATTTCAGCACCATTTTTTGAAAGAACTGTCCTTTCTTGCATTGAACCACCTTAGAGTTTTTAAGGACAATTAAATGACTGTATGGATATAGGTCTATTTCTTGATCTTCTATTTTGTTCCACTTATCAATTTATCATTATACCAATACCACATTGCCTTGATTTTAGCTTCAGAGTAAATTAGCTTGAGTTCCGGTAGTATAAATCCCCCAGCTTTTTTGTTCTTTTAAAATACCCTGAAGTATTCTAAGTCCTTTGCATGTCCACATGTTTACAATCAACCGAGCAACTTCTGAAGTGCCTGTTGGGATTTTAGTTCACTTCCATTAAACATACAGTTCAATTTGAGGAAGATGGATTTCTAAACTCAGCCATAATTATGGCACATCTTTCCATTTATTTAGGTATTCTCTAGCTTTTCACAGCAAAATTGTGTAATTTTCAGGTGTGTGTTTTGTTAAATTTATTCCTAGTATTTTATGTTCTCTAAAAATGGAACTTTTTTCTTTTAAATTTAATTTTCATTTCTCTGCTGTAATATAAAAATTCAAATTGGAGACATATATCATCCTTGAAACTATAAATCTTTCCCACAAAGAAAACTCCAGGTTCAGATGACTTTAATGTCAACTGGACCCAAGATTTAAGAAAGAAAGAATACGACACCAGTATCACTTTCAGAAAATAGAGAAAGAAGGAACATTTCCCATTTCAACTTAATACTGATCTAAAATCTGAGAAAGATATTATGAGGGAAAAAAATCGTAAACCAAGATCAGTAATAAGCATAGACACGGGGGCACCTGGGTGGCTCAGTGGGTTAAAGCCTCTGCCTCCGGCTTGGGTCATGATCCCAGGGTTCTGGGATCGAGACCCGAATCGGGCGCCCTGCTCGGTGGGGAGCCTGCTTCCTCCTTTCTCTGCCTGCCTCTCTGCCTACTTTTTGTGATCTCTGTCTGTCAAATAAAAAAAAAAAAATTTGTAAGCATACACATAAAAATCTCCAAACCTTCCCCCCACCACAAACCCACAATTAGCGAACGGAATTCAGCAGTATATATAAAGGATAATACATCATGACCAGGTGGGGCCTAACCTAGGAATTCAAGGCTGGTATGACATTCTAAAATTAATCAAAGCAATTCACTATCTTAAGAAGGAAAGAACCCAAAAGATCGTGTCAGTAATTGCTTTTTTTTTTTTTTTTTTTTTTTTTTTAGTAATTGCTTTTTATGTATTTGACAAAACTCGATACGATTCATGATGACTCTCGATAAGCTACGAATGAAACAAAACTCTCCGTTTGAGAAGGGATGTGTACGAAAATGAACATCTAACAGACACCTTGTGATAAAATATTCACTGATTTTTCCCTACGGTCAGAGACAAGGTGCTGCCATTCAACACTGTCCTGTTATGTGTATACGTATAGTATATAGCAAAACAACAGCATTCCCATCACACCCTCACCCCTCCGTATTTCCAGTCTACTCCAAGAGTCAACTACTTCCCATCCTCGTTTGTTTTGAAATTCACTTCCGTATCTCCAAAGTCTATGCTTTTGTTAATTCATCAGTTTTAGGTATTAGCTGCTACTGAGTGGGAAAGATGAGGGTTTAATGTGTCTGAACAACCCCTCCTCTTTTCTTTCTCTCCTGCTGCTCAGTTTCCTGATAGAATCCTTCAGTTGCCTGCCTGGGGCGCCCTCTCTTATACCCGCTTCAGGCCTGACAGCCCAGGGACCCAAGGTCCAGCCTTTCCTGGAGTAAACCTCCAGCCAGGCTGGAGAAGGGGCTTGGAGCCTGGAATAACAACCATTCATTCTTTCACTGCAGGCCAGGTTCAAATCCCACTTGGTGTCTGAATTCTGATTTTTGTGTAGCCGTTCTGGTAGTCCACGTTTCCAGCCCTCCCCTTCAGAACGGGGTACCTGTGATCTCTCAAGTGTGAGAATCTGGGATCCCCTGTAGCTCAGGCTCAGTTGGATTGATGAGTAGTTATCAGCCTCTCCCCAAAACTGTGTTGCTCCTGTGTCCTCTCTCCTCCTGTGTTCTTGTGAATGTCCATCTTGCTCTTCTCTCCTTACTCTTACTTTAGCGAGTTCCGGGGGCGGGGGGAAAGAAAGGGTAACGTCTCCACTCAACCCGTCATGCTCCTCTGCAGAAGAATCACCCCTATCTCCTCAAGGACCTGTGACTACTGTTTTTCCATATACTTTCTTCCTAGCTCACCTTCAAATACATAGTGACATTCATGTATTTGTTCAAGAAATATTAAGTGAAAGTCTACCATGTGTAGGCACTGGGACTTGAATTGTGATCAGGTCACAATCCCTTGCCTATAGGAGGTTCCATTTGGAGGAGGGACAGGCAAGCACGTGACAAAGTCTAAGGGGGCGTAAGTGCCAAGTAGAGCAGGTACATGGGGTCAGTGTGCACAGAAGGGTTCCTTCCCAACTTGGGGCATTAGGGAAGGCTGCCCAGAGGGAGAGCCCTCAAGAGAGAATGGGCATTGGTCCAACCAAACACATTTGTGCCCCAACAAGACCATATGGAGGAGAGCCAGAGACAATCACAAAACCCAGGCATCCCACCTCCTCTCCACAACCCTCATCCCTACTCTTGGGGACTCTGCAGGGCTATCTCCTCATCCTTGATACTCCCTCTGAGTGTGAGGAAGGCAAGAATCACCAAAGACACAAATGGTCTTCTACCTACTCTTGGAAATGTGGGTGACGAAACGTGCGGGGGCTTTATTATGTGGTCAAGGGCCAGTCTGCGATTCGGTTTCCATTCTTTCCCCCAAATTTCTAAAGTCATCTGATCTGAATTCTTTGCTTCTCTCTCAAACTGTAACCCAGGCCTGTACTTCACCCATTCGTCTGTCAGAAGAGCAGGACGGACGGAATATCCTATTCATGGCCCAGTTTTCTCCAAAGGAGTGAAACTTTTAGGAAGAAATAGAACAGATTTAATCTTGTATATTTATTGAGTAAACCAATCCTGGGTAGAGAAAAAAGAACACTAG
Source organism: Mustela nivalis (assembly GCF_964662115.1). Taxonomy (NCBI): domain Eukaryota; kingdom Metazoa; phylum Chordata; class Mammalia; order Carnivora; family Mustelidae; genus Mustela; species Mustela nivalis. The sequence goes on along the minus strand of NC_139037.1, from coordinate 45,201,880 downwards.
GTTTGGGGACAGAAGTTGGGAGGTGAGAGAAGTCCCCTCCTCTCCCCTCCCCTTCCCCCACAGGGGCTGGGTCACTTATAAAACTCATGCTCCTGCTCATCCTTCTTGATGACGGTCTTGTATGCTTTCTCGAAGTCCTTTGCCAGAACAATGTAGCGGTTCTCACGGACTGCCAACATTCCACTCTGTTGAGGGATGACAGTTAAAATCTATTCCCCAGCCCTGTGATGGTGGGGGAAGAGACCAGGCCCTAAGCCCCAGGGAGACAACATGGGGCACGAGGATGGCGGCAGAGTGGTCTCAAAAAGGAAGGGTCTCCATATACCCCTGCCTCCAAAAGAGAAACCCTCACTCACCTCCTGACAGATGGAGTTGATATCAGCTCCCGAAATCTTATCTGGTCGGGCCACATCTGTGGCAGGTGAGTTAAGGAACCATTCCCTGCACAAGAGGGTAAGAGCCTGGAACCAGAAGTCATCCTCCAGCTGTCTTTGTCACCACCCCCATCGCTGGACCCTGGTGTCCCGCCCTGCACAAGGTGGGTCACAGTGAAGGCAGAGGTGGTGATGAAGATCCAGTCCCCGCTCCCAACCGGGACCCTCCCCTCCCTTCTAGAGCAGGATACAGTCTTCCAAGTCAACCTCCTCAGAGAGATTCATCTTGCTGGTGATAGTGGAGAAAATCAATCTCTTCTGGCGGCGGTCAGGGAGTGGAAATTCGATTTTACGGTCAAGGCGTCCTGGCCGCAGCAGGGCAGGATCCAGAGTGTCTGCTCTGTTTGTGGCCATGATCACCTGGCATTGGGGACAGGCCAGCTCAGACCTTGGTGCCCCCCCACACCCTCCTTCCTGTCATGATACCTGCCCCCATCCATGCCAACCTCCACCTTTCCCTAATTCCCATACCACACCTCCCCCTGTCCACCCTGAACCCCAAACCTTGACGTTAACGTTCTGGTCAAATCCATCCATTTGATTCAGCAGCTCCAGCAGGATTCTCTGAACCTCCCTGTCAGCTAGAGAGCACAACACAGTCAGTCCTAGGCATCCCATACAAGCCTGCCCAAGACCCCAGGCCCTGCTGAGGCATGACTCACCCCCCGTCTGGGCATCAAATCTCTTGGTGGCAATGGCATCGATCTCATCGATGAAGATGATGGCAGGTGCGTTCTCCTTGGCCAGGCGGAACACGTCCCGGACCATACGGGGGCCCTCGCCCAGGTACTTCTGTACAAACTCTGAGCCCACGACCCGGATAAATGCAGCTGATGGCGGGATGACAAGGGTTAGATGAAGGGCCTCCCACGGGGCCGTGCTGCTTTACGGAAACTGAGAATCCCCTGAAGACATCCCTTTCTTTGACACCCACTCCAAGTAACCCAGCCATTCTCTCACTCCCTGGGGCTGCATCCCAGATCATGCTGGGAGAACCAGCCATCTGCCAGCTCCCCACAGCAACCCAGCAGCCCAAATCACGAATCCTACCACAGATGTGTTGTTTCTGGCACAACATGTAAATACCAGGACATCATCATCAAAAAAAAAAAAGCACCTGTGCTTCAAAAGCCCATATGGAGGAAAACAGAGACGTCTGTGGAATCTAAGACAGAAAAAACAAACCCCTGGATCTCCACATGTTGAAAAAATCAATAAGAGACAAAAGAGATCTGTGGGGCGCCTGGATGGCTCAGTTGTTAGGCATCTGCTCACGTTATACTTCGGCTCATGTCAGGATCCCAGGCTCGTGGGATTGGGCCCCACATCAGGCTTCCTGATCGCGGGAGCCAGCATCTCCCTCTCTCACTCCCCCTGCTTGTGTTCCCTCTCCTGTGTCTCTCTCTCTGTCAAATAAATAGAATCTTTACCAAAAAAAAAAAAAAGGAAATGCTGTCCATACACTACGGTATCATACCACCTCACTGAGAGCTTGGAGTTCCGTGGAAAAGGACCCACTTTTGAATATCATGCAAGAATCCGGGACCCCAAGCGCATATTCTGATTAACCAGCAAGTGACAATGTGGTTGAAGACAAGCTTGTTCTGGGCCTCTCTTTTTGAACTGATTTCTCAAAGTCTAACTTATTTGTTAACGACTAGATGTGGCTCTACGAGGCATGGATCAATCCCCACAACCCTCCTTTCAGCCACTGCAGGGAAGGGAGCCACACTGCAGCCCTGTGGGTCTTCTGTCCTAACCTGGAGCCGTGCACTTGGCTGGCCCGCCCTGCCATGCTCTAACATCCAGCATCCACACGTGGCTCAAGGTGTCCCTCCTCTGCGATACCTTCATTACGTGAAGGCTTGCTCACTGGCCAACCTCAGGGTATCTAAACACATCCCAGGGTCTGCTTCCGCCACACATTTCTGTGGCTGCTCTGCAGGTGTCCATGCTGTTAACTGTGAAATCCCAACTTTTGAGCTCCCTGTATCTGACTTGGTCTGTCTGCCTTCCCCACACTCAGTTGCTGCAGTGCCCCGTCCCCCTGCCTCCCCTTTCTCATCCTCCCAATCTCTTGTACTGTGTTTCAGTGAAAATCTCCAGGTCACTGAATTATAGCGCGTCCCACATTCACTCTGTCTTCCCCTGACGCCAGTCCTGTGAAGGTCACCATAACCACCCGCCCATGAGCCAAGGGAGGAAATGGAAGTTGCTCCTCACCCCTCCCACTTGCCAACCCCTTCTAGTCAGTCAGTAAATCCGGTCACTTCTGCCCCTTGATTCTACCTTCTCTCTCCAACCACCTCCAAGGCCTTTGCCCAAGGCTACAACAGTCCTCCTGATCACTCCAAAGTCTTCTTATTGGCTATCAGATTTCTCCTCCCTCCAGTTCACTACCAGCTGCCAGGATCATCTTTCAAAAAGCTAATCTGATCATACCACTTCTCTAATCGGGTGGCCACTGGCTACATGTGGCTGCTGGGGAAACGGAAATGTGGCTGGTCCAAAATGAGATAGGCTGTCACTGTGAAATACTCATTGGACTTCCAGAGACTTAGCATAAACAAGTGTAAAATATCTTCATAGATGTCCACATAAAGAAAACAGGGTACATACATACAGTGGAATATTATCTGGCCTTAAAAAGGAATTCTGTTTGACACCTGCTTCAGCATGGATGAGCCTTGAAGACGAGGTTAAATGAAAAAGCCCGTCACGAAAAAACAAACATTGTACAATTCATCAACTTCTATGAGATACTCATATATGACAGCCCAATTTATCGCCGCTGAATGCAGAATAGAGGTTATCAGGTTTGGGGGCGAAGGAGTCTGGAGAAAAACGGAGTTAGCGTCTAATGGATACAAGTTTCAGTCTGGGATGACGAACAAGTTCTGGAAATGGGACAGTGGTAGAGGTTGTGCAGCACTGTGAATGTTTTTAATACCACTGAACTATATACTTAAAAATTGGTCAGGGGCACCTGGGTGGCTCAGTTGGTTAAGCAACTGCCTTCAGCTCAGGTCATGATCCTGGAGTCCCACGATCGAGTCCCACATCAGGCTACCTGCTGGGCTGGGAGTCTGCTTCTCCCTCTGATCTCTCCCCTCTCATGGTCTCTCTCTCTCTCAAATTAATAAATAAAACCTTTCAAAAAAATGGCTAAAATGGTAATTTTTGTTATATATACTTTATTAAAGAAAGTAATGGGGGGGTGCCTGGGTGGCTCAGTGGGTTAAAGCCTCTGCCTTCGGCTCGGGTCATGATCCCAGGGTCCTGGGATCGAGCCCCACATTGGGCTCTCTCAGTGGGGACCCTGCTTCTTCCTCTCTGCCTGCCTCTCTGCCTACTTGTGATCTCTGTCTGCCAAATAAATAAATAAAATCTTTAAAAAAAAAAAAAAGAAATAGGAAAAAATCTCAAATTTTCTATCTGCTACCTGTTCAAATAATGATATTTAGAGGATACTTGTTATATAAGATTTAATAGGTTCACCTATTTCTTCTAACTTTTTTTTTTTTTTTTTTTTTATAGAGAGAGATCACAAGTAGGCAGAGAGGCAGGCAGAGAGAGAGGGAGAAGCAGGCTCCCCGCTGAGTGGAGAGCCCGATGTGGGGCTCAATCCCAGGACCCTGAGATCATGACCCGAGCCGAAGGCAGAGGCCTAAACCACTGAGCCACCCAGGCACCCCTAACTTATTTTTTTAAATGGGTACTTAAAATTTTTAAATTCTAGATGCGGCTTGTGCTGTATTTCTATTGAACCCTGCCTGTCTAAAGCCACCGCGCTCTCAGGACAATGTGCAAAATCTGAGATTCACGCTGAGACTCTATTTACAACCTTTCTGAGTTCCCCAGTCTCACCGCTGGGGTCCTGCCAAGCACAGCCCTCCTTCAGCCAGGTCCCCAACATTGGCTGACCAAGTACCACAGTGAGATTACTGGGCAGGCGTTGGAAAAATGGGAAAGAACCAATGCCCTTGTGGAGTTCAGTCATGGTCTACTCACGATTCACTAAATCAAAGTTCTTTCCCACCCCGGGCCTTTGCACATACTACTCTGGGATCCTCCCTTCCAGCTGCATGCCCAACAAATCGCTCATGCCTCGCTTCCTCTGGGAAGCCCCATCTGAGAGGCACAGGCAGAATGGACCGACTCGCCCTCCTGTAAGGGCAATCCCATTTCTCTCCCTGCTTCTCCAGGGCATCTGCTGCTTGGCAGACTGCTCCCACTCAACCTCCCCTGTAACTGTGAGCACCTCGTTCACTCCTTTCGACTATAGGGCCTCCCTATTATTCCTGGGATACTAAGCATGTTCCAGCCTCCCCCAGACATCCTCAGGACTCACTCCTGCACGTATTTTAGGTCTTTATGTAAACGTTGCCTCATAAACGTCTTCCGAGACCACCCCCCAGTTCTGCCATGCAAAGTGGCAGCCATACTATTCTCTATCCCCTGGTCCTGCTTCCTCTCATCGCACATTCGATACCATGTGATCTCTAATCTGTTCACCTGTTTATCTGTTCAAGTACATCCCCAACTAAGATATCACCTCCACAAAGAAAGAAAACTTCGTTCTGTTCACTGCCACGTCTCCAGCACCTAAAACATGGCTTGGCACACATCAGGTATTCAATAAATAGTAACTGAATTATAAGTGTTTCTTTTCCTTTTTCCCCAGTCACACTGGGAGATTCTCCACCACAGGGGACACGTCTGAGCTCAGCTCCGGGCCTGGGAGAGCAGAAGTCCTAGGAACCTCTAAGCAAATGAACGTTCGTGACAATGGCTGACATTTCTTGTCCACTCTCTACGTGTCAGGTATGGTTCTAGCTTTATATTGATTTAATCCTCTGAGTAATCAGAAACAGAAAACAGGAGTCAGAGAGAGACTAACTTACTGAGTAGTGACATACACGAGCTTACATAAATGGTTGTAGGGGAGGCAGACCTCAAACCCACTCAGCCTGGCCCAGAAAACCCACTGCTTAACCACTGCTTCCTACTGCCCCCCAGCTCGCATGTTAGGATTTTAAGATGTGCTGAGCTTATCCTCAGCCTTTACAAACAGTAATATAGCGACCTTCAGACATTTTTGTCTGGATCCTATGATAAGAAATACATAAGAATTACATGTATAAGAAAAAGAGGGTGGCTCAGTGGGTTAAGCCTCTGCCTTCAGCTCAGGTCATGATCTCAGGGTGCTGGGATCAAGCCCACATCGGGCTCTCTGCTCAGCGGGGAGCCTGCTCCCCTTCCTCTCTGCCTGCTTGTGATCTCTGTCAAATAAATAAATAAAATCTTAAAAAAAAAAAAAAAGAAAAAAAATACATACATAAACAACCACAAGCGTGTGTGTGTGCAACAGGTTTCTACAAAGTCATATGAGCTCCTACTATGTGGGATGGACTCTGATGTTTCCGATTTCATTTTCTTAAATGCTGGTTGCAACCCATGAATTTGAACTCACGGTTACTGGTGGGTGACAACCCACTGAGAGGCAAGTCTTCTGTGAGACGAGGGAACTGAAGCACGAGGCAGTGAAGCCACCTCCCCAAGACGGCACAGCCAGTAAGAATCACCCTGGGGCTTTGACCCCACAGCCCCCGTTCTTAATCACCACACCTCGTCATTTCCTGGGGAACATGAGAAAGCAGGGGGCAAGGTCCCGAGCCCAGAAGGCCAGAGCTCCAGGGAGTGGCTCACCTGTTGTGTGATGAGCCACGGCCTTTGCCAACATGGTCTTCCCACAGCCGGGTGGGCCGTACATGAGGACACCTCGGGGAGGGTCGATGCCGATCTGAAACGCGGAGGTAAAGGAGGATGAGACAGGGAGTCCAACCGCCAACTCGAGGCCCAGGGCAGAGGGCCCCTCCCAGCCCCTCACCTGCTTATAGAGCTCGAAGTGTGTAAGCGGGAGCTCCACGGCCTCCCGCACCTCCTGCTTCTGGATGTCCATGCCCCCGATGTCTGCATACATCACGTCTGGCTTCTGGTCTGGTGGGAGAGCAGAGCGGGGGCTCCCAGCCTGGCCTCAAGGTCCCCTCAGGCCCACCGGCCCCAGGCTCCCACTCCCACCTGAGGTGAGCATCATGATGCTGCTGTCGGCCTCGGGCGGCAGCACGTCTACCAGGGCATTGCTGTGTTTGTGGAGGGCCACCGAAGCGTTTGGCTTGAGCAGCTCCCGGTCAATAGTGCTCAGGATGCGCACGTAGTAGTTGGAGCCTTTGGGAGATGGGGGGGTGGTAAGTCAGAAGTGCCAGAACCTCAGAACCATCTCCTCCCCCAAACCCTGCAGTCGTAGTAGCCGCCAGGCCACCAGTATATTTCACTCAGACCCAGAATGGCCCTCCTGGCCTCTAGTCTTGCATTCCCCTGGCCATCCCCACGTTCATGATGACAGTTTCCTTGTCCATTTCCAGCTCCAACAGTCTCGCGAGCTCCAGTCCTAGCTGAACAGCAGCCTCCTGGACTGCGTCCCCCCACATGTCCCCAGGGTCTTCCTCACTCACTGGGTTCCAATATGGTCTCAGTATCTTCTCTCAAACTGTGCTGCTCCTCCTGGGTCCCTGTCTCAGGGAGGCCCGTGGTCCCTAGTCACCAGCCAAAGTCCCAAGCCTCATTCTGGACCTTTCTCCCCCGCCCTCCACAGGGCATCAGTCCCTACGCAATTCCCCTCAGCCTCCTGAATGTCTCCAACCAACCTCCTCTGCTTCCTCACAGAAGCCCCCTGATTCAGCCTTCTGCTCCCACCTAAGTCTCCGCACCAGACTCCTCCCTGCTTGCCCAGGCCCCATCGACCTTCTGCTCTTATGGCGGTGATACACACCTCTCTCCAGCATCAGTCTCTCTCCTGACCTTCAGACCTGGCTGTCTAGCAGCCTCACAGACCCGTCCCTGTGAAGTCCAAAACTGCCCACACTGCCTCCCTCCAAACCTACTCTTCTGCCCATGTCAGCATCTCAGGGACAGCCCCATTGTCCCCCTAAGTCCTACAGGTCCAAGTCATAAGCCTCATTTCAGGTTATCTCCCTCCATTCACCACCTCACCTCCAGCCCAACAGTCCAATTCCAGGCCCAGTTATACACCTTTCCCCACCCTTCCAGAACATGCTTGGTCCGCAGGAGTAGAGGCCAAAGCAGGAAATGACAGATAACACACAGAAATAACACCCATCATGACGGCAGGGCCTGAGCCCGTGTTAACAACAGCAACTACCACATACTGAGTCCAACTCGGGCCCAATCCCTTCACACTTCACCCATGGTTTCAAATTGCAGGTCCCAACTCAGTAACTGTCACATGAAATCAATTTAGAGGATCATATCCCGAACACGGTTTAAGACAAAATCAGACTAGAATGGAACGGGAAACATCAGAGTATGTGACACACAGTAAGGCTAAATATCATTTGATGAGACTTCCAGTGTGTATACGTATGCCACTGACCCTTGAACACTGCAGGGGTTAGCAGCGCAGAACACCCCAAGCAATTGAAAATCCATACATAACTTGACTCCCTCAAAACTCAACTACTAATAGCCATTGACCAGAAGCCTTACCAATACCATACACAATCAATTAACACGTGTTTTGTATGTTTTACCTATTACGTACTATATCCTTATGGTAAAGTAAGGCAGAAAAAATGTTACTGAGTGATTCGTAAGAATCAGTACTGTACAGTACTGTACAGTATTTATCCAAAAATCCGTGTATAAGACCCCCACAGTTCAAACCTGTGTTGTTCAAAGGTCAGCTGTACACGTGGGTATATACATATACACGAACACACACAAAACATACACACACATAGAGAGAGAATGTGAAATATACGTCTACTCTTATATCAAAGTTAGAAAAACATCATTATGTCGCTTTGCCTTGTTCGCTCTTCTAAGACTCCAGCACACTTCCTGGTCCCTGACCAGAAAGAGTTAACCGACAATGAATGAACAGATGAGCAAATGAGGTGCCCCCACCCACCCACCCTCCTGTGCACCTGTGGTGGAGCCCACAATGGCTGTGTTCTGATCCACAGCCTCCAGAAACTGTCCGATGACCAGTGGGATGCTCTGGATCCGCTTCACCTCCTCCTGGGCATGGAGGAATTCCTTCTTCAAATTCTTCTGCTCATCCTTGATGTACTCCTCCTGCACCTCGAGGAACTCCAGCTCTTGCTGTAGCTTCTGTGAGTGGAGAGGGGTAAGGCAGACGGCTGGCTCTGGCCCAGCTGAGCCAGGCAGGAGTGGAAGGTGTCGGGAAGTATGGGGTGCTGGGCCCTGTGCAGGGTCCAAACTGGGGGTGACGGTACCTTGTAGCGGCTGTACAGGTCCTCCAGGTCCTCAGGCTCAGGCCCCAGGAAGGAAAGGCCAGTCTGGGGCCGTGACACAGACAGTGCTGGGATCTCATCCTAGAACAAGGGAGAAAACTCAGGCTGGAAGAGCATCCCCTCGTGAAAGGATCTAGAGCATCCTCCCCCTCCGCCATGAACCACTTGAGGCTCCTGACATCATTCAGCCCCTCTAAATAGACCCTACAAGCCTCTCAGCCCCCTAAATGGGCTCCTGATGTTACCCATCCCCAGGGTCACCAGACTCCCAACGAGGGCCTAAAGGTCACATCAACTCCTTACCGGACTCCAAGGCCTCTTAACCCCTCAACAAGTTCCTACTATCTTACGGCTATCTCACTAGAGGCTGTTAAAGTCACCTTCGAACATTCCAACAATACCCAGTTTTCCCCAAAACATCCCTCATGTCACAAAACCCAAACTCATATGAGGTTCTTCTGTCATCCAGTTCCCCAGGTCGGCCGCAAACATCACGCGGCCAGACCACTGATATTACGCAGTCCCCCAACACCAGCCAAGCCCCGAACGTCAGTCAGCTCCCCCGCCCACAGTAAGACATCATTCGGCCCACGGCCAAGGCCCTATCACTCACACCCCGACACATCCGCAGCCCCGCCGGGTCACCGATGTCACTAAGCACTCCTGGCTAGCCCCCGAAATCATTCCGTGCCAAAGAATCCGGAACGTCACTCATTCCTGCAGCCACGCGTTCTGAGCCTTACTGCCCTCCTAACATCATTCAGCCACCGAGCCAGGCCTCGGGGCGGCACAGAGCTCTCCACCGCGGCCTCCAAAGCCAGCCAGACCTGGGCCGGAATTCCCGCAGCCACTCAGCACCCCGCTCAGGTCGGCCTCGCCCTCTCCCCGCGAGCCTGGCCCCACCGGACCTGTGTTTTCTCCACCAAGATGCCTATTTCCTCCATGGTGACCAAGCCGGCCTCTGTGTTGCCCAGCCAGATCTAGTCACTGCTTCCGCCGACGCTACCGGAAGACTAGGGCCTCAGTGGGTTCTGGGAAACGTAGTTTAAAATGTCGCTAGAACAGGCTGGGTTGGGCCGCAAAGGATGGAGGGAAGGGAAGCCCTCGTCCTCGACTCCGCCCCCAAGACTCGCCAACGCGCCCTCCTTACCCGGGCTTGGGATAGTGCGCTTGCGCAGTAGTGCGTGGAGGCAGGGCCTCGAAAGGCGTCTGCGCGGGTTTTTTCTCGCCAGCAGGAGGCTCTGCCTGGTTGCTATTTCAATTGAGGAACTCGCAGGTCCGTCACGGAGAGCTTCGTGGCCAAGTGCTGGTGGCTCTCCGGCCCCATTTACTGGCGGGGCTGGAGATGTTCTGGGCGAGGTTCCCCAGAGGGGTTCCTTTAGGAGATATAAATGAGGGCTGCGTCCGAGGATTGTCCGCCGCGTGGGGGCAGGAAGCACCGGGCGCCACCCTGGGGGTTGATGTGCTGTGGGCCAGGGGCTAATACTGGAGAAAGAATTCTTGAGACGTTTTTGGTGGAAGAAGGTGCTTTATTATAGTAGGGGGGACAGGACCCGTGGGCAGGAAAAGCTGCACTTGTGTTTGTGGGGAGTGACGATTAAATACCTTCTAGTTTGGGGTGGGGGCGGGCTAGAGTAAGTCTCTAAGGAATTTGGAAGTAAAGATTTCAGGACCTTGAGGGGCTAGCTGCTGCTAAGATAACATTATTTACTAATACCTAGTAAAACATCAGTCTTGAGGCTCTTCAGATGTGTATCAGTGGGCCCTATGCTCAGAAGGTCATTGTAAATACATCTTGGGGAGTGGTTATAGCGATCAGAAAATGTGACACTAACAGGAGCAAAACTATGGTGGTAAAGCAATAGAGAGCTTGAGAGGAATTCCACCCCAGGAATTCAAGACTCAGCAAAGTGTGGCCTTAGGTTTCTTTTTCTCCCATCAAGGGTGAGAAGCCCCGAGCCTATGTTACAGAATAGCAGTGAATCAGATAGAAACACCATCAGGGCTGGAGAAAATGAGGCAGCCGTGCCAGGCGTTGGGCAGAGAGTGAGACCTGCAGATCTATCCACCCCAGGCCCTGCCTAAGTCATAGGTACCTCAACTCACTGAATCTTGACAGTATCTTCCCTTTGACAGAGAAGGGAACAGGCTCAGAGCTTTGAAGCTACTTGTCTGTCAGAACACTCAGAGCGTGGAGCCCCAGATCTGTCTGTCCCCACAGCCCAGGCAGGCCTCTGGCCCCGGGGATACATGGCTCAGTGTTTGATAAGTAAACATTTTATTGAAGTATAAATACAGAGAAGTCTACACATCATTAGTGTGCCATTCAGTGGCTTTACACAAAGTGAATACACCAGTATACCCAATACCCAGATCAAGATACCAAACATTAGGTCCCCCCACAGGCTCTTTTCCTGCCACGCCATCGCCTCTGAAAGTTTTTCCTTTTCTGACCTCTGGCCGCCTGGATTACTTTTGTCCGTTTCCATTCATGCGGCACGTACTGTGTATTTGGCTTCTTTTTTTACCTAAGTCACATTTGTGACGTCCAAATTGCACAGAGGAATAGTTCCTTCATTTTCATTTATGTCTGCTTTCTATTTTGTGATTATGCCTCAAACTGAATATTTTTCTGCTTGGGGTTATTCGCATGCTGTGAACATTCTCATCCATTTCTTCCATAGACATTTGGGTATATCCAAAGGAGTAGAATTGCTGGTCAAAAGGTAGTTGTGTGTTTGGTTTTAGTAGAAGACACTGTCAGACTTTACTAACTTGCACTCCCACCACTTGTGCACACACTTGATACTCTCTTTCAATCAATTTTTTTTCCATTCTGGTGGGTGTGCTGAGGGTTGTCACACTAGACACCGTTTGTGCACTTTTCGCTGGCACTTTCCAAACTCAGAATCCTTACAACACCCTCAGAGGTGGATTTGCTATTCCTCATTTTACAGATGAGGCAAGAGGCTCAGACAGGGGAAAGTCACAGAGAGAATTAGGGGCACCTGCTCAGTGCCAGCCCTGTGCTAGGGGGACCCAGAAATCAATCAGATCTGGCCCCTGTCTTCTTTCTTTCAAGTCCCAGGACTTTTATTTCCATTTAAAAAAATGGAAACAACGATAACAACTAATCTTCTGTTCTTTCTCTGCATTGACAACCCTTAGTTTTGTCTTCCATATTTCCGTCTCCTCCAAAAGATATCCCAATTTCTGCTTGAGTCTTAGAATCTATCTTCAAACAAGCACTCGTCATCTCCGTCCTTGCCTCTTGTTCCCTCGCTTCCCAGTTTCCAGACTTCAGACTCAAATCTATGTGAGAGCCTTGCCTTCACTCCCCCAAGTCCTGTCAAACCATCACCAAGCTCTCTCTGCCATCTTTGGCAATGATAAGCCAATGAATCCCTTTGGAGTTTTATGGATAATAATTATAAGTAACTATTTCCTGAACACAGACTAGGTACCTGGCTCTTCGCTAAAACATTTTATTGTATTATCTCATTCAATCCTCACAACCTTATGAAGAAGGTAGTAAAAGTGACCAACATTTATACACTCTTTAGTTTTACTACCTGCTTCATAAGGTTGTGAGGATTGAATGAGATAATACAATAAAGTGTTTTATACATATCATCTGATTTAATGTCCTATTAAAGTGGGATTTGAAATGGAAACTGTTGTCTTACTTCCTACTTCCTCATTTCTGATACAAGATACCAGACTCAGGGAGGTGAAGTCGCTTGGCCAAGGTCACACAGCATGGAAATAGTAGAGCTGGTATTCAAATCAGAACCTGGCTCTTAACCTGACATGATAGTTATTGTTTGGATTTGCAGATGATCTTCAACAAGCAAGGTAGTCATTCTCAAGCAGGAGGAAATCACATCCTTGGGGCGCCTGGGTGGCTCAGTGGGTTAAGCCGCTGCCTTCGGCTCAGGTCATGATCTCAGGGTCCTGGGATCGAGTCCCGCATTGGGCTCTCTGCTCAGCAAGGAGCCTGCTTCCCTCTATCTCTCTCTGCCTGCCTCTCCATCTACTTGTGATCTCTCTCTGTCAAATAAATTTAAAAAAAAGGAAATCACATCCTTTAGGGAGTAAAGCTAGACCCACCTTTACCTTATTTTAACATTATGAGCCTTCCTCCCATCTTCCAGTGAAGAACTACCCATCTAGATCATTTAACAGATGGGTAAACTAGAACAAGGATCAGACCAACTTACTAAAATTTCTTCCTCCTGGGTCAAGTTCAGGGCTTTCTTTCTCTAAACTACACTGCCTTCTGACACAGGTCCTGGGCAGCTCTTGTGTTTAGTGAGGGCATTCCCAGATCTGGGTCTTCAGAACCCTGTGTGAGGCTGGGTGCATACGGGAGCCAGCAGACAAGTAAGTAAAGACAGCAGGGCTGGCAAAGAACTTCTTCCTCATTTATAGAGGTCAGCTGAACTCCAGCTATGACAGCTATGCCAAAATGTGGGCCCACGGTTGCCAGATCTGATGCTTTAAGAAAGTCAAGAATAGAGATTTTCAAGTGAAATCTTCTAATTTTAAAATCTTGACAATAGGAACGCCTGGGTGGCTCCGTTGGTTGGACGACTGCTTTCGGCTCAGGTCATGATCCCGGAGTCCCGGGATCAAGTCCTGCATGGGGCTCCCAGCTCCACCGGGAGTCTGCTTCTCCCTCTGACCTTCTCCTCGCTCATGCTCTCTCTCACTGCCTCTCTTTCAAATAAATAAATAAAATCTTAAAAAAAAAATCTTGAATGCAAAAAAAAAAAAAAAATCTTGACAATAACTTCAAACACTTAAAAACACCATGCCACAGGGTGCTTGAGTGGCTTGGTCAGGTAAGCGGCCAGCTCTTGATCTCAGCTCAGGTCTTGATCTCACGGTTGTGAGTTCAAGCCCCCCGTTGGGCTCCATGCTGGCTCTGGAGCCTACTTAAAACAAAAACAACCATGCACCATGCAGGTCAAAGTGGGCTTCATACAACAGATAGATGACCGCTGGTCTAGGTTCATCCTGTCCCCAGCATTGCCATCAAAGGCCCAGGAATGAAAGGTTTTATTTAGTCCCAGGGTGGAAGTGGAGGAAGGGTCTGAAACATTGAGAAGGCAGCAAGAATAGGAGGTAAAGGATGAATAAGGATGAAACTCAGGGAAAAGCAAGTGTAAATCTCTAGCAATAGCTGATTTGTTAAATAAACTGACCATCTTTTGTTATGGACTTGGTTTTTAAAAGTGGTGTAGAATATTTAACGGTATACCATGTGGTCACAAAATATGTAATATCTAAAAAAAAAAAAGGAGATGACAAAACAATAAGTATAAACCCCTTAAAAATATTTCTATTTGGGGACACCATGGTCGCTCAATTGTTAAGTGTCTGCCTTTGGCTCAGGTTATGATCCCAGGGTCCTGAGATCGAAACCCATGTTGGGCTCCCTGCTCAGTGGGAAACCTGCTTCTCCTTCCCCCACTCCCCCCTGCTTGTGTTCCCTCTCTCACTGCCTCTCTCTCCCTGTCAATTAAGTAAAATCTTTTTTAAAAAGTACATACCTTAATTTAAAAATACTTTATCGCTGAAAAATGTTAATTATCATCTGAGCTTTCCATTAGTCATAGCCCTTTTTGCTGGTGGAGGGTCTTGCCTTGATGTTGAGGGCTGCTGACTGATCAGGGTGGTGATTGCTAAAGGTTGGGGAAGCATGGCAATTTTAAAATAAGACAGCATTGGGACACCTGGGTGGCTCACTGCCTTCAGCTTGGGTCATAATCCCAGGGTCCTGAGATGGAGTCCCGAATCGGACTCCTTGCTCAGCGGGGAGCCTGCTTCTCTCTCTGCTTCTGCCTGCCACTCTGCCTGTTTGTGTGCGCGCGTGCTCTCTCTCTCTCTCTGACAAATAAATAAATAAAATGGGTTTTATAAATAAATAAATAAATAGGATAGAATAAAACAGCATGGAAGTTTGCTGCATCAATTGACTCTTTTAGAAACAGTTTCTCTGTAGCATGTGAGGCTGTTTGATAACATTCACATGCAGTAGAACTTTCAAAACTGAAGTCAGTCCTCTCAAATTCTGCTGCTGTTTTTATCAACTACGTTCAGGTAACATCCTAAATCCTGTCATTTCAACAATCTGCACACCATCTTCACCAAGAATAGGTTCCATCACAAGACACCATTTTCTTTGCTCATTTCCAAGAATCAGCTCCTCGTCTGTAAAACTTTGATCATGAGATCACAGTAATCCAGTCCCATTCTCAGGATCCACTTCTAATTGCAGTTCTCTTGCTGTTTCCAGAACATCTGCGGTGACTTCCCCCACTGCAGTCTTGGATTTCTCAAACTCATCCATAAAGATTGGAATCAACTTCTTGCAAACTCCTGTTCATGTTGCTATTTTTACTTCTCCCCAGGAATCACAGATGTTCCTGATGGCATCTAGAATGATGAATCCTTTCCAGAAAGTTTTCAGCTTGCAGCGCCAACCTTATGAAATGTTTTTCTTAAATAACAAGACTTGAAAGACAAATGACTCCTGATCCATGAGCTGCAGAATGGATGTGTCAGCAAGTACGAAAACAACATAAATCCCACTGTCCGTCTCCTTCAGAGCTCTTGGGAGACCAGATGCATAGTCTGTAAGCAGTGGTATTTGGAAAGAAATCATCATCTTCTCCTTCTTCTCCTTCTTCTTCTTCTTCTTTTGGCTGAGCAGCAGGTCTCAGCAGTGGGTTTAAACCATTCTGCAGACCGTGCTGTAAACAGATGTGCGGCCATCCGGGCTTGGCTGTTCCAGGTACAGAGCACAGGCAGAGTAAGATGGGGCATAACTCGTCCCGGCCTTGGGATCTTCAGAATGAACGGTCCGGGAGCACAGGCTTCCACCGAAGTCACCAGCTGCATTCCCCCTACTGGGAGAGTCAGCCTGTCCTTGGAAGCTTGAAAGCCAGGCATTGACTTCACCTTCCTCCAATAAAAGGCTGTATTTGTCTATATTGAGAATTCGTTTGTGATAGCCACCTTTGTTAATGGTTTTTGCTAGATCAGGGTAATTGGCGGTGGCTTCTATACCAACCCCTGCTGGTTCACCTTGCACTTCTTCGTCATGGAGATGGCTTCTTTCCTTGAACCTCAGGAGCCAGCCTCTGCTGGCGTCAAACTTCTCTTCTGCAGCTGCCCTACCTCTCTCAGCCTTCATGGAACTGAAGAGTCCTGAGGCCTAGCTCTGGATCAAGCTTTGACTTAAGGGAATGTTGTGGCTCATCTGATCCTTGAGCCGAATCCCTAAGACTTCCTCCATATCAGCAATAAAGCTGTTTTGCTTTCTTAGAATTCATCTGTTCACTGGAGTAGCGCTTTTAATTTCCCTCAAGAACTTTTTCTTTGCATTTACAACTTGGCTAACTGTTTGGCTCAAGAGACTGTGCTTTCAGGTTATGCTGGTTTTCGACATGCCTTCCTTACTAAGCTTAATTATTTCTAGCTTGGCAGTTAAAGTGAGAGATGCAGGACTCTTCACTTGAACCCCTAGAGGCCATCGTAGGATGGGTCACTGTTCTGTGTGGGCAGGGTTGGTGGTGACCCCAAACAATTTTATTTATTTTTACTATTTTTAAAATATTTTATGTATATATTTGACACAGAGATAGTGTAAGTAGGCAGAGCAGGAGGCAGAAGGAGAGGGAGAAGCAGGCCCTCTGCTGAGCAGAGAGCCCAACACAGGGCTTGACCCCAGGATCCTGGAATCATGACCTGAGCCAAAGGCAGCTGCTTAACCAACTGAGCTACGCAGGTGCCCCGAAACAATTTTAAGAGTAACGTCAAAGGTCACTGATCAGAGATCACCATAACAGATATAATAATGAAAAATTTTTAGGGGCGCCTGGGTGTCTCAGTGGGTTAAGCCTCTGCCTTCAGCTCAGGTCATGGTCCCAGGATTTTGGGATCGAGCCCCACGTTGGGCTCTCTGCTCAGCAAGGAGTCTGCTTCCCCCTCTCTCTCTGCCTGCCTCTCTGCCTACTTGTGATCTCTCCCTCTGTCAAATGAATAAATAAAATCTTTTAAAAAAAGAAAAAATTTTAAATATTGTAAGGATTACCCAAATATGACACAGAGACATGAAATGAGCAAGTATTTTGGGAAAACAGTGGTGGTAGATTTATTCAGTGGAGGGTTTCCCCAAACCTTCAACCTGTAAAATCACAGTATTTGCAAAGCACAATAAAGCAAATGCAATAAAACAGGGTATGCCCTTGCCCATTTCATTTTTTCTAGCTATTTAAAATAGTATCTCAGGACACCTGGGAGGCTCAGTCAGTTAAGTGTCTGCCTTCGGCTCAGGTCATGACCTCAGGGTTCTGGGTTCGAGTCCCACATCCAGCTCTCTGCTCAACTTGGGAGCCTGCTTCTCCCTTTCCCTCTGCTGCTCCACCTGCTTGTGCTCTCTCTCTCTCTCTCTCTCTCTCTGTCAAATAAATAAATAAAATCTTTAAAAAAGAATAAAAATAAAACAGTATCTATAAAAACAGGTGTAATTGAGGGGGTGCCTGGGTGGCTCAGTGGGTTAAAGCCTCTGCCTTCGGCTCAGGTCATGATCCCAGGGTCCTGGGATTGAGCCCCACATCAGGCTCTCTGCTCAGCGGGGAGCCTGCTTCTCCTTCTCTGCCTGCCTCTCTGACTACTTGTGATCTCTCTCTGTCAAATAAATAAAATAAATAAAACAAAATAAACAGATATAATTGATATCTAATAAATTGCATGTATTTAAAGTATACAACTTACTAAGTTCGGGTACACGTACACACACACGGAACCATCTTTAGAATCAAGATGATGAAACAATCTATTACCTTCAAAAGTTCTTTCAGGTCCTTTTCTCTACTCTTCTTGCCTCCATGCTGGAGAACTCTAAGTTTTTGGCATTTTTTAGAATTTTATGTAAATGGAATCAGACAGCACATACTCTTTCATTCCATATAAATATCCTGAGAGTTATGCATGTCACTGCGTGTGTCACAGTTCGTTCCTTTGCACTGCTGAGTACCCACGGTATTGAGTATCAGCCTTTGGCTATTATAAGTGCCGTTGCTATGAATGTACAAGCTGGACATGTCCTTTTATTTCTCTTGGATAAACACCGAGGAGTGGAGTAACTGGGTCCTAGGGTAGGTGTATGTTTAACATTAAAGAAACAAAACCAAAAAACCACCACACCGATCCCCAGCATGGTTTTACAGTTTCACATCCCTGTCAGTGATACGGGAGTTCCAACTACTCCATAGTCTCACCAAATGCTCCTGGACTTTGAAATCGATCTTTCCATTTCAGACATTCTGATAGGTATGATTTTAGCTTGAATTTACCTAATGACTAATCATGTTGACCCTTTTATCACATGCTTATTTACCACCCACATATTTTCTTGGGTGGGGTGTCTGTTTAAATCTTTTGCCCATTTTTCATTGTGTTGCTTTCTCATTATTGAGTTTCAACAGTTATTTATTTATCCTGGTGTCTCAATATGCTTGGGCCACCATAACAAAATATTGAGCAGCCCAAGCAAAAGGAATCTATTGCTCACAGTTCTGAAGGCTGGGAAGTTCAAGATCAAGGTGCTGGCTGTTTGGGGTCTTAATGAGGGCTCTCTTCCTAGCTGATAGATGGTTGCCTTTTCACTGTGTCCTTACATAATGGAGAAAGAGAGCTTTGACATCTTTTCCTCTTGTAATAAGGATAATGTGTCTATAGATCAGGACCCCATGCTTTAGGAGCTCCTGAAACCTCTACCACCTTCTCACAGGCTCTATTTCACCGATCCAGTAACAGTGGGAGTTAGGATACCAACTATGAATTTTGAATGGAATTTTGAGGAAACACATTCAGTCCATAAAACTTATACTAGTCCTCAATCATATATGTTATTTAGAAATGCCTTTTTAATATGTGGCTTGTCTTTCCATTCTTTTAATGGCTGGTGTCTTTTAAGAGGAGAAATTCTTAATTTTAAGTCAGATTTATCAATTTTTTAAGAAATGGATCATTCTGTCAGTGTTATTATCTAAAAAATCTTTGAATAATGGAAATTCACATTTTATTTTAAAAGTTTTATAATTTTATATTTTACATTTAGATCTATAATTCATTTTGAAGTTTGGGGGGTTTTGTTTGTTTTCTGGGTTTTTATTTTGTGTGTGTATGGTACAAAGTATTGATCAAAGTTTATCTTAAAAAAAAAAAAGAAAAAGTTTATCTTTTTTTGCCTATGGATACCCAGTTTTTCCAGCACCATTTTTGAAAAAACTATCTTTCCCACTGAATTGTCTTGCAGCTTTGTCAAAACTCAATTTACTATACATGTATGGACCTATTTCTTTTTCTTGCTTACTTGCATTGGCCAAAACTGAGTACAATACTGACTAGAAGGTGGTGAAAGCAAATATTATTTTCTTGCTTCCAGTCTTTCTTTAAAAGATTTTATTTATTTATTTGATAGAGAGAGAGAGATCACAAGTAGGCAGAGAGGCAGGCAGGGAGCAGGGAGCAGGCTCCCGACTGAGCAGGGAGGCCATGCGGGGCTCAATCCCAGGACCCTGAGATCCTGACCTGCACTGAAGGCAGAGGCTTAATCCACTGAGCCACCAAGGAGCCCCTGTTTGTATGTTTGTTTTAAGATTTCATTTATTTATTTATTTATTTGAGAGAGAGAAAGCATGAGCAGAGGAGGGGCAGAGGGAGAAGCAGACTCCCCACAAGCAGGGAGCCCGATGTGGGGCTCAATCCTGGGACTCCAGGATCATGATCTGAGCAGAAGGCAGAAGCTTAACTGACTGAGCCACCCAGACGCCCCAAGTATTCAGACTTTTAATGTTATCTTTCTAAATGCGCTTTGGCAAGTTCAAGAAGTTTCTATGATTCTTTCCTATTCCTTGGTTCCTGAGTTTTGTTTTGTTTGTTACTCTGACTGGATGTTCAATTTTGTTGAAATTTTTTAAATTTTTAATTAACATATAATATATAATTAGCCCCAGGGTTATGGGTCTGTAAATCATCAGGCTTATACACTTCACAGCACTCACCATAGCACATGCCCTCCCCAACGTCCATAACCCAACCACCCTCTCCCTACCCCTCCTCCCCCCAGAAACCCTCAGTTTGTTTTGTGAGATTAAGAGTCTCTTATGGTTTGTCTCCCTCCCGATCCTATCTTGTTTCATTTTTTCCTTCCCTGCCACCAAGTCCCCCCCAATTGCCTCTCAAATTCTTCGTATCAGAGAGATCATATGATAATTGTCTTTCTCTGATTGACTTATTTCGCTCCGCACAATACCCTCTAGTTCCATCCATGTCATTGCAAAAGGCAAGATTTCATTTCTTTTGATGGCTGCATAGTATTCCATTATATATATACCACATGTTCTTTATCCATTCATCTGTCGACGGACATCCAGTTTATTTCCATAGTCTGGCTATTTGTTGAATTTTTTTTTTAATCTATTGAGATGATAGTGCAGTGTCCATCTTTAGTTCGTTAATATGATGACTTTCATTGATTGCTTTTTAAAAATTTGTTTGTTTGTTTCTTTAAAAGAGAGAGATTGATCCAGGGGAGGGAAGGGCAGAGGGAGAAGTAGAAGCAGGCTCCCCACTGAGAAGGGAGCCCAATCTGGGGCTGGATCCCGGGACCCTAAGATCATGACCCAAGCTGAAGGCAGTTGCTTAACCGACTGAGCCACTCAGGCACCCCTCATTGATTACTTATTGAATGTTTAATGAATCTTGTATTCCCAGAATAAGCCCTACTTGGCCTTTTTATATATTATCACTTTAATGTGTTGATGGATTCAATTTACTAACACTTTTGTTGAGGATTATTGTGTATGTTCATGGGGGATATTGATTTATAGTAAATGTCTTTGGTCTCTGGTATCAAGATAATGTTAGTATCATAAAATTAGTTGGGAAAAAAATAAAATTAGTTGGAATGTGTTCCTTCCTCTTCTATTTTCTGGGGGAGTTTTTTAGAATTCATGTTACTTCTTTAAATATTTAATAAATTTTTCCAGTAAAATCATTGGCCTAGAGATTTATGTTTCAACAGATATTTAACTATAAAATCAATTTTTTAATAGTTGTAGGACTTCCCAGTTTATTTTTTTCATCTTTGGTGAATTTGCAGTAGGTGTCCCTACTGAATTATATTTAAAGTGAGTTTCTTAGGGTAACTGGGTGGCTCAGTCAGTTAAGCCTCTACCTTCAGCTCAGGTTATAATCTCAGGGTCCTGGGATGGAACCCTGTATTGAAGTCCCTGCACAGCAGGGAGTCTGCTTCTTCTCCCTCTGCCCCTTCCTCCTACTCATGCTTTCTCTCTCAAATAAATGAAATCTTTTTAAAAATAGAGTTCCTTCTCTCTGTCAAATAAATAAATAAAATCTTTTAAAAAGGGGTCCCTGGGTGACTCAGTGGGTTAGGCCTCTGCCTTCGGCTCAAATCATGGTCTCAGAGTCCTGGGATTGAGCCCCACATTGAGCTCTCTCCTCTGCGGGGAGCCTGCTTCCTCCTGTCTGCCTGCCTCTCTGCCTATTTGTGTTCTCTCCCTCTCTGTGTGTCAAATAAATAAATATATAATTTTTTTAAAAGAGAAAAAAATAAAAATAGAGTTCCTTTTAGATAGCATGTGGTTTAAATCTAATCTGACAATCTCTGTCTTTTATTTGCATACTTAGATCATTTATGTTAATATAATTATTGATAAATTATATTTAGGCCTATAATTTTATTGTTTTGCTTGTTCTCTCTGTGTTTTTTTTCTCTTTCCCCTTTCTGCCTTCTTTAGGATTTGAAATTTTTTTCATTTAATTTTTCCATTGGTTCCCTACTTTGTTCCCAAATACTTTCTATTTATATGTGATCCCTCCCCAGTTCTCTGGCCAGAAAGAGAGTATTTCTCAGAATGTTTCTGTCTGTATCTGCTGCCCAGGTCTGGTATTTGGGTCACCCACTGGTTAAAGTAGGGAGGTACCGGAGGAGAAAAATACCCACAGAAACCTCACCACCATATCAGTCATTTTTCAAATTTTGACTTCATTGAATTTTTTGAAATTTTTCATTGAATTCATTGAAAATTGAAATTTTTCAAGTTTTACCTACCTACTCTCAATTACTTTTTAGTGTCCTCAGGTTGTTGCTTTATGTATTCTGGCAAGAGCTTTTAGTTGTAATCAGTGAGAGATTACATATAGTAGGCTTAATCAACCTTAATGGGAAACATAAGTACACATGCACAAAAGTCTTTTGATAAGAGTGACATTGTTTTGAGTTTTTGCAAATCTTGTTAATGTCCAGCTGAATAGAAAACAACTAGATTCTGATATCAGATTCTGCATTCAATGTATTGTAATATGTTGTTCTGATGGAAGTACATGAAGAAAATCTGGCCTCACACATAGAAATAATTTTGATTTAGAAGTGTATTTAATAATCTTTTCAGATACATGTGAATCTTCTTTAATACTACACCAAAACTATAATGGCTTTTTCCTAAAAATTAATTGCAGTGTAGAGCCTGAAACTCGATCAACAAACTTTAAAATCCATCAGTCTATCTTGAAGGTGGAATGGATTTTTGACCTATTCATACTTTTATAACAACATGTATCAGGCATTTGGAAAATACTGGCTTACTGAGTTATTCAGCTTTCCATATGTTGACATAATATCCGTACTGATTGCACCAGAAAAACTGTGTTTGGAACACTATTAAGCTCAGATATGGTTTTTTTCCCTTGAAAGACTCAGATTTTATCATTTGTAACAAATTCATCAGTTATTTTCCTTAAAGGGACAGGCTCTGTTCATGTTTTTTAAAAAAATCATGCTTTTCTTCTGAACTTCTACATGAGCTATCAAGAGTCACTATTTCATGTTCCCTATCACTGGTGTTTACATTGGCCTGACACGGGCCAACTTAATCCTTTCATCTCAACCATAACATGATGGTAAATAATTAATTTTGGTAACTTCTGCTTGTGTGCATGGGGTGGCAGGATGTCTTGTTTACAATATAACAAAGGCAGGGGCATCTGGGTGGCTCAGTTAGTTGGACATCTGCCTTCAGCTCAGCAAATGATCCTGGAATCCTGGAATCCTGGAATCAAGCTCCACATTGGGATCCCCACTCAGCAGGGAGTTTGCTTCTCCCTCTGCTCCTCACCCTGCTCCTATCTATCTCAAATAAATAAATAAAACTTTTTTTTATAAAGCAATATAACAAAGACAGAAGGTCACTTAGAACCAACATGGGGCATGAGTCACCATGGGTCAGTGGTATCTGAAGCCAGGAAAGGGTTTGAGAAGGCTTAGAAAGACTGTAGAATGTCAGAAGAGGCTTGAAAATGAGAAGTGACAGAGGATAAGGAGCTTGAAAGTTGCAGGGGGAGGTCTTGGTGGGAGACCAGGGGTGTGTGTGGGGTGGGTGCTTTCTTGTGTGTGCGGTGTGTGGTGTGGACGTCAGTATGTGATGCCAGAAAAGCCAATGGAAGGAGAACATTAAAAAAGAAGTGCTTATTCTCTGAGACCAGGAAATGTTCTCAGGTCTTAATTACAAGGAGGTTATTGGCAGCCTTGGTTGGCTTCAACTCAGACCAGTGGTGGGCTAGAAGCTAGACTACAGTGGGGGAAGGATGTAGAAAGACAGTGGAAAACAGGAACTGTACTGAGAAGAACAGTATTCTGATGGGGATGCCCCTATCTTCAGTCTCTGTCACTTTGTGTTGGAGCCACAAGCCAACACCAGTTAGAGACAAGAGAATTGGAAACTATCTTTATTTGATGAGAATATATTCAATAATCAATGGAAAAGCAACTACAAATAAGAGAATTTAGTTAAGTAGCATGACATAAAATGAATATACAGAAATCAACGGCCTTCAACTGTTTCCAGTGAGAAGAAAAAACAGAAAGGCAGACCTTGTTCCTAAGAGCAAAAAGAATAACAATAGAATATCTAGGCATACGCTTGACACAAAATCTGCAAAATGGTTAAGAAGAAAACTATAAATACTCCTGAAAGACACAAAAGTAAACATGAACAAATGGAAGGGCAACATTTTTGGGCAGAAGACTCCCAGAATAAAAGCATCAATTCTTTCAAAGTTAATTTACAAATGTAGTACAATCTTCCCCCAAAGTGCCATCAAGCTTTTATCAGGAACTAGAAAAAGGTTGATGACAAAACTTATTTGAAAGAATAAACAGACAAGGACAGTCAGGAAAACTCTGAGATAGACCGTGGTAGGAGGGCAGGATTGGCTCTACCAGATAGGAAAACATATGATAAAACCCCTATAATTACAACAATGTGATATCAGCACATGTGTGGATATGCCAAAAGAGCAGGATAGAAAATCCAGAAAGTGATCCAAATGCGTATAGAAATTTAGTACATGTCTCAAACCCCTGGAGAAAAGGATTTTTTGAATAAGTGGTACTAGAGTAAGTGGGTAACTATGTGGGAAAAGTTCAAATGAGATCTGTTCCTCACAACACACATCAGGATAAATTTTTAGTGAGATCTAAATTTTTTAAAGTGAAAACTGTACAATTACTAAGAGAAACATGATGAATTCCTTTATAAACTTGAAGCAGGCAAAATGGTGCTAACGCTGATTCAAAATGTAGAAGTAGCACAAGAAAAGCTTGACACATCTGGATGAGGAGAACAAAAGCAAAAGAAATGTCGATAAAATTAAATTTCCTTACTTTTTTTTTTTAAAGATTGTATTTATTTATTTGACAGAGGGAGAGACAGTGACAGAGGGAACAAGTAGGGGGAGTAGGAGAGGGAGAAGCAGGCTTCCTGCCAAGCTGGGAGCCTGATGCAGGGCTCGCTCCCAAGAACGTGAGATCATGACCTGAGCCAAAGGCAGATGCTTAATGACTGAGCCACGCAGGCACCCCAAAATTTCCTTACAACTTGCAACCCACTGGCAGATATTGAGAAAGGAAGAATATGGCAATCCTCAAGGAGTTCACAACTGCCTTAATGTTGATGCTTTGTTAGGAAAAGAAACAACCTTAGATTGGTAATAGCCAGACCTCCAAGTTCCTCTAAGTCTTCTTTAACAGATGAAAATCCTTTGGGAAGCTTCCTTATTTCTAACCCACCCCCCAATTTAAAAGTATAAATCAATCGCTCCTCACAAGCCCAGCTCAGGTCTTCCTACTCAGGGGTCCTGTCCCTGTGCTTTAATTTAAAAAAATAATAAAATAAAAATAAGTTTTTTAAAAACCCCAAACAAAAAACAACCTTCTTGCTCTTGAAGACATCTCAAGAATTCTTCCTTGACTGTTGCTTCCAGCCCCCTCACATCATTTTGGCACCCAACATGGGGCCTGAGTCCGGACGTGGAAACTTGGTATAAATTTGGTGAGTACTTGCGCTTCTCTTCTTTTACTTTCATTTCAAGGGCTTTTCAAAGAGTTCTGTCTTATTAAAATACTTTGATGTTGTGGGGTGCCTGGGTGGCTCAGTGGGTTGGGCCACTGCCTTCGACTCAGGTCAAGATCTCAGGGTCCTGGGAATGAGTCCTGCATCAGGCTCTCTGCTCAGCAGGGAGCCTGCTTCTCTCTCTCTCTCTCTCTCTCTCTCTCTCTGTGCCTCTCTGACTACTTGTGATCTCTCTCTCTCTCTCTGTCAAATAAATAAATAAAATCTTAAAAAAAAATACTTTGATGTTGGTTGTTCAGGCTACAATCCTCCAGCCCATAGCTACTCAATGGGGAAGAGAAAGCCTGCCTTTCGTCTGGAAGTTAGTACTCTGGCTCTAATGGTAAAAAGATCCAGAAATTTGATGCCCTCTCTTTATTCCTATTCTTACACAAAGTTGTCTGTCTTGGGCATGGGACAGCCGCCTAAGTCATTAAGATAGTTGCCAACTTTAAGACTCCTGCGTGAGGTTTCCTCCTCATTGGCTTAATGTGATCCCCTCCATATCTCAGATCGAGCTGCTTCTGGCCAGGTAGACCTCTGCTTGGAGCTAGCCAACGCTACCCAACTGAATTAAAACCTCAACCTGGATGGTTTCCTAGGGAAGTCAGGTGTAGGGATTACATGTGTTGGCTTGTCACTTAGATCATGATGAATTTCTATCTTTACTGTTTTCCATCTACTAGTTAGTAATGTCCTCTACTAACTACTTAAATTACAAAATTGGGTGATTTCCCCTTATAAAACTTTTCTAGTGTTTTCCATGGATTAAAAATGAAAGGGGGGCGCCTGGGTGGCTCAGTGGGTTAAGCCACTGTCTTCGGCTCAGGTCATGATCCCAGGGTCCTGGGATCGAGTCCCCCATCAGGCTCTCTGCTCAGCGGGGAGCCTGCTTCCTCCTTTCTCTCTCTGCCTGCCTCTCTGCCTACTTGTGATCTCTCTCTGTCAAATAAATAAATAATTTCTTTAAAAAAAAAATGAAAGGTTCTTCACAGCCTTCAAGGCATGGCACAGTATTTTTGTTCATTCACTGGCATTCATTTGTAGCCTAGGATGCCATGGGGAAGTCAGGATGGGAGGGGACACTGGCATCCCTCCTACAGGGCAGTGCATGGTGGTAATCATAGTGATTCCATTTGAGGGATGCCTCCGATTCCATTTGAGGGCTGCCTCCATGGGATGCTGCGTGGGATTGGGGGGGTAGTTCTTAGTAATGCATCTTCTCTACTTTTCTAGGAGCATGAGATCTTCTTCAGTTCCCAAGGACTCTCCCTTGGGATGCCTTTTAATCCACTGAAAACAATTCAGACTGTAAGATTTCAGGGGGGCAGGGATTGAAACCAGGACTTGACCTAAGGGCCTCTGGCAAAATATTTGGCCACTAACCAGGCTAATAGACCCCCTCCCACCATATTGCATGATGATTATCCAAGTAGGTCTCCTCCTAATAGATGCAGGTTGCTGGAGGAAACACAGGCCATTCCTGACAAAGGGAGACATTAATTCTTACTGTTCCTCTTCCCAGTTGGGCCCCCTCTTGTAGGGGGATTCTCCCTCATTCATTTCCCATTTCCCTCATTAAGACAGTTGGAGCTTTCTAGAAGAAAGTCACACATAATGCAGCCAGGAGCAGGTGGGGGAAGGTTGTAGGATGCCAGCTTAGTCTTGCTTTAGCTAGCCTTCTGCTCCCTCAACAATCTGATACCTTTAAAATCATAAAACTAAAATGGGTAAAAATTTGTGAAACTAACTTCAAAAAGCTGCTTTCAAACTGAACAAGAATTAATAAATGGGGCTAAATGAACCGAGGAAGATGATTATAACTTTTGTGAGTCTTGTTTGAAACATTGCTGGTTTTCTAACGTTTGCTCTTCCAGATTAAGGAAACTTTCTCTTAAGATATCTCTGGCTTACAGAAATAAGATAAAATAGTCTTTTGTGAACAAATTGAAGCCTTTAACTTTTCTCTCTACCTGAACCCTCGGAAATTCAAAAGGTCTCTGTAGGTATTCTTTCTTCTATGGCAATCACAGTTATTTGCATGAGTTCAATAAGAATCTGTTCTTCTCTTGACAGGACAACATTGGAAACATTGGTTATTTTACCAAGGCTTCGACTGGAATGACTTGAGAAAGACATGCATAGACTCAGATATGACCAAACAGCTTTAAGGAACTAAAGTTGACTTTATGAAACATGGAGCCATAAAGCCCCTTGGAAATGTTGGCCTGACATCTTACTTATAGAGTTCCCAGTAGCTGTACCAGGTGAGTAAGAAATGTCATTTCTGGAAGGTGCAGGAAACTCAGGATATTTTGGGGACCTTAAGAAGAGGAACTCACATAAATCTGCATGTATTGAAGGCATGTCTGATGGCAAATATTTGGCTTGGCTTCTTACTTTGGGGTTACTAAAAGTTCAATCTAGAGATTCCTTATAAAAAGTTGTGACAAAGCAGATTTTGAAAGATCTATATGATCGATCGCTATTCTTGCTGAGCTTATGTAAATGATTACGTCATTTGTTAAAATTGAAACTGTTTTTCAAATAAATTAGTGTTGGCTTGGATATCTTTGATAAAATATGAGGGTGATTATAGAGAAAATGTGTTTCAATAACACATCTTTGTATATTAGATTTTAGGCATTGAGACCCAAGAAATTTGGTTTCTTTTCCTGGTAGCATGTCTCAAAATGAGAATTGTCCGTGAAACCGACAAGATTAAGTCCCACTGAGTTACTATTTAGAAAACCTTTCCTCACCGTAGACTTATCAATAGATGGAGACTATAATAGTCTGTTAAATTATTCACTTGAGGCTGAGTTAATTAATAAATCTCTAAACAAATACACAGACCATATTGATGTGGAGAACAAAGGCAGAAGGAAATGTAGATAAAATGAAATTTCCTTATACCCTGCAGCTCATTGACTAATACTTGAGGCAGAGTGTAATGTTCCTCCAGGAAACTCCCAGCTGCCTTAAGATTAATGCTTTGGAAAAAAAATTAATGCTTTGCTAGAAGGAAAAACAACCTTAGCTCCACAATAACCAGTCTCCAGGATCCTCTGAGTCTTCTTAATTGTATGGAAGTCTTTTTGAAAACTCCCCTCTGTCTTTACCTCCCCTAACTCCAAAGTATATAACCAGCCATTCCTCACAACCCTAACGCAGCCCTGTTATGTCCGTGGGTCCTGTCCCCTTGCTATAATAAAGCTACCTTTTTGCACCAAAGAGTCTCAAGGATTCTTTCTTGGCCGTCGGCTCTGAACCCCAACACTTCCACATCAGTATCCTCCCAGAACCTGGCCTGATAGTCATTAGCAACCCACCCCATATAAGCCGAGGAGACATGGTTTATTTAAAGGATTGGAAGTCTCACACAGCAGGGGATTTAACTACAAAATAGAAGGACCCCTACTGGGTTATCATGTATTCCCGTGACCATAAAATTTGAAGGACGTTCCTCCTGGACTCCTATTGTTATGGTTTTGGAATGTTAGTGAGGTTGGGAGCCAATGACCAAGAAAGAATTCTTGACATTTCTTTAGTGTAAAAAGGTGATTTTTACACTAAACACACTAAACACTAAACACTAAACACAATGAGCTGTTGCCTGTTGCTACCTGCTGCCCCCAGGATTGTGAGGGGCAACTGATTATATACTTCGGGATGTATAAGTAAAGGTAAGAGAAGGACCCTGAAGGTCTTGCTATTGTCAAACCCAGGTTGGTTTTCCCTCTACCAAGCCATTAATATTAACACAGTTGGGAGCTTCCTGGAGGAACATTACACACTGCCTGCCTCTAGTGTTTGTCAACGAGCTGCAGGTTATAAGGAAATTTAATTTTATCTGCATTTCCTTCTGCCTTTGTTCCCCATATCATTATCAAGAATTAAGCCTGGACCTTCCCCACAGGAACCCACTGTGCCAGCTAACAGCACACCTTCTCACTCCTGCGGCAGACCTAAACTTCTCTTCAAACCACAGTGAAAGCTGTACCTCTTTTTCATTCTCTTTTCCCCTGATTTCTACTGACAATTCCTTCTTACAATGGACACAGCATTATGCTGAACTTCAAACTCAAACAGCTTGCTCCAGATGTGGAATTCTGCCTATATAAAGCACATTGGGTCTGCCTTGGTGGGTCTCCCCACTTCAGGGCACAAACTGGCATTGCTTCTATAACTATGTCTTAGGTATGATCCCTGACCCATACTGCTATATTTCGTGATAGGGTTAGAACAACACACGGCCATGAATAGCACACTACAGTTATGACGGCTGCCATCAAAAATATGCTCGCAAATCATTGTTCTTCTGGCCGCCATTTAGTTTGCTACTGACTGGACAAGGAGGCCCAAAGTTAGATGGCTGGTTCCTAATGGGGCCCAATGGCTGTGCAGCTCTACCGTGTGGCCATGGCTTTCCCCAAGCTGGATAGCCTGCTGTACTCTGGATATTGCTTGGATGCACAGATGCATTTTTAAAACCATTACCGACCCAGCCAACCTTCCACATTTAAAACAACCATGGATATGTTCTGTGTTTCATGGGTATGACCACCTAGCTTCCATCTTTACTCCCTCTTTAGGACTGAGGGCTATCGCTCAGTACATGGAAGGTCTTACTAAGTTCACAGAGCTGTAAATCTTGAAATAGCATTTCCTTATTAAATACTGAAGTAACACAATTGTGTAAGACAGTTTTATAAAATAGAATGGTATGCGCAAGGTAGATCCTATGCTGTCATAAAATCAACACTGTGTACGCATTCTGGATTACCGCAGAACTATTTTTGTGCTTCTAATTGACATGAACACTCAAATTGGTCCTTGAGACAGGCAGTGTATGAAAATCATCAAGGAGTTCACAACTGTGTTAAGGTTGATACTTTGCTAGGGACAAAAAGGAGCCTTAGCTTCCCACAATGGACACACCTCTGGGATGCTGTAAATCTTCTTCTTTTTTTTTTTTCCTAAGATCTTTATTTATTTATTTGACAGACAGAGATCACAAGGAGGCAAGAGACAGGTGGGGGGGGGGAGGGGAAGCAGGCTCCCTGCTGAGCAGAGAGCCCAATGTGGGGCTCTATCCAAGGACCCTGAGATCATGACCTGAGCCTAAGGCAGAGGCTTAACCTACTGAGCCACCAGGCACCCCTGTAAGTAAATCTTCTTTAACATATGACAATTCTTTTGGAAACTTCCTTTATTTCTACCCTCCCAACTTAAACGTATATAATCAGTCACTCCTCACAATCCTAGTGCAGCTCTTCCTTCCCACGGGGCCTGTTTCCTTGCTTTAATAAAAGCAACTTTTGCCCTGAAAACATCTTAAGAATCTTTCTTGACTGTTCGTCCTGGCCCACATCACATCAATAGGGATCCAGGCTCTTTGAGAAATGGCTGATTCTGGATCTGGTCAGGAAATGTACAAAGATGAGCCTGGAACATCTTGTCATGCCATGATGGTGAAAGAGCAATGGGTTGAAACACCAAATATGTAAAATCTATGCATTCATAGTATCAAACACATACACACCATGTTTGTTTATCTTCAGAGAGAACCATCTAAATCTGAAAATGGAAGCATTTAAGTTGCTTTTTCTGTATTAACTGCAACTTAGGGTACCCAAAGAATTAATGTGGAAATGTTTCTCTGCATAGTACAGAAGTATACAGATGTTCCTCTGATAGTAGCTAATTAATGAAGAAAAGACAATAAATTAGAAATTCCTGTTTTTGCAAAGCCCCTAGTGAAATAATGACTGTAGGCAGTTTGCCAGAATTAGCAAATAAATTGCATGTGGCATACAAAGTTATAACAGATTGTATGGAACATACTTACACCGAAAATTAATTTATCTGAAATTCCGATGTAACTGGATGATCAGTAATTAGATAATGATTAGTTAATGATCAACAATGGATATTAACATCACTGAGCTAGATGAAGAAAAATCATTTAATAAAGCTATACATTAGGCGCCTGGGTGGCTCAGTTGCTAAGCGTCTGCCTTCGGCTCAGGTTATGATCCCAGGATCCTGGGATCGAGCCCCACGTTGGGTTTCCTGCTTGGTGGGAAGCCTGCTTCTCTCTCTCCCACTCCCCCTGCTTCAGTTCCTTCTCTCACTGTGTCTCTCTCTATCAAATAAATAAAATCATTTTTTTAAAAAGCTATACATCCATTTGTGTTGAAGCTAAAAATTGAAGAAAATGTCTTTAAGACAATAATGTGTACTTACTAAAATCCTATGCAAGCATCATACCTTAATAACAAAATGTTGAAAGCTTTTGCTTTGTGTTCAGGTGTAAGACCAGGATGCTCCCCAACATGTCTTTTATTCCATGTATTGGGAAGCCCAAAGAAAAGACATAGAGATGAGAAAGAAAGGAGCTAAACTCATTCTCTTTAAATAATGTGGTTATGTATGTAAATAATCCAAAAGGACCTACAAATAAATTACTAGAATAAGAAGTGGTGACCTCTGGTTCCAGACAAGATGGTAGAGACTCATTTCTCCATACTCATCTCTAAGTACAACAAAACAGTTATGGCATGGTCTGATGTGGTGGAGGAAATACTTAAAACAATTGTATTTTTTTAAGTGAGGGAAGTAAATGGACGTACAGAGAAGCAAAGCTTCAGCACTTCAAAGTGGTAAAATATTGATGTTAGATTGACATATGTTGCATATTCGTATTGTAATACCTAGATCAAATGGTAAGACAATTGTCCAAAAGAATACACTCAAAAGGAATAGAAATCAAAATGGAACTCTAAAAAATGCTCATGTAACCCACAGAAATGTAAAAACAAAAAGATAGAGGAATGAGAAGCAGAAGTAACAAATGGAAAATGACTAATAAAATGTCAAACTTGAGACCAAGCATCAATAATCAGTTTAGAGGTAAATTATCAAATACACATAATCAAAAACAGAGATTGGTGGAGGGAATTTAAAAAACATAATTCAACTATAAACTATTTCCAAAACTCACTTGAAATGTAACAATATTGGCAGAATAAAGGTAAAAGGATGGGAAAAGACATGTTGTGAAAATATTAACTTTAGGAAGTCAAAAAGGGGTGCCTGTGTGGCTCACTGGTTTAAAGCCTCTACCTTCAGCTCAGGTCATGATCTCAGGGTCCTGGGATTGAGCCCCACACTGGGCTCTCTGATCAACAGGGAGCCTGCTTCCCTCTCTCTCTCTCTGCCTGCCTCTCTGCCTACTTGTGATCTCTTTCTCTCTCTGTGTCAAATAAATAAATAAAATCTTTAAAAAAAGAGCCAAAAGTTACTACATTAATATCAAATTAAGTAGACTTCAGAGCAAAGAAAAATTACTAAGAACAAGGCAGGACATTACATGATGATAAAAGCCTCTTTCTATCAGAGAGACATTGCAATCCTAAATCCATATTCATCAAACAATAGGATTCAAAATACACAAAACAAAAACTAATAGAACAGAAAGGCCAGGGTCACCTGGGTGGCTCAGTCAGTTAAACGTCCAACTATTAATTTCCACTCAGGTCATGATCTCAGGGTCGTGAACGTGAACCCCACATGGGGGCTCTGAGCTCAGTGAGGAGTCTGCCCGAAATTCTTGCTCTCTCTCTCTCCCCCACTTGGAGTGCTCTAAATAAATAAATAAATAAATAAATAAACAAAATCATTAAAAGAAAAGAACTGAAAGGCAAAATAAACAAATCTGCAATCATAGGGAATTCAAAACCTTACTCTTGTTAATTCATAGAACTACTATAAAGAATATAAGCAAATATACAGAAGAACTGAATAACACCACAATCAATGGGATCTGATTGCCACTTGTAGACCACCCCACCCAACATAGCAGTATGCACATTCTTTCCAAGAACCCATGGAACATTTACCAAAAGGAAATATAGATTGGGTAATAATGCAAAGTATTTGCATTATTGGGTAATAGTACAAAACAAGGACAAAATGAAAAGAATTGATTATACAAGAGTATGTTCTCTAACTGTAATAGAATCAGCTAGAAATCAACAACAGAGAAAGAAGAGAAAAACCTCCAGCCACATGGATATTAAACAACTTACTTCTAAATAACCCATGGTCAAATAGGAAGTCTCAAGAAAAAAAATTTTTTCTTGAACATATCAACTCATGGGATGCAGCTAAAGCAGTGCTGGAGAGCATATTTATAGCACTAAAATGATTACCTCAGAAAAATAGGAAAGTTGTGGTACCTGGGTGGCTCAGTGGGGTAAGTCTCTGCCTTCAGCTCAGGTCATGATTTCAGGATCCTAGATCCAGCTGGTATTCTTGTTCCCTGCTCAGTGGGGAGTCTGCTTCTTCCTCTCTCTCTCTGCCCCTCCCCCTGCTTGTGCATGCACTCTCTCTCTCTCTCTCTCTCTCTCTCTCTCTGTGTCAAATGAATAAATAAAATATTTTTTTTAGGGACACCTGGGTGGCTCAGTGAGTCAAAGCCTCTGCCTTTGGCTCAGGTCATGATCCCGGGGTCCTGGGATTGAGCCCCGCATCGGGCTCTCTGCTCAGCGGGGAGCCTGCTTCCCTCCCTTCCCTCCCTTCCCTTTTAAAAAAAAAAGATATATTTTTTATGATTTTATTTATTCGTTTGACAGACAGAGATCAAAAGTAGGCAGAGAGGCAGGCAGAGAGAGAGGAAGGGAAGCAGGCTCCCCACTGAGCAGAGAGACCTACATGGGGCTCAATCCCAGGACCCTGGGATCATGACCTGAGCCGAAGGCAGAGGCTTTAACCCACTGAGCACCCAGGCGCCCTAAAATATTTTTTTAAAGATTTTATTTATTTATTTGACAGACAGAGACCACAAGTAGGCAGAGAGGCAGGCAGAGAGAGAGAGGAGGAAGCAGGCTCCCTGCAGAGCAGAGAGCCTGATGTGGGGCTAGATCCCAGGACCCCTGGGATCACAACCTGAGCCGAAGGCAGAGGCCCTAACCCACTGAGCCACCCAGGCGCCCCAGCCCTAAAATATTTTTTTAAAAAAAGAAAAATAAGAATGTCTCAGACCAATAATCTAAGCTCCTACCCAAAAAACCAAAGGCCAAAATAAACACAAATCAATCAGAAGGAGAAAAACAATAAAGAATAAAAATTAATAAAATTGAGAAGAGGATCATAAGAAAGTCAATGAAACAAAAATCTGGTTATTTGAGAAGATCAATAAAATTAATAAACATCTAGCAAGGTTGACAAACGTAACAGAGAAGCCCCAAACTACTAATATAAAGAATGAAAGATGATATATGTCAACACAAACCCTACAACCATTAAAAAGATGCAAGAGTAATATGAACAATTCTACAGTCACAAATTTCATAATTTACACGAAATGGATCAATTCTGCAGAAACCACAAAACTGGGAACCAATGAATGATTTGAATTCAGAATATACAAAACACCTCACACAAACCAAAAGAAAAACTGGCAAGCGACTTGAATAAGCACATGACTGAAATCACAAATCATAACAAGAGATCCAAATGGCCAATAAATCTATCAAAAAGCACTCAGCCTCCTTGATAATCCAGGAAATGCAAAATAAAACCACAACTAGACACCACATCGCTTCTAGCATGGCTAACATGACTTTGTTACAGACTCTCACAAGACCAAGTATTGCAGTGGAGCCAGCACCATAGTCATGACCATGGGAATCGAAATTGCAGCACATTTGGGAACATCTACTAAAGCCGAGCCCAGTGATCTAACCATTCTACCCTTAGCAACCCCACAGCATACCCCAACAGAAATGGTGTGCACATGCGCACCAAAAGATAGGATCTATCAGCCCAAGCGGGAAACAGTCCGAATGTCCATCAACAGTAGAATGGGTAAGTATGTGGGGATCTTTATATGAGTTCCATATGGCAGTGAAAATGAGCTATGGTTTTGTGCTCAAGGTTAGCACCCAGTGGAGGAAGTGAGTCACAAAGAAACACATATGGTTCTATTTAGGTAAAAAAATTTTTTAAAGATTTTATTTATTTATTTGACAGACAGAGATCACAAGTAAGCAGAGAGGCAGGCAGAGAGAGAGAGAGAGAGAGAGAGGAGGAAGCAGGCTCCCTGCTGAGCAGAGAGCCCAATGCGGGACTCGATCCCAAGACCCTGAGATCATGACCTGAGCCGAAGGCAGAGGTGTTAACCCACTGAGCCACCCAGGTGCCCCTAAAATTTTATTTTTTTAAAGTATCTTATTTATCTGACAGAGAGAGAGTACGCGCACAAACAGGGGGGCGAGAACAGATAGAGGGAGAATCAGACTCCCCGCTAATCAAGGAGCCGATGTGGGGCTCGAGCCCAGGACCCTGGGATCATGACCTGAGCCAAAGACAGACACCTAACTGACTGAGCCACCCAGGCATCCCTCCATTTAGGTAAGATTTTAAAGCAAACTAAATAATCGGCTATGTTAGAAGCTAAAATAGTGGCTCTTTGTGGGAAGGAAGGAATGGGTGGTAATTAGGGAAAACCATGAAGAGAGTCTCTGGGATCCTAGGAATGTTCTCTTTCTTGACCTGGGTGAAGGTTATGAGGTTGTATTCATTCTGAGATAATTCAATGAATTGTATACATTTATTATTCATGCACTGTAGTGTATAGCTGGAGGTTTCCATGATTTTTCCTGCTTAACCCACCACTCTGGCCCACAAGTACAGGACTCCTGCTGCATAAGTGACCTTAGGAGCCTGATTTGTTGACATTAGCTGGCCTCCAGGGCAGAAGTGACCCTTCTGGCCTGGACACCTAGAGCTATAAATTGTGCCCTGTATCCCCTCTGGCTCCAGGCTGGACTGGCCCCCCAAGAATGGAATCCAGGAGGGGAGGCAAACACACTTAGCCCAGCCTCCTAGAATATGTAAAGACATGATTACACAGAAATGCAGCTGACTTCAAACTGCACTTAGGCAAATGAATGTTTAAGTAGGTAAACAAATGTTTAACTTTAGACCCCATTATTTGCCCTATAAATATAGCCCTAATGGGGATGGTCAGTTGGAAGTCTCACATGAGGGGAGGTTGATCTGCCCAAGCTTCTCCATCAGGATGGCAACGTGGCCGTCTCCCTGGGGCTGCCCCAGCTAATGAGGTTGGATGTTTTAAGTCCCTGCGTTGATGAAACTGTCTTATTCTCCTTCAATGCTTACAATAGCCCCCACCTATACACAGATTTCCTTTCTTTCTGTTTCTGTTAGATTTTTTAACAATATCAATAAAGTGTTCGGTGTGCCTGGGTAGCTCAGTGAGTTAAGCCTCTGCCTTCAGCTCAGGTCATGATCTCACGGTCCTGGGATCGAGCCCCACATTGGTCTCTCTGCCCAGCAGAGAGCCTGCTTCCCTGCTCTCGCTCTCTCTCTCTCTCTCTGCCTGTGTCTCTGCTAATTGTGATTTCTGCCTGTCAAATAAATAAACAAAGTCTTTTAAAAATAAATAAATAAATAAATAAAGTGTTCCTCTCAGAAATTGAGAGTTCAGCCATGGACCTTTTGTTTAGAATGTGAACTTATTTTTTTTTTTTAAGATTTATTTATTTATTTATTTATTTGACAGACAGAGATTACAAGCAGGCAGAGAGAGAGGAGGAAGCAGGCTCCCTACTGAGGAGAAAGCCTGACTCAGGGCTCAATCTCAGGACCCTGGGATCATGACCTGAGCCGAAGGCAGAGGCTTTAACCCACTGAGCCACCCAGGAGCCCCTAGAATATGAACTTATTAATACACCTACTTTATTTCATTGAGACATTATGAACTATTCCCATGAGTCACATTAGAATGATTGTCTACAAGGGGCAGTAGGAATGGAAAACGGGTGTAAAAGAGAATAACTATGTGGGTCGATGAGCGATGGACAGATAGGCAGTGAGGTAGCTGGATGAAATGGGGCCTGTGCTAACCGCAGCTCTAGAGCTTTGTCCTTGTCCAACATAGACACAAATTACAGGTGGTCATTTGAATTAAAATTTAAATTGATTAAAATTAAATTAATTGGTGCGCCTGGTTGACTCAGTCGGTTAAGTGTCTGACTCTTGATCTCAGCTCAGGTCTTGATCTCAGGGTGGTAACGTCAAGCCCCATGTTGGGCAGGGAGCCTACTTAAAAAAAATTCAGTCCCGCCTGGTGTTAGTCACATGTCAAGAGCTCGGTAGCCATATGTAGTTCTTGCCTACCGTATGGGACGGGGTCAGATATGGCACATTTTCATCATCACAGAAAGTTCTATTAGACAGCATGGGTAGACATGGGTAAGATCTCCTAGAGAGAAGAGGTAGTTGAGAAAGAGAATCTAGAACCACCCATCTAAAAAGAGTCATTGTAAGGAAAAAAACAAGTAACAAGATCTGCAAGAAAGTGGTATCATGGAAACAGAGGCATTCGAAAATTTTTTTATTTTTTTTATTTTTAATTTTTATTTCTTTATTTATTTGACACACAGAGAGAGATCACAAGTAGGCAGAGAGGCAGGCAGAAAGAGAGGGGGAAGCAGGCTCCCCGCTGAGCAGAGAGACCGATGCGGGGCTCCATCCCAGGACCCTGAGATCATGACCTGAGCTGAAGGCAGAGACTTAAGCCACTGAGCCACCCAGGTGTTCCTAGAAATTTTTTTTTGAAAGATTTTATTTATTTATTTATTTGTCAGAGAGCACAAACATGGGGAATGGCTAGCAGAGAGAGAAGCAGACTCCCCACTGAGCAGGGAGCCAGATGCCAGACTCCATCCCAGGACCCTGGGATCGTGACCTGAGCTGAAGGCAGATGCTTGACCGACTGAGCTGCCCAGGCGCCCCACTAAAGATTTTATTTTTAAGTCCCCTAATGTGGGACTTGAACCCACAAGCCCGAGGTCAAGAGTCACATTCTCCATCAACTGAGCCAGCCAGGTGCCCAGGCCTTAGACGTTGTCCAGGAAAAATGTGTCAAATGTAATAGAAGGAGCAGGAACCAAGTGGCAAATAAGAGGGCTCAGCAAGAACAGTTTTGCGAGAACGGAGGTTGGACCGTGGCAGGTGGAAGAGAGATTGATGGGGAGGCAGGGAACTGTGGATGCAGTAAGAGTCTGAATTTCAAGAGTGGAGAAAAGCGGGGCGTGGTGGGGGGGGGGAATCTCCATTAAGCAAGTGAGCAAGCAGTCAGTGTCGATTAGCCTTACGTTGGGTTCTTGGGAAATAAAGTGAGGTCTGGACTCCAGACACAGAGTCAGCAAGCAAAGTATCAAGGAGGGGGCTCCGAGAAGGAAGAAAAGCATAGGCGGTGCCCAAGTGGCAGGTGCAGGGCATGGAGATAATCCTGCCAGGAGTGTGGGCTTGCGTTCACAGGGACAGGGAAGCATGGAAGGGTATTGAGCAGAGGAGGAATGAGATCAAGGGAGATCAGTGGAAGTTTATGGGAGATGGAAGAATTCCTGCGGGGGCAGGAATCCTGTGGGACCCAGGTTTGAAGGAATGATGTTAGAAATTGCCAGCAAATCTGCATTGATCAGGGCGCCTGAGAAGTTCAGTTGGTTAAGGGGCTGCCTTCAGCTCAGGTCAGGATCCCCAGGTCCAGGAATCAAGGCCCGGCTTTGGGCTCCCTGCTCACCAAGGAGCCTGCCTCTCCCTGTCCTACTGCCTGCCTCTCCCCTGCTTTTGTTCTCTCTTTCTAATATACACATAAAATCTTTTTTTTTTTTTTAATCTGCATTTAGCTACAGAGAGTAACTTCTCTCCAGCAGCGCCCTTGGTTTGTAAAGCCCAGACAAGTCTGAGGGTCCCAGGGCTCTCCAGCTGAGTGATGAGTGCAGAGCTGCCCCCTGCCAATCCCGCTGCAGGGAGAGGCCAGAAGGCGCAGGTTCAAAAAGACCCCTGTTTGGGCTCTGAGTGAGGATTCGAGGGGTGGGATGGATGTGTTTTTCTGACCATAAAGAAGTGTCTATGCATGTTCTCTCCTGTGGGATTTCCAAGAATAGATAAGGGTGTCCTGAGAGTTGATATGATAGAGTAAGACACAGCTTGTGTCAACACACACAGACACACACACACACACACACACTTGGGCCCTGAAAGGAGTAAAAAGAAGGTCCCACGCAGTGTCAAATCCAAAATATTAATCCAAAATATGAGATTTCCTACAACCACCCCATATCTAGGGCCTCTGACTGCAGAGGACAACAGTGGATTTTGTGGAGGCAAAGACTTTTCTCTGGGGTCAGCCAAGGGGACACCTCATGGCTTAGAAGAGATTGAAGGGGCACGATCACCCCTGAGGTTCACCCTAATTCTCTGCCCCCTCACCCCTCATTTCTCTGTCTCAGACCACAGTAGGGTATCCAGTTTAGAAAATTTTGCCACGTTTGCCATAGCTGCTTCCTTCCTAGAACTCCCAGGCACGGCTCCCCACAAAGCTCCTACTCCTGTAAGCCGCCCATCACCCCACACCTGCTTCTTGACATCCCTGGCTTTCATCCAGCCTCCTGTTTGCTCACTTCATTTTCCTGGTTGACTTTGGGTCCCATTCAACTCTCAGGCTTTATCTCTCCCTCTGGGAACCTGACCTGAGTGGGGGACGCCAGAGCCCCTACCCACCCTGGCCACCCACAGGCCTGGGTGATAAGAGAGGGATCGCTGGGGGCAGCAGCTGCTGGGGTGTTGTCCGAGAGGGCGCCCAGGCCTTGCAGCTGCTGGGGAAACTCCCCAACAAACAATGAGTCCTAACACTGGGTGCGAGGAGACCGGGGCATGGGTCAGGCCAGCTCCTCTGCAGGAAGATCCCAGAGCCCACACCACCTCGAGGCAGTCTCAACCTCGGCTCCCCATGTGACACCTAGGCTCCCAATCCCACTAGATTCGGGGGTGATGGGAGGCCCAGAGTTCCCCAAACCCTGTTCATCCAGTCCCTTCTTTTCTTTTCTTCTTCTTCTTTTTTTTTTTTTTGCATCTTCTTTTCTTTTCTTTCTTTTTTGATTTTTATTTATTTATTTGAGAGAAGAGAGAAAGTGAGCATGAGCAGGGAGAAGGGCAGAAGGAGAGGGAGAAGCAGAC
Organism: Mustela nivalis; assembly: GCF_964662115.1. Classification (NCBI taxonomy): domain Eukaryota; kingdom Metazoa; phylum Chordata; class Mammalia; order Carnivora; family Mustelidae; genus Mustela; species Mustela nivalis. The sequence continues at coordinate 45,161,566 of NC_139037.1, read as the reverse complement.
TCCCCGTTGAGCAGGGAGCCCTGGGGCTTGATCCCAGGACCCCGAGATCATGACCTGAGCTGAAGTCAGGCGCTTAAATGACAACTCCCCAGGTGCCCCCAGCCAGTCCCTTCTTGGGTCAAAAAGACCTCCCAGAAAACAAATAATCTTCCAGGAAGTAGAACCCAGTGTCTGCGTGGAACCAGGAAACAGAGGCCTCCATCCTTCTTCACACTCTGCTCCAGCCCCGAGTTCCTGCCCTGCTCTCCACAGGCGCACAACCAGAAGGTCCCCACCAGAAGAGCCTGCCTCCCAGTAAGGCTAATCTTGATGTTCACGTTTTTCAGACAAGGTTCCCAGCAGGTCCTGCTGAACTGAGGGTGGACATATTGTGTCCCACTGGCCTAGGACAGCTGCTCAGATGCTACCCACCCCAGACACCACAGTGGGGCCCGGACACAGGATGTGGATGGCTGGGGAGCAGGAGGAATCAGCTTGTGGGGACTAGGGAGCAGCCAGGACCCGGATATGGGTCTTTTGCTATTGTTCCTGGCAGGAGGCAAAGGAAGACATCCAACCATCGAACCAGCAAGCAAGACCAAATACCACACTCCGCCCCTACCCCACACCCCACCCGCCAGGTACCCAGGGTCCCAGCACCCGCTCCCCAGCTGTTCCCCTCAGGGACACCACCCTTCCAGTTCTGAAGTTTCTAGCAGGCTCCCAGGCCACAGCCACCAGCTGTTCTCACACCCCTCTAAGGACCCAGGTGTCCAGGCTTGTCCTCCACCCTTCCCAGGCATTCAAGGTCCCTATTCCACCTGCCCTGGGATGACCAGCCTCCTCCAGGAAGTTGGCACCATCTTCTTGGCAGGTGGCCCGGGGTGTGGCCTGAGGAGCCACAAAACTCCACTATATAGCCCAGCCCAGGGGCTAGCCCTACAGCTCCAGGGACCTGCAGGTGAGAGAGGCCCGGGTCCCCTATAGAAGTGGGACATGAGGTCCCCTGCTCTAGCCCCTTGTTCTAGGTTTCCCCACTCCAAACCCACTGGACCCACTGGACACCTAACTCCCCATCCTTGCCTTGTCCTGCCCTCCCTGCCCCTCACCAGACCCACTGGACATGTAGCTCCCCTATACACACGCACACTGGCCCTTGGATCCAGCCCACCCCCCTTTGTGCCCAAGTGGCCCCCGTCCTCTCTGGAACAGTGCCCAGCCAGAGGGACAGACTAACCTTCCTTGACCCCTTCTCTTTTCCCACGGCAGATATGGGTTCCCTGTGGAGCTGGTGGACACTCTGGACGGGAACAACCCTCCTGTGTGGTAAGTCAGACTGAGACTCGTCTTTGCTCTCGTCTGGGGGACTCTGCCTGCTGCGGTCAGCACCCTCTGTCCGTATGTCCTCCACAACCGCACCTCCCAGTACTACCCCGGGCTAGCTGAGATGGGAGTGAGTCCCCTTAGGGTCTGCAGAGAAGTGTGGTGGGACCCTCCCATCCTTTCTCTGTTCTAGAAGGAAGCAGATAAAATCCACGGTCCCCCAACTTAAGTCTTCAAGAAGTACCACTTTCTCGATTTTCTGTAACTCAGCTGAAGTTCTGACTCTGAGTCTCCTGCTGAGATGATGGAAAATTACACTCAAGTTATTCTTGGGGGGCTTGGTGCCCGATTCCCCAGGATTATGCCCTGGACTGCAGTCTCTGGTGAAGCCAGGGTACTAAGGAAGGTTGGGGCCTCAGAGCCTTCTAGTCGTCAATCAGCATCTGCTTCGTCCCTTTTGAAACCTTCATTGTTCCTGATGCTCTGGCCCCATAGGACACTGGGACATCCTTCCAGGCTCCCCTAATTCAGTAGACAGTCCTTCTATAACCCCATATTCTCTCCAAGACCCTGTAGATCTCCTCCCCTGCCCTCTCTCTTTCCCCAACTCCCTCTCTCTCCCTCCTTCTCTTCCCGGCCCTGGAGAATCTCTTCCTAGTTGGGGGTGTTGAAAAGCACCCAGTCCTCTCTTTCTGGGAGACATATTGTCCACACTCCCATACCCTCCTTCTTCCTTTAACCCCCTTTACATCCCCATGTTTTTATTAAGACCAAAGTCATAAACCAGCACCTAAATCCAGCCCGTTGGAGCCCCATAGCACTTAAAACAATTTGGGGTTGGAGATTTCACATGGAAATTCAAATAGCCAGTTTCTCCTGAAAAATGGTTAAGATCTGGCATAAAAAAGGGGAGGGGAAGAGCCCACAAGTCATCATAATAACAGGCTAACCCTACCCACTTTCCTTGGCATATGAACACTCTAGTTTGCACACCGGCCACCCAGACGGTTTCCCACATTCTTATTACTTGCCTGGCCCATCAGGTCCGAAGTGTTCAGGCTTTTGTTTTACTTACTTACTTACCTACTTACTTATTTATTTAGAGAGAGAGAGTGCACAAAGAAGAGGGAGAGGGAGAAGCAGACTCCCCACTAAGCAGGGAGCCCGATGCAGGACTTGCTCCCACGACTCTGAGATCATGACCTGAGCCTCCCAGGTGCTCCCTGTTCAGGCTTTTAGAACACAAAAGCCAGAAGGGCTGGTAGGCGAATAAGAAGAAAGGAAAGCAAGAGGAGAAAAAGCTCGAGTCAGTATTTCAATGTGGTATCTAGGCTCAGTGCAAGGCCTTCCTTCTCTGCTGGAGAGGACTAGGTGAGTAGACCTGCAACTGTGTTCTCTCCCCTTCCACCCCACTCCCAGGGTTGACCCAAGGGACCTCAGTGGACTTCCTTGCGGCCTTCCTGCAGAACTACCTGCCTAACTACCACCGGGCCTCCCTCCAACTCCTCCTCTCCAGTCTGTCGGACCACTCTGCCTCGGTCTCCATTCACTGCCACGCAGATGGCACTGAGCAGAATGTCACAGTGAACCCGGGACAGTCTGTCCTGGTCAGCGTCAGTTCCAAGGCCGAGATGTTCGGCAGTAAGGTCTTCCAACACGCGGTGACCATCCACTCTGACCGCGAGATCTCTGCGCAGGCCATAAACACAAAGCCTAACACAGCAGAGCTGACCCGGCTGTGGCCTGTCCGGGTTTTGGGCACTGAGTACTTTGCAGTCACACCTCCTGGCGTCTCATCCAAGAATGTCAAGGAGTTCGCCGTGGTGGTGGGGGCAGCGGGGGCCTCGGTCACTATGAAGCTGAAGGGGTCCGCGACATTCCAGAACAAGTTCTACCCAGCGGGCAGTATCATAACCTTGACCCTGCAGCCATACCAGGTGGCCCAGGTACAAAGCACATCTGAGCTCTCGGGGTCGAGGATCACAGCCAACAGCCCTGTGGCTGTGTTCTCCGGCCACAGCTGTGCCCAGAAACACACGAACTGCAACCACGTGGTGGAGCAGCTGCTCCCCACGTCCGCCTGGGGCACCCGCTACGTGGTGGCCTCGCTGTCCTCCCAGGCCCGCTACGATCTGGTCTATGTCGTAGCCAGCAAGACCACGAAGCTGAGCTACAATCAGGGGGGCACCACTGGCTCCCGTGGACTCCAGGAGGGCGATGTGACCGAGTTTGAGACCCGGCAATCGCAGCCACTCTACCTGTCCGCAGATGTGGGCATCCAGGTCCTGCAGTTTGGCACAGGGGCCACAAGGGATGGAATAACCTATGACCCCTACCTGGCCTTGGTCCCAGACGTGGCAGCCTACTGCCCAGCCTATGTGGTGAAGAGCTTGCCAGGCACTGAGGGCGTGGCTCTGGTGGTAACACAGACAAAGGCGGTTAACGAGCTGACCCTGAAAGGGCAGAAGATGGGGGCCAAGCTCTCCTGGACAGCTGTGCCCGGCAGTGAGTTCTCCTATGCCGAGGTGGACCTTGGCCACACTGACGAGATCCACATGATTGAGGCCACTACTAACTTCGGGCTGCTCACCTTTGGGCTGCTCCAGGCCGCAAGCTATGGGACGGCAGGTGCCTGTGGCCGAAGTGAGTGATGGGAATGCCCACCCCCCACCAGCCCTGTCTAACCCATGACCCCTTGGCTGGCTCTCTCGCCCTCTCCTTTTTCCCACCAACTGCTCCCCTGTGGCTGTCCCCACCTCACCTCCATCCTCTCTGCCATCCTCCCCCTCCCTAAGGCTTCCCAGCTCCTCCCTACCCAGCCCCCTCCAGGAACCACTAAATGTTTAGCAACCAGTGTGATCCAAGGTCCCCAGCAGTCAGAAACAATGCCCGCCAGAGCACGGCAGCAGGGTCCTATGTGGAGGCCCCCACAGTGTCTGACATGTGTCTGGCCTCAGCCCTCTGTCTCTTTTTTGTTTTGTTTTGTTTTTTTTTTAAGATTTTATTTATTTATTTGGCAGAGAAACAGAGATCACAAGTAGGCCGAGAGGCAGGCAGAGGGGGGGGGGGGCGGGGCAGGCTCCCTGCTGAGCAGAGAGCCCGCTGTGGCTAGATCCCAGGACTCTGGTATCATGACCTGAGCCAAAGGCAGAGGCTTTAACCCACTGAGCCACCCAGGTGCCCCTCTGTCTGTTGTTTTTTTGCAGGGGGAGGGGAGTTAGGGATAGAGTCCTAGGAAAGAGCCAAGGTGCCTAGAGGAAGGGATCTTTGTGGGGAGGAGTGGGCTCAGGTCAGCTGATTCTTAGCAAACAGTTTGGAAGTATTTTGATATTTTATTTGTTTTTTTGAAATATGTTGCTATTTTAGCAACCATACAAGTGGCGAACTACCACTCCCCACATCCTGTAGGAATGTTTATGTCCCAACGTAAGAGGTCTAAAAGTATGATAACTAATAATGGCTGCCATGTGGGGGCGGGGTTTTCTCAATATACAAGAGACCATTCTAGTTGTGTGTGTGTGTTAACATAGTTAGTCTCTAGGGCCTGGCCCTGTGTGTAACCTTAGGCTCAGTGCATCTGAGGAATTGCCCCCAGGCTGTGTAATGTGGTGTTTGAGGACACAGATGCTAAAGCCAGACTTCCCAGTTTCAAATCTCACCTCTGCTTGTGTGACCTTAGCCATGTGACCTTGCCTTTGTGGGCCTCAGTTTCCCCGTCTATAAAATAGGGATAATAGCCGTATCCCTTCACCGGACTGGAGTGAGGGAGTAATAAGTGTTGTAAAGCTCTTAGGGGGTATCTGGCAAGTTATTAAGAGCAGGCAGAAAGCAAGAGGTTTTGTTTATTTTTTTAAAGATTTTATTTATTTGAGAGAGAGAGAGAGAGAGCATGAGCAGGGGGAGGGGAAGAGGGAGAAGCAGACCCCCTGCTGAGCAGGGAGCTGGATGCGGGACTCCAACCCCGGGCTCCAGGATCATGACTTGAGCTAAAGGCAGTCGCTTAACCAACTGAGCTACCCAGGCACCCCAAGCAAGAGGTTTTTGTTGTTGTTGTTGTTGTTGTTTTAAAGACTTTATTTATTTGATAGACAGAGATTACAAGTAGGAAGAGAGGCAGTCAGAGAGAGGAGGAAGCAGGCTCCCCGCTGAGCAGAGAGCCCAATGTGGGGCTCGATCCCAGGACAGGACCCTGGGATCAGGACCTGAGCCGAAGGCAGAGGCTTTAACCCACTGAGCCACCCACGCGCCCCCAAGCAAGAGGTTTTTAACACTGGGAGGCAGGGGAGGAAGAGCTATTTCTTCCTAAGTGGACCCCTTGCTTCAAGGGATCCCCCAGACATTAGAGTCCCCAGCACTGGCAAAAAATGCTCCCTCCAACCACGAGCATGCAAGCCACCTACCCTCCAAGAGCTACTTCGGGCTTGAATAGTAGAACAGGAGAAGGGGTAGGGGATTCATTATAGCAGGTAACACTCACCACCTGGGCCAAACCCTACTTATGTTTTAGCTTCGTTAAGTCTGACAATGCCCTCCTCCCAAATATCCCTGTGAAGAATGTACTGTTATCACCCCCTTGTTGCAAACGGGGAAACTGAGGCATAGAAGGCTTAAAATCACTTGTCCAGTGCCACCCAGTGGACCGGCAGAGCCAGGATTCTAACCTAGGCAGCCTGATCCAGGAAGGCAGAGAGTTCCAAGAGTTCCATTTTCTGTCCTTAAAAAAGATACCTTAGCCTTCTGACCCAAGTGGGAATGCACGGGAAGGGGACACGGAGAGAGAAAAACCACAGATCAGCATTTCCACAGTGATCCCTGTCCGGCTTTCTTCACTACCTTCCAGTTCTTCTGGGCTGGGCCATGTCAAACCAGGGAATTAGAATACCTGGGGTTGGGTCACGCCTGGGCAGCCATCTCCTCAGGGGGGCCTCCAGACCTCAGTTTCCCCACTTCTCCACTAGGTAGTCGTGAGCCCACTGCCCCAGTTCCACACAGCAGGAGAGCTCCAAGATTTCCACTTGTGAGGATACCCCTGACTCATTCTCTGTTGCTGCCCCTCCTCCCTCCCCTCTGCAGCCGTGTTATCCCAGAAACCCTCCTGTCAAGACCTGCAGTGCAGTCCCCAGCAGATGTGCCAGGTGGTGGATCAACAGGCCAAGTGTGTGGCGGTCCCCGTGGCCACCTGCCGCGCCCAAGGTGACCCCCATTACACCACCTTTGACGGCCGGCGCTACGACATGATGGGCACGTGCCTTTACTTGATGGCGGAGCTGTGCGGCAATGACCAGACCCTGCCTGCTTTCAGCGTGGAAGCCAAGAACGAGCATCGCGGCAGCCGCCGGGTATCCTATGTGGGCTTGGTCAATGTGCGAGCCTACAGCCACACAGTCTCTCTGGCCCGAGGGGAAGTTGGCTTCGCTCGGGTAAGTGTCCACAGGGTTCGGACTTAATATCTATGAGTCTCTAGTCGGAAGGAGGAGGCAAAGCCTGGGGGTGGGGCCCCAAACCCAAGCCCTTGGCTGTGGAGTGAGGGGTACAAAGGAGGGGCGTGGCCACGGGAGTGGGGACTGGGGAGGGGGAATTTGAAAATCAGTGGCAGAGCCTGCCATCCCTTTCGTCCAGCAACTCCACTTTTAGAAATTTCGGGGATACTCAGAGATATGGTTAGGGGAAGAAAAGCTTATGCCTACGTGGTTTGTGATAGCAAAAGGAGGGGGAAAAAAAAAGGAAACAAACTGTCCAACAATGGGGAATGTCTTCTGTGACCAAACGCTAAATTTAGGGAACATTTCCTATGTGCTAGATTTGTTTCTTAGTGCTTTCCATGTATTAATGCATGGAATGCTCACAGCAATCTACAGGGGGAGACGTTATTATTATTAACACTTTCAGGTGAGGAGACTGAGGTCCAGAGAGATGAGTGACTTACCAAGGGCTCTGAGCCAGTAAGAGATGTAGCTGGGAACACAGGCAGGCTGACTCCTGAGTCACTATTCTTAACCTCTTTGCCATCCTGCCTCATATCATATATTTACACTCTTTTGTTTATTTTGGATATCAAATGTACACATAATAAAACCTATAAATCTTAAGGTCATGGAGTTTTGACAAATATGCAATTAAGATAAGAATCTACTCATTATTCCAGAACATTCTCTCATGCCCCTTCCCAGACGATCCCAGCCTGCTCCTAGAGGCAACCATAGTTCTAATTTTTTTCCCCCATGGATTAGTGTTGCCTGTTTAAGAACTTCGTGTTAATGGAATCACACAGTGGAAGAAGCCATTTGCAGGAAGATTCTTTTGCTCTCCACAGTCCTTGTGCATTTCTTCCATGTTGCTGCAATTCTTTTTTCTTTTTTTTTTTTTTTTTTAAGAGGTAAAGCATCAGCAGAGCTCAAAACAAACAGGGCATGTCCTGGAAAAAGGTCTGGCTGTCACTCCTGTCTTCACCGGCTTTCTCTCTCTTCCCGACCCCTCCCCCACTCCCCACTTTCCTGATTTCTTCAGGTTCCACCTAGGGTTTCTTTATGCCAATACAAGCAAGGGAAACCTACGTTCTTCCCTCTTCCCTTTCTTAGCAAAGAGTACTATACTATCTGCTCTGTTCGGCACTTTGCTTTTTACTCCGTATGGTAGCTTCTGGAGCCGTTTCCATATCAACATAAAGGGAGCCTCTGCTTGCTTTCTTGTTGTTCTTTAAATCTGTGTGGCTCTGCGTTGGATGGATGCCCCATGATTCAGTGAGCTCGATCTCCCACGGATGGATGCTTTGTTCGCGATGGCAGATATGATAGCACAGCACTGAGCATTCTTGTACCCCCTGGCCATGCGGGGGTGCGGGTGGATCTGTGAGATTCATAAGCAAGTGGATTAAAGTAAGTGTTCTAGAAATCTAGAGGGACTGAGCACCAGATCAGAGGGACTTCAAATCCCCCAAAATTACGTGCAGAATTTTGCCCCTGCTGTGAGAGAGCCGGGTATGGTTACTTTTGTCAAATCCTTACAGAGGTCAGTGACTTGACAGGGGTTTAGAGCTCTTGAGAGAATCATGATAGGCTGTCCCCAGGACTCCTGGAGTCGCCCAGCCAGGACCAGGCCAAGAGGGAATGCCGGGTGAATGTTTATCTAACACATCAGCGCTTTTGCTCATTCACTGAGAACTTGCAATTCTACCAGGCACCTTTCTAGGCATTGGAGGTGAAGCCACAAGCAGAGCAGACAAAAATCCCTGTCTTTGTGGGGCTGCCGGTCTCTGGAGTGAGGCAGAGGATAAACATGAGACATTTGCAAATGATATGTTAGAAACTTAAAAGCTATAGGAAAGCAAAATAGACCAGGGAGAGGGCATAGGGAGTAGGGACGGGTTTGCCACATAGAATAGAGTGGTCAGGAGTGGCCTCACTGCCATAGTGACAACCAAGCAAAGCCTTTGTAAGAGGACAGAGGTCAGGGAATGAACCACGGGTGCATCCAGGGGAAGAACATTTCAGGGCACAGGGAGGCGAGGGCAAAGTGGCAGCAACAGGAAGAAGGAATCCCAGGGTAGCTGGGGCAGGGGGAGGCGAGTGCGGAGGGTTTGAGGGGTGAGGACCAGACCACTCAGGATCTGACAGCTCATCCTCCCCACCCCCACCCCCTGCAGATTGACAACCAGCGCTCGCGCCTGCCCATCTCCCTGGCCGAGGGCCGCCTGCGCGTGTACCAGAGTGGGACCCGGGCCATAGTGGAGCTGAACTTCGGGCTGGTGGTCACCTACGACTGGGACTGCCAGCTGGCCCTGAGCCTGCCCGAGCGCTTCCAAAACCAGGTTTGTGGACTGTGTGGCAACTACAACAACAATCCCGACGATGACTTCCTCACCTACGACTCAGAGATGGCAGCTGACCCCGTGGAGTTTGCCAATAGCTGGAAGCTGGATGACGAGGACTACCTGTGCGAAGACGGCTGCCAGAACAACTGTCCCTCCTGCACCCCAGGCCAGGCCCAGCACTATGAGGGCAACCCTCTCTGTGGCATGCTGACCCAGGCCAATGGCCCCTTTGCGGCCTGCCACAGTGCCCTGCCCCCCCGGCCCTTCCTGGAGGAGTGCGTGTACGACCTGTGCGTGGTCAACGGGGACCGGGCCAGCCTGTGCCGCAGCCTCAGCGCCTATGCCCAGGCCTGCCAGGAGCTTGGCATCTCTGTCGGGAACTGGAGGCCGCTGGCCCACTGTCGTGAGTGATGCCCTTGGCATGTGGTGGGAGGCAGGGGACTCCTCGCATCTGCCCCACATCTGAGCTCTTCTTGGGGTTCAGCCTGAAGCTGGACCATGCAGGAGACACAGGGAGGGCCGAGATAGTGAGACTGTACCCACAGTGAGCCTAAGGTTGGGTCAGATACACCCTAGACAGTGACCACGAGGGTCGTCCCTGCTGGGCTCCTCCAGCATAGGCAGAAGGGACAGGGACAGGAGGAGGGAAGTCTAGGGGCTATGGGCAACCAGGAGAACTTTTCAACTCAGCCTGGGGGTCGAGGAGGGTTTCCTAGAGAAAGGGATGCCCAATATGAAACCTGTAAGAGGAACTGAAACAAGACAGAAAAGGGGGGGAGCGGGACGTGGGTTCCAGGCTGGGAGAGGAGCATAGGTAAAAGCTGGCACGAGAGGTAGTCCTCCAAGTCCCAAAGCAGAAATGGGAGCATCCCCTGGTTCACAGCCCTTCCATGACTCCTCGAAGCCCTCTGGATGAAGTCCAAGCTCCTTAGTCAGGTGTCCGTCCACTTAATCATTCATTCATTCATTTATTCATTCATTCTACCAGCATTCCCCGAGCCCCTATCGGGCCCCATCCCTCTGCTGATGATGGACACCGTGGGGGCCCAGCACACACCTGTCCCTGCCCTTGAGAGGCTCCCCCCAAAATTTTTAGGAGACAGAAATTCCAGTGCACAGGGAGGAGGAGGTATCCAGGCTCAGGCCTAGGGCTTGAGATGGGGATTCCAGAGGGGGAGTAGGTCTGGGGGAGATGCTTGGCTTAGTCTCTCCTCTGTCCTCACTTCCCAGTAAACACCCACCCTCCCGAGTTCCCCCAATGCCTGGTGCGAAGGAGGAACTGGTGAGTCCTTTCATCCACTCATGCATTTCTGAAAGAACGAGCATCTCCATGGGCCAGACACTGTCCGTTGGTGCTGGCAGTTCAGTGGGGGATTGAGGCTGACCAGACCCCCACCCTCACAGAATTGATACCCTAGAGGGGGAGAAAGACAGTGAATAGCAAACCATGAAATATCTTTAAAGAGCTAAAGAAATGAAGTTCATGGATAACAGCAAGCAGGAGTCTCCTGAAGAGGGTGCTCGGGGATGGTCTTTCTGGGGAAGTGACAAGGTTGTCAAGAGCAGGATGACACTGGAGTCAGCTAAGTAGTAATGATACTATGGGCTGTTTCTGCATGGATGAACTCATTGACTCCTCAGAACTCTGTGAGGTCAGTACTATTATTATCTCATGTTACTGATGAGGAAACCGAGGCACAGGGTGATTGGAGTCATTTGCTCACAATCACACAGCAAAAAAGGGAGACTGGTGTTTGAACCCAGGCTATCTGGGCTCCAATAGCTTTCTTTTAACCATATGCTGCACTGCCTTCTGAGGAACAACCAGTGCAGACCCTGGGAACAGCCAGTGCAAAGGCCCTGAGGTGGGAGCGTGAGGACCCATGAGGAAGCCTGTGTGGCTAGGACAAAGTGAACCAAAGGGAGAATAAGAGGAGATGAAGAGAGACACAATGGGTGCAGATGATGGGGAGCTTGGTGGGCCACCAAGAGGACTCAGCTTTTCCCCTGAGATGGCACGACAAGAGGGCTCTGAGCAGGAGAGGGACACCACTGGTGCTCACAGGGCCCCTCTGGCTGCAGGTGAGGAAAAGCCTGTGAGGGTCAAATGGGAGATATGGGGGAGAGACCAGGCAGAAGGCTGCTTTGGGGGCACGTGATGGGGGGGACGATGACGTGAGAAGGGGGCAGATGCTGGATAGATTTTGACTGTGAGCTCACAGGATTTACTGACAGGTTGTCGGTGAAAATGAAGGAGGAAAGGAGTCAACAATGTCTCTGAGATTTGGGGCCCCAGCACCTGGAGGGATGGAAGCGCTGGGCAGAGCTCCAGGGCGAAGTAGGGTGTGGGGAGGGAAGTCCTGTTGAGCGCTGGCCTGACCCCCCCTCCCCGTCTCTCTCCTCCCTGTCTCTCCTGCAGCCCTGTCCTGCCCCGCCAACAGCCGCTATGAGCAGTGCGCCCCTGCCTGCCTCCCCACCTGCAACTCCCAGGCGGTGCCATCCAACTGCTCCGGGCGCCCGTGCGCTGAGGGTTGCGTGTGCCTCCCAGGCTTCGTGGCCAGCGGTGGCGCCTGCGTGGAGGCCTCGTCGTGCGGCTGCACCTTCGAGGGCCGCCCGCTCGCTCCGGGCCAGCAGGTGTGGGCGGACGATCAGTGCCAGCGGCAGTGCACTTGCAATGGCGCCACCCAGCAGGTGAGCTGCAAAGACACTCAGGGCTGCCCCACGGGCGAGCACTGCGACATCCAGAACGGCCTCCTGGGTTGCTACCCCGACAGCTTCGGGAGCTGCCAGGCATCCGGGGACCCGCACTACGTGAGCTTCGACGGCCGGCGCTTTGACTTCATGGGCACCTGCACCTACCTGCTGGTCGGCTCCTGCGGCCAGGCCGCCGCGCTGCCCACCTTCCGGGTGCTGGTGGAAAACGAGCACCGGGGCAGCCAGACCGTGAGCTACACGCGTGCCGTCCGTGTGGAGGCCCGTGGTGTGAAAGTGACCGTGCGCCGGGAGTCCCCTGGCCAAGTGCTGGTGAGTGAACCAGGGGCGGGTGGAGGAGCAGGAAATCTCCCTTAGGGAGGAGGCGCTCTGAACCCCGGGTGGGTTAGAAGACCTTGTGGTCAATGCTTAAGCCCCGGGCCCCCCAGCGGGGTGGTACTGCATCTCCTTGGCTGTGTGACTGTCTCTCCAGGCTTTCTTTTGGGTGCACCACCCAGCAGAAGTCAAGAACCACTGATGTTTCTCTGTTTAAAAAAAAAAAAAAAAAGATTAAAATCGAGAGGTGGGGTTGTAAGATTCACAGCTCTAGTAAGTGATCACTGAGATGTTTGGGACAGAGGCCCATGTCCTGGGGAGGAAGAGGATGGATTGGAAATGAAAAATAAAGGGAATTTCCATGGCCAAGCACCATGGCTAAACCCTTTACAAGCCTTAGGTCAGAATCTTCAGAATGACCCTGGAGTAAAGGAAATTTTGCCCATAAATCTGAGTGTCTGGCATAGAGAAAGTTCTAGATAAACAGAGGGCATAATGATTCATTTTTAAATTCCCACCTCTCTGAGATGACATTTAAACTGAGTCTGGAATAGCCATCGCCAACACATACTAAGTTACTTCTACGTGTTAAATGCTTGACATAGAGTAACTCAATCTCTAAAACTCTGTGAAATAGCTGATCTTGTTAGGTGAGAAATTGGCAATGGCCAAATTATCTATTCATGGTCACATGCTATTGAGTGATAGAGCTACGACTTGAAGCCAGCTCATTTGGCTCCTGAGCCCATATTTTCTTAACCACTACACCCTGCTGCCTCTTCTGCGTAGAGAGATGGAATAGGCAGAGACAGAAGTGGATGGAAGAGTATTCCAAGCAGAAGGAATAGCGAGTGCAAAGGCCCTGGGGCAGGAACAAACAAGAGGGGCAGAGGAACAGCCTGGGGGCCCCAGGGGCTGGAATGGAATGAGGGGATGATGGAGGGGATGACTGTGACAGAGGTCTTGATTTCACCCAAAATCTGAAAGACAAGGGAGAAACTACCAGGCAAAGAGGGGTGGTTCCTAGGTGCAGGGAGCAGCAGGTGCAAAAGGTGGACTGAACTGAGCTTGAACACTATAGAAGAGCATGGAACCAGTGCAGCTATACTTGAGAATGAGGCTGGGGGGATGGGATAGAGAGGATGGTAGGAGAGGAGGTCAGAAAAGTGGGGACAAGCAGGGCCTGGTGGGGGGAGGGGTTCTATTTTAGGTTGAGACACAAAGGATGATGGAGAGTCAACCAGACAAAGAATAGGGATGTGGAGGAGGGTAGCACTGTCTAGCAGAAGGCACAGTGAAGGCTCTGAGACCAGGCTGAGCTTGCTGGGTCCAGGAGTAGGTAAGAATACCCGGATGGAGTTGTGGGGGTGGGGATGGACAGTATTGGAGAATGAAGTCGGAGAGCAGTGAGGCTCAGATCACCTAGGGCCACCAGAAGGGGTTTGGCTCAAAGCTAACACCCAACAACTGAAGTAGCATTAGCCAACTAAAGAGTGCTGTGTAGGGTCCTAGGAGGAGGGCATGGCACGTGCAAAGGCCATGAGGTGGGAGCGCACTTGGTGTGCTGCGTGCTCAGGGAGACAACAAGGAGACTGAGTGAGCAATGTGGCAGGTGCTGCAGGCACCAAGGTGGACAGAGCCAAAGTGAAGCGAGTCCTCATAGGGAAGGGGCCTGGCTTTGCGCCGTGTCCTGAAGGATGAAGGGGAAGCAGCCAGGAGGGAAGTGTTGAGTGATATTCTTGGCAAAATGAAAAGGCCGTAGAGGTGGACGAAACTGAGAGAAGTAGAAGAATAACAAGAAAGCCAGTGTGGCTGGAAAAGACTGGGTGAGGCAGGGGAAGTGGGAGGTGGTAAGGTCGGGGAGGTAATGGGAAGACAGATCCTGTAGGTCATGGGTTAAGGATTTGGGTTTAAGCTGATAGCTGGAGGTTGGAGGCAGGTAGCTGGTGTGTCAGACAGGAGAAGAGCAAGTGCAAAGGTCCTGAGGTGGAGCCAAGCATCATGTGCTCAAGAGAACAACAAGGAGTTCAGAATAGTTGGAGCCAAGTGAGTAAAGGGCGGGACACCCAGCCGTGCATACCCTGACCCCTTGGACCTCCATCATCTTTGTCCAGGTGGATGGCATCCTTCATCACCTGCCTTTCCAGGCAGCAGACGGGCAGGTGCAGGTCTTCCGCCAGGGCCAAGATGCCGTTGTGCGCACAGACTTTGGCCTGACTGTCACCTACGACTGGAACCACCGAGTGATTGCCAAGGTGCCCAGCAGCTATGCTGGGGCCCTGTGTGGGCTCTGCGGGAACTTCAATGGGGACCCCAATGATGACCTGGCTCTGCGGGGTGGAGGCCAAGCTGCCAATGCCCTGGCCTTTGGAAACAGCTGGCAGGAGGAGACGAGGCCAGGGTGCGGAGCAACTGAGCCAGGGAACTGTCCAAACCTGGACTCCCTGGTGGCCCAGCAGCTGCAGAGCAAGAAGGAATGTGGGATCCTTGCGGACCCCAAGGGGCCATTCCGTGAATGCCACAGCAAGCTGGACCCGCAGGGTGCTCTGCGTGACTGCGTCTATGACCGCTGCCTGCTGCCAGGCCAGTCTGGGCCATTATGTGAGGCACTGGCCACCTACACTGCTGCATGCCAGGCTGCCGGGGCCACCGTGCACCCCTGGAGGAGTGAGACGTTTTGCCGTGAGTACCGGGACTGACAACAGGGGGGCTCGGCCTCATGAATATTCATTAACATATAAATAGCATTAATTCATGTAATTCTTAGAAAAGTGTTTCTGAGGTAGAGACTGTGGTTGTACCCATTTAACAGGTGAGGAAACAGAGGCTTAGGAAGATTCAGTTACATGTCTGGGAAGTCACAGATGCAGGAAATATTTGTAAGATGACCAGAAATATCTGGTAGCCCCGGGTCTAATTCCTCTATGGCAGCTGTCATTCAGAGATGAGTAGCATTGCTGCCTCTAGAAGAAGACTCATCCCTTTCCAGTGTTTTTGGTCCCCAGCTGGCCAACTCCACTCATTTACAGCACCTGCCTGCGTGGTATGCATCACTGTCCATTGAAATACACATGATAAATACATACATGTCACACCATTACTTCTTCTCCTTCAGCTTATATTCATTCATCCATTCAACAAATATTTATTGAACACCTACTATATCCCAGGCACTGAGGATATAATGGGGAAGAAAACAGGAAAAAAATTTGTTTCCTCTCCTGAACTGACTTTCTAGTGGTTTTTAGTTCCAGCAGCATCTAACCTAACTTAATATACTGACAGATGTGAAAGTCTCTTTTCTAGTCATGGCACCAGTTAGTTCTTGCTATGTAACAAACATCCCCAAAGCGAAAAGTGGATTAAAACAACATACAGTTATTATTTCTCATGATTCTGCGGGCTGCTTGGCTCATCTCCTAGTCTAGGCCAGCGGGGTTTTTCTCTGCAGGCTTGCTGGTGGTTCTGTGAGGGCTGGAGGGTCCAGAATGGCTTGACCTTACACATCTGCTGGTTGTCAGGCTGGTTGGTTTGGGGCATCTTCACCGGGACTGCTTGTCCCTGCTGACTCGGTCTTATCTTCTAGCCGATTGGCACAGACTTCTTCATATAGTGGTCTCAAGGTTCCAAAGAGCGGTGTGCATGGGCAGACCCCAGTAGGCAAGCACACTTAGGGCCTTTTCTTGGCATCCCATTTGCTATCATCCCATGAGCCAAAGCCAGGACCATGGCCACGCCCGGAAGAAGGGGTGGCCGTCATCAGTCTGTCCCAATCCCCACCATACTTCTTCACCACAAATATAAGACCCCTGTGAACAGCAATTCATTATCTTCAGAAATTCCCAAGACCATCAGACTCTAAGTGTTTAAAAAAAAAAAAAAAAAAAGGTTGGAGTGACTTCTCATTGCAAGTATCATTAGTACACAACTGATAAAAAATATTCAACATGAAGAGTAGAATATCCTGGAAAAGCATCTCTTAGTGAGACGGATGAAACTTCCCCCCCAAAGAGTTCACATCTGCTGTTGAGTGAGACCAGGTTCAACCTCAATTCTGGTTTTGATTTTCTTTATTTTATTTTTTTTGTAAAGATTTTATTTATTTATTTGACAGAGATCACAAGCAGGCAGAAAGGCAGGCAAAGAGAGAGGAGGAAGCAGGCTCCCTGCTGAGCAGAGAGCCCGATGCCATAAAACTTAACTCCTCCTGTCCTCCAAGAAGCTGGCTCCATCAGACCCTCCTTCTTTCTTGTCAAGAGTGACGTTGGTCCTGATCCCTTATCAGGGAGGACTCATCCTCCCCATACTTCCAGCATGGTCCCCATACTTCACAGCAGTATTTGGAAGTGTCCCTTTGTGTCCCCAGAGGTTTCCACGCCCCTGGGGGGCATACTGTGTTGATTCGGGATGGTAGGGAGTGCACAGTTGTCCTCCATAAAGTGGGAGAAGCACGCTCCCCAAAGGAACAATGGGAAGGGAGATGCATCTTGGTCTGAGGCAGGTCCTCAGCCCGGTCATCTTAAGAAAGGTTTCTATTGCTGTGGGTAACACTCCGGGGAGGGCTTCTAAGGCTTCTTCTCATTGCCTCCTGACTGCTACCCTAGATGGTGGGATCTTTCCTATTCATAGTTTACAAAGTGAGCAGCTGGAACCAGAGAGATAAGAAATCATCCGCCTGAGATCACACAGCAGGGGGGCGTGACCTGCATTCAGGCAGGTTGGCTCCTCAACTTGTACCATTAATTGCTTCATTCTGTAGCCTTTGTGGAAACTGAGGATCTCTTATTTCCTTAAGACCACTCTTGGGGCACCTGGGTGGCTCAGCAGTTGGACCTCTGCCTTCAGCTCAGGTCATGATCCCAGGGTCCTGGGATCGAGTCCCGCATCGGGCTCTCTGCTCAGGAGGGAGCCTGCTTCCCCCCCACTCTGTCTGCCTGCCTCTCTGCCTACTTGTGATCTCTCTCTGTCAAATGAATAAATAAAATCTAAAACAAAACAAAACAAAAAAAGACCACTCTTGTGCTTATACCACAGTTTTAGAAGACTGGGTCGTGAGGACGCAGATATCAGGCAGGGGGCACCTAGGGTGGGCCTTACCCCGTGCACCCATACCCAGCTCTGATGACTGTGCGTGTTGTGCCGTTCTCAGTTCCTCCAACACCCCTTTGGTTTTTGTTTTGTTTTGTTTTGTTTTTTAATTTTGCTGAAATATTTTATTTTTTAAAGATTTTATTTATTATTTACTTATTTGAGAGAGAACACAAAAGAGAGCACAAGTCGGGGGGAGGGGCAGAGGGAAAATGGGATCCTGGGATCATGGCCTGAGCCAAAGGCAGATGCTTAACCCACTGAGCCACCCAGGCGCCCCAATTTTGCTGAAATATTTTCAAGCAAATTCTAGACATATGAGTTTTCCCATAAATACTTTAGTAAACATCTCCAACAGAGAAAACTTTTTTTTTTAAAGATTTTATTTATTTATTTGACAGACAGAGATCACAAGTAGGCAGAGAGGCAGGCAGAGAGTGAGAGAGGGAAGCAGGCTCCCTGCTGAGCAGAGAGCCCAATGCGGGCCTCGATCCCAGGACCCTGAGATCATGACCTGAGCCGAAGGCAGCGGCTTAACCCACTGAGCCACCCAGGCGCCCAGAGAAAACTTTTTTTTTTAAATTTTATTTATTTATTTGACAGACAGAGATCACAAGTAGGCAGAGAGGCAGGCAGAGAGAGAGGGGGAAGCAGGCTTGGCGCTGAGCAGAGGGCCTGATGTGGGGCTCGATCCCAGGACCCTGAAAGCATGACCTGAGCCAAAGGCAGAGGCTTAACCCACTGAGCCACCCAGGCACCCCCAGACAGAGCTTTTAAGAAACATGACCAAAGTGCTGTTCTTACCAGTAACAAAAATAACACTGACATCATTTAAACCCAACCTAGGTTCAAATTTCCCCAATTGTGTTAAAAGAAGTGAATTTTTTCCCCCTAGTTTGTTAGAATCCAAATCCAGACCAGATCCACACAAGGCACTGAGTTGATTTTTCTTGAATATCTTTCATCCTGCAATAGCCCCTTTCCTCATCTCCCCTTACACATTATTATGAAAATGTTCAAATGATTAGAAAAATGGAAGGGATTTTACAATGAATACCCATATACTTACTGTCTAGATTCTTCAGTCTACACTTTGCTATGTTTACTTTATCTCATATCTGCCCCCCCTATCCATTTTGTTTGGGCCATTTATTTGTTGGGAAAAAAATCAAGTCATTGGTCCTGCAGAATTTCCTACTCCCTGGATTTGGCTAGTTGCTTTTTTAAAGTATTATTTAACTTGTTCTTCTGTCCCCAGGTTCTCTTTTAAGCTGGCTATAAGATCTAGAACAGTGCTCAAACTTTGGTGATGATGGCAATGTGCTGTCCCTGTGCTGTCCTGTATGGTCACCACCGGTGATATATTGAGCACTTGCCATGGGGCTAGTCTGACCAAGGAACTAAATCTTCTGTTTTATTGAGTTTTAATTAACTTGGCTTTAAATGGCCACACATGGCTATCATCTCAGCACACATAGAGGCTTTACTGGGCTCAGTCTCAGGTGTCTTGTTTCGTTTTGTTTCGAGGAAACCACCTGTCTTATAATCTGGAGTGACTGGCGTTTGGAGAGGAACAGGAATTATTTTTTTTCCTCTTCTCCACAACATGGGCCAAAGACTTCAATTTACTACAGAATCACTCCTCCTACTACTACATTACTATAGAATGAAGAGGCTAAAATTTCTGTGTTCACAAATGCACTGCAAAGATCACAAACATGCATATACTATATATGCTCTTACATGTTTAAGACATGACATTAAGGACATTATAGATAACCATAAACTACAGTCAGGTTGGAACAGAATCTTCGCTGTCAGGCCCAGATGAATTGTGATATAATCTGGGCCCCGGGCCCCACTGAACAGAGGGGCTCCTTGCAGCAGGACGGTGTACATGTGAGTGTGTGGGCAAGGGTGTGGCTGTGTGTGTGTCACCCAGGAGCCCAGATTCTTGATGCTCATGTGCTCACCACTGCTCTCCCTGCAGCTCTGAGCTGTCCGCCCCACAGCCATTATGAGACCTGTTCCCGTGGCTGCCCGCTGTCCTGTGGGGACCTCCCGGTGCCTGGGGGCTGTGGCTACGACTGCTACGAGGGCTGTGTGTGTGACGAGGGCTTCGCACTCAGTGGTGAGTCCTGTGTGCCCCTGCCCTCCTGCGGCTGCACACACCAAGGAGTCTACCACCCGCCAGGCCAGAGCTTCTACCCCGGACCTGGGTGTGATTCCCTTTGCCAATGCCAGGAGGGCGGCTTGGTGTCCTGTGAGCCCTCCGCCTGTGGCCCGCAGGAGGCCTGCCAGCCATCCGGTGGCCTCCTGGGCTGCGTGGTCGTGGGCTCTGCCACCTGCCAAGCTGAGGGAGACCCCCATTACACCACCTTCGATGGCCGCCGCTTCGACTTCATGGGTACCTGTGTGTACGTGCTGTCTCGGACCCACCAGACCCGGCCCGGGCTGCAGCAGTTCACCGTCCTGCAGGAGAACGTGGCCTGGGGCAATGGGAGAGTCAGTGTGACCAGGGTGATCACTGTCCAGGTGGCGAACTTCACCCTGCGGCTGGAGCAGAATCAGTGGAAGGTCACGGTGAGAGCAGCAGCGGAGCATGCAGGGGAGAGGGCCTGGGATAGAGGGTGCTCTGTGGGTGGGACACGCGCAGCACTCAGCCCCGGGGCAGGGGCTCCGAGCTCCAAGTGGATGTGGGAGGCACGAGATCCCTGAGGTGGGGAGGTGCCGGTCAAAACCCCAAGGGGGGAGCTGAGGAGTCAGGAGGCCTTGGGGACCTGAGACCTGCCCCCGCGTGGCTTAGTTTCCCCATCTGTCTGCTCCTCAGTCTCTCCTCTCCCTGCTCCTGCCTATCGCCTCTAAACATCTCTTTCCACCCCTCCTCCCTTTCTCTGCACCTTCCCTGCACCTGGTCCTTGCCCCAGCTGCCCCCTGGTCTTCCGGCCAGCAACAGGATGCAGTCAGAGGCTGGGCAAGGTCGGGGATGGGAAAAGTTGGAGGCCAGAGGATGATCTGTGAGTGACCCCATCACCCCTCACCAGCCGTAACAACAGTAACAGCAGCTACGGTTATTCTCACACGGCGGACCTCTGATCTTGTTGGCCGCTGAACACTTCACATCCGCAGTGTCACTTCATCCTTGCAGCTGGAAGTACCAGGATTTGCTTTATTCTGTTGGGGGGGGGGTCCCATCCCTGGCCCAGAGTGCCCCAGCTAGGGCACGACTTGAACCCAGGATGACATGCCAGGAGACAGTGCACCTGACCCTGGGTACACCATGGTGCTTTTCTGAGAAGGATTTGGTCTCTTACGGAAAGTGGAGGGGTCTTCGCAGGGATCCCATGGCTGTTGTACTCGTGCAGGATTGATGGTGAGGCTGCCAACAAAGACTGACTTTTCAGGGCCCGCTGTGCCCTGGGCATGCGTTAGTGAGATGCTCACAGACGCTCCTCGGGCAGCACCTTACACAGAGTTCGCTCTGAACACAGGAGTGGTCGGTGTTCTTGTCATTCGCATCTCACTGAAGTTGCCAGCTTCTCCATGAGGTGGGAACGTCAATATCCCTCACTTTACAGATGAGGAAACTGAGACACAGAGGTCCCTGCTTGGGAAGTCTGGCAGGTGACTGTGTTTTAAGGAGCTTTAGCGAGGAGTGTGTTCTCCTGCCTTCTCCTCTGATGCTCATCGGGTCAGCATTCAGGAAGGACGAACGAGTGTGTTAATCAGGGGTCGATCTCCAAGGCTTCACTGGGTGCCCAGCAGCCGTCAACTTGAAACCACTGGCTCTTGGCTCAGGGGGTTGAAGTTCATTTCCCATCAGCCTAACATTCCACTTAAAGTGAAAAACTTTATGCTTAATGTGAAAAACCTTAGCACCCACTTACTTGTGAAAAGACAGACTTCCCAATCAGAGCTCACAATCCTCGTAGATGCTCCCAGAACACCTATTCCGTTCCAGACACACTTCTCACCACTTCCCAAATGTCAGTTTAAATAATCCTGACAGTAACCGGAAGGACCCCACTCCGCAGGTGAGGAAACAAACACAGAGAGGCATCTTACCGGCAGGGCAGAGTTGCAGGAAGGGAAAGGGGCTGGAACCCAGACAGGTGGCTCTGGAGTCCATTGCCGCGTTATTGATCCGCAGGCGGTAATGGAAGGGTAGCTGGGAAGCTTCTTACTCCTTGGAGACCTGTGTCAGCATCCCGGGGCTGCTGGCACAAGTTACCACAAGCGTGGTGGCTTAAAACCAGAGAAATTTGTGTTCTCACCATTGTGGAGGCTAGAAATCCAAGCTCAAGGTGTTGGCAAGAGTTACCCTCCCTCCGAAGGCTCTGGGGGAGGCTCCTTCCTCGCCTCTTTCAGCTTCTGGTATTTTCCAGGTGCTCCTTGGCTCACAGCCACAACACTCCCATCCCAGGCTTGGTCTTTTTTTTTTTTTTTTTTAATTTTAGAGAGAGAGTGTGTGCACGAGCAGGAGGGGCAGAGGGAGAGGGAGAGAGAATCTTTTTTTTTTTTAAACATTTTATTTATTTTGACAGACAGAAATCACAGGGAGGCAGAGAGGCAGAGAGAGAGGAAAGGAAGCAGGCTCCCTGCTGAGCAGAGAGCCCGATGCGGGGCTCGATCCCTGGACCCCAGGATCATGACCTGAGCCGAAGGCAGAGGCTTTAACCCACTGAGCCACCCAGGTGCCCCGGGAGAGAGAATCTTAAGCAGACTCCACGCTGAGTGCAGAGCAGGACACAGGGCTCCATTTCATGACCGGGGCTGAGACCAAGAATCAGTGGCTCAGCCGACTGTGCTGCCCAGGCGTGCCCCCCTGGCTTTGTCTTCACGTAGCCTCTTTTCTTCTTTCTGTCTCCTTTTCTGGCTCTCATTATTCTATAAGGAAACTCATCACTGGGCATAGGGCCTACCTGAATCCAGGATGATCTTGAGAATATGACCCTAAGAAGATCTACAAACACTCCTATTCCAAATAAAATCATATTTTGGGGTTCTAGGTGGACATGTCCTTTGGGAACCACCATTCGACCCACTATAAGACCCAGGGATTATGCCCATTTTACAAATACAGAAACTAAGGCCTAGAGAGGGGAGGTCACATGGATCTCCACATCAGGCAGGGACTCAAATTAGGGTCTGCCCTCTCAAAGTGCACCCTCTGATGCATGGAAACTGCTGCCTCCCAGGTGAATGGTGTGGACATGAGGCTGCCCGTGGTGCTGGACCAGGGCCGGGTCCGCGCCTCCCAGCATGGCTCGGACGTTGTGATCAGCACTGACTTCGGCCTGCGTGTGGCTTATGACCTCGTGTACAACGTTCGGGTCACTGTCCCAGGCAACTACTACAAGCAGCTGCGCGGCCTGTGTGGGAACTACAACGGCGACGGCAAGGATGACTTCCAGAAGCCGGATGGCTCACAGGCAGGCAACTCAAATGAGTTTGGTAACTCCTGGGAGGAGCCGGTGCCAGGCTCCCCCTGCCTGCCGCCGCCCACCTGCAAGCCCGGCGAGGATTGCTCCCCGAACCCCCAGTGCCCACCCGAGCTGGCGGAGAAGTACAAGCAGGAGAAGTTCTGTGGGCTTCTCACCAGCCCCACCGGGCCTCTGGCCGCCTGCCACAAGCTGGTTGATCCCCAGGGTCCCTTAGAAAATTGTGTCTTTGATCTTTGCCTGGGTGGTGGGAACGAGAGCATTCTCTGCAACAACATCCACGCCTATGTGAGTGCTTGCCAGGCGGCCGGAGGCAACATTGATCCCTGGAGGACCGAAACATTCTGTCGTGAGTAAGGGGCAGAGAAGGGGGGTGGGGGGGATGGAGGGACAGCGGGAGGGGACACTGAGGCACAGAAGGGACAGACACGGGGCCCTGCACCCCCTCCCACAGAGCCCCTGGGAGGGGGCTCTGATGAGAACTCCCTCTTTGCAGCGATGAAGTGCCCCCCCAACAGCCACTATGAGGTCTGCGCGGACACCTGTTCCCTGGGATGCTCGGCACTCAGCGCCCCCCCACACTGCCCGGAGACATGTGCTGAGGGCTGCCAGTGTGACCCCGGCTTCCTCAGCAACGGCCAGGCCTGCGTGCCCATCCAGCAATGTGGCTGCTACCACAATGGTGTCTACTATGAGGTAGGACCCCAGTGATGGCGGGCAGAGCCCGGGCCTCGTGTGGGACCCCGTTCCACTGCCCATCACCCCACAGCCTGTCCACTGGCTTCCTGAACGTCTCTCCCACCCAGTCCTTCCTCTCCCCGTAGCCCCACTGTGGTCCCATTGGTCATCTCACACCTGCTGCCCCTGTCCCCTCATTCTGGCTCCCTTGGGCCACCTTCCCCCATGGCCCAGAAAGACCCTTCTCAATATGGCTGTGGGCCTTGCAGCTTCAAACCCTCTCCTGCCCCCGCCCCGGTCTAGGCTGTCTCTGTGACACAGCAGGTAACCCCCCTGCTTCTTTCTCCCACCCTCTCACCCACTTACCTCCTCTTTCTTTGATTTGACTGTGTGTTTGTCTGAAGTCTGTCTCACTCAAAAGACCACGAGCTCTGCTCTGCGAGGGCAGGCACCCTCTCTGCTCTTCCCCTCATACAAATGAAAGTGGTAACAAAAGCAAACAGGTAGACGCCGCTTACCATGCACCAGTTATGGCATTTGGTGCTACGTGCAGTCTCGGTGTGTTACACAGAGAGACGAACTTTTTGTTATGAAATTTTATTTTTTTAATTAATTAATTTATTTATTTATCTGTCAGAGAGAGAGAGAGAGAACACAGGCAGAGTGGCAGGTAGAGGCAGAGAGAGAAACAGGCTCCCTGATAAACAAGGAGCTGATGCGGGACTCGATCCCAGGACCCTGGGATCAGGACCTGAGCTGAAGGCAGCGGCTTAACCAACTGAGCCACCCAGGCATCCCAGTGATGAAAATTTTCAAACATGCAAAAGTTAAGAGAACAGTGTGATAAATCTCCATGGACCCTTCATGCAGCTTTAGTGATAACCACATTTTCCCCATCTTGTTTCCTCTCCAACTTGGATGATTTCTTAAAAAACTCCCTTTTTCAGGGTGCCTGGGTGGCTCAGTGGGTTAAGCGTCTGCCTTCAGCTCAGGTCATGATCTCAGGGTCCTGGGATCCAGCCTCGCATCGGGCTTTCTGCTCAGCGGGGAGCCTGCTTCCCCCTCTCTCTCTGCCTGCCTCTCTGCCTACTTGTGATGTGTTAAATAAATAAATAAAATCTTTTTTTAAAAAGTTCCCTTTTCTTTTCCCCTATATTTCATATGTATTATTAACTAAGTCATACTACCATAGGCAGGTGCTATTATTAATCAGCAGCTTCTAGATGAGGAAATTAAATGATCAAGAGGTTAAGTAATTTTTTTAAGATTTTATTCATTTGAGAGAGAGCATGTGAGTGCATGAACAGAGGCAGAGGGAGCAGGAGAAGCAGGCTCTCTGCTGGGCAGGGAGCTCAGCATGGGACCAATCCCACGATCCTGGGATCATGACCTGAGCTGAAGGCAGATGCTTAACCAACTGAACCACCCAGGCGCCCCGAGGTTAAGTAATTTGCACAGGGTGATACAGTTTGGAAATAGCAGAAACAGGCTTCAGACCCAGGCAGTTGCTCCAGAGCCTTTGCTCTTTTTTAAAAAATTTAAATTCAATTAATTGACATAATGTATTATCGGTTTCAAGGGTAGAGGTCAGGGATTCATCAGTCTTGTATAATACCCAGTGCTCATTATAGAGCCTTTGCTCTTTTTTTTTTTAATTTTTTATTTTTTATAAACATATATTTTTATCCCCAGGGGTACAGGTCTGTGAATCACCAGGTTTACACACTTCACAGCACTCACCAAAGCACATACCCTCCCCAATGTCCATAATCCCACCCTCTTCTCCCAAACCCCCTCCCCCAGCAACCCTCAGTTTGTTTTGTGAGATTAAGAGTCACTTATGGTTTGTCTCCCTCCCAATCCCATCTTGTTTCATTTATTCTTCTCCTACCCACTTAAGCCTCCATGTTGCATCACCACTTCCTCATATCAGGGAGATCATATGATAGTTGTCTTTCTCTGCTTGACTTATTTCGCTAAGCATGATTCGCTCTAGTTCCATCCATGTTGTCGCAAATGGCAAGATTTCATTTCTTTTGATGGCTGCATAGTATTCCATTTGTATATATACCACATCTTCTTGATCCATTCATCTGTTGATGGACATCTAGGTTCTTTCCATAGTTTGGCTATTGTGGACATTGCTGCTATAAACATTCGGGTGCATGTGCCCCTTTGGATCACTACATTTGTATCTTTAGGGTAAATACCCAATAGTGCAATTGCTGGGTCGAGCCTTTGCTCTTAATTGGTACGTTCCAAGCTCCTCACACACAGCAGACATTGAGAGGCCATTGTGGAATCATGGATGAGTGAATGAATGAAAGAATGAGTGAATTGGACCCCAAGGCCATGCAGTGCCTCAGGGTCACAGACATCCCTTTCATGTTCTCTGAACCCTCTGGGCCCAAAACACCGGACATGCCAGTGTCAGCTCCTGCCCTGACAGCTGCTGCCCTCTGTCCCCACAGCCAAACCAGATGATGCTGATTGACAACTGCCAGCAGCAGTGTGTGTGCCACGCTGGGCAAGGTGTGGTGTGCCAGGCCCACAGCTGCAAGCCAGGACAGGTGTGCGAGCCCTCAGGAGGCGTCCTGAGCTGCATCACCAAAGGTGCTGGGCTGCATTGGGCCCTGGGTGGCTGGGAATGGAGGACAGGGACCCCAGAGCAGAGGGTGGTTGAAACCCTTATTTTTACCGTGGGAGGCACAGAGGACCAAGGATCGAGGTCTCCACCTGGGGACCTCTGGGCTGGGATTTCTAGGGCCTGGGACAGAGGGGCCCCCAGGATGGAAGGTAAAGACTCATATGGTAGAATTCAGGCTGTGTGGATATACTCCCCAGGGCTATGTTTCCTAGGGCAGGTGTCTGAGACCCTCTGCATAAGGCAAGGACAAGCAAACTTTTTCCCTAAGGGGCCAGATGATAAATATTTAAACCTGCAAGGCCTTAGGGCCTCAGTCATAACTACCCAACCCTGCCATCATGGCGTGAAATCAGCCATAGACTATGTAAGCGAGGAGGAGAGGATCTCGTGAAACTCTGATATTTATGAAAACAGGCAGCCGGCTGTGAAAAGTCACTAGATTAGGCTCAGGGTTCCTAACACCATCTCCCCTTCAAGGTAGGGGTTTCGGGCAGGGACCCCACCAAGGCTGGGGTCTTCGATACAGGGCACTCCTCAAAAGGAGGATCAGGACTTACAGGGACACAGTCTCAGACAATGCAACACCACCCCCAACGCCTGATTAAGTTTAAGTCTCAGCGCTGCCCCCCAGGACTGGTTTCTTAGGGTGAAGCACAGAGCATAATTTCTTACTCCCAAAGACAAGGGAATGGGACCTCCAGAATGGACTGAGACTCTCAGTGATGCTGGGCAGGCTAACAGGAACCCCAGGGATGGGGGTATAGCAGTCAGAGTTGGATCCAGAGATGGAAATCACAGAGTAGCTTCAATGCAGAGTTTAATCAACAGAATTTACCTGTAATCAAGTACCAGAGGGTAAGAAGAATATGAATGAACACAAGAGCAGATGTTGGGAGCAGCCCCCTGCTACCACCCCCAGGTTAAAGCAGGGCACCCAGGGAAGGGAGGGAGACAGGGATGTCATTGGAAGTTGCAGCCAGAGCCCACTGGCTTAGAGGTTGTGCAGGCTGGAACTGGCAGGTGGGAAGATTCTGCTGGGTTGCCGGCAAAACTAGCAAAACTCCACGGAAGCTGCTGGTCAGAGCCTAAGTGATTCTCCAGGAGCCACGGACCTGGCTGCATGCGTACCCAACCACCCCCCAACCACCGCAGGCAAGGGGAGCCAGAAGCTGCGCCCCCTGCCACAACCCTCCAGTGCTCTCTCCCGACAAAGCCCCATACTGTTTGTTGGTGAAGTTGGAGCTGAGAGGCGATAAACTGAACACGCGCACAGGGGCAGAGAGGAGGCAGTTTTAAGGTTGGGCACAGGCGTTCAAAAACTAGGGTCACAGATACAGTGGCCCTAGGGACAGAGTTTTAGACAAAGAGACCCTCAGAGCTGGGGCTTTAGAAATGAGATCTCCAAAGCCAAGGTCTCAGAGGTAGCCAGCTCAAGGAGGCAGAGTCTTACACAGAGGGATCCCCAGGCCCTGAGGAGATACAGGGACCCCCAGGGCAGGGTCTCAAATGTTAGGTCCTCTGAGGGTTTAAATTCTCACCAGGAAGTTCCTCTAGTACCTTGGTTTAGCACAGAAACCTCCAGGACAGAGTCTCAGAGGGAGTGGCCCCCAGAAGGCTAGGAGCTCAGGCACATGGAGAAATGGGGGCCGGGGTGGGAGCAGTTCTGGAACACAGAAGGCCCTGGGGCTGTGGATGCCCTTCATGGATGCCTGCAGGGCTGGTATCACAGCTAACGGGACCCACTGGGGCTGGGTTCCAACGTAAGGGCCCTACAGTGTGGGTCTTGGCTGCAAGGTCCCCAGGATCCGGTCTCAGACAGCAAACTGCCGGGTGTGGGTCTCAGCTGGGAGGCCCCTGATATCCCTCCTCACCCGCAGTAGCCCTCGGCACCATACTGGAGCCCCAGCACAAACTGGGGCAGATGCTGGGGAGTGAGCGGCCTTACGCCAGACAGACCCAGAATGCCCTCTCTCCTTGTCTCCAGACCCATGCCACGGTGTGACATGTCGGCCACAGGAGACCTGCCAGGAGAAGGATGGCCAGGCCGTGTGCGTGCCCAACTATGAGGCCACATGCTGGCTATGGGGTGACCCACACTACCACTCCTTCGATGGCTGGAACTTCGACTTCCAAGGTACCTGCGACTACGTGCTGGCCGCAGCCGGCCCCCAGGGGGGCAGCTCCCAGGGCCTAACCCCCTTCACCGTCACCACCAAGAATGAGAACCGGGGCAACCCGGCCGTGTCCTATGTGAGGCTCGTCACCGTGTCTGCCCTCGGCTTCAACATCTCCATCCACAAAGGGGAAGTCGGCAAAGTCCGGGTAAGTCAGGCAGCGCAGCCTGCCAGGCTCGGTTAGGAGCTGAAGGCTCTCTCTGCCCCGAGGGTGGAAACAAAACAGCAACAGCAGTTACAGCAATTATCACCTCTCAGCCCTAGCCCTTTGCTAAGGGCTTTGATGTGGGATGGCAGCATTTGCCTTTGGAGAGACCTGGGTTTAAATCCAGACTGTCCTTGTGAGCTGCGTGACGTTGGGCGAGTAACTTTTCTTGGTGGGCCTCCATTTCCTTATCTGGGACATGGGATCCGGCTGAGCGCCTGTGAATGTTTGTGAGGGAATAATTGAGAGGCCCAGAGCCTCGAACATGGAGAGAAATTCAGGGATATGGGGAGAGGGACAAGGGCCAGGAGGAGACAGACCACCCTTCCTGCTCATGGTAAAGGGGTTGCAGATGAATGGCAGTCCACAGCGGGAGAGGGAGAGGTGTGGGACAGGGTAGGGACCTGATAAATAATGTTGAGTGTCTTGAAGAGATGTCCAGACACAGAGAGATGCACAGGGAATGAGGAGAGAGAGAGGGAGTCACTGAATGAGAGAGATGCAGAGAAAGACCCAGAAAGAGAGAGAGAGAGAGAAAGATACAGAGTGAGAAAGAGAAACCCTGAGAGAGAAAGAGCCAGAAAGAGAAATAAGTCTAGATGTAGAGACAGGGAGAGACAACGGAGAGACAGAGAGAGAGAGGAGAGGAAGGGAGGGAGATTGAGAGCGAGTGACAGACCCAGGCAAAACAGCAGAGGGAGGCTTCATTCTCCAGGGTCTGGACTCCAGCAATGTCCACAGTGCTTGTCAGATGACCTACAGCCATCAGTCAGTCGTGAGGGAGGCCTTGGCAGCTGCCAGCAGCAGCGGGACGAGGGAGGGAGGCAGGGGCCAGAGCTGGAGCCTCCACACCTCGAGTGAGCTGTTTGCCTCCTTTCCCCCTCCTCCCCAGGTGAACGGTGTGCTGACAGCACTGCCCGTGTCTGTGGCAGGCGGCCGGATCTCGGTGACCCAGGGCGCATCAAAAGCACTGCTGGTCACCGACTTCGGGCTTCAGGTCAGCTACGACTGGAATTGGCGAGTGGAGGTGACGCTGCCTAGCAGCTACCATGACGAGGTATTTGGGCTCTGCGGGAACATGGACCGCAACAGCAGCAATGACCGAGTCTTCCCCAATGGCACCCTGGCTCCCTCGATACCCGTCTGGGGCGGCAGCTGGCGCGTTCCAGGCTGGGACCCGCTGTGCTGGGATGAATGTCAGGGGAACTGTCCAACATGCCCCGAGGACCGAGTGGAGGAGTACAAGGGCCCTGGCTTCTGTGGACCCCTGGCCCCTGGCACGGGAGGCCCATTTGCCGCCTGCCATGACCACGTGGCCCCCGACAGCTTCTTCAAGGGCTGCGTTCTGGATGTCTGCCTAGGCGGGGGGGCCCACGACATCCTTTGCCAGGCGCTGGCTGCCTACGCTGCAGCCTGCCAGGCTGCTGGGATTGCCATTAAGGACTGGAGGGAGCAGGCTGGCTGTGGTGAGTGTTCGGGAGCAGAGCCGGAACTGGGGTAGGGGAGGGGTCCTGTCTCTGCCAGACTGGATGGGTCTCGCTTTCTGGGTCGTTTTGTTTGTCTCTCACTCTCCCTATCTGTTTTTGTCTCTCAGTTTCTTGGTGCTTATCTCTATGTCTCCCTTTGATTGTCTCTCTGCCTCTCCATTTCTCATTCTCTCTCTCCTTGTCTCTGTTTGGGTCTTTCCCTGTGTCCCTATCACTGTCTGTCAGTGTCTCTTACTGTTCCCCTCAGTCCCTCTGTCTGTCCCTCTCTGTCTGCCTCTGTCTCCTCCCAGTCCTCTAACTCCATCCCCTGATGCCATTCCCTCCCTTTCTCTCCCTCCCACTCTTCGGTCTACCCACAGAGATCTCCTGTCCTGAGAACAGCCACTACGAGCTCTGTGGTCCTGCCTGCCCAGACAGCTGCCCATCCCCTAACCCCGCCACAACGCCAAAGCCATGTGATGGCCCCTGTGCTGAGGGCTGCCAGTGCGACTCGGGCTTCGTGTGGAGTGCTGACCGCTGTGTTCCCCTGGATGGTGGCTGTGGCTGCTGGGCCAATGGCACCTACCATGAAGCTGGCAGCGAGTTTTGGGCTGACGCCACCTGCTCCCAGATGTGCCGCTGTGGGCCTGGGGGTGGCTCACTGGTCTGCAAGCCTGCCAAGTGTGGGCTAGGGGAACAGTGTGCCCTGCTGCCCTCGGGCCAGCATGGCTGCCAGCCTGTCAGCACAGCGGAGTGTCAGGCCTGGGGTGACCCCCATTACGTCACCCTGGATGGGCACCGATTCGACTTCCAAGGCAACTGTGAGTACCTGCTGAGCGCACCCTGCAAGGCACTGCCCACAGGAGCCGAGAACTTCACTGTCACTGTGGTCAACGAGCACCGGGGCAGCCAGGCGGTCAGCTATACTCGCAGCGTCACCCTGCACATCTACAAACACAGCCTTACCCTCAGTGCCCAGTGGCCCCGGCAGCTGCAGGTGAGGGGCCTGGAGCCAGGCCGGAGCACATGCCAGCCCTGGGGTTGTCTGGGACAGTCAGGAATTTGCCGTTCCCCCGACTACCTTGCATAGGTTAGCAAGGAATGATGCAGGGGTTGGAGTATAGGCCTTGGGGCAGGGCGTCTCGGAGCAGTGGCTTCCCCACTGGATAACTCCTTTAGTTTGGCCTTAGTTTATCCCGCTATAAAATGGGTGTAAGGAAAGTACCTGCTTCAGGGCGTTGTGTGAAGAAGCAGCAACCTCCTGTCTGCAGAGGCCTGTTATTACTACTACTGCTGTCATCATTATTATTACAAAGGGTAGATCCGGGGCTCAGGTTTCCACCCTATACCCCCAACCCCGTGTGTAGTGGAGCCAAAATTCAAACCCGTACCTGCACCGTTCATTCCTCCCATCCTTACCCCGTGTCCGCAGGTGGACGGCAAGCTCGTAGCGCTGCCCTACCAGCTGGACTCGCGCCTGAGCGCCTATGTGAGCGGCGCCGACGTGGTGGTGACCACCGCCGCCGGGCTCTCTCTGGCTTTCGACGGGAACAGCTTCGTGCGGCTGCGCGTGCCGGCGCCGTACGCGGGCGCCCTCTGTGGCCTGTGCGGGAACTACAACCAGGACCCCACCGATGACCTGAAGGCTGTGGATGGGAAGCCAGATGGCTGGCAGGTGGGAGGCGAGGCTGGCTGCGGGGAGTGCGTGCCCGGGCCATGCCCGCCGCCATGCACAACAGAGCAGCAGGAAGCCTTCGGCGGCCCGGACGCCTGTGGCGTGATCTCCGCCGCCGACGGCCCACTGGCGCCCTGCCACGCCCTTGTGCCCCCGGAGAAGTACTTCCAGGCCTGCTTGCTGGACACCTGCCAGGCCCAGGGCCATCCGGGAGGCCTCTGCCCGGCTGTGGCGGCCTATGTGGCAGTCTGCCAGGCCGCGGGGGCCCAGATCGGCGAGTGGAGGCGGCCGGACTTCTGTCGTGAGTACTGATGCATGCCTAGTCTACATAGTGGGGGTCTTCCTACCTCCCCTTTCCAGGCCTCTAAGATAAGAGCCTTCTCCTCCACCATGGAGTTAGGCATCCCCTTGCCTCCCCTGAGCCAGATAGCTCCTGTCCGAAAAACGATCTTGGCATTCACACACTGCAATGTACCAGGTCATACTGCAATGGGAGAGACTCAGATATACCTGGTCAGAAACCTCGGGTCCAGGATCCTCTCAGGGATTCAGGTGCTGATATCCTAGTCAGACAGACTAGGGTGGCTGGGCCCGCGGAAGCTACACAGCAAGATACAGCTGATCAGGTAGAGGCTGTCCGGTACCCCTGGTGAGAGAGCCCTGGAGTTGGTCCCATGCACCTACGCTGTTTCAAACCCTGAAAGACACAAGGTCAGACAGAATTGGTCTGATAACCTCAGACGGGGAGTCTCCTGCTTAGAGGCACTTGGGCAGAGACTCCCGGGTAGAATCATGACCCTGAAATAGCCCCAAGTAGATAGACATATACAGGTTCTTGGTGGGATCATCCGGGGCAGTTCCCCTCAGACACATTGCCTTGGTCAAATGTATCCTGTTAGCTTCATGCAATCAGACACCTATGGTCAAAGTCATGCTGACACAACCTTGTCGGAGAGACTCCGTCAGAGGCCCCTGGTCAGACATCCACAAGCCAGGTAGACCCAGGTGGATTCCCACCAGACACACAAGATACATTTGGCCCCACACCCCACTCAGGCTCACCTGGACAGGTCCTCCCACTCTGCGCCTCCCCTGTGCCCCTCCCTTGCTGCTTCCTGGCTCATTCCCTCTTGCTCCCCACAGCCCTCCAGTGCCCTGCCAACAGCCACTACAAGCTCTGCGGTGACTCCTGCCCCGTGAGCTGCCCGAGCCTCTCCGCGCCCGAGGGCTGCGTGCAGAGCTGTCGTGAGGGCTGCGTCTGTGATGCCGGCTTCGTGCTCAGCGGTGACACCTGCGTGCCTGTGGGCCAGTGTGGATGCCTCCACGAGGGCCACTACTACCCGCTGGGCGAGTCCTTCTACCCAGGCCCTGAGTGTGAGCGGCGCTGTGAGTGTGGGCCAGGTGGCCAAGTCACTTGCCAGGAGGGCCCGGCCTGCAGGCCCTACGAGGAGTGCCGGGTAGAGGACGGTGTCCAGGCCTGCTACCCTACAGGTTGTGGCCGCTGTGTGGTCAATGGGGGCCTCCACTACATTACCCTTGATGGCCGTGTCTATGACCTACATGGCTCCTGCTCCTACATCTTGGCCAAAGTCTGCCACCCACAGCCTGAGGATGAGGACTTTAGCATTGTGCTCGAGAAGGATGCGACTGGCAATGTCCAACAGCTGGTGGTGACTGTGGCTGGCCAGGTTGTGAGACTGGCTCGGGGGCCAAAGGTAAGTGGATATGGCCTTACCCTGGGAATCTGAGCAGGACAGGGCCCACCCTGAGGGTTCTGAGGGGGCTATGACCCCACCCCAAGGCAAGTGAGGGGGACAGAGATCTGAGGGTCTGAAGGGGCATGGTCCCACCCCAAAGGGCCTGCGAGGGACATGGCTCCACCCCAGGAGTCTGAGGGGACCACTCCACCCATGGTTCTGTGAGTCCCTGACCTCCCTGACCTTTCCACCTAGGTCACCGTGGACGAAGAAGCTGTGGCCCTGCCTGTGGCTGTGGGTCACGTGCGGGTGACCGCCGAGGGCCGGAACGTGATTTTGCAGACGACCAAAGCACTGCGGCTTCTCTTTGATGGCAATGCCCATGTCCTCATATCTATCCCCAGCCCCTTCCGTGGCCGGGTCTGTGGCCTCTGCGGGAACTTCAACAGCAACTGGACCGACGACCTCATCTTGCCCAACGGTGCCGAGGCCCCCAGTGTGGATGCCTTTGGAGCCGGGTGGCGGGCACCCAGCTCCTCCCACGGCTGTGGCGAGGGCTGTGGGCCCAGCGGCTGCCCTGTGTGCTTGGCCGAGGAGACGGCACCGTATGAGAGCAACCAGGCCTGCGGTCAGATCCGGGACCCCCAGGGCCCTTTCGCAGCCTGCCACGCAATACTGAACCCCTCTGAGTACTTCCGCCAGTGCGTGTACGACCTGTGTCTCCACAAAGGCAACACCACCTTCCTCTGCCACAGCCTGGAGGCCTACACGGCGGAATGCCAGGCAGTCGGTGGGACCGTGAAGACGTGGAGAACAAGCAGCTTCTGCCGTGAGTGTCTGGGGGGCCCCTCCGAGGACTCCAGACCGGGCTCAGGGATAACCCGCTGACCAACTCCTGTCCTATGTCTCAAGAGCAGTCCCTCCCTCCGGAAGGCTCCCCCCAGCTTCTCCCGCAGCACACCTGCTGGCCTCCCTCCTTCCCCCTGAAGCCCTTCTCAGACTTCAGGGACCCCCAGTCCTGAAATCGCAGACACAGTTCTTCCCCAGGGTTCATCCTCAGCCCTTTCTGTGGGGACCCTGGAGGGCTGGTCAGGCAGGTCCGCAGCTCACATGATAAAGCCTGAGTCTGTGGCTCACCTGGAGCTCTGGGATGGGACCATATCCCCTCTGATCCCCAGCCCAGGACGGTACCTCTCAGGTACCCCTAGTGAGGAGTATGTTTCCTTCAGACTGCCAGGGTAGGGCCGTGTCTCACTTATCCTTCTCAGGACAGCACCCATGTCCAGAGTCATTACCCACCTCTGTAGCCCTCGATTTGTCCTCAGTGCTGACAGTGGACACTGTCTGTCTTCAGCAGCGACCAATCTCCTGACTGCCAGTCTTAGGGGTCCAGCAGCTTCCTGGACACTTTCCCCTGGGTGTCTTTAGGGTCTCTCACACCTGCTGTGTTCCCATATGACATCAGCATTTTACCCCAAACCTGATCCTCCCTTTCCCTGATCCCAGTCCACATCTCCCGGCAGCCTTGCCATTGGCCAGTTGCTCAGCCAGAGCCCAGGGCCTCACCCTAGAAGCTTGCCCTGAGTCTTTGCAACTCCCTGTGTTTACCCCATCCTAGTCCTGGACCCCTCTGCCCAGTGCAGCCCTGACCATGCTATTGGACTATTGGTCCCACTGACATGAACTCCACAGGACAGGGCCCGAGGCTATCTTGGCAGCTGGCATCCCCAGCACTGCCAACCGAGATCCTGGTTTGCGGGGAGGCCACAGTCAGTGTGGGGGTTGGAGCATGGGGCCTCGCCCGCCCCCAAGCCTGACCCACCCTGCCTTTTCCCTGTACAGCACTGCAGTGCCCTGCCCATAGTCACTACTCCACCTGCATGCGCTCCTGCCAGGGCTCCTGCGCAGCTCTGTCCGGCTTCACGGGCTGTACCAGCCGCTGCTTTGAGGGCTGCGAGTGTGACGACCGCTTCCTGCTCTCACATGGCACCTGCGTCCCCGTACAGAACTGTGGCTGCGCCCACAATGGCCACTACTTGCCGGTGAGGGCGGGCTGGCGGCTGGCGGCGGGCAGGGAGGGTGGAAGGGCTCAAGGGAGACTCGGGGCTTCTGTGCCGACCCCCTCAAGGTTGGGGACAGAGGAGCCACCTCCATTTCCCAGCTCGGTGACTCAGTGCCAGTAAAGTCCCGGTATGAGTTTCCTGAGGCTGCTGAGACAAACGACCTTAAACTCGGTGGCTTCACGAACCAGAGAAATCTGTTCTCCCAGAGTTCTGAAGCCCAGCATTGGAAATCAGGGTCACTGGGGCAAAATCAAGGTGTGGGCAGAATGGCGCCCTTCAGAGGCTCTGGAGGAGAATGGCTTCCTCCCCCGCTCCAGGTTTTGATGGCTGAGGCATTCCTCAACTGTGGCCACCTGCAATTTTTTCTTCTGTATCACATTTCCCTTCCTCCTGTGTGTGTGTGTCATAAAATCTCCACGTGCCTCCCTCTTCTAAGGATACATTCAATTGCATTTA
This sequence comes from Mustela nivalis, assembly GCF_964662115.1. Classification (NCBI taxonomy): domain Eukaryota; kingdom Metazoa; phylum Chordata; class Mammalia; order Carnivora; family Mustelidae; genus Mustela; species Mustela nivalis. The sequence continues at coordinate 45,125,837 of NC_139037.1, read as the reverse complement.
AGTCCCACCCAGATAATCCAGGACAGGCTCCCCATCTCCAAATCCTTAATTCATCACATCCACAAACACTCTTTTTCCATATAAAACAGGGGCCTGACATATTGGGGGGCCCATTATTCGGCCTCCTCCAGTCCCCTCTCTGAGCCTCATTTTCTTCATGGGGTTAATCGTCATCCTGGCACCAGAGGTGTTTGACAATCAGGTGCCATTGTGCCTGAAGGGTACCCGCTGGGGCCCGAGCCTCACCTTCTGCCTTCATCATATAGTAAAAATACTGACAATTTACAACAACACAGATGGTGGGCAAGTTGGCAATCGTCTCCTGATGGAAGCTGAAAGTGAATTAGATTTACTTTTGTGCTTGATGTTTTCTGCGCTCTTGTGATGTCCCAAGTTTGTTATAGGTGTCACTTTATTTTGTGATCATAACACTCTTATGAGATGGGCACTATGGCGACAAAGAGAAGTCAGCCCAGGACCGTCGCTTAGCGAGTAGTGAGGCTGGGATTTACACCCCAGCAGTCCTGACCCACCCTCTGAACAACTAGGCATTCTACTTCCTCATCATATTTATCAAATAAAGGAAAGATGAATGACCACATCCCATCCTCATTTATCCCCATCATTTTATTAATGGCAGAAAGGTAGACTAGAAGGCCAGAAAGTACAAGACTTCTGGGGGAGGAAATGCCAAACTGCTCCTTCCTCTGGGTGTCACCACCTACAGGAAGCCCTCCCTGATCTCCTAGGCTGGTTTAGGTATTACTACAGTGCTTCCCCTTTCCCAACTCTGACCAGTCTGCCTGTGCTAGAAGGTTTCTTGGATTTATGAGTCTAATATTCACCAGAGAAGTCTGGGCTGGAGATACAGATGAGCGAGCCACCCATATAGAGATGGTATTTAGCTCTTTTGTTCTATTCATTCATTTCTTTTAATGTTTTCAGACTTCTTTTTTATTTTTTAACATTTAACATATATTATTTGTTTCCGAGGTACAGGTCTTTGATTGACTGGTCTTCCATAATACTCAGTGCTCTTACAACACATACCCTCCCCAGTGTCCATCATCCAAGTACCCCATCTTCCCAGCCTCCAGCAACCTCCCCTCCAGCAGCCCTCGGTTTTTTCCTAAGATTAAGAGTCTCTTATGGTTTGTCTCCCTCTCTGGTTTTGTCTTGTTTCATGTTTTCCTCTCTTCCCCTATGATCTTCTGCCTTGTTTCTTAAATTCCACATATCAGTGAGATCATATGATAATCGTCTTTCTCTGGTCGACTTATTTCACTTAGCATAATATTCTCTAGTTTCATCCATGCCATTACAAATGGCAAGATTTCATTTTTGATGGCCGTGTAGTATTCCATTCTGTGTGTGTGTGTGTGTGTGTGTACACACACACCACATCTTCTTTATCCATCCATCTGTTGATGAACATCTAGGCTCTTTCCATAGTTTGACTATTGTGGACATTGCCGCTATATACATTGAGGAGCATATGTCCCTTGGGATCACTATATTTGTATCTTTAGGGTAAATACCCAGTAGTGTGGTTGCTGGGTCTTAGGGTAGCTCTATTTTCATACTTTTTGAGGAATCTCCATACTGTTTTCCAGAGTGGCTGCACTGGCTTGCATTCCCACCAACAGTGTAGGAGGGTTCCCCTTTCTCCACATCCCAACATCTGTCGTTTCCTGACTTGTTGATCTTAGCCATTCTGACTGGTGTGAGGTAATATCTCATTGTGATTTTGATTTGTATTTCCCTGATGTTGAGTGCTGTTGAGCACTTTTTCATGTGTCTGTTGGCCATCTGGATGTCTTCTTTGCAGAAATGTCTGTTCATGTGTTCTGCCCATTTCTTGATTGGATTATTTTTCTTTGGATGTTGAGCTTGATAAGTTCTTTGTAGATTTTGGATACTAGCCCTTTATCTGATATGTCATTTGCAAATATCTTCTCCCATTCTGTTGGTTGTCTTTTGGTTTCATTGACTGTTTCCTTTGCTCTGCACAAGCTTTTTATCCTTAAGTCCCAATAGTTCATTTTTGCCTATGTTTCCCTTGGCTTTGGAGACATGTCTACAAGAATTTGCTGCGGCTGAGGTTGAAGAGGTTGCTGCCTGTGTTCTTCTCTAGGATTTGGATGGATTCCTGTCTCACACTGAGGTCTTTCATCCATTTTGAGTCCATTTTTGTGTGTGTGTAAGGAAATGGTCCAGTTTCATTCTTCTACATGATGCTGCACAATTTTCCCAACACTGTTTTTTGAAGAGACTGTCATTTTTCCACTGGACATTCTTTCCTGCTTTGTTGAAGATTAGTTCACCACAGAGCTGAGGGTTCATTTCTGGGTTCTCTATTCAGACTTCTTTTTTTAAAATAATTCAAACTTAAGGAAACTTGCAAGAATCATATGAAGAACTCCTGTATACCTTTCCTTTAGGTTCTTGTTGACCTTTTGGCATGCTTGCTTTTTTTTAAGATTTTATTTATTTATTTGAGAGAGAGAGAGGGGGAGAGAGAAAATGAGCGAAAGGGAGGGGCAGAGGAAGGGGGAGAAGCAGAGTCCCCACTGAGCAGGGAGCCCGATGCGGGGCTTAATCCCAGGACCTGAGATCATGACCTGAGTCAAAGGCAGACACTGAACTGACTGAGCAGCCCCCACCCCGGTATCCCCTTATGCTTGGTCTATCATCCTTTCGTATAAGGGTATATGAACGTGTTTTCTGAACTATTTTAGAGTGATGCTGACATAGTGCTCCTTTACCCCCTAGTACTTTGGCTTGGCTTTCCTAAAAACAAGGAAATTCATTTACATGATTATGATGTGATTAATTTCAAAATCAGGAAGTGAACACTGACTCAATACTATATAAAGACTCCGTCTGAGTTTTACCGGTGGTCCCAGTGATATCCTCTACAACAATTGCCCGCCCCTCCTGGGCCAGAGTCTAAATGAGGATCAGACACTGCTTTTAGTTTTGTTGAGATTTGATGAGATCACCAGGTAGTGAACCCAGAGAGAGAAGGAAAAGGTTTAAGGGCTGTGCACTGAGCAAAGTAACAGTTACGGATTGGGGAGATGATCTGGGAGGTGAGGACGAACTTGAAAACGCAGGAAAAAGAGAGGAGCCAGTCAGGTAGGAGAAAAAAAGTTATTTGCTGGAGTTGGGTTCCCAGGGCCCTGTGTTCTGGGCTGTGGGTGTCAGGACTCCAGGCTCTCTGTCTTACTTGCTATGATTTGGCTTTTACTGGTTTACACCTTACCCCAAAACATAGTGACTTAGGGGTGCCTGGCTGGCTCAGTGGGTTAAAGCCTCTGCCTCCGGCTCAGGTCATGATCTCAGCATTCTGGGATCGAGCCCGGCCTCAGGCTCTCTGATTGGCGGGGGCCTGCTTCCTCCTCTCTCTCTGCCTACCTCTCTGCCTACTTGTGATCTCTGTCTGTCAAGTAAATAAATAAAATCTTTAAAAAAAAATAGTGGCCTAAAACAACTACTTGCTGAGTTCATGATTCTGGGAGTCCACTGTTCAGGCTGGACTCAGCTAGGTGCTTCCTCCGCTGTTCTGGAGCTCATCATACATCTCTAGCCCTGCGGTGGGTCTGCTGAGGGCTGGCTGGCATACAGTGGTAGCAGCTGGGATTGGTGTCTCTCTTCCGTGGGGTCTGATCCTCCAGCAGACTAGTCCATGCTTGTTCTTATGGCCAGGGTCCCAAGAAAGAGAGAGAGAAGGAAGGAAGGAAGGGAAAGAGAGAGAAAGAGAAAGCTGTGAGGTCTCATGAGGCCCAACCTTGAACCTGGCGCGGCATTACTTCTGTTGCCTTATAACAACCAAAGTGTAACGCTTAAGTGAACCCAGATTCCTGGGGGAAGGGGAAGTAAACTCCATGGCTCAGTGGAAGTTGCTGCCAAGTCACCCTGTATGGTTGCAGAGAGTCTGGGAGATTGCGGCCATGGGCGCCATCCGCTGCACCCCGGCCACCTGGCCCCTCTCTCTATGCACAGGTGAACTCCTCACTGCTGAGCTCAGACTGCCACCAGCGCTGTTCCTGCTCCCCAAGCACCGGCCTGATTTGCAAGGCATCCAGCTGCGAGCCAGACCGTGTCTGTGAGGTCCAGGCTGGGGCCCGGAACTGCTGGGCCTCCCAGGGTCTCTGTTCCCTCTCTCTGGATAACAGCCTCACCACCTTCGATGGGTCCCGCAGAGCTTTCCGCTCCCAGGGCATCTACGAGCTGTCTTCCCCCTGCCCAGGACTACCAGACACCATCCCCTGGTTCCGCGTGGTGGCTGTGGTCCAGGCCTGCCAAGGCAAAGTTGAATCTGTGAACCAGGTTCACATCTTCTTCAAGGATGGGCTGGTGACTCTGAGCTCAGAGCACGGAGTGTGGGTAAGCCTGGGCACAAGGGCACGTCTCCCCTGGGCTTTTGTCCTTCCTGCTGCTATGTGCCTACAATCCTGGCTGCCCGTCTGCCTGTGTTTTCTTTATCCAGATCTCTGTAGTTCAGTCTCTGGATTGGTATTTGTCTCAGTATTTCGAACTTAGTCTGTTCTGGCTGAGTTCTTGAGGAGCGAAAACACACTCAAGTCAATCACTCGTTTTGATCATAGCATTAATCGAAACTCTATTGGTTGTAAACAGCAGAAATCCAAATCAGGTTGCCTTGAGCAAAAAGGAATTTCTTGGCCCCTAGAACTAGAAAATCCAGGGGTAGAGCCTCAGGCGTGGCTGCATCCAGGTGCCCTCGTGGTATTATCCGGATTTGTACCTCCATCTTTTGGACTTGCTGTTCACCAAATCAGTTTCATTCTTTGTGGTTCCCCACAAGGACAGGGACTATTATCTCCATTGTACACAGAGGATAAACTAGGTCCCAAGAAGCCCCAAGCATTCAGATTGCCTGGGAGAGATCCAGGCTTTGAACCCACCAGCACCGGGCTCTGTTCCCCACCACATTGGTGGGAACAAGGTCCTAGGGGTAACAAGGGGCCATGATCATGTCCAAGTGCAGTGTTCAATAGGAATTTCTCCTGGACTCTGATGACGCTGGCCACTGATCCTTTCCTCACCTGTCCCTCAGCTTGCTCTTCGGGCCCCGCTCAGCCTATCATTGTCTGCCTCCACGAGTCTGTTCCAGCTCTGGTGCCCCCTCTCTTCTGCCTCTTGACTTCCTCTCACGTACATTTATGTTTGCCAAACCCCATGGTTCTTGCCACCCTCATTCCAGATTTCTCAGAGAGAATCTGGCCAAACTGAAGTCTGATGCTGACTTACATTCCAATTATTCATGGCCCATGCGGGAGAGCCCCAGACCCAAACATGGACGTCAAGCTACACTAAAGTTCCCAGATGAGCATGTCCCTAGTTCTGTGACCTTTTACTGATTGCAGAGACATCCACTGGGGTCTTCTAGGTTCAGTGGAGAGAGACAGACGATGCTCCACACACACACTCCCCTCGGTGGATGGTCTGCAAACCCCCACCAGCGCTTGGAGATGGGCCAAGACTCAGCCTTGCTGGAAGCAGGGAGGTTTGCATTCTCTCCTTCCAAAAATCTGGGCCAGTCATTCCTTTTCTCAAGCCATCTTCTTGATCCATAATTCAGGTTAACAGACCCCTACTCTTGACCTCCCCCTTGCCCTTCTACGGAGAGAAACAGTTCTCTACAGAGCAGACAGATGTTCGAGAAATGGGAATCAGATCATGTGGAAAACTCTACGGTGGCTTCCTAGAGCAGCATTCCAAACTCAAGCCACCTCCTTTCATTGGCCTACATACAAGGTTTTGTGTGATCTGACTCCTGCTGGCCTCCAACCCTGTTTCCGGTAACTCCATCCCTTGTTAGCTATGCTAATGATTGGCCAGGCCGACCTTTCAGTAAACCAGGCTTGTTCCCGCTTCGGACCTTCACATGTGCTGTTCCTACTACTGCAAAGCTCTTCACCCAGGCAGGCTGAGTTGACACCTTCTCGTCCTCCAGATCTCAGTTCCAGCGGTGCTTCTCCAGAAAGGCCTTTCCTGACCATGTACCAAAGTTCCTCCTCTCTATCCCAGTCTCCATACTATCAGGGTCTTTGATTTCCTTCAAAACACTTCTCGCTTTCTGTAGTCATCCATTATTTGTTCGTGTTTCTTGCCTTTCTTCATCACTAGAATATAATCCTTAGGTGGGCAGTGGTCCCATCCATCTTGGTCATCACTTTGTCCCCAGTACCCAGAATGGGGCCTGGCCACCCAAGAGGATTCCCAGGAGAAGTTTGTTTTTGTGAATACAATCAGCCCTGTTGCGTCTACAGCAGACCATGAACTGAGTGACAGATGATACAGACCTAGTTCTTATATTTCCAAAGCTTAAAGCCTGGTGAAACTCTGCATCCACCCCTCCAACTATCCTTCGCTGCATCTCTCTCTTTCTCTCCCTTCTTCCAGCCATCTATTCTTCTACCTATTTCCTTTTTCCCCTTTCTCCCTCCCTCTCTTTTCCCTCCCTCCATTCCTTCTTTCCCTCTCTCCACCCACCTATCATCATTCACCTACAGTCCTTACACCCATCCATCCCCTCATCTACCCATCCATCATCCATCCATCCATCCATCCACCTACCAGTCCATCCATCATCCATCCATCCACGCATCCATGCGTCCACCCATCCATCATCCATCCACCCATCCACCTACAAGTCCATCCATCTGTCCATCCATCAATCCATGCTTCCACCCACCCATCATCCATCCACCCACTAGTGTGTACACCCACCCATCCACTCATCCAACCAACCACCATCCACCCACCAATCCATCCATCCATCCATTTATCCAGGCAATATCTACCTATCTTTCCAATCACCTGACAGGGGAACAGACAGAAATCATTTATTAAAAGAGAAATTTAATTCAAAGAAGTTTCTCTAAGGAGTCTGGCTCTAGAAGGATTAACTCATCAATGAAAAGTTATTTAAAGGAAAACTCTCATACAATTACCAAGGTTACTGAGTCCACAGCTTATGACAGAGAAACTGTAATTTTCTCACATGATTGTGATACTTTCTAGATCATTACTTGTCTTCAGACATCAGCATTGAGAAAATAAAGCATGAAGTTGCTTTTGTTAGGGAACCAGTTACTTACAGGACACATACAAGTGTTGTTTTGTTTTATTTTGTTTTTTGTTTGAAAAAGAGAACCGGAAAGGATGATGCTGGGGTTGGATTGTGTGTTTATCTGTCTGGTACAAAGTACTCCTCACCACCCCAGCTGCCCTTGAGATGTTTTTTGCATCCTTACTTATCCATTGACCCATCTCTCTGTCAACTGTCTGTCCTTTTAACCATCTGTCCAAATCTCCAGCTAGCTTATGTATGCATCTGTTAATACCATGCCTCTATCCATGTCTTTGTCTCCTTTGGCACCTGTGTCTCTGCTTTTGCTCCTTGAACTTGTTTTCCTGCTTGAAGGCTCCTTCCTGGTAACCCTCCAGTTCTTTTGTGGCTCTAGTCTCACCTATGTTTCCCCTACCACCACCAGGTGAATGGCATCCATGTGGCCCTCCCAGCTGAGTTATCAGCATCTGTGTCCATACATAAGAATCCCGATGGCTCCGTGAGCGTTAACCAGAAGGCTGGGGTCCAGGTGTGGCTTGACCTCAAAGGGAAGCTGGCTGTGATGGTCAGCGAAACCCATGCTGGGAAGCTGTGTGGGGTCTGTGGAAACTTTGACGGGGACCAGACCAATGACGAGAATGACTCCGGAAAATGAAAACGGACATCTGGAGAATGCAGGACTTCTCCCCATGGTAAGGGGTATAGCATGGAAGCCAGGGTACTTGGGGCAGGGGCACCTGGGTCCTCATGGGAAGTGGGCAGTCGGGGTAAGTCGCGGTAAGTGCTCAGTCTGCAAGAGGAAATGCTAAGAGTCTGTCTCTTACAGTGACAGCTGGTCAGTCATCTACTGGGAATGAGGACTTCATGACCTGAGCCTCCTGGAGACTGAATAATTGGGGGGTGCACAGTGTCCATGTGTGCCCCTACACTGTTGTACCCCTTTGATGAGTCTCCAAGGCCAACTACAAGAGCACTGAATAAATATCTCAGGCTAAGCTGCATGCCAGTGTGTCTGTCTCATGCCTCCTCCTCCCCGACTTTCCTTCTTGCACAGCAGCTGCCAGATGCCTGCACAATAAATTTGGGGGGTGAAAAGATGGTTGGATGGATGGATGGAGGGAGGGAGGGAGGGATGGATGGATTATGGGTGGGTAGAAGGGAGGAGAAAGGGAGGGAGGAGGGAGGAGACATGGATGGGCAGATGGGGCGTGGAGAAATGGGAAGATAGGGACATGGATAATTAAAAGAGTAGATGAGAAGGGACGCCTGGGTGGCTCAGTTGGTTGAGCAGCTGCCTTCGGCTCAGGTCATGATCCCAGCGTCCTGGGATCGAGTCCCACATTGGGCTCCTTGCTCGGCGGGGAGCCTGCTTCTCCCTCTGCCTCTGCCTGCCATTCCGTCTGCCTGTGCTCACTCTCTCTCCCTCTCCCTCTCTGATGAATAAATAAAATCTTTAAAAAAAAAAAAAAAAAAGAGTAGATGAGAAGATGAACAATTGGATTGAGGGAAGGAGTCGAAAATAGAAAGAGGGATGAATAGATTTCAGCTTTATCATTTACAGTCCAACAAGTGAATTTCTCTGCCACTCAGTTTCCTCGTATGTCTTAGTCTGTGCAGCTGCTAAAACAAAATACCACAGAATGGATGCCTTATAAAGAGCAAACACTTATTTCTCACCTTTCCAGAGACTGGGAAGTCCAAGGTCAAGGCACCAGGAGACTCAGTGTCTGGTGAGAGCCCACTCCCTGTTCATAGTTGGCTCTCTTCTCATGTATCCTCACAGGGAAGAGGGGCAAAGGAGCCCTTTGGGACCTCTTTTATAAAGGCACTAATCTCATCCATGAGGGCTCCGCCCTCACGACCCAATCACCTCTCAAAGGCCCCACCTCCAAATACCTTCACATTGGGGATTATGTTCCAACATAAGAATTCTGAAGGGATTCAGTCACTCAACACCACCTCTATTTTAGAGAGAGTTTGTGGGCAGAGGAAGGGGCAGAGAGAGAGGGAGAGGGAGAGACTCTCAAGCAGACTCCCCACTGAGCACCAAGCATGATGAGGGCTCCCACATCTCAAGACCCTGAGACCATGACCTGAGCCAAAACCAAGGGTCAGACGCTTAACCAACTGAGCCACCCAGATGCCCCAACAGCATCATATTTAAAGCAGAGTTCATGAAAGTACCCACCTCATGGAGTTGGAGTGGAGATTTAATGTGTCAATCCTATCCACGAGTCAAAATTTGAAATCCTGGGGCACGTGGCTCAGTGGGTTAAGCCTCTGCCTTCACTCAGGTCATGATCTCAGGGTCCTGGGATCGAGTCCCACATCGGGCTCTCTGCTCTTCAGGGAGCCTACTTCTTCCTCTCTCTCTCTCTCTCTCTCTCTCTCTCTCTGCTTGCCTCTCTATCCACTTGTGATATCTCTCTGTCAAATAAATAAAATCTTAAAAAAAAAAATTTGAAACCCTCTTCTTTTCCAACCCCGTCCCTCAGCCTTCCCACAGTGGCCTTCCCCACCTCAGTGAATAGCATTGCCTCCACTCAGCCATAGAAGTCAGAAAACAGGGATCATTCTTTCCTCCCTTCCTGCCCCCCACCTCAGTTCATCAACATACCCTGTTGGGTTGTATCAAAGCATATCCACTTTCTTAAGCCCACCGGTGAAACCATCACCCTCATTCATGGTGACAATGCCAACAGACCCCTATCTGCTCTTCCCCTTTTGCAATCCATTCTCACCACTTCTCTATGACTCTTGTTAACATACAAGAGGGACCATTAGCTATACATTCTCTTATAATAAAATCAAATTCTTCACCTTTTCCTATAAGGCCCCTGTCCACCTCTTCTGACTCATCTTCAGTTGCTACCTTGCCAATTATGATTTGGAAACCTGCTCGTTCGATGTACTGAACATGCCAAATTTTCCCATTTCACTTCTGTGCACTTGGCACATGACTAGCTGCTGCTTATCCCTCAAATGTCAGCTTATATGTTACTACCTTAGAGAGGCCTTCCACAGCCACCTCACTCAAAGTGGATTCCCTCTGTTACCCTCTGTCCCAGATGCCTGCCTGCTTGCTTCTTTCCTTCCTAGCATTTACTACACTTCAAAATTACATTTATTTGAATTTCTGCCCAATTAGAAGTAACTCAAAGGTAGAGACTACATCTGTCTCATTCACCACTTTAAAGGTTTTATTTATTTATATGACAGACAGAGATCACAAGAAGGGAGAGAAGCAGGCAGAGAGAGAGGAGGAAGCAGGCTCCCTGCCGAGCAGAGAGCCTGGTGCGAGGCTCGATCCCAGGACCCTGGGATCATGACCTGAGCCAAAGGCAGAGGCTTTAACTCACTCAGCCACCCAGGGCCCCACAGTCACCACTTTATTCCCAGAAACTAGCACATAGTAGATGCTCGGTACATATTTATTGAATGAGTAAATGACCAATGATTAACCTGGAGCAAAGATTGCATAGTAAATCCTTTACATAGTAAAGGATTATATCCACAGTATGAAAAGTGCTCCTTCAAATCAATAAGAAAAAGATAACAGTCCAATTAGGAAAAAAAATGAGGATATACACAGGCAATTAGCAGAAAAAGAAATGTACATATGTTGAATGATTCAATATGTCAGGTTATTCATATATAATATTTCTAAGCTTCACAACAAACCTGCAACAACAACAAAAAAGACAATCCAGATGTCTATTAGTAGGGGACTGGTTGATCTAACATGATGGACAACTCTGCAGATGAAGGTAAAATAAGGTATATTTGTATACACTGCACAGTATTGATCTCTGGGATATGAAGTGAAGAAAGCAAGGTGGGAACAGGGTACATAGTGAGAGAGACCTAAGAGAAGGGTCACAAGGGGGCTTTAAGAGTATTGGTAATGCCCTCTTTGTGGGCTTGGGTGGCAGTGATATGGGTTCCCCCCTTTGTGATAACTCGTAAAACTGCACAGTTGCATGTACGTTTCTGTAAGCATGTCGTATTTCAAAAAGTTTTAAAATGAATAAAATCATAATCTCTGAAAATTCCTGGCCAGTGTGTGTGTGTGTGTGAGAGAGAGAGAGAGAGAGAGATTGAGAGAGAACAACCAAGTAAAGCACTTACTCTGGGCCAGGCCTTGTTCTAGGTACTGGGTGATACAGCAATGAATGGGACAGACCAGTTCATTCTCCTGGAGGTTTTTAGTAATTTCTCATAGTAGCACTTGTTTTGCTTTGTGGAATGAATATGAGGATAAATATTAATATTATAAAATTACAAGTCACAAATTCCCAATACTTGTGCAGAATCCACTCACTCCTCCCTCTTTGCCCTGCCTGTACCCTGATCTTGTCCTTCCTTGTCTGCTACCTGATCCACCACAGCAGTCTCCCCCTTGGTCTTCCTTCTTTCAGGGCAACTCCCACACTGTTTCCCACCTGCAGACAGAGTGCTCCCATGTCAGACCACAACCCTTCTCTGTTCAAGAACCTTCCATAGCTTCAGATCACTCAGAGTAAAAGCCAAAGTCCTCCCCATGGCACACAAGGCCCCACACAACTTTCCCTGCTCTCGTCTCCTTCCACTCTGAGGGCTAACTCTGCCCCAGCCACACCCTTCACTGCTTCTCCAACCCTCCATACCCTCCCTGCCCCAGGCCCTTTGCACAAACAATCCTCTAAAACTCTCTTTCCCCAGACAGGAGCATACCTCACTCCTCACCTCTTTTAGCTCTTTGCTTAAGTCACCTGATGCATTCCTTGACCTCCAGTGAAGGAATGTCACCCCTCCTCTAACAGTCCTTTCTTCTTTCCCTGCTGTTATTTCTCCAAAGCACCTTTTTTGCCTTCCAATATCTTGGTTTCTGTTTCTAATATATCTTGGTATCTGTTTCTCCCACTAGAAGATGAACTCCAGAAGGGTGGGGATTTGGATGTGTTCATTGCTATATTCTCAGTGCATAGGGCACCTGGTGCATAAATGCTTATAATATTAAGCCCAGAGTCTTCCCTGTTCTTAGCGGGGGAATGGGTCAGGGAGAGTTTTCCAGTATAGAGGGGCCTTAGGTAGTTAATTATAAATAGAGAAGAGATGAAATGCCTGGGTGGCTCAGGTCATAATCCCAGGGCTCTGGGACTGACCCCACATCGGGCTCCCTGCTCAGTCTGGAGCTTGCTTCTTCCGTTTCCTGTGGCGCTCCTCCTGCTTGCAAGTAAATACATAAAATCTTAAAAAAAAAAAAAAAGGAAGGAAGGAAGGAAAAGAAAAAAAGGAAGAAAAAGAAAAAAAAAGGAAGGGAGGAAGGGAAGGAAGAGAGAAAGAGGGAAGGAAGTAAGGAAGAAAGATAAAGAAGTAAAAGAAATAGAGAAGACAAGCAGAGGGCACAAGGCGTGCAAAGGCCTGCTGATGAGCCCGGATTACCCGGAGACTCACAATCGCGAAGAGGACGCGGGAAGCGCGATCATCGTAGCGACCGCAACGCAAGCAGCGTAAGCTGCGCGTAAAGACAGCGCCAAAACGGCGGAGGGGGGCGGTGCCGTCCGAGGTGCACGAAGCCCCGCCCACAGCGCGCACTCCGTGCCGCGGAAGCAGCCGGGGCTCCGAGGGGCGGGGTTGCGAAGATGCGTCACGCGCCGTACGCTGCCGCGCGTGCGCTCCTTTCCACGTGCGAAAGCTCCAGACTCGTGTAGTCTGGGTCGCTCCAGAGTCCTGAGCCGGGGAGCTGAGCTCTCGCCATGAAGCCAGGTGCAGGCCGGGGTTGGGGTCCAGGGTCAGGGGTCAGGGGCTGGGGCCGGCGGGAATCGAAGCGCCCGACCGGCGTCGGAGGGGCGGGGCCTTGGCTTAGGGGCAGGGGCTCCGGTGTCTTGTGGGGTCGGGGTCCTGGTTCCGGTCTCCTGTGGTTAGGGGGTATTGGTTCCGCCTTGTGATGGTAGCCGAGCTTGGGGTTCGGGTTCCTGGTCTGGAGGTGTGTGACTGGCTTTGGAGGTTACAGTCGTGAGTCGAGCATATTGGGCTTGAAATGGGGGGGTTCCTGAACTAGGTAGGATTCATCTCACAGAGGCCGTCATTAGGGGTCTTAGTTGTTGGGCTGGGGGTGGCAGACCCCTGAGTGCTGACCCAGAGTCTGGATTCAGGCATCTGGGGGCTTGGATCTCAGGTCGTGGGATTTGGGGTTAATGTCTTGGTTCACAGGTGGAGAGTCTCGATTTGGGGTCCAGGAGAACTCCCGTTTGCTTTCTGTGTCCCCGCCGCAACGACCATCCATCCCCTTAGGTCCCGGGCCAGCTTCTCAGAGAGGGCCCAAGTGAATGAAGACTCCTGCTTTGACAGTGTGTAGCTTTCTCTGTCCCACTTTCCCGCTCTCTACTCTCCCGAGAGGCGAGTCTCTGAGGTTTGAGTGATCGTGATTCTCAACTCGGGTGAGATGAACCTTCACAAGCCCAAGATAGGCTTAGCTTGGGGTGGGGGGTGAGGGGGAAATAGTCACAGGACATGAGGGATTTTATTCATTTGATTTTCCCCGAGGTTCTCACGAACCCACCCCACTTCCCTGGTGGAAGATTGATGATAGTCCAGGCTTTGACAGTAGGAAGGTCTTAGTTCATAAATTTCAGTGCTAGCTTTGTTTTTTAAGATACTGTGTGACCTTGGGCAAGTGGCATTACCTCTCTGAATCTCAGTTTTCTTATCAGTAAAATGGTTTCCGGTTATAATTTTAGCAAGATCGTATTAAGAAAAAATAGCATATCGTGGTAATCTTTCTGCAATATTTAAGTGTACAAATCAACAGGTTGTACACAGTAGCCTTACACGATGCCATATGTCAGATCTTAATAAAGCTGGGGGGAAAGTAGCACAAGGCTTGACACATAGTGCTGTTTCTAATTGTTAGCTTTATCGTTCTTCTTTTTTTTTTTTTTAAGATTTTTTATTTATTTTGACAGAGAGAGATCACAAGGCAGGCGGGGGTGGGGGGGAAGCAGGCTCCCCGCTGAGCAGGGAGCCCGAGATTCCAGGCTGGATCCCAGGACTCTGGGATCATGACCTGAGCGAAGGCAGAGACTTTAACCCACTGAGCCACCCAGGCGCCCCTTTATTGTTCTTCTTAAGAGTAGCAAAATTAGGGTCTTTCTCCCTGGCATCTTAGGTCTTTCTGAGTCAGGCTGTGCCCCTCCCCGCAACTTGCTCCACTAGAGTTTGAGGAAATCTTCCCACTGACCCAGAAGGTCTGTTTCCTAGTGCAGATCTTTGTTATCCCCTAATCTTTTCCCTCAGTGTGTGGAGATATAGGGTCATCTGGTGGGCGGGGCAGCTGTGTTTGTGGATCCTTGTATCCCCTGTGAAACCCCCTTTCTCTTCAGAATTTGGAGATCAGATAGAATGGGGGGGGGGTGCTGGACTGTGTATCTCCCGTCAGACACTGGCATGCAGGCAGGCACCCTATAATCTGATTCCCCCCAGGAATGGAGGAGACACCTTCCTCCTAACCCTTCCCTCATTATGTTAGGCTATGAAGTTGCAGAAGTTGTTAAGAGTCAGCTCTTCACGGGGGCGCCTGGGTGGCTCAGTGGGTTAAGCCTCTGCCTTCAGCTCAGGGCATGATCTCAGGGTCCTGGGATCGAGCCCTGCATTGGGCTCTCTGCTTAGAGGGGAGCCTGCTCCCCCCACCCCCAACCTCTGCCTGCCTCTCTGCCTACTTGTGATCTCTGTGAAATAAATAAATAAAATTAAAAAAAGAAGAAAAAGGAATCAGCTCTTTACAAAGGATTGAGTCTGGGTGAGAGAAGAAGCCTTGGGGAGATTTTGAGCAGGGATGTGATGCAGTCTGACGGACGCATTTAGAAGAATCCTTCTGGCTTGTGCGTGTGTCAGGGGAACAGAAGTGGAAGCGAGCGCATCAGTGGGAAGCTTGTTGCTGTGATCTGGGAGGTGACAGCCTTGGACCAGGATGGTAGTAGTGGATCCACCTGATACATTGTCCCAGTTTGGAAATGTATTTTGAAGATAGAGCCAGCAGCTTGTATGTGGGTATAAGAGAAGGGTCAAGGAGCCCTCGGGGCTTGGGCATGTGTAACCCGAAGGACGGAGTATCCGTTTTCTGAGCTGTGACAGATTGTGGGCGGAGAGTAGGGTTTAAACCAGGGAACCTCCTCCTAAAACTCCTGGAAAAGCATGTGCGAATGTATAGTTTCCCTGAGGAGTGGGTGCTTTTAGTACATTTTTGTAAGCTCCCCAGGACCTGAAACGAATTAAGATATGTTTTGAGTATCTGGGCCTGAGAGTTGGCACCCGTGCCCCCATGCCCCCTGCCGTGGCCGCACTTCTCGGGTCTCTGTTCCACAGGCCTGGATTGAGAGTCTCTTAGGCCCAGTGGAGTCTCCCCTAAGAGGGAGGGGAGGGGGACTCTCCCTCCTTTCATTTGAACACTCCTATGCAAACTGTGTGCCAGGCGCTGTGTTGAGGGAAGTGCTTTGTGCATATTAAGTAATTTATTCTTTGCAGCTCCATGTGGTGGGTGCTGTGTTATCACCGTATCTCGGTCTTACAGATGAAGTTTTGCAGGATTCCCATGAACTATCCCTACACTCTAGGGTTGGGAGTGGCATCTCCATTGCCCTGTATGGGACACGTGAACTACTCAAGGGGAGGGGACCAGGGTTCTCGTCACCATGCCATCACCTGCTTCCTGAACAGAAAGGATGTTTTTCCCCCTGAGGCAGAACGCAGGGGTGTAGGAGTCATCGGCACACAGCTCACTGAATGTTTATTGAGCCACTTAGTGCCAAGCGTCGTGCATGGTTCTGGGGATGCAAAACAACTAAAACATCCCGATTCCTTGGGGCCTTGATTCTGGTGCAGGAGTCAGGCAGTAATAAAGAGTGCCATGTGTGATGACTGATAGGAAAAACAAGAAAGCTGGGTAAAGGTAGGCAGCTCAAAGGCCCTTCTGGAAGGAACGTTTCATCAGAGATCTGAGCGCAGTGAGCAAGTGGGTGAGCCTAGCAAATGTCTCCAGGACCCAGGCAGTGGGAACAGCAGGAATAAAAAGGTTTTGGGATGCCTGGGTGGCTCAGTGGGGTAAGCCACTGCCTTCGGCTCAGGACATGATCCCAGGATCCTGGGATCGAGTCCCATCCGGCTCCTTCCTCAGCAGGGAGCCTGCTTCTCTCTCTGCCTCTGCCTGCCACTCTGCCTGCTCATGCTCTCCCTCCCTCTCTCTCTGACAAATAAATAAATAAAATCTTTTTAAAATAATATTAATTAAAATTAAATAAATAAGTAAATAAAAATAAAAGTTTAGAAGCTGGAGAGGGAGTTTGAGGAGGAAGAGCACAAAGAACCCGGCATAGAAAGAGGTCACAAAAGTCAACGGGAGCCAGAGTTGGGTGGTGGTGGTTTCTCTTTGGGCTGCACATTTAAAATCACCTGAGGAGGGGGCGCCTGGGTGGCTCAGTGGGTTAAGCCTCTGCCTTCGGCTCAGGTCATGGTCCGGGGGTTCTGGGATCGAGCCCTGCATCGGGTTCTCTGCTCAGTGGGGAGCCTGCTTCCCCTTCTCTCCCTCTGCCTGCCTCTCTGCCTACTTGTGATCTCCATCAAATAAATAAATAAAAACTTTTAAAAATAAAAAAATAAAAAATAAAATCACCTGGGGAACTTTAAAAAGCCTTGTGCTCAGGCTCCTACACCAGACACCTAAACAGGATCTGTCCATTCCAGAGTTTAGCCAAAGGTGAGAGTCACTGATTTCGGTCTTTGGAAGCCAGAGAAAGGAATTTTGGATGCATTTTCAACGTGACAGAAAACCACTGAAGGGATTTAGGGCAGGGGGATGAAGAGATCCAATTTCGTGCTTTGGGAAAGGTCAATCCCTAGCTGCTGTGTGGACAGGAGACTCTAGAGGACATTAGGGAGTAAAGGTAGGCCAACTCTTCAGGAGTACCCAGACTTAACTTTTAACACTTAAATTAGTAATACCGATAAAAAGTTTTTTATTTTCATCTTTAAAAAAAAAAAGGTTTTTTTAAAAGATTTTATTTATTTGAGAGAGAGAGCACAGGAGTTGGGGGTGGGGTACTGAGAGCAGAGGAAGAAGCAGACTCCCCATCCTAGCCTTCAAAGCAAGGAGCCTGATGCAGGGCTCTCAGGATCCCAGGACCCTGAGATCATGACCTGAGCTGAAAACAGCCACTTAACCTAACCCACTGAGCCACCCTGGCATTCCTATGTTTTCATTTTTAATGGCATTATGATACATGAAGCTTTCCTAGCGTGTGAACATAGTAATGCATCTTTACAAAAACTCTGGCAAGTTTACTATTGAATAGTTGACATCAAGTGAAATCATCTTAAAGCATCACCAACATTTACACTATTATCTTACAACTCATGGGATTTGCCGAACGTACGGCTGAGCTTGGGACCCTGGCACAGAAAAGTCAGCTGTTGAATCTATTAGCACCAGAATTCCATCTGCTTCCACCATCGTTATGGGCTCCGTGAAGTGGACGGGTTTGCTCTGACCTGAGCTGATGAAAATCAGATCTCCCTGAATCTTTTCCCTTCAACTTTCAGTCCTGTTGACAAGCCCTAAATTGTTTATACATTGTCACTCACCCATAAAGGACAATTCAATTTTTTTTTCTTGTTTTTTTCTCCCTGAGGTGGGAGAGACTTCTGCAGGTTTGTGAGCAGGGAGATCCGGTAGCAGGAAAGACATCATGCCCACCTCCCCTCCAGACCCAAGTTCAGGGGGTGGGAGGGCGTGGAAATGTTGCCAGGGTCACTGGGCCCCTGCTGCTACAATGAGCTGCTCCACGCTAACACTGAAAATAGAGTGGATTCTGCAGATTTGCTATCTGACCCACAAAAGCAGAACTTTGACAGTAACCTCCGTGTACCTAGGTGTTCCACCCCTACCCGAATCCCCACTAATTTGAGTTTTACATTATCATCCTCTTGCCTGGGGATGGCGGGGTGGGGGGCGTGGCTTGTGGGTTACAGCCTGACATCATTTCATTTTAGTTGTTGCTGAACTTTATAAGAGATACTATGTTGGATGTGGTTTTCTTCAACTTGCTTTTTCACTTAACTTATGACTCTTTAAGATTATTTACCTATTGCGTGTAACTGTAGATCCTTGTGATTGTTGACGATGAATATACCCCAGTTTTATCTGCCGGTGGAACCTCTGGGTTGGCCCCTGATTTTTCTGCTGTTGGGGATATCAGGGACCCCTCCCAGTGGAATCGTGAGATGTAACTTCTCCAGCCTCATCGTGCTCTGATTCCTCTTTCTGTTGCCATTACAGGTTTCAGCCCCCGTGGGGGTGGCTTTGGTGGCCGAGGGGGCTTCGGTGACCGTGGTGGTCGTGGTGGAGGCCGAGGAGGCTTTGGCGGGGGCAGAGGTCGGGGTGGCGGCTTTAGGGGCCGAGGCCGAGGAGGAGGACGAGGTGGTAAGTGACACAGGATCAGGAGGCTTTGCCTGGGCTCGGGGTGCGGGGAGGGAAGAGGTCATGGGATCTCCCTCTCTCACGGCCTCCTGCCTTGCAGGTGGAGGTTTCCAGTCTGGTGGCAACCGGGGTCGCGGTCGGGGAGGAAAAAGAGGAAATCAGTCGGGGAAGAATGTGATGGTGGAGCCTCATCGGCATGAAGGTGAGTGAGGTGGGCCGGGAGCTGCCGAAGGTGGGGTGTGGTGGGGTGTGGCCCAGGGTCTTCACCTTGTACTGTTTTCCTCGCTTAGGTGTCTTCATTTGTCGAGGAAAGGAAGATGCCCTTGTCACCAAGAATCTGGTTCCTGGAGAATCAGTATATGGAGAGAAGAGAGTCTCTATTGCGGTGAGAGCAGAGCCCCTGCTGACAGGGTGGCCAGCGGTCTATTCTCCCTGCCCCCACCAGGAGGATCATCTTAATCCAGAAGTCAGATCCCCACTTCTGTGGGTCCTGGGTCCTCAGTGTGGCCCAGAAGACCCTGCACATTCCAGCTCCCCCTGTCTCCCCTCTGACCATACGGACCTCCTCTCTCCTCCCTCTGCGTGGAGTACGGCTCTCCCAGCTGTGTGCGTGTGGCTGGTTCCCTTTCTCACAAGGCCACCTTACAGCACCTGATCTGTCAGAAGCAGCCGTCACTGCCCACCCTCCACCCTGTTATCTCATGTCATTTTCTTAATGGCCAGGCACACTCTTGCTCTGGGCTTTCTGCTGCCTTTCCTGCTGCCTCAAATGCACTTCCCCAGATAACTTGCTTGGCCCGCAGCTCCTTTGGGTCTACTGCAAGTGCCTCCTTCTGGGCTCTTCGCTGGTCACCCTGTCTCATCTTCCGCTGTCCCTCAGTCCATTCCCCCTACTTCATTTCCTCTTTCCTGACTTGATCTTTGCCCTAGCAGCTGTCCCTGGCTACTGTCCCATATGTGTTAGTTCAGTGTATACTTACTCCTTGAGGGCAGGGGTCTTGGTCTCATTCAGTGTACCTCCCTAGTGCCTGGCACAGGGTCTGGCCCACAGTCTGTGCTGGCACAGCGAAAGTTTGGCGAATGAATGCACAGGTCTTGCTGTTAACGGATGTGATCTCTCGTCTCTCTGTTTATGGTCTGTCCCTGCCTCCTTCTACCTGAGTTGATAACCTCCATGAGAGGGCAGGCCCTGCGGCTGTCACGGTCACTGATGTGTACCTGTGTTTATTTCTTGAACAATGAACAAGCGCTCAGAGCCCTGGGGCGAAGGGCAGTGGGGTCTAGCAGAAAAGCCTGGCACTATCTTCCATCCCCACCTCTCCCGGCCTAGGAAGGAGATGACAAAATCGAGTACCGTGCCTGGAACCCCTTCCGCTCCAAGCTGGCAGCAGCAATCCTGGGCGGCGTGGACCAGATCCATATCAAGCCAGGGGCCAAGGTGCTCTACCTTGGGGCTGCATCAGGCACCACTGTCTCCCACGTCTCTGACATTGTAGGCCCGGTGAGTGGATGGGAGGAGAAGGAGGGGTGAGTAAGGGCAAGTGGTGAGGTGGAAGGGAGGGAGAGGTGTGGCTTGGGGCTAGGTCCTTCCTGGAGAGCACCTGTGGGAGAAAGAGCAGCTCCAAGCATCCGGTCTCCAAAGCCTCATTTAGTCTCACTCATGAGTTCATCTAGAGGGAAGGGACATGGGTACGGAGTAAGTGCAGTTAGAGGGGCCCAGGGTGGAGACGGTTGGAATTGTTTGCCCTCTTTCAAAACGTTTGCCCCCAAGTCTGGTCTTCTGGTTTCTCTTAAAAGAACAGGTGTCAGTTTCTGGGCCTGCATTTCTGTGTCACTGTGCAGGCTCCCTGGTTAGAGGACCCCAGCGCAGCTCACTTCAGGATCCCCCCACTCCTCCGCATGACTGTAGGCTGTGTCATTTAGTGGTTAAAAACCCCAGGCTCTGATGTGGGCATTTAACAGTGAGGTGGCCTTCGGCAAGTTATGAAAGCCCTCTGAGCCTCAGTTTACCCTCTGGAATATCTTGAAGCTAAAGGAGTGAATTCCTGTGAAGTACTTAGAGCAGTTCCTGGCCCATTGTAAGCTGTTAGGACTTCATTGCTGTGCTCTGGCTTCCTCGTTTGAGGCCTGTATTGGGGGACTGGGCTCTCAGATCAAGTCAAGAGGGATCAAATAACCCTTGGCAACAACAGTTGTCAAACGGCAGGATTTTGATTCGGGCATTTGAAGGGACGCTACTTGCAGTGTTCATGTCCAAAAGCAGGCTTCCCGCTGAGCAGGGAGCCTGATGGCGGGCCTCTGTCCTAGGACCCTGGGATCATAACCTGAGCTGAGGGCAGATGCTTAACAACTGAGCCACCCAGGTGCCCCTGGGACCAGTCTTTTTATTATTTGATTTATTTTAGGACGGTCTAGTCTATGCAGTCGAGTTCTCACACCGCTCTGGCCGTGACCTCATTAACTTGGCCAAGAAGAGGACCAACATTATTCCTGTTATCGAGGACGCTCGGCACCCACACAAGTACCGCATGCTCATCGGTGAGGGCTCTGGGGGTTGGCTCAGCTTGTGTAGGCCAGGCCACACCAGGGTGTCTGGAAGAGGTGGCCAGAGCCCTGATTGGAATGGAATCAGAGTGGATGAGCAGACTTTCTGAGTCTGTTGGAATGAAGGGGATGAGGGGAGCTGGGTGGGGTTGTGGAGCTCGGGTATCGGGCACCCTCATACATCCCGCCTCCCTCTAAAATATGGTACTTGATATGCTTCCCTGGCTTACGTATAACAGCCTCCCTCAGAGGTCTTCCTACTCATCACCTGGGGCGATCATAACCCAGAAAGGATAAACTGAGTGTGGTCTGGCCTAGAGGGACCCACTGTGACTATTACTGTGTTTAAAGAAAAAATTGGAAGCATAATGTAAAACTGGAATTCCTTGTAAACCACCCTCAGAGGTAACCAATACAAGCAATTTTTTGTCTGCTTTCCCCAGTTTAAAAAAATCAGTTTTCATTATACTATGTTTTTGATTGTTTTATTCAGTCACATTGGCTTAAAAATAATACTTTGCATTCCTCTAGTTTTGAGGGTTTTTTTCCCCCCATGCATTCATACTATACCCTTTGTCCTGCAATGTATGTCACTTTTGACAGTCCCGCAGACACTTTTGCCTGTAAGTGCTCACCTTTACTTGCCTTTTTGATGACGTGTCTGTCTCCCCTCCCCCCCACCCCAGACCTGGGAGTGTCTCGAGGGCAGGGTCCGGGTCTGACTTGTCTCTGTGTCCCCCACACCTGGCCCGGGGCTGGCCACAGAGTAGGTGGCAATCATGGTTTACAAGAGGAGTGAGTGGATTGTGTGATTGGGTTTTGGACCCATCCTGGGAGCACAGTGGAGGGAGGGGGATTGGTGGGGTGAAGGGAGACTGGAAGCAGGGAGGACTCTGGCAGGAACCTGCTGGTGATGGGGCCTCATGGGAGGGGCTGAGAAGGTGGGGTGGATCCAGCTTGTAACTGTCACTTCTTCCTAGCGATGGTGGATGTGATCTTTGCCGACGTGGCCCAGCCAGACCAGACCCGGATCGTAGCCCTGAATGCCCATACTTTCCTTCGTAACGGAGGACACTTCGTGATTTCTATTAAGGTGCGGGGCTTGGAGGAGTTTAAGATGGGGTGGTAGTATCTTCTTTGTAACTGCCAAGCAGCTACTCAAAAACAGGGGGCCTTCCATCCTACTAATCCAGTCTATTCCCAGACTCTATCCCTGCCCCCCCTCCAAATAGCACATGATGGAAAACGTCTATAAAACTAAAAGGCTTTCAGTTTAAATAGGCAAAGAATGGTCAAGTGCATGATCGTGGAGTTGATCATTTGATTTTGAATTCCAGCTTGCACTGACTCTGAGCAAGTTACCTAACCTATGTGCCTGCCTGTTTCTTTACGTGTCAAGTAGAGGGATTAGTCCTATCTCTTTTAGTGTTGATACAAGGATTAAATTTATCAATATATATGTAGTGTTTAGAATAGAGCCTGGTATAAAATTTTATTTATGTATTTATTTTTAAGATTTATTTGAGGCAGAGAGCACAAGCAGGAGAGGGAAAGGGAGAAGCAGGCTCCCTTGCTGAGCAGGGAGCCCTATGCCAGGCTCTATCCCAAGACCCTGCAATCATAGCCTGAGCTGAAGGCAGACACTTAACCAACTGAGCCACCTAGGCGCCCCTAAAATAAACTTAAGATGAATGCTAGATGCAATTTGAAAAATGTTTTATTTTGAAGTAGGGATTTTTCAGCCAGATTCACCATTCGTTAGCCTTTTGTTACATTTGTTTTAGTATTCTCAACATTATTACTATTGTTAAAGAAAAGGAAGTAAGAGGTGAAAAAGGAAAAAAAAAAACTGGATATAAAATTAAAACACTGGCTTTAAGATAAATAGGTCTCTGTGTGAAGTCCAAATCAAATTGGAAAACTTCTCTAACGAAGTCTTTCCCTACATTTCCAAAACCTGAGTTTCACGGAGTTTCCAATGAAAACAAATACTGCTGGTTTAAAGAGCATACAAAAAAGGGAAAAGAGCCCAAAGCCTTGCTGCGAACTTAAATTCCGTCTTCTGTAGGCCAACTGCATTGACTCCACGGCCTCTGCTGAGGCTGTGTTTGCCTCTGAAGTGAAGAAGATGCAGCAGGAGAACATGAAGCCCCAGGAGCAGCTGACCTTAGAGCCCTATGAGAGAGACCACGCCGTGGTGGTGGGTGTGTACAGGTGAGCAGGGGCAGGCAGCCCACGCAGACCGAGCCCTGCAGGTCAGCCGTTGGTAGGAGTGTCCCAGATGGTGACAAGCTCTGAATCGCCTCTCCTTCCTCTCACAGGCCACCTCCCAAGGTGAAGAACTGAACCCCTGGCCATCTGGATTGCCAAGAGATTATGTTGCTACTGTTTCACGTGTGTTTTTCTATTAAAAGACTCATCCAGGCGCACCTGGGTGGCTCAGTCGCTTAAGTGTGGACCTCTTGATCTCAGCGCAGGTCTTGATACCG
Organism: Mustela nivalis; assembly: GCF_964662115.1. Classification (NCBI taxonomy): domain Eukaryota; kingdom Metazoa; phylum Chordata; class Mammalia; order Carnivora; family Mustelidae; genus Mustela; species Mustela nivalis. The sequence goes on along the minus strand of NC_139037.1, from coordinate 45,102,253 downwards.
CAGTCGTGAGTTCAGGGGCAGCCTTCTTTAAAAATTCAACCGTCACCGCTGTGGGCTGAACAGCGACCGCCATTCCACAGTGCGCGTGCGCCGTTCGTCAACTGGCGCGGTAGTAGGGGTGGGCAACTTCATCTGGTCGCTCGTGCGCATGCCCCTTTCTTGGCTGGCTTTTGCGCAGTCGTAACTCGGATTCTGACGCCTGGGCGGGGTTGATAGCATACTGTGCATGTCCGCCGATAAGCTCCGCTGCGCGCAGGCGCGGAGTGTTACCCTTGGTCACGGGGGGGTGGGGGCGGAGTCCGGGGTGGGGGGGCCGGTTTGTTGTGGTCGCCATTTTGCTGGTTGCATTACTGGGTAATCGGGGCCCTGGCTCGCCGTGTCCGCCGGATACCTTCAGCCAGTGGGCAGGTCTGAGCTCGGGCTTCCCGAGCAGCTTGAGTCCCCTTGCCCGCGCCCTCAGGTAACAACGCGGTTACAGGTGGGGCGGCACGAGCTTGCGGGAAGGGGGCAGTACAAACCCGCCCTGCCCGCGTCGCCGCCAGACTTAGCACGAGGCCGAGGAAGGAGAGCAGGGGGCGGCGGGCAGGTGCAGTGCAGGCCGTGCCTGACTATTCATAGTCGGGTTCTTGGAAGGGGCCGAGCCCGAGGGAGCAGTTTTGGGAGGGCGACTGGGAGGGGGTAGCGGGGCCCCGCTCCCGCCCTTTGTTTGGGCTCCGCTCCTCCGGCTGCATCGTCGTCGCCTAGCAACAGCCGTTCTGAACTGCGATTGGTTGCGCTCTTGGCAGCAGAGACCAATGGCACGGTTGTTGCCATGGCAGGTGCGGACTGCCAAGCTCAGTCCGGCCCCGCCCGCCGGGGCTCCGCCGACCGGGGCGGGCCTCCAGGGTGGGGGGCGGGACGCCTGGGTCCCCAGGGGCGGGTGGCTGTGCGGGGCGGGGCCGGCGGGGCGAGGGTTAACCCGCCCCTCCCCCGTCCACCTGCTTTCCCCCTTCCCCCGCGTGCCCCGGGCTGACCCTCGTTCCCTCTCCTCCCCGCCCCCGGCGGCGGCGGCTGCTGTTGTCACCCACCGGGCCGCCTGTCCCGCTTGCCCTCCCCGCCGCGGGGCTTGCCGGGCCGGCCGGGCCGGGACAGGCGGCCGCCTCCTCTCTGCCGCCACCGCCGCCATGCTGGCTGCTCGCCCACCCCACTGGGGGCCCCACCGCGCCCCAGCCCCCCGTGGGCCCCGCGCCAGCCCTGACCCGGGTAGGGGGTGGGTGCTGGGAGAGACAGTCCTGCTGTGGGAGGGCCCCAGGGAAGAGGTTGTTTCGGGTGAGGGGCGGGGGAGCGCCAAGAGAGAGGAGGGATCCTGGAGTGGCCAGGCTTGGCATAGGAGAAAGGGATTGACATGGGAGAAGGCCCGTGGGGAGAGGATTTTGGTGTGGCAGGTACTCTGGGAGGGGAGAACTCTATGTGATATTTGGGGAATTTGGTTCTGGGGGCCTTCTAGGAATGGGCACAATTGTGGATTGACTCTGATGTAGAGAAGAGTAACTGGAGAAAGGGCCCTGGTAGGAATATTGGATGGGGGAGTAGGGGAAGATCCAGTGTAGGGGAGAGAAGGGCAAGTGAAGAGACGCCTCCTCCTTGCTCCCACCAGGAAAAGTGAACCTTGATTGGGAAGGGGACCATGGACTAATATGGGGAAGATCCCTGATGTGGCACAGAGAAAGTACCTTGCGGGGGGGGGGGGGTGCTGATGTGGGAGAAAATGGTATAGAGATGAGGTCTTGTCATGTTATGGGGAGGTTCCCCTGGGAAGGGGGTGCCCTGATGCATGAGAATGTCATAGGAGTAGGATTCTTTTATATAGGGACTATCCTACATAACAGGATAACCTTGGTGTGGTCCCCAGGACCCTGATGTGGTTTTAGGGGCCTGCAGAGGACTCTGCTATGGGTTTGGAGGGGACCCAGAGTTCTCTCATGTGGTTTGGGGGATCCTAGAGTTCTCTGGATTTAGGGATCTACTGGGAAGGGTAGATCTTGAAGTTGCAGGGATCTTGTGTGAGGAGGCACTGGGGAGGGCCACAAGCAAAAATGGGAACCAAAGAGTGAACCCTACTCCCTATACTGTCTGTGGTTTCTTTTTCTTCTTTTCCTCCCCCCGATTATTGGTGTCTTTCTGTCCTTTCCTGTCATGCCCTATATCCCTGCCTGGCTTTCAATCATCCCTGTTCATATGGTCCCCTCTTTGTGCCACCAATTTCATTTATTTGGTAATCATTTGTTGAGGGGCTCTGCTGTCCCCCCCCCCCCCGCCACCCCACCCTCTCTCCCCTTTCTACATTGCCACCTGTTGTCCTTTCTCTCCTCTCCCTCTGTGTTGCCTTCTTTCTGATGTCCACCTCTTTCCCGCCTGGCCCTGTCCCACACATCCCCTTGTTCCATGTTGTTCCCCTGCCTCCCGCCTGCTCTCAGGTCTCAGCGGCGGTGGCAGCCGAGGTGCAGGATGCGAGAAGGCGCCCCCCGGCCGGGCTCCCGCTCCAGGCCTCGCTCCCCTGCGGCCCTCTGAGCCCACCATGGCCGTTCCACCAGGCCATGGTCCCTTCTCTGGCTTCCCGGGGCCCCAGGAGCACACGCAGGTATGCGTTCAGCTGGCTCCTCACCTGCCTGGGGTAGGGGGAGGCTGGGGATAGAAGGGTCTTGGGGGTGAAAGATATTTTGGTTGCCCAGATCAGCTTCCCCAGGGGCAGGAAGGGCCCATCTGGAGTGGAAGAGAATAGAGGAGTTGCTGGCCGAGTCTGTTTGGAGAGCCAGGGTTCAAATCCTGACATGGTGGTTAAATGCCTCAGGTTCTCCCTGCTTTAGTTTTCTGTTCTGTAAAGCAGAACCAAGAATGATACCTACCTCAAAGTGTTGCTGTGAGGTTAAACAAGTTAATGAAATGCATGTAAAATGCGGAGAACAGAGCTTGGCACCTAGGAAACACTCAATGAATGTTGACAAAGGAAAAAAAGGTCCAGAGTAAAAGACAGGCTGGCAGGGTGAAAGGCAGTGAAGTCTGAGCCAAAAGGATCTTGGAGCCAGCAGCATCTAAGGGTATAGAGTCAATATTCCAGGGTGGACACTATCAAGGCTCTGAACTGTAGGGCTTGAAGCTCGATGGAGTGGGAGGTCCAGGCTGCTGGATCCCAAAACGCTAGGCAGAAACGTGCAGAGTTGGGGGTGAGGGATGGGGCGATCCCACAGGATGAGGGTAAAGCCTGATAGCAGCCCTCAAGATGGGACACCCAGAATGGATGGTCTCAGGTGAAGGACTGGGAAGGACAGCCCACATTTTTATCTGATCTCTCCCACAGAGGTTCAGAAAGGAGTAAAGGTGTGGGATGAAAGGTCAAGGGTAAACAGTTGATCATTCATTCACTCAGCAAATCTCTGATGACCACCCACTATGTGCCAGGCCCTGCTCTAGGCACTGCAGATACAGCAAGAACAAGACAGTCTCTGCCCTTGGGGAATTTATATCTTGGTGGTTGTCACACAGGAACCAAGTAAATCCATGTGTGGTAACAATAACCCAGCCACCCAGAGGGTTCTCCCATGGTCCGAGGTAAAGGTCTATCCTCAGTGCCCACCCCCCAACCCGGCCCACAGGTATTGCCTGATGTGCGGCTCTTGCCACGGAGGCTGCCCCTGGCCTTCCGGGACGCGACCTCAGCTCCGCTGCGCAAACTCTCCGTGGACCTCATCAAGACCTACAAGCACATCAATGAGGTGGGTGGGGGTCTGGGGAGCAGGGGACCTGGCTGGGGGGGCTGAAGGGTCCTGGCTGCCAGCACAGGTCACTCAGCTATCTTTATGTTCTGGCTGGCTGGCTGGCTGGCTGGGCAGGTATACTACGCGAAGAAGAAGCGGCGGGCCCAGCAGGCACCACCTCAGGACTCGAGCACCAAGAAGGAGAAGAAGGTCCTGAATCATGGTTATGATGATGACAACCACGACTACATTGTGCGCAGCGGCGAGCGCTGGCTGGAGCGCTATGAGATTGACTCACTCATTGGCAAAGGCTCCTTTGGCCAGGTGTGGGAGGCCCCCCCCAACTCTGGCCCTGGGATCGGGGCACCCACTGATGTTGACCCACAAAAGAGTGGTGCCCTGCTCTGTCCCACATCCCTTTCCCCCCATTTCCTCACTTTGTGACATGCCCCGCCCCGGCAGGTGGTGAAAGCCTATGATCATCAGACCCAGGAGCTGGTGGCCATCAAGATCATCAAGAACAAAAAGGCCTTCCTGAACCAGGCCCAGATTGAGCTGCGGCTGCTGGAGCTGATGAACCAGCACGACACGGAGATGAAGTACTACATAGGTGAGGCCTGGGGCAGTGGTACTCCCAGTACAGAATGGGGCTGGTGTCTTTAGGGCAAGGGCTGGTCTGCAATTCCCTGATATCAGTGATTCTCCTGCCGCCTTCATGACTTTTGTCCTATGCCCGTGATGGTGCCAGTCGGAGTTTATTGGGTGTTCACCGCTGCAAGCCTATTGCAAGCACTTTACATGAATTAACTGGTTTCAGTCTGACCACAGCCCTGTGGGGAAGGGGCATCTTGGCCCGCAGCTTGGAGAAGAGGACAGGCATGTAGATGCTATCATTTGCATAAGGTCACGATGTTTGTACTCGGGGGCTGTAATCTCACCAGGCAATGGGCTCCAGCACCTGTCCTCTTAATATCTATGTCAGTCTTTTTCCTCTTTCCAGTACTCATTGCTCTTAGAAAAAGCAAGTGCATTGAAAGAATGTGTTTCCTTAAATACACATCCTTACCCTAAATGGAAAGCCAGTGTCCGCTGCACAAAAATAAACAGAACTGAGACTAAAACAATGTTAGAAAATTAAGTGAGGAAATGTAGAAAGGCATTAAAGACCCATCGGCACCAAAAGGAAACTTTCTCTTTGGTTTATCAGAAAGTTTGACAAGATGGGTCGCCTGGGTGGCTCAGTGGGTTAAGCCTCTGCTTTCAGCTCAGGTCATGATCTCAGGGTCCTGGGATCGAGGCCCACATCGGGCTCTCTGCTCGGTAGGGAGCCTGCTTCCCCCTCTCTCTCTGCCTCTCTGCCTACTTGTGATCACTCTGTGTGTCAAATAAATAAAATCTTTAAAAAAAAGAAAGAAAGAAAGTTTGACAAGAGACTTGAAGAGAATGAACTTGCCTTTATCACGGAAATCATTCTCTTGATGTGACTAGCCGCCGCTTCCCGTGGGCACCCCATAGTTTGGCCAGAGCTGCAGAAGCAGAATCCCCGATCAGCTCCCAGCCTCTCTTATTACTGTGTGCCCTGGGCCGCCTCTGGCCCTCTCTGAGCCTCAGCTCCTCCGTCCGCCCCTCTCCACCCCCTTGCCCGCAGTGCACCTGAAACGGCACTTCATGTTCCGGAACCACCTGTGCCTGGTGTTCGAGCTGCTTTCCTACAACCTGTACGACCTCCTGCGCAACACGCACTTCCGCGGCGTCTCGCTGAACCTGACGCGGAAGCTGGCGCAGCAGCTCTGCACAGCGCTGCTCTTCCTGGCCACGCCTGAGCTCAGCATCATTCACTGCGACCTCAAGCCTGAGAACATCCTGCTCTGCAACCCCAAGCGCAGCGCCATCAAGATCGTGGACTTTGGCAGCTCCTGCCAGCTTGGCCAGCGGGTGCGGCTCGGGGCGGTGCGGGATGGCATGGGGGCGGGGCTCCCGGTGTGGGTGTGGTTCGGGCGGGGGCGGGGCCAGGGCCAGCTGGTGACTGGCGTCCGAGGGGCGGGGCGGGGGTTGTACGGTGCTGCCCCACGTGGCCGGTGCTTGAAGAGTAGTATTGGGACGGGGTGTTGGCGGCAGAGTCGTTAAGGCCAGTGAATGGGGTAGGTAAAGGAGAGGGCCACAGGGTATAGTACCCAGTAGGAAAGAAAGAAAGAAAAGCCTGAGGAGATAGGGCTAGCTTTGGACCCTCGGAGGGGGCAGGGTGGAATCAGCTTGGTAAGCAAGGAGTGGCACTTGGCTAAGTTTGCTGACCCTATGCTTTTAATGCTGTGGAGGAAGTGGAGGGTGGGTGCTTTAGTTTTGCAGCTTCGTATGAACAGGCATTTGAGAGGTTTGGAAAGGGTCTGGATTGGGCGGTTGGCAAGGGCCTTGGGCTCACACACTGCTGACCTTCAATAACCAAGAGAGGTCCAGGGTCAGGCCTCGGGATGGAGATCTGGGTCAGACTGGGCCACCAGAGACTTCTGAGGCTGATGAATAAAATGATGGTAGTGGCTCCTGGAAGGTGGGTGCTGATAACCTCAAGGTTTGGAACCCCCATCCTCCGTTTTCATGGAAAGAATCTTATCTTAGTCTTGGGTATGTCAGCAGCACCGCTCGAGGAGGCTGGGACCTCTGACTGGCCCTCTTCCCTGCTTCACCCCCAGATCTATCAGTACATCCAGAGCCGCTTCTACCGGTCGCCTGAGGTGCTCCTGGGTACACCCTACGACCTGGCCATTGACATGTGGTCCCTGGGCTGCATCCTGGTGGAGATGCACACCGGAGAGCCCCTCTTCAGTGGCTCCAATGAGGTGTGCTCCCGGGGAGGGGGTTGTGCTGGAGGGGGCAGAGGCCCGGCTGGGCTGGCCTGCTAACCCTGACTGCCCACCTGCTCACAGGTGGACCAGATGAACCGGATAGTGGAGGTGCTGGGCATCCCACCAGCCCCCATGCTGGACCAGGCACCCAAGGCTCGCAAGTACTTTGAACGGCTGCCTGGGGGTGGCTGGACCCTACGAAGGACAAAGGAACTCAGGAAGGTGCGGCCCCTGCCCCATGCCGCTCCTCCCACCCTGGTGGCCCCTCACTCTCTCACACTTGGGGCTTCCTTTTTCCCTGCTTCCTCTCCCTTGTGTCTTTCCCTTCCTTCCTCTCCCCCTTGTCTGTCCTTTCCTTCGTCCCAGCCCAACCCATGTCTCCTACCCACCCTACAACTCTTCTTAGCTTCTTTCCTTCCACTTTCTCTCTTGTGCCTCTGTTTCCCCGTGTGTGTCTCCCTGCCCCTCCTGCCCACTGACGGCCACTCTCTTGCCCCCCCTCCCACCCCCTCCCTGCCAGGATTACCAGGGCCCCGGGACACGGCGGCTGCAGGAGGTGCTGGGCGTGCAGACGGGCGGGCCCGGGGGCCGGCGGGCGGGGGAGCCGGGCCACAGCCCCGCCGACTACCTCCGCTTCCAGGACCTGGTGCTGCGCATGCTGGAGTATGAGCCCGCCGCCCGTATCAGCCCACTGGGGGCTCTGCAGCACGGCTTCTTCCGCCGCACGGCTGATGAGGCCACCAACACGGGCCCGGCAGGCAGCAGTGCCTCCACCTCGCCCGCACCCCTTGACACCTGTCCCTCCTCCAGCACCGCCAGCTCCATCTCCAGCTCTGGTGGGTGCCCGGTGCCAGTGGGGCCAAACGGGAGGGAGGGAGGGTGGGCAGCTCTGGTTTGGCCTGAACTGGGAGACCTTGCCCCCCTGGGCCTTCACCTAGAGCTGTGAAGCTGCGCCACCCTGAACTCAAGAATGGGTGGGGCAAAGAGAGCTCTGACCTGGTCTCTGAAATTGAGCTTGGGCTCACACCTCTAAAACTGCTTCTGGGACTCTGATACCCAGAACTGAGCTCTGACTGTAATCTGAAAATTGGGCCCCAAAATTGGACCCAAGGCCTGGGCCTGGGTCACGAACCAGACTCAACCAGCGAAAGATTCTACCACCACCTCTCCTCACTTAAGGTTTCTCCTCATTTTCTCCCCTGGCACTTCCAGGAGGCTCCAGTGGCTCCTCCAGTGACAACCGGACCTACCGATACAGCAACCGATATTGTGGGGGCCCTGGGCCCCCCATCACTGACTGTGAGATGAACAGCCCCCAGGTACTGGGGGCCTTGGGGACTTGGAAGTTAGTAGTGGGGTATCTGGGACTTTAAGACCTGGGTCTGCATCACCCACTGTTCCTTTGCTCCTTTAGGTCCCACCCTCCCAGCCGCTGCGCCCCTGGGCAGGGGGTGATGTGCTCCACAAGACACATCAGGCCCCTGCCTCCGCCTCATCACTGCCAGGGGCCGGGGCCCAGTTATCCCCACAACCCCGATGCCTTGGCCGTCCCCCGTCACCAACCTCACCACCACCCCCGGAGCTGATGGATGTGAGCCTGGTGGGCGGCCCTCCAGACTGCTCCCCACCTCACCCAGCGCCTGCCCCCCAGCACCCGGCTGCCTCAGCCCTCCGGACTCGGATGACAGGAGGTCGTCCACCCCTCCCACCCCCTGATAACCCCGCCACTCTGGGGCCTCGCTTGGGCCTCCGTGGCGTACCCCAGAGCACGGCAGCCAGCTCATGACCCAGCCCCCTCCCTGGGGCCCCTCCTGAAGCCATACCCCCCATCTGGGGGCCCTGGGCTCCCATCCTCATCTCTCCCCTTGACTGGAATTGCTGCTACCCAGCTGGGGTGGGTGAGGCCTGCACTGATTGGGGCCTGGGGCAGGGGGTCAAGGAGAGGGGTCTAGGCGCACCCTCCCCATAAGGACTGGACCCTTAGCCCCCTCTCCCCCCCCCCTTGTTTTCTATTTATTGTACCAAAGACAGTGGTGGTCCGGTGTCGGGGGGAGACCCCCTTCACCCTCGGGCCCTAGGAGGGGGTGGGGGCAGGTAGGGGGAGATGGCCTTGCTCCTCCTTGCTGTACCCCCCAGTAAAGAGCTTTCTCACATGCCTGCCTGAGCGTTTGCAGGGCCTCGGCTCCCTCACCTGGCCCTCAGAGGCGTGGTGGGGAATGGTGTTTGGGGAGGGGGTACCAGAAGAGCTTTGTCATGTGGGATGCGTCCCTGGGGAAGTTATGGCTGTTGGCGCAGACATGGGGCTGCAGAAGGTCCGGGGCTACAGAATCCTAGACCGAGATCCTGGATGGGATCCTAGCCCACGTTTGTCTTTTTTCCATGGTAAACAGAGACCCTGAAAGAGTAAAGGCCCAGTTCTGGCCTGTCTCTGGAAAATATCAGGATCTGCCCTAATAAGCCAGGGCTTCCACAGAGTCTGCAGGGGCGTGGCTCTTTATGCCAGGCAGGCATCTAGCAGGTGCTGAATGCATGTAGCAGGCCTTACTGGTGCCATCCGGGGGATGGCAGGCAGGCAGTGGGTACAGACTTTATCCCCAAAGTCTGGTCTCACCCTGTGGAGCCATGACGGAGAAAAGCATTTTGAGATTCTCGGGCAGAAAGATATTCCCGGGGTTCCAGGTAAGTGGGTCTCTTTCCATAGCAATCTGGAAACTTTTGTCTCCCAACCGGCCAAACAAGAGCCTCCTGATTCGAAGGTACCTACTACCATCTCCCGCCACTGGGGCGCGGTGCTTCCTGGGAAATGGAGTTCTACATAGCAGTCCCTTTTCCCGTTTTTCGTCAGAGGCCTACAAAGACCAGGATTCTTTTCGCTCACGCGTTAAGGACGGGCTCCCGGGGGGCCAATAGGCATTCAGAGACGGATGGGTGTGCCCGGATGCTTTGAGGCGGGCTATGGGGGAGAAGAAGGCCGTGATTGGGTAGCGTCGGCAAGGCTGCGCGAGTGTTGAGCTCTTTCGGGCGTGCGGCTGGTGGGCGAAGGTGCTGCTCCGCGAGATCGTGCAGGTTAGGTGTCTGTGGTCACAGAGCAAGAGGTAGGCGCTGAGGCCCAAAGCGGCCCTAACGCGCGGAGCATCTCTAGCCGTGGTGTCCGTCTCAGCTCGCAGGAAGCTCCGGTGGTAGGAGAGCCAGGCGATGACGCGAGGAGAGCGGATGTTCGGGAAAGGGGGCAGAGTGTGACGTGGAGGGAACCCAGGCGAGGCACCGGTGGGGAAGCATTCTGGGAGGAGCAGGAGCTGTCGGCGCTGAGACCTGGAGACAGGATGTTTGCGGTGGCCGTGGTGCGGTGGTTTGCGCACAGGCAGCGATGAGAAGCAGCCTGTTGTGTGAATGTGAACTGCGGGAGATGTAGTGTAGGAGATCTAATGGGAAGTTCTGTGTGAATTCAATCGCGGACGATTTTGTTGGCCATTTAGGGAGCTTAGGCTTTGTTCTAAGGGCATTGAGGAGCCACGGGAGGATTTGTAGAAGGGAAGGGGCATGGCCCATTTACTGCCATCGAGGAATAGATTGATGGGAAAGAGACTGGGGTCTGGGAGCCCAGGGTGGTGGTTGTGGCAACATCCTGGGCAAAAGGTGTTGGGAATGAACCAGGGCGGGAGTCTTGGTTGGGACAGAAGAAAGGGTATGTGTAGGAGAGATGTGTAGAAGGCTGAGCTGACAGGATATATGGCTTACAGGCTGTGTGGAAAGGGGAGAGGGGCAGGGAAAAAGTTATCTCCAGCAGGTCGAAGAGAGCCTGGCATATGGTAGATGCTTAATTTAAAAAAAATTTTTTTTTGAATGAGCACAGGAGGCAGATGCTATTATGATCTCCCTTTTGTAAACAAAGATACTGAGGGCAGATAAAGTTAAGTAAATTACCCACAATCACATAGCTAGCAAATGGAAGGCCCAGGATTGTGTATGTGTGTGTGTGAGAGAGAGAGAGAGAGAGAACCATTAACTTAGCAAGATGCGGGATGAACTTTGAGACATCAGCAGGGTCTAGATCATGTAGGTCCCTTAAGGAATTTAGGATAAGCATGGAAATTTCATGTTTCAAGCCCAGAACCTCTTCCTGACCTGCTGACTGACTGCCCACATGATATCTCTTCTCTCAAGATATCTGTAGTCATCTGGAGACCTGTCTTGACCAAACCGAACTCTGGTCTTTTCCGCAAAACCTGTTGTCCCACAGTAAGTGCCGCCTCCATTGTCTTATATTAATGTCTGGTCCATCAGCAAAGTATACTCAGAACCTGACCATTTCTTCCCACCTCCACTCTTGTCACCCTGGTCCTGTCCACTCTTATGGCCTGCCTACACCATCACAACAGCCTCCTCAGTGGTCTTCGTGCTCCCCACAGTCTGTTTCTCATATGCAGCCAGCGGGACACTGAATACCTATATCAGGGTGCATTTTTCTCCTGTCCAGTACCCTCTTGTGGCTCTGTCTCACACAGGAATTGCCAGTGTTCTTTCCGTGGCCTTTGCAAGGCCCTGCATGATCCATCCCTGTTACCTCTCTACCTGTTCCTTTTACCCTGCTCACTCTGCTCCAGCCACCCTCGCCTCAGGGCCTTTGCACTTATTCTCTTTACCTGGAACACTCTTCTTCAGATAGTAGAGACTCACGTTCATCTCCTTTAGGTCTTTACTCAGATATCATCTTCTCTCTGAGAACTTCCCTGGCCACCGTTCTAGAATTATATCACTGACATTTGTATATGTGCTGCCCACGCGAGCACTATAACTGACATTTGTATATTAACTTCTCTTTAACTCTTCCTTAGGATTAATCACATCACTATTTAACTCACTATATAAGTTATTTATCGTGATCATTGTCTCTGTTCTCTGTACCCACAGCAGACCATAAGCTTCATGAGGACAGGGGCTTTTGTCTACTTCCTGCTTTATCTTTAGCATCTAAAAGTGCTCCTGGCACGTAGTATGGGCTCAGTAACTGTTTACTGAAAGGATGGTTCAGTGGGTGCTTTCAAGACACAGATCCTAATCCAACGTGCTAGGGACTCTGTCCATCCCTTTTCCACAGGACTTTAGACGACTGCCTTAAAGTTTTCTGATGTCTTAGACATTCGACAAGTATTTCTTCTTGCCTTGCTCCGTGCTCAGCATCGGGAACACAGCAGAGAACAAAACAGTTTCCCTGTCCCAGGAGAGGTCAGTCTCAGGGGTGGGGGGGTTCACATCCTCAGCTAATCCCACAGACAGGAAATTACAAAGAAAGTTAGAGAGTGCCATAGGAGCACTTGGCCAGAAATCTAATCTGGACCCTAGGAAGTGGGGTTCAAGTGATGAAGGGTAGGCACTAAGGTCTCCATTAAGGTGTAAAAGTGTGAGGATGCCTGGGTGGCGCAGTTAAGTGTCCAACTCTTGGTTTTGGCTTAGGTCATGGTCTCAGGGTCCTGAGATCAATCCCCACCCACATTGTACTCTGTGTACAGCATTGGGTCTGCTTGTTCCTCCCCCTCTGCTCCTCTACCCCGTTCTCATAAATAAAGTCTTCTAAAAAATAAAGAGGTGAGAGAGAGAGTGTGTGTGTGTGTGGGTGGGTGCACGTGCGTGTGTGTTGGTTGGAACCTAGAGACTGAGGGGGAGCAAGAGGCCAGGTCATGTAGCCCCCGCAAGGAATTTGGGTCCTTACCCCATGTATAGTGGGAAGTCACAGAAGGGTTTTAAGGCGTGAGAGGAGATGCAGTCAGTCTTGTATATCAGCAATCCCTCTGGCTGTCGTGCGGGTGAACTGACAAGGGGTTGAGTATTGAAGTAGTGAGACCAGTGACAAGGCAGCTGTCCTGCAATTTAAAAGGCTGCCACTGCAGAAGGCCACACATTCTTTGCTATTTCTCCCATCAGGAGGTGGAGCGTCTTCCTCGTCTTTCATGTAGACTGGCCTGTAATTTGTTTTGACTAGTAGAATGCCATGGAAGTGATGTTGTGCTGGGTAGGTCCTTAAGAGGCCGGCAGCTTCTGCTTTCCCTCCCTTGGGGCCCTGGGCTGCTGTACAGAGAAGTCCAGCTACTCCGCTGGAGGGAGACATGGAGACAGACATGGATAGAGAGAGGTCCAGCCAGCCCCTAGCGGCTCCGCTGTGTTGGCTGACGGGCCAGACACGAGTGATGCCATCTCGGATATTTTCACCCAGCTCCCAGCTGACACCCTGTAGAATAGAGCTTCGCCTTGCCCTCTCCGTTTTGCTCAAGGTACAGAATCACAAGCGAATAAATGGTTGTTGCTATTTTAAGCCACTATGATTTGGGATGATTTGTTACTCAGCCAGAGCTCCCTGAAACAAGCTCTCTGAGATCCTTTCATTTTACATTTTACAGATTCACTCATCTCAGCCCCACGGTCGCCCTGTGTGGGACTTTGGTTATTCCTGTCACACATAGGAGGAAGCGAGAGCACAGAGAAGCTAACAGGGTTCTAGCAAGCTACCCGGCTCAGAGTAAATACTGAGTGTGCAAATGCGTTTATGCCTCAGCTTGAAAATGCCCGTAATCGGTAAAAAAGGGGCAGTGAGATGAATACGAGTGGCACTAACCCGCTTCTTAGTGCTTCCAAGGCTCTGTGTCATTGTCACAGGATGGGGATTCTAATAATATTCGTCTCAGGGTCTGCCAGAGCAGGTGTCTAACACGATGCTAATTCCTGAGCAGCACACAGCCAGGCTTCTCGTGGACAGTGGCCTGTCTTGGGGGTTCTGACGGAGAGACAGGCAGGTCCTTGGTGATGCAGCCAAAGTGCTGGGTCAGGCCTCACCCAGCGTGAGCAGAGTGAATGACTTTTGGACTTTCCCATTAGGGAAACCAGTAAGTCTCATTTACGCCAAGTTACATTGGGTTTTCTATTGCGTGGAACCAACATCCTAACTGATTCTGGGTGTTTATTTATCTGTTTGTTGATTCATCAGATGTTGATGCACTTACTTGCATCCAAACACTGTTTTAGGGGCCAGTATTAGAATAGTAAACAAGATCTTGGAAAGCCCTGTCCTTGGTGGAACTTCCGTTCTCATGGGGCAGGTGGATGCTAAGGAAATCAGTGTTGATGATAAGAGCTTGGAAGGTTGGTGGTGTGGGAGGGGTGGAGGAGAGGAGGGGTAGAGAGTGACAAGCTCTGTGATGAAATGTTAATGCAGGAGAGACCTCCCCAAAAGGGAGGAAGCCAGTTGTGCATGTTTGCTAAGGAGATTCCAGGGAAAACAGGAGGCTTCAAGGCACACAGGGTATGTTGGAGGAGCAGGAAGGAGTGAACAGGACCAGAGTGAACCAGTGGGAGGGAAGGGGATGAGGGCCCAGGGCATGCGGGCTTGATGAGCAGACTTGAACTCGATTTGCAGCGAGGTGGGCAGGCAGGCAGAGCATTTTGGGCTCAAACACGATGTGATCTAACATCATAGGATTTCTCTGGCCACCCTGTGGGCACCAGGATGGAAGCAGGGCTCCACTGTGAAGGCTACTGCACTAGCCCAGCCAAGAGATGGTGGTGGCCTGGCCAGAGGTGTTGTCGAATTTCAGATATTATTTGAAGGAAGAGTGGGCAGGATTGGGGTTATACAGGTGTGGGGTGAGGAAGAGGAGTCAACAACTCTAAGGTTTTTAGCGTGTGCAGAGAGAGGAGGGCGTGCCCAGAACTGTGTGAGGAAGGCCCAGAGAGGCTGTGGGTCTGATCAGCGTCCCCATGGCCTTGCCGAGCATGTGGGATATACAAGTCTAGCATTCAGGGGCTGGATCTGGGCTAGAGATACAAACGTGAGGGAGTCACTGCCATCTTCGTGGCATCGAGAATGAGGTTACTAAGGGAGAGTGGAGGTGCAGATGGGGTCTGGGAGCCAGAGCAGGGGTTCACGGGGAGTTGCTGCAAGAATCTGGGTGAGAGACCCCAGTGGCCTGCACCAGGGCAGGAGCAGGAGTGAGCAGCGCACTGGAGGCGTTTTGAAGACGGAGCCCGTGGTGGATTGGTCATGGGGATGATGGAAAGAAATGGACTGGAGGCTCATGAGAGCAGGGTAGAGTCAGAATATAGGGCAGGGACTCTGCTATCTTCCTTTCCTTGGGCCCTGTGGTCCTGCAGTCCCTCTGTCCCCATTCCAAATTCTGCAGACAAGAAGTGGATTGGGGTCCGGCGTCCAATGCTGGTCCACCTGCTGGAGCTGGAGCATTGCCACAGTGATGTCTGTGTGCCGGGAGGGGCCGTGGACTGTGCGGTCACCTGCAGTATTCCCAGTTGACTGTTTCTTTTGGCGTCTGGAGGGCAGGTGTGTGGGCAGAGGGAATGATTTGGCCCATTTGGTAGGTTGGGGGGACAGACCATCTGTGTAGCCTGAGATGTGTCCTGCATTGGGTGAATGGGGCAGGGGAGACCAGGAAGCGGGGATCTGGCTGGCTCTGGGCTCAGAAGGGACAGGGTCGGGTTGAGAGAAATGATGGGGGCCCAGTGCAGCTTCTGGCACTGCCAGCGTTCCCAGAGTAGTCAGGAAGGCACTCATCGTACCACAGCAGCCTCGGGAGGCCGGGGGTGGCGGGAGCCCGAAGAAGCACATGACCCCATCCGAAGTACCAGGAGGGACTTCACCGAGCCAAGATACATGAGGCAAGATATGCCAAGCCAGACGAAGGCAGCTAGGGACTCCGCTGTGGCAACTTAGCACCAAGTCAGCAGAACGTAGACTTTAAAATTGTTTTTATTTAGTAACTTTGGATTTACAGAAGAATTGCAGAGATAGTACAGAGAGCGACTTCCCATGTGCCCAGCTCCCCCTCATGCTAACTAACTCCTTACAGGACCGCAAACGTACCTTCGTCAAAACTAAGAGGTGAATATTGGTTAGTGCTGTATTAACAGAACTCCGGACTTTATCATATCCCACCCATTTTCCCACTAACGTTCTTTTTCTGTTCCAGGATCCAATCCAGGATACCCCGTTGTGTTTGTCCGTCATGTCTCCTTGGTCTCTTCCAGTCTGTGACAGTTTCTCAGTCTTTCCTTGTCTTTCATGACCTTGGCAGATTTGAGGAGTCCTGGTCAGATATTTTGTAGTGTGTCCCTCAGTCTGGGTTTGTCCCCCATCGGTTCTCCCAGTTAGACTGGGGTAATAGGCTCGAGGAAGAGTCCCGCTCAGGTAGGGGCAGCTCGTTTCTTGAAGGAGGCATCCCCCAGGGCTCTGCCCTTTCCTCACTGTGTGGGTCAGTAGCAAGTCGCAGGATCCAGCCCACACTCGAAGGGAGGAAAATTCCATTTCGGTTCCTGGGGGGGAAAATGTCGAAGACTTTGTCCTCATGTATGAAAACCACCACAATAATTAATGAATGTGGGAAGGTACTTTGAGGCTGCACAAATGTCCTGTCTCTCCTCAAAGTTCCTCCGCCTGATTTTGGCATCCATCAGTGGACCTTGCCTGGGATGGTTATTACGGTGCTCTTTGTTTTGGTTTTTTGTTTTGTTTTAATTGGCTCCACACCCAATGTGGGGCTTGAACTTGACCCCGAAATCAAGAGTTGCATGCTCTTAAAGACTGAGCCAGTCAGGTGCCCCTACTGTGGTGCTCTAATGATGCTTTTCTCTTTTCCTCAGTTCTTCTGCGGTTTTGTTTTTTTTTTTAATTCTTCTCCCCACCCCATCCTTTCTATTTGTATTGTCATTAATTTATATCAGTATGGACTCGTAGGTAGGGATCATATTCCTTCCACATAACCCAATTATCATTGTAATTAATGTTTTTCACTCAGGTTGTTACAGGTTTGGCCACAGAGGCCCTGTCAGGTTGGCTCCTGTGTTCTCGACTCCTTTTTTCCCTTTCAAACACCTCCTTACTTTCTGGCACCGTAAGACGCCCCAGCCCTCAAGTCAGCTATCTGCCGGGGGGGCTCTGGTCGGTTTTACTGGAGAATGGTAGCAGAAACCAAGGTCCACACGCTGTAGGTGCTCATCGCTGGGCTGTCCCTGCCTCAAGGCCCTCCCAGCTGACGGAGCTCGGAAAGATGTCTATACAAACCGGCGTGGACACATACCTCTGCATTTCCGACTGTGTGTGTATAGCTAGGTGTCTGTGTCTGTGCTGATGGGTTCACCCTGCCAGCTCTGACCCTGAACCGGGGGCTTCGCTCCTGCCACACCCCCCAACCTTGCTTTCTTTATAACCCCTTTCTCTGCCAACAAGAACCTGGCTCAGGGGGCACTTTCTAGCGCTCATCTTACTGGCCATCTTGGCACAAATCAGCAGTGTTCGCCCTTCCTGCCTTCTCGAGGAGCACTCTCCTCTAGGTTTCTGTGGTGCTGCTGTCCCCTGATTTTTCTCCTCTGTCTTGTTTATTTGCAAGAAGTTCCTCTGATTTCACCAGCCCCCACTTACATGTTGGGGGCTCTTCTCTTCTTCCCCCCCTGGGCCATCTTACCTGCCTTTATGGCCTGTTTCCTGTCTCTGTGCTGGTAATGCCCACTCATTCCCTGTCCTCCGCCCTGACCTCAGCCCTGAGTGATCCCTGGACCCGTTAACACTCACTGCATTCCAAATTCTAAAGCTGCTGCTCCTCCAGGGCTGGCCCCTCCATACCCCAATTTTCCAGAAGGAGCCCTGGGCCTCATCCTTGATGCTTCCCTCCCCGGCATCCCCCACTCCCAGCCCGACCCATCAACCTCCATAGCTCATCCACTGGGCTTCCCAGATCTCTCCTACTTGCCCTCTTCTCCCCTTTCAGAGCCCTGCCTTGGTCCAACCCTGCCTCTTCCACCATGGCTCTGCCCAGCCTCCCCCCTGGCCTCCTAGCTCTCACACTGGGCACTTGGCACCTGGAGTTCTATGGACCACAAATCTGATTGTGTCTTCCTGCTAGAAGCCTTTCCACGTTTCTCCAGCATCCTGAGGACTAGGTTCTAACTGATCCTGAGGGCCTGGTGTGATCTGGCCCCTGACCCTCACCCCAGCCTGTCTCCCCAGCTGCCTAAGCTCCAGACACACTCAATTTCTCTTTCCTTGAGTGTGACCAGCACGGTCACCCGGGTCTCCATGCAGACCCTTCCGGAGCCCCAGCCATTTTCAGTCCAGCCAGTCCCACCCACCCAACCCACACTCTACCCACTTTCTCCCCACTCACTCTTTCATTATTTTGAAAGGATTCCAGACATCATCATCTGTAAGGCTGATGAGTAAAATGAAACCAGTGGTTATTTCTGAGTGTTGGAAGAGGGTGAGGGCCTTTAAAGAAATGTTCACAGTGACTGTTTTTACTGAACACTAACATAACACCACTAGTTCTTGTGGAGAGAAAGTTAACAAGGAGGGGGAAAAAATCCCCTTGAGTTTGAGTTTTAAGAGACAAAAAACTTTGAGGAGTTATTTTCTTACTTTAAACATCACGCAGCAGCAGGACCAGCACGGCTCTGTTTTTCTGGGCGCTGTGGGAGTTGTCAGGCCAGAATGAGCTTGTGAAATGTGCTTGTAAGCTTTCGTTGGACTCACATCCACCGAGAGGATTTTCTGCTATTGATTTTCACAGTGACTGTAAACACGACTTCTGTAACATACCTAAGTGATGTGTCCCGCACATCTGGAACAGCCAGCCTCTCTAACAGAGTCTCCTACGTGGGAAGGAAGCTCCCTTGGTGTATCAGCGCAGGGAGAATTCTCGTCTTTGCGTGTCCTTGACACCAGCGACTGCTGGGACAGTGAGCTCCCTGTAAAGGACCCCGGAATGCATGTGGCTTTGAATCTGGCAGGCACACACTATAGTAACAACGGCCACATTTTATCTAATAAGGTCCCGCATTTCTGCAGCTGCCCCCTTAAGCCCTTCACATACATGAGCTCACGAACCCACACAGCCCTTAGGCAGCTGCTGCTTTCACCCCTGACCCGGGTGTCAGTGGGGCACTCAGAGTTTACATGAGTTGCTTCGGGTTCCCTAGCTCATAGGTGGTGGCATCAGGATTTGAACCCCAGAGTCTGGCCGCACGCACATTGTCTGCCTTCAGCCACCTTTTCCTGGATGCTGCTCTTAAAGGAGGCGCCCCCCACACTTCTGATAAGGCACTTTCTTCTTTTCCGAGGAAGGGCTTAAGTTACTTTCTTCTCCATCCGCTAAAATCCTTTTCAGCAGCCCCAGTTATCTGGAAAGAACAATGCATAAGTTCTTTTGCTTTTAGGGACCATTTGAAACAAACAAAGATGCAGAAAGCAAAGTCTAATGAATGCTGATGTCCCCATCTCCTGGCTTCGGCCCTTGAGGCCTTCCTGGCTCCGCCCGCATCCTCTACATTTGCTCCTCTGCTCAATTACTTTACATCAAATCCAGGTATGTTTTGGAGAAAAGATCTCCTGCAGTCCCCAGCCCCAAGGCCTCCCCCTACTGGCCAATGGACGACCTTCCAGATTCTCTGTAATGCAGATGGATCTGTGCGCGGGGTGATACTATCACTAGGCTCTGTCCCTGGCTCGATTCTCTCGTAACCCTATCCCCCAGGCCTTTCTCCTCGTTACTCTGAAACCTGAAAACAATCCGATCCCTCTTAGTGACTGTGGAAAGGCTGGGGTGGCTCTGCCAGCCCGCCCTCTGCAGTGGGACATTTAATCTGCTCCTGGCATTTTGCCATGATAGTGGCCTCTTCCCTTATTTGGGTTATTTTCTGGACGCCTCCTTCACTCCAACCAGGTCAGGCCTCCTGAACTTGCACTCTGTAACTTCACTTGAACCATACCACCCTTCCCGTAATCAAAATGAAGCAGGGGCTTGGGTACTTCTCAGTTAATGGCCAGGGGGGCTCCGTGAGGGCAGGAACCACGTCTGTCTTGATCCATGCCATGGCCCCGGCATCACCCAGCACAGGGCCTGGGACTCGGTCGGTGCTCAGTAGTGGTGAGGAATGAACGAATGAATGAGCGATTGCCGAGGTTGGTAGCTGGGCAGTTTTCATGGGGGCGGTAAGAAACCACAGAAGTGTTTGGGACAGAGCCGGACCCATTTTTCCTCGAACCCATGCACCTGTAAGGTCCCTGGGATCTTGTTAAAATGCAGTCACTGGGGCAGGGAAGGGCCTGAGATTCTGCAGCTCTAGCAAGCTCCCAAGTGATACCCGCACTTTGCGTAGCAATGGTCTTGCCACTCATGTGACGCTCCAGCACCTGAAATGTGGCTGGTATGAATTGAGAGACACTGGAAGTGTAAGACACCCACCAGATTTCAAAGACTTAGTTCAAAAAAGAGAATGTAAAATATCTCATTAATAATTTTTATATCATTCACATGTTAGTAGGGTAATATTTTGGATATATCAGGTTAAATAAAATATATTATTAAAATTAACTTCAACTGAGTTTTTTTTTAATGTGACTACTAGAAAATTTTTAATACGTGGTGAATCACATCTGGGGTTCTCATTATGTTTCTCTTGGATGGAGCTGATCTAGAACACTCCAGACTCCCTGCCACCCCTAGCATTTGTACATGCTTTTTCCTTATTTGGAGCATCTTCTCCCCTTTTCTCCCAGCCGCCTCCTCACAACTAATTCCTACGTCTTTCAGGTCTGAATTAAGATGTCTCCTCCAGGAAGCCTTCCTTGACACCCCCTCTGCCAGGGTGGTCCGGTGCCGCTTCCAGGCTTCTACAAGTCTGGATTTCCCCTATCTCGGTCCTGACCATCTGTGATGTCAGCATCTCCGGTCTGTCTCCCTCTCTAGACAGATTTATAATGAGGATGGGGACAAAGTCTGTTCTGGCCACCACCTTATCGCCAGAACCTGGCACTGAATTACTATTTTGTGAACCGAATGAAGAAATGACAAGTCAGATGTGGGCTCTGCACATCTTATGAGTCTGGAGCCAGCTGTAGTGGTATTTTTATGGTCCCAGCACCAGCACAGCATTGCCTCCGCTGGGCGTGCAGTAGCCCCATCGTGGGCCTCCCCAATCTCTTGGCAGAATTATTCTGCTTCTGCCCCTGAGCTACCGGGGCCTCCTCTCCACGTGTGTCCTCTGCTGATGGCCCAGGTCTGAATGGGGACTCTCTCGGTTAATACATACCCACTGTTGTTGGTATGACACAGATTGATACAGATTTTCCCCAGTCTCATTTATTTTTCTTTTAATTGCTTTTAAACAATAGTTTAAACATTGTTTAGGGGGCACCTGGGTGGCTCAGTGGGTTAGGCCGCTGCCTTCGGCTCGGGTCATGATCTCAGAGTCCTGGGATTGAGTCCCGCATCGGGCTCTCTGCTCAGCGGAGAGCCTGCTTCCCTCTCTCTCTCTCTGCCTGCCTCTCCATCTACTTGTGATTTCTCTCTGTCAAATAAATACATAAAATCTTTAAAATAAATAAATAAATAAATAAACATTGTTTAGAAACATGCTTTTAAAAAGTAGTCATGGGGTGGAGCGCCTGGGTGGCTCAGTGGGTTGAGCCTCTGCCTTTGGCTCAGGTCATGATCTTAGGGTCCTGGGATCGAGCCCCATATCAGGCTCTCTGCTCAGCAGGGAACCTGCTTCCCCCTCTCTCTCTGCCTGCCTCTCTGCCTACTTGTGATCCCTCTCTCTCTCTCTCTCTCTTTCTCTGTCAAATAAAATCTTTTTTTAAAAAAAGTAGTAATGGGGTGCCTGGGTGGCTCAATGGGTTAAAGCCTCTGCCTTCAGCTTGGGTCATGATCTCAGGGTCCTGGGATCAAGCCCCGAGTCGGGCTCTCTGCTCAGCAGGGAGCCTGCTTCCCCTCCTCTGTCATCTCCATCTGTCAAATAAATAAATAAAATCCTTAAAAAAAATAATAAAATAAAAAGTAGTCATGAAGCAATAGTCTGTTGGTCTTCTCCCTTCTTCATCCCTCTACCATTGCTTCAGTAGTTTTGTAATGAATTTGGTGCGGAGAGCCACTCTGTCTCCTCAGTAAGCAGGGGAAGACCAGGGAAAGCCACACTGAGGTCATCGTCATCTTCTCCCAACCTGCTTGGGCCCCCCTCTGTTAGCATGGCCATGGTCCCCACACCCTCCCTCGCCTCCATCACATCCCTCCTCTTTCCTCCACACCCCGCCTGTGTCCCTACCCATCACAGAATTACAGTCACTACACTCCCTTTCTTCCTCTCTCATGATCCCACCCATCTGACCGAAGCCTGCCCATAATTCTATAAACATCCAGAGGGGAAAAGAGAGAGGGCCACACTGAGGGTCTACTTTATGTTTTCAAATTGACAGAACTTAGGATGACTGCCCGTGGGGACGGAGATTAGCAGAGCATCTCATGAACTTTGGGTGGGAGAGCAAGTCACTGTGGCTGTCTGGAGAATAGTTTGGTATTACTTTGAAAATTCAGCCAGGGTGAGGATTGGAGTCCCTCACACTCAGCATCTCCAGCCCTAGGCACTTCCCCAGAAGAGATCTGAGCACATGCACTAGCCGAGGTGTCCAGTAACGTTTGTATGATGCTGTTCAAGGGCAGAGATTGGAAACAAACCTGACATCCACTGGAAGGAGAATGGGTAGATCATGGTACATTCACACAGAAGAGTGTTAACACAACAGTGAAAAGGAAGGGCCCAAAATTGCACAGAAACAATAATGTTAATAAAACAAAACTCAGAAAACTCCATATAGAATGACATTTTTAAAAAATAGATTTATTTATTTGAGAGAGAGAAATAGATTCCATGCTGAGCAAGGAGCCCAACACGGGACTTAGTTCTGGCCAGGACCCTGAGATCACGACCCAAGCAGAACGCAGATGCTTGACTGACTGAGCCACCCAGGCGCCCTAGGATGACATTTTTATAGAGTTCAAATCCAGGCACAAGGAGACATCATTTAGACTTACAAAAATATGGGACCAGGGACGCCTGGGTGGCTCAGTTGGTTAAGCAGCTGCCTTCAGCTCAGGTCATGATCCCAGCGTCCTGGGATCGAGTCCCACATCGGGCTCCTTGCTCCACGGGGAGTCTGCTTCTCCCTCTGACTCTGCCTTCCACTCTGTCTGCCTGTGCTCGCTCTCCCTCTGAAAAATAAATAAATAAAATCTTTAAAAAAAAAAATATGGGACCAAAAAACTCTTATCTTAAAACAGCAAGGGGCAAAAGAGAACCTTTTGGGATTCATTGAATTATGCATGTAAAATGGGTATGTTTTATGGCATGTAAATCATGCCTCCATAAAGTTGAATTAAGAAGAAATGGGCAAGATACCTGGGTGGCTCAGTTGGTTAAACGTCTGCCTTCAGCTCAGGTCATGATCCTGGAGTCCCGGGATCAAGTCCCACATCAGGTTCCCTGCTCAGCAGGGAGTCTGCTTCTCTTGCCGACCTCTCTCCTCTCATTCTCTTTCTCTCCCTCTCAAATAAATAAATAAAATCTTAAGGGGAAAAAAAAAAAAAAGAAGAGATGGGCAATTGCCTGGCAATTTGTTGGCATTCAAGAAATGGTGTATTTGGGCGCCTGGGTGGCTCAGTGGGTTAAGCCGCTGCCTTCGGCTCAGGTCATGATCTCAGGGTCCTGGGATCGAGTCCCGCATCGGGCTCTC
The DNA here is from genome assembly GCF_964662115.1 of Mustela nivalis. Classification (NCBI taxonomy): domain Eukaryota; kingdom Metazoa; phylum Chordata; class Mammalia; order Carnivora; family Mustelidae; genus Mustela; species Mustela nivalis. The sequence continues at coordinate 45,079,118 of NC_139037.1, read as the reverse complement.
TGCTCAGCAGGGAGCCTGCTTCCCTCTCTCTCTCTCTCTGCCTGCCTCTCCATCTACTTGTGATTTCTCTCTGTCAAATAAATAAATAAAATCTTTAAAAAAAAAAAAAGAAAGAAATGGTGTATTTTTAGGTAATATTTTTATTGAAGTATAATTTCATTGACTTTTTCTTAAATGTTGGAATTTAACAACCCTGGGACAGACAAGCTCTGGATTTCATGCTCTGTGAAATAACGTGTTTCCTTCTGATTCAAGCAAGCCCTGTTGATTTGTGGGTCCTCTTCCATGCCATCAGATGCATCATAACAGGCAACCCGCATGGTAAGTGAGTAACCGCTGACATTTTAGGGGGTCCCCCCGCTATGTGTCATGCCCTGTGTCGAGGGCTCTATCTGCACTATTTCTTTGAGTCTTCACAACACCCCTGTGAGGTTGGTTTTGGGGCCTCCATTTAACCGAGTGAGCCTGGAAAAGCCTGCAGATTGTCTTGCTTTGTCTTGCCATCTGTTGGATGGCTCCTGGCTGCAGACACACAGCTGTACCCACCTGTCACCTCCAAGGAATTCCAATACTTCAGTCACATATTGAAGACTAGAGAAAAGTTTTCTATGTTCACATCACAGGAACCACTGGGGGCATCCCAGTGGTTCCAGTTGTCTACTGCTTATAAACAAACCACCCCAAATCTTAGTGGGGCTTAAAACAATAACTTATTATGTCTCATGGTCCTATGGGTTGACTGGGTTCCGCTGGGCACTTCTTGCTTAAGGACACTCATACCATTGCAGTTGGATATCAGCTGGGTCTGCAGTCACCCCAAGGCACGGGATGTCACGATGGCTCACTCACGTGGCTGGCCATTGACACTGACCTTGGCTGTGGGCTGTGGCTGGAGTGCCCATCCGTGGCTCTCCATTGTATCTTGGGCTCCTCAGAATGGTGGCTGGGTTCCAAGAGTAAGCTTTCCCAAAGACCCAATTCGAAGCTGGAAGGCTTCTTACAATCTAGCCTCAGAAGGCCACTTCTTTGTATTCTGTGGTTAAATCAGTAAGCACAGCCTGGTTTCAAGGAGAGAGCACTCAATCATCTCCTGAGGGGAGAAGCCACTCCAGGTGTCTGCTTACATTGGCATTTTACAGTCAACGTATGACTCATCACCAAGAATGGCCTAGCATCAGGTCCCATCTTTTCTTGCTCCATGCCCCTCCCCCATGGTGCCACTACCTCTGGGGCACCGGGCCAGAAGCTTCCTCTGACATCAAGACCTGTGGGGAGGGCCAAAGGTGGGTCAAGGTTTCACTCTATCTGACTTTCTCTGATGTCCTTCAGCTTTGAAAACTGTACCTTTCTGTTGTTAAGTACATTTGTTTTCACTCGAGTATAGTAACATAAGCCATAAAGCACACAACTCCTGAGTTCAGTGTGGAGTAGATGAATGAGTTCCCACATCCAGCTCCATGGCTGGGGATACCGAGGTGAGCAAAAAGGAGCGTCACCAGCCCTTGTGACACTCACGGTCACAGTACGGGTCTTTGAAAGGATTCTGGTTCTCTAGGGACTTTTAAGACAAACCCAGAAAGCCCACTGAGAACCGTTTTCATCTTCACCCTTTAAGCAGTTCTGAATGCCTGTTCTCTATTGTACATACGAGTACAGTCCAACTTGATAGTTACACACGTGTAGCGGGGATGCGTATGGGAGACTTTCGTGGGGTGTGTGGTCAGGTTAGAGGACTTCAGTCTAGAGTTGGGAGAAAGAGGTAGACAGGACCGCCAAAGGTACGGTGGTGTGTACTCTGATCACGGCCTCGCTAGGCCCAGTGGTGTTGAGAAGACTAAGGATGGGGAGGCAGTGTGGAATGTTGGTGGTTTTCTGGAGGAGAGGACAGTAAAGCTAAGACAGGAAGGATGAGAAAAGTCTGGAAGTGCATGGGCAGAGACTCTGGGAACGTCATGGCAGGGGCAGGGGGAAAATAGGCAGCCTGTTGTAAATAGTATGTAGATTAAGAAGCAGCATAACTAGGCCCCCAGCAGCCCCTTCATGCCCCCTCCTAGCCTTCCCTCCCTGTGGCATATCATAGTTTATTTTATAAGATTTGTATTTATTTATTTTTGTGAGAGAGAAAGCATGCATGTGAACATGAGCAGAAGGAGGGGCAGAGGGAGGAACCAGACTCCCTGCTGAGCAGGGAGCCAGATGCAGGGCTCAGTCCCAGGACCCCGGGATCATGACCTGGGTCGAAGGCAGACGCTTAACTGACTGAGCCACCCAGGCACCCACATATTATAGTTTCTAAAAATATTTATAACCATATGCTCCATGTGCTCTGCTTACAACATCAAGAGATGGCGTGTATGACCACTCCTCTTGGTCCTGGGCAGACGTTTATGACCAAGACGACCAAGGGAGTACGGCTGAAGTGACACTATGTGACATCGGAGGCCACATCATAAAAAAAAAAAAAAAAACCACCATTTCCGCCTGGTTGTTTCTCACAATGCTTCCCTTCGGAACCCAGCTGGTATGTGAGGAAGAGCAGACTAGAGGCTCCTGTGGGAGCATTCAGGCCTGTAGCCCACACAGCTGCCAAACCCATGAAGGAGGGAGCCTTCAAGATGACCCCAGCTCTGGCCACCATCTGACGATCACCCCATGAGGAGACCCCAAGCAAAAACCACCTGGCTGAGCTCAGCCAAATTCCAGAAACGTGAGTGATAATAGTGATCAGTGATCCTTATTTGATCTCACTAAGTATAGGGAGGTTTGTTATGCAGCAGTAAATACCGGATCCCCATGGGTAACCACCCTGCTGATTTCTAACACCATAGGTTCTTTTTGCCCGATTCTTTATATAAAAGAAATGATAAAATATATCAGCTTCTGGGCTTTCTCTTTTACCGTGGTCTCTGTGCTTGGGCCCATCTTAAGAGAATTTTAAGGAATAAATACACATTTTGCTTTTGGCTTAGTAGAACTTGGTTACGTTAGCCTGTCCCTCTATTCCCTTTTTTGGCTACCCTGAATCTACCCACCCCCTGCCACACACACACACACACACACACACACACACACACACACAGGATGCAGCTGAGTCTCCCTGCTGGCTCTCTAGGGGTGAGCCCATAACCCAGGCCTGGCTCATGAGAGAACCTTCTATCTCCCTGCCCACAGTGACTGTTTCAGAAATGGGCCAGTGGCCCTCGCCTGGCCCAGTGAGAGCCAGGGTGGGCTGAGAGAGGAAGAAAGGGAGGCTCCTTTGGCGATGTGGCTTGAGAATCGAAGCCGCTGGGGGCCGCCATGAGAGGCTAGCGTGCCTGAAAACGAAGACAACACAGAAAGGAAGGCAGAGTAGAGATGGAGAGAGAAAGGATCCCGACTATCTCCTTGGCCCTGGGTCCACCCGTACCTAAAGGCAAACTTAAACCCATTGCAGTAACATGAACCTGCTTCAGCCAGTTTGAATTTGGGTCTTCTGTTGTTTGTGGGCGAGTGTCCCAACAGGTGGCTGTGCACGTGGATTTTCCCATAGAGCCCCAGTCGGCATCTCCATCAACTGGACTCCAGCCGCACGTGGGGAAAGGCGGGATAACAGCACGACCCTCCTCCTGCTGTACAATCCGGGCGGGGAGCAGCAGCAGCACCCAGGGCCCCGTGGGGAGTGCAGATTCTTGGACCTGCCACCCTCAGTGACTCACAAACAGATGGGCTCCTGCGTGTGTTTTAGGAAGCCCCGCAGGGAATGTGTGCTCAAGCAGGGGGAGCACTGGCAGAGAGCACAGCGGCCCGGGGAGAGCCCTGCTTCAGGTTCCGGCTGCACCTGTCTCTCCCACTCTGAGCCTGGATGAGTTACAGAAATCCCCCTGCCTTGATTTTCCCACCTGTAAAATTGCACCCCTCCTATCTGTAACGCTGTCATGTGGACCAGTGAGTTGCTAGAGGAAAATCACTCCAAAGCATGCCTGGCACCCGGTCCAGGCTCGTCAAAGTGAGATCAGGGGTTCTCAGGCTTGGTGGCGCCCGAGAATCACCTTGAAGGGCTTGTTGGAACACCACTTGCTGGGCCTACCCCTCCGCCCAGAGTTTCTGACTCTCACTAAGGGGAGCATGGGAATTTGTGCTGTGAACGAGTTCTCAGGTCCTGCTGGTGCTGGTGGGCTAGGGGACCCTACTCTGAGAACCGCTAAGCTAGAGGTCACTGTTCCTCAGCTCCAGCTCCCTTTCTGCTGGGTCTGCATCACCTCAGGTGCTCTGGAATCGCTCTTTCCGCTGACTCAGGGCCCTGTCTCCTCCCGTCCCTCCCCTCTGGCACCAGTTTTGAGAGCTGGATCTCTGTGCTGGTAATCGGAGCTCTGAGCCCAGCTTTCCGCTGAGAGTAGCCCCAGCCTCCACCTGTTCAGGGCACCTGATGGATGGCTCCTTCCACCACAACTGTTCCTTTTTGGGCAGCCTTCAGAACTGTCTCCAGCTTTCTTATATAAGCAGACACCTTTCCTCCCAGCCCCAGAGGGCGCCATGTCACTCCTGCCACTCCAGCCCCCACCCCCACCACTCTCTCTCCCCCGACCCCCATCGGAGGCATGTCTGCGCTTTGCTGACACAAAGGGCTTTAAAGGCAGGGTCAGACAGCTGAAACTAATGTAACATCGTGTGTCAGACTCATATTTTTTTTTTAAGATTTTATTTACTTATTTGGCAGAGAGAGGACAAGTAGGCAGAGCCTCAGGCAGAGGACGAGGAAGATACGAGCTCTCCACTGAGCAGGGAGCCCGATGTGGTACTTGATCCCAGGATCCTGGGATCATGACCTGAGCCGAAGGCAGACACTTAACCCACTGAGCCACCCAGGCGCCCTCGACTCAAATTTTAAAAATTAAAAATAAAGACAGGGCCAATTCAGCCCCCTCCAACAAACTCCTCTGTAACTTGGCCTTCTAGGTGGAGGGCGAAGGTTAGTGTGGCTGGAGCTGAGAGCAAAGGGGAAGATGGCAGGAGATTAGGTCAGAGAGAGAGAGCAGAGGACAGATACGTGCGCAAGGCTTTATGTCATGAGAAGAGCTGGGGCTCCAGCCGAATAGTGGTAAGATTTTTAAATCATTTTTTAAATTGTGAAATATCATAAATCTTTGCCTAAATCTTTATACACACAACTTTTCACATTTATACGTATTATACGTATTTTGAAAATTATACAGTGAGCACACATGCAGCCACTACACAGGTGAGAAGTGGAACATGGCCAGTCAAAATCAGCCCTAACATCTGTGGATCCTGGACGAAAAGTATAAATGGAGGCTCCCTACCTGCCGCTCATGCCCTTCTCTTCCCGTTTCTGTCTACACCCCAAACCTTTGAGGGGTCGGTCGTCCGTGCGTTGACCCTAACACCCTCATCTCCGTGTGACAGCTTGGCCCATCTCCCAAATCACCACTTGCCCACCCCTTGGAATGCAGAGGTGTGCACACCAGCATGACCTGGCCTGGCTGTAGGATTCAAGGTGGGCCGGGAGAGAGGTGCACACAGGGGCTGGAAGCAGGTTCCAGAACACCTGGGTAAGGGATTCTAAAAAGCAGGCAACCTTCCAAAGTAGCTATTGTAAATATGTTCAAATAACCAAGAGGAATCATGGTTTTAAAAGTAAAAGGAATGGGACACCTGGGTGGTTCAGTTGGTTGGACGACTGCTTTCAGCTCAGGTCATGATCCCGGAGTCCCGGGATCAAATCCTGCATCGGGCTCCCACCTCCACGGGGAGTCTGCTTCTCCTTCTGACCTTCTCCTAGCTCACGCTCTCTCTTACTGCCTCTCTCCCAAATAAATAAATAAAATCTTAAAAAAAAAAAGGAAAAAAATAAAAACCATATTAAAAGTAAAAGGAAGGGGCGCCTGGGTGGCTCGGTGGGTTGATGCCTCTGCCTTTGGCTCAGGTCATGATCCCAGGGTCCTGGGATCGAGCCCCACATCAGCTCTTTGCTCAGCAGGGAGCCTGCTTCCTCCTCTCTCTCTCTGCCTGCCTCTCTGCCTACTTGTGATCTCCGTCTGTCAAATAAATAAATAAAATCTTTAAAAATAAAATAAAATAAAAGTAAAAGGAAGGTATGATGATAATGATTCACCAAATTGAAAAAAAATTAATTCCAAATGGAAATCTGGAGCTGAAAAATGTAATAATGGAAATGAAAAACTCAGTAGAGGGGCTCACCAGTAAATCTGAGCTGACAGAAGAAAGAATTAGCAAATTGGAAGATAGTGATTATGCAGTCTGAAGAATGGAGAGAAAAAAAGAGTGGAGAAAAATGAACAGAGCCCCAGAGAAATGCAGGACACCATTAAGCCAAACAATACACACGTAATGGGAGTACCAGGAAGAGAGGAGTGTAAGGAGCAGAAAAATTATTCTAAGAATTATTCTAAAAAAATATAGTCTAATAATACACACATATACCCATGTACATTTATATAGAGTATTGTTGGACCTATAACATGTAGAATTGTGATTTCCAATTACAGCCCCAAAGGTTAATGTCATAAAAACTAAAAGAAGAAGAAGGAGAAAGTATGTATAACAAAAGCTACAAGGGGCATCTGGGTGGCTCAGTGGGTTTAAGCCTCTGCCTTCAGCTCAGGTCATGATCCCAGGGTCCTGGGATCCAGCCTCACATCGGGCTCTCTGCTCAGCGGGGAGCCTGCTTCCTCCTCTCTCTCTGCCTGCCTCTCTGCCTTCTTGTGATCTCCGTCTGTCAAATAAATAAATAAATAAAATCTTAAAAAAAAAAAAGGCTGCAAATACATACTTGCTTTCCTCTCAGCTTCTTTAAAAGACAGTAACATCATAGGGGCGCCTGGGTGGCTCAGTGGGGTAAGCCTCTGCCTTCAGCTCAGGTCATGATCTCAGGGTCGTGACATCCAGCCCCACGTGGGGTTCTTTGCTCAGCAGGGAGCCTGCTTCCCCCTTTCTCTCTGCCTACTTGTGATCTCTCTCTGTCAAATAAATAAAATCTCTTTTAAAAAGACGTAACATCATATAAAGTAATAATTATAACAATGGGGGTGCCTGGGTGGCTCAGTCAGTTAAGTGCCTGCCTTCAGCTCAGGTTGTGATCCCAGGGTCCTGGGTTCGAGCCCTGCCTCGGTCTCCCTAACCCTCCTTGTGCTCTCTCTCTCAAATAAATAAATAAAAATCTTTTTAAAATAATAATTATCATAATGTATTCTGGGTAACACTGATAGATGTGACATGTATAGCAATAATACAACACAGGGGGAAGGTAACTAAGCTATATGGGAATGGCGCTTTTGTATCTCATTGGAGTAAAGTTTGTATGAATCTACGGCTCATCCTGATTAGTTAAGATGTATAGGGTACATCCTAAGCAACCACTAAGGTAATAGCTCATGTCTATTTCTATTTCTGGAGAGCAGCCAAGATGCCCTCAATGACAGAATTTGATCTGATTTCTAGAGATCTTGAAAGGTGAAAAAACAGAGTAGCCCAGAATTCATAAAATCATGTAGAAACCTTTGATTGAGCCCTTGCCATGCAGCTGGTGGACATCACTGCAATGGTTCTCAGATGAGGAAATGTTTCAGGATCTCTGCGTCTCAGCCTCCCTCATTCTGACCCTCAGTCTCCCCCCGGTCTCTACGTTTCCCTCTGTGTCTGGGTCACCTTCCCCATGTTCCCCCTCCCCAGCTTCTCTCCACCTCCTTCTTTCTCCCTCTCCCTCATCTCTAATCTGTGCAGCTCTCCCTGTTTTGCTGGTTGCCCTCAAGATCGTTCAGGGTTCTGACTCTCCTCACTGTTCTCGCTCTTTCTTGTCCAAGCTGTAAGGAATGGCCAGTTTGTGCTCCAGCTTCCTGCCCCTCCAGCTGGAGGGGCTGAGGGAGGAGGCACTTGAACGGTGGGCCTCTCCCATTAATTCGCACATTTCTCTGCCTTCTGAGACGATTCCATATGATTTCATCTTTAACCTGGAAATGAGCCGGAAATCTCTGGCACATTTTGCCTTGTTGAGATATTTCTGTATTTCTAAGAGCATCCCTACCATTTCTTGTGAATCACTGTCTTAAAACATTGCTGAGTTCAATTGGTTAATTTTTTTTTTAAATTTCGTTCTTTTCTATGAGTGACATTTGCCTAGTGTTTTGGTTTTCTTTTTAATCCTCTTTTTCTAGGTTTGTTGCAGGAATTGTGCCAAGCATTCAAAAGATTTTGGGAATGAACTTTCTTTTTCTATTTTCTGGACTTCCTCCCACAACCTAGGAGTTCTTTGTTTGATTATATGGCAGAATTGGCTCTAAACCATCTAATGCCATTCTTTTTTTTTTTTTTTATAAAAATTTTTTTTTAAGATTTTTTTTTTTTTTTTTTTGACAGAGAGAGATCACAAGTAGGCAGAGAGACTGGCAGAGAGAGAGAAGGAAGCAGGCTCCCTGCTGAGCAGAGAGCCCGATGCGGGACTCGATCCGAGGACCCTGAGATCATGACCTGAGCCGAAGGCAGCGGCTTTACCCACTGAGCCACCCAGGCGCCCAATCTAATGCCATTCTTAAGACTGTAGCTTTTTTACTTCCTTTGTTACTTCTTTGATTATTGGTGTATTCAGATTTTCCAATTTTTCACGTGCCAATTATTGTCAGGACTACTTCCATGGAGAAACCCCATTTTTCATTGTATTTGTTTGTTTACTTTTTTTTTTTTTTTTTTTTTTTTTTTAATAAAATAGCCTCTGCCCAATTGATGCCCCAAGGATCCAGCCCTCGATCCTGATTGGACATCAAGGATAAGGGGTGGGTCTTAAACCCAGAGTGACACTGCTGGAGACACCGCAGGAAACTTGGATAGAAAGTCCTCAGGCAAAGCGGGTCCCGGTGGCTGCACACACGTCCACTCGTGTTGAGCGACCAGTTCGTGGACCCGGGGAGGAGTACTGCCCACCCACAGGAGAGGGAATAGGGGACCGCACCATCACGGGCACCGTCTTGCAGGTTATGTGCGAATGCCGCCCCCTAGTGCTCAAATGTGGGCGGTGACCCTGGAGTTAGGCAAAATGAGGCGACCGACAGGGAGGCGCCCTGGTCTTGCTACACCCATTGTCCCAAGCTCTCAGGACATTGTTTGGTGCCCTTCGGGGTCACACTACCCAGTCAGAGTCCCACCATCGGGACCTCTGGTTTATTCACCCCTTTCTTTTCTTTTCTTTTCTTTTTTTTTATTCACCCCATTTCTTAATAACCATCTAGCCAACAAGGGTGCAGATGTTCATGTGTGGGCCAGGGCCTGTGTGGATGGGGTGGAAATGTCAGCTCCCAGGCACACTGGCTTGCAAGCTCCACGGGAGCTTGCCAGGTATGATTTGAAACTGGCTACCGTACAGAAAGGGCAAGGAGAGACAAAAGAAAGAGGCAGACTACCCCAGCTTGGTGCGTGGAAGGTTTAATAAACGAGGGAATTTACATTAGGATTGGGGAAAGGCAAGTGGAATGCGCGGTCCAGGGACAAGAGAGGGGCCAAGGGGCCTCTGAATGCAGGTGTCCAGTGCATGGGTCGAACAGCCGTCCCCTCCTTTCTATGCCCTCCTATGCCTTCCTCCAACAGGAGCTCAGTTTAGTGGCATGGACTCTAGGCACCTTCCTCAGCTGGGATTAGCGTGGGCGAACATTGGGTGTTTGACCCCACTTGGGTCCTCATGGTGAAAGCTGTTGGAATCTTCTCCTTTTTTTCTCAAGTGGAGTAGGGGGAGGGGTGTATCTCCGCCAAGGGGATCCCCCTTGGCAGCAAATTGTAGGACTAGGGGTTGAAGTGACACACGTAGAATGCTTTCTGTGCTTTTCTACAGAGGCCTTGGGCTCGTACTCCAGAACTCTTCTCTGAGCTATTTTCACCCATAAGTACCTTGTTAAATCATTGTTTTTCTGGAGATACAAGTGCTGGGACCTCCTAACCCATCATCTTGCTGATGTCAAGACAACTTTTTAATTTTTCTAATTTTTTTATTTTAAAAGATTTTATTTATTTGACAGAGAAAGAGAGGGAGAGATCACAAGTAGGCAGAGAGGAGGGTGGGGGTGGGGAGGAAGCAGGCTCCCTACTGAGCAGAGAGCCAGATGCAGGGCTCTATCCCAGGACCCTGAGATCAAGACCTGAGCCAAAGGCAGAGGCTTAACACAGGTGCTTTTTTACTACTTTTTTACTACTGCAACTTTTTTAAAGAGAGAAGATGGTCCCTCGGGTACCGGTGCTCAGTCCACATGGTATTGACTTTTGTTGGGGGTGCTTTCATGGAGCTAACTCAGCTGGGACAGGCAAACACCCAAGGAAAACTAGCTGGTTTCTGCTACCATTCTACAGGCACCTATGACTGTCATTGATACTGAATTTGGTTGAAAGGATACTACTCACAGGACAGAACAATGATGAAAGGTAGAGCAATTTATTTTTTTTTAAGATATATCTTTTTTTTTTTTTTTTTAGATTTTATTTGAGAGAGAAAGAGAGCATGAGCAGGAGGAGAGGGAGAGGCAAACTCCCCACTGAGCAGGGAGCCCAAGGCGGGGCTCGATCCCAGGACCCTGCAATCATGGCCTGAGCTGAAGGCAGCCACTTAACCAACTGAGCCCCCCAGGAGCCCCAGGTAGAGAGATTTCTTTCTCCTTACAGAACCAGATGGACTGCTGGGCTCTGATCCATTTAAACTTAAACTAACCCATTAAACACGTTTGGAAATGTCACTCGGTTGGTCAAGATTTGGATCACGGAACACCTGTTCCGGCACACACCTGTTTTTCAATAAACAGATAAATGGACATGTCAGCCGTACCACTTCACCTGGACCACGTGGGGGAGAGGTACTGATCCAGACTGTGGGGACCATCATCCCCAGGTAGGGCATAGAGCTGTGTAAACTGATCGATGTCATAGGGACTGGAGGCCCAGGGAGGATCAGAGTCCCCCAGACATAGATCTTGGAGATCTGCGGGCTGTGAATTCCAAAATGAATTCCATCTGGAGGGACCAGGTTGCTCATTCTCGGAGGACTGAGGCAGTTCATGGTCAGGGGTGTCTGAAATGCCGGGTCTTTTGTGATGATGAGTGTTTGCTGAAGTTACAGGTGAGGAGGGCTCCTCCTCATCTTTGCCTGGAGTGGTCAGGTTTGGTGACTGTCGTGATGAATTTGATCCATTTGATTTCTGCTCTTTCTTCCTTTTGACGCGCTGGTTCTTGAACCAAGTCTGGAGAGAGAGGAGGGGAGAAGGTTAATAAAGCGGGGTGGGTCCAACAGGGAACCCGCACGTTCCCGGGGACTGGGCTCTTTTGGCATGAGAAGGCTAGTCTCTCATCTCTTCAGTTATGTGAACGAGGGACGTTCCGTCTGTCCCCGGCGGTCCTGAGTTCCAGATGGCAAAGGGAGCATGAGATCGTGCTTACAGTGGGTGGGATAGGACAGAGCACTGAAACGCCAGATCGGGAGGGGATAAGGCAAGGTGCTTCTGTCTTATAAATGTTCTGCATTTTTCGAGAGAATTCTGAAGATTGAGACTATGAGAAGCCGCAAGACATCTAGAGGACTGTGAACGTCCTGATCAAGGAGAACCTAGAAATGAACAGGAACAGCCCCCGAGGGGATGATCTGAGATCCATCCCCAAAAGGTCCCCTGTAGCATTGTGGTTCTGGAGTCAGAAAGGTCTGGATTCAAATTCCAGCTCTTGTGTTTATAACCCTTGGAGGAGTCTCTGTGAACCTTAGTGTTCCTCAGTGAAATAGGTGATAGGAAGAAAAAAAATACAGAACATCTGTCCTGACATGTACCAGTTGTTCCATAAACAGGAATTACATGATGTGCGAGTTACAAGTGCGTGTGACACTCTGGGTTAGGTGTGCTAGCTAGAGACGTCTGCAGGGACGTACCTTTATTACAGACTCATCGAGATGAGTAATGGAGATGAGCTCCTCCGTGGTTGTCCAGTCTGGGTACATGGTCTCTTCAAACACACGCTTCAGGGCCTGGAGCTGCTCCACAGTGAATTGTGTGCGGCCCCGGCGAGCATACCTTGGATTTTCTGCAAAAAGGATAGACAAAAGCTTTCATTTAAACACACACACACACACACACACACACACACACACACTCCAAGGTAAACTCCTGACCTGAGCCTGAGCTGAGAGCTTGGTCTAAAAAGTTGACTCACACTTCACCATCTTGCTGGGGCTGCCCTGTGTCCCTGAAATTGAGTGTCCCCTACTAGAAAATGGTTTAAGCCTGATTTAAGGGCAAGTAACTGTCCCCTTGTTCTAGAGGAATATGCTAGAAACTCATAGCCTAGAAAAATTTTGAACCAGACGAGTGGGAGAAAAGATAGCTGTCCTTGTTGGGATAACACAGGGACATGACATCGACCTGGGATTCATTGGCGTTCATACAATTCAGAGAGTGTTTGAGTGTCCGAGACCATGAAATCAGCAATAGGCTCTGGGCCACTGCTGTCTACACTGGTCGGTGCGTGAGATCCTGAAGCTGTTGATTCGGCCGTTTATTAACGAGGCCAGTTAGGGAAGTAGGCGTGAAGCTTAGTGACCTGAGAAAGAATGTTGATTACTCTGTTTATGAGCTCTGTCACTCTTTCCCTCTTTTCTCTATCAGTGAAACGGTCCCATATAATTCACTCACTTTGGGGAAGACACGGAGTATCCAGAAAGCAAGTCTGCTAATTACCGGCTTGACGCATCATAGGTACAAATTGGGAGGGTTTTTTTTTTTTTTTTTTTACTGTTGTTTAAAATGTTAACGTAAAACCACGTCATCTAGCAATATTTGGTCCATTCTCCATGGAAGATTCTATATATGTGGGAGGCACACAAAGGCATACATACAAAAAAGTCAGCATTCCGCTAACCACCCCACTGTGAAGACAAGAAAGAGGTCAGTCAGGGATTTCTCGCAGCTTCTCAGAGTGTCTTTGAACACAAAGTGGGGGGGCTTAGAAGACCTTGGAGGAAGACACAGAGACAGAAAAGCTAAGCAGGAGAAAGAGGAGGAACCACAAATGAACGAACAGAAACATTTTTCTTAAGAAAAGGAATAGAAGTTGGGGCATCTGGGTGGCTCAGTCGGTTAAGCATCTGCCTTCCGCTCAGGTCGTGATCCCGGGGTCCTGGGATTGAGCCCCACATCCGGCTCCCTGCTCCTCCCTCTCCCTCTGCTGTTTACCCTGCTTGTGCTCTCTCTCTATCAAATAAATAAAATCTTTTTTAAAATAATAAAATAAAAACTAAAGTCTTAAAGGGGTGCCTGGGTACCCCAGTCATTTGAGCACCCAACTCTTGGTTTCAGCTCAGGTCATGATCTCAGGGTCGTGAGATCAAGCCCTGCGTCAGAGCCATGCTTAGTGTGGAGTCTGCTTGGGATTCTTTCTGTCTCTCCTTCTGCCACTCCCCACTTACATGGCTGTGTGCTCTCTCTCTCAAATAAATAAGTAAAATCTTAAAAAAAAAAAAAAAAAGAGGGGTGCCTGGGTGGCTCAGTTTGTTAAGCTACTGCCTTCAGCTCAGGTCGTGATCCCGGAGTCCGGGGATTGAGTCCCACTTATGGCTCCCTGCTCAGCAGAGAGTCTGCTTCTCCCTCTGACCCTCCCTCTTCTCATGTTCCTATCTCTCTCTCTCTCTCAAATAAATAAATAAAATCATTTTTTTTAAAAAAAGAAAGAAATACACTTCTCAACTAGGCTTTCTTTTTTTTTAAGATTTTATTTATTTGACAGACAGAGATCTCAAGTAGTCAGAGAGGCAGACAGAGAGAGAGGAGGAAGCAGGTTCCCTGCTGAGCAGAGAGCCCAGTGTGGGACTTGATCCCAGGGCCCCGGGACCATGACCTGAGTCGAAGGCAGAGGCTTTAACCCACTGAGCCACCCTGGCGCCCCTCAACTAGGCTTTCAAAATAAATAACAAAAGGAAAATATAAATATCATAACATCAATATTTAAAATATTTGGACAATAGAAGTCTTAAGTAAATTGAAAAATACAGACCACAGATGAGAGAACTTATTTTCAGCAAATAAGAGAAATTATCAGTTTCTAAATACAACAAAAATGTTCTCCTGAGGGGCACCTGGGTGGCTCAGCAGTTAAGCCTCTGCCTTCGGCTTGGGTCATGATCTCAGGGTCCTGGGATCAAGCCCCGCATTGGCCTCTCTGCTCAGCAGGGAGCCTGCTTCCCCGCCCCCCCTCTGCCTGCCTCTCTGCCTACTTGTGATCTCTCTCTGTCAAATAAATAAATAAAATCTTAAAAAAAAAAAAAAAAGTTCTCCTGAGCCTCAAGAAAAAAAATCCTAGAAAATAAAAAACAGTAAGTGGAGAATTCACACAAGAGAAAAGCAGAATGGACTTTAAAATTGAACAGGGAGGGGCGCCTGGGTGACTCATTCGGTTGAACATCTGACTCTTTTTTTTTTAAGATTTTATTTATTTGACACAGAGAGAGACAAGGAGAGAGGGAACACAAGCAGGGGAGGGAGGTGATGGGAGAGGGAAAAAGCAGGCTTCCCGCGCCCCTGAACATCTGATTCTTGATTTCTGCTCTTCTGCTCAGGTCATGAGCTCAGGGTTGGTCATAGAATTAAGCCCTGAGTTAGCCTCCCACTTAGTGTGGAGCCTGCTTAGGATTCTCTCTCTCCTTCTCTCTCTGTCCCTCCCAGTGCACTCTCTTGTGCGTGCTCTCTCTCTCAAAAAAAGAAAAATAGCACAAGGAGTCTCAGTTTCACTAGGTAATAAAAAAATGGGAAATGGATCAAATATTAAGTACTATTTTATACTGTTAAAAACAAGACAATGGGCCCAAAATGGAGTGGCTCATGCTAATCCCCATATCACCATACTGACACTTAGTTTCTGTTCTCCCAAGGATGGAATCTTAAAACCAGTCAGGAATTACTTGATCACCACTAGTCAGGGAACCACCTGGTAGACCCCTGCCAGCCCCCGCAGGAAACCAACTTTGCAATAACCAATCGGCTTGTTTGTCTAGTCTCACTTCCTCTTTCCCTGCTCCTTTTTACCCAGAAAAGTCTTCCTTTAGTACAACTCCCCAGAGGTCCTTTCTGTTGGCTAGATTGGATGTTGCCTGATTCACAAATCGTCGAATACAGCCAGCGCGATCTTAACAATGTACTCAGTTGAATTTCCTCACTGAACACACACCAAATGGCTGACATCTGAAAGTCAGATGGTAGCAAGTATTAAAAAGAACTTGGAGGGGCACCTGGGTGGCTCAGTGGGTTAAAGCCTCTGCCTTTAGCTCAGGTCATGATCCCAGGGTCCTGGAATTGAGCCCCGCATCAGGCTCTCTGCTCAGCTGGAGAGCCTGCTTCCCTCCTCTCTCTCTGCCTGCCCACTTGTGATCTCTGTCTGTCAAAGAAAGAAAGAAAGAAAGAAAGAAAGAAAGAAAGAAAGAAAGAAAGAACTTGGAAAAACAAAATCTCTCGGCTAATGGTGGAGTCCAGTTATAAAGCGTTTTCCAGTGCTCCCTGTTGGTACAACCCAGTGGTTTCCCAAACTGGCCACTTGGTGTTGGCAAGAGGCTACAACAAACCCTCACCCACTATCCTCTGCTTGTCCACAACCCTCTAGCATCTCACTACTATGCTTTGCCTTTGCCCCCAGCTTACCTGCCATATTATCCCCGTTGAAGTACAGACTCCTTCAGCTCTGTGTTTTCCGACCTCCTGAGTTTCGTCTGTGTATCTGCTGGGTTTAGGGAGCTCCTATTTAAGCAAGATTTTAATGTAATCAGGCCCCTGCCCAATCCCTCCCTCCACGTCACACCTTCCAGTAATCCATTCAGTACTTGTGCATTAAGAACTGATTCTGTGCCTGATGCTGCGCTGATTTCTGGATAAAGCAGAGATCCCAGACAATCTCTGAGCTTCAACAGTGAAGGGAAACAGACAGAAGTCAAGAAAACAGAAAATGGATAAAATGTCCAGAAATTCCACTCAGGGCAAAAGAGGAAGCACATGGGGTGCTGGGAGAAAGAGTAGGTTGGTAAGATGAAGGAATCCAGAAGCCAAATGATGGACTCTGTGCATGGGTAGCTCCCGGGGAGACCTTCAGAGCAGGGAGAGAGGGGACAGGGAGCATGGAAAAGCCCCTCATCGTACCCCCTACCAGGCTGTTGTTCTCAGAAGAGGCAGCAGCAGACAAGGGTGAAGTTCTTAGCAAAGCCTAAATCATAGACGTCCTTGTAAATTCTGTTAAGGAGTTTGCATTTGGGACCATTGAAGTCTCAAAGAGAGTTCTGAGCAAATGCCAATTGCTTTTTTTTTTTTTTTAGATTTTATTTATTTATTTGACAGACAGAGATCACAAGTAGGCAGAGAGGCAGACAGAGAGAAAGGAGGATGTGTTAGGACCAATTTAATGTTAAAACCTGTTTACTATTAGGGCCTGCTTAGCCAGAGTGACTCCATATTGCCTCGGTAGCCATATTGTTGTTTACATCCACGGACTTCATTCCAGAAATAAACGCCCCAGTAGTTCCTGATATTGGTTCCAGGTATCAATTCTGGGAGTAAACACCTTAACAATAGAAGCCACGTACCTTGGGTCTGCGGTTATGCCCTATAAAACCAGCCTGTGAGATGGGGACGGGGGTCGCTCTCTTCAGAGATGGCCCTGGCAGGTCAGTCTAGCTTCTAATGCTTCGCATAGAATAAAGCTTTGCATAACTTTCACTTTGTCTCAGTCTTGTTCCTTTGATAACGGACCCCAACATTCTGGGGGCTCATCTGGGATCAAATGACGAGAAATGAGCCAGCATCAGATTTCTGGGAAAAGCCTATGGAGGTAAGATATAGAGATTTTATTTTGCAAGATCTGGTCTGTCTATCTGTCTGGTTGTGGAGCTCCAGGGTATAGCCCACTGGGGAGAAGCTGGAAGCAGCTTTGCTCCCCAGGGCTGGTGTGGATGTGGGGATGCCCCGTCCCTCCACTGGGGGATTGCCAGGGGGTATGGGCCCCCCTAGGCGGTCAGGGGACGGAGAGAATCCCCACCAATGGGTGTTTGCAGGGGACTGAGAAAATCCTCACTGGCCACTGGATCTGTGGTTGTCTTTGTCTTGTCTTTTCATTGTCTATTATGTTGTTTGTTGTGTTTGAAGGAATGGGGTAAGCAGGGAGTAAAGGGACTCTGACTTTTACTCATTTCTTGTGTTAATGGCTATAGCTGGAGCCAACTGTGGTTAATCTAACTCAAGACAGAGACTTTAAGGAATATTCTCAAGCAGTGCTGAAACTCCCTTTGTTTCAGGGAAATTCCCTGTCTTCTCTGGCCCGACATGGACTGCCTAACCCCTCCCCGCTTGCTGGTGGGAAAGCATGGCGTCTGCTCCTCTGCTGAAGCTGATGAGCTCTAAAACTGGAAACCCTTTCTCTGCCTTCTGGCAGCACTTTGTTCTTCTGTCTCCCACTTCTGTTTCTGCACCAACTTGGGTGCGGCCTGCATAACTGGCCTCTAGACCATCCTCAGTGCTTCCTGCACTATGGCTCCTTCTCTCTTCACTGTCAAGGAGCAAGAAGAGCAGCCCCTGGACCTAACATACCCCCACTCCAGATCTTCCCACCTGGGTCTCCGGTAAACATTAAAAGTGGAGTGGGTCAAGGTGGAACGTAAATCAGTATTTGAACTAAGTTAAGTTTGTTGGTTTAATTAAGATAGACATGTCTTGGCACGCCTGGGTGGTTCAGTTGGTTAAGCGGCTGCCTTCAGCTCAGGTCATGATCCCAGCATCCTGGGATCAAGTCCTGCATCATGGTCCTTGTTCAACGGGGAGCCTGCTTCTCCCTCTGCCTCTGCCTGCCATTCTGCCTGTGCTCACTCACCCGTGCTCTCTCTCTCTCTCTCTGACAAATAAAATCTTAAAAAAAAAAAAAAAAGATAGACATGTCTTTAAAGTTACAGCAATAAATGTGAAACTTCAATTAAAGTTTACTAAAGGTCAAATAAGCTCATGTTATTTATTAAAATCTGTTAGCAAAAAATAACTGAACTGATGGTTAATTGTCTGTCTCAAAGTTTTAATGGGTAATTGTTAAAATAGCTTTCAAAGTCTTTGGTAACCTGAAAGTTTAAAGTTTTGGTTGGATGACAAATGGAATTAAATTATGAACATCAAGGGACGCCTGGGTGGCTCAGTTGGTTAAGCAGCTGCCTTCGGCTCAGGTCATGATCCCAGCATCCTGGGATTGAGTCCCATATCGGGCTCCTTGCTCCGCATGGAGCCTGATTCTCCCTCTGACTCTGCCTTCCACTCTGTCTGCCTGTGCTCGCTCTCACTCTCTCTCTCTCACAAATAAATAAATAAAATCTTTAAAAAAAAATTATGAACCTCAAATGGGATAAAATGCTAAAGCATTGAGTACTTGATGTAGGTTTGTGCTTTTGGTTTCTTACCACAAAGAAACTAAGAATATTTAAGTCTATTGGTAAACATGTTTTGTGCTTAACTGATTCATAAATTTGCCATCTAAAAAATTCTGTTGCCTGGGTGGCTCAGTTGCTTAAGGGACTGCCTTCGGCTCAGATCATGATCCCAGCATCCTGGGACTGAGTCCCATATCGGGCTCCTTGCTGTGCAGGGAGCCTGCTTTTCCCTCTGCCTCTGCCTGCCGCTCTGCCTGCCTGTACTCTCTCTAATTCTCTGACAAATAAATCAATTTTTAAAAATTTTGTTATAACAGATCACAATTGGTTAATACTTAGCCATCACTAGAGACTGAAGTATTTATAGAATAGAAAATTCTGCTAATTATAACTAAGACTGATGAAATAAAGGAAGCAATTCTGTATGTAAAAAAGTAGGAGATATGCAAGAAAGGTATAAGGAATGAAAATACATTTTGTTGAAGGTAATAGAAGGTAATTTTGTCCTAAATGAGATGGTTGTTTAGAAGAAAATGGCTTGGGACAAAACCTGGATGCAAAAGAAAGTTGTAAAAGGTTTGTGAAGGAAAATCTTCAGAAAAGAAATTTTAAGTATGGTCAGGACGGACTAAGATTAAAATGAAATTTTTTTAAAGATTTTATTTATTTATTTAACAGACAGAGATCACAAGTAGGCAGAGAGGCAGGCAGAGAGAGAGAGAGGAGGAAGCAGGCTCCCTGCCAAGCAGAGATCCCAATGCGGAGATAGATCCCAGGACCCTGAGATCATGACCTGAGCCAAAGGCAGAGGCTTTAACCCATTGAGCCACCCAGGTGTCCCTAAAATAAATTTTAAAATGTAGCACGTCAAAGTGGCAAAAACACATGAAATCACTCCATGTATTCTGGACAACCAAAAGAAAAACGCCGTAAGGTTTTGATTAAAAGTTTTTTTTTTTTTTAAGATTTTATTTATTTACTTGACAGAGAGAGAGAGAGCACAAGCAGGCAGAATAACAGGTAGAGGGAGAGGGAGAAGCAGACTCCCTGCTGAGCAGAGAGCCCAATTCAGGGCTTGATCCCAGGAACCTGGGATCATGACCTGAGCTGAAGGCAGAGGCTTTAACTCACTGAGCCACCCAGGCACCCTTTTATTAAAAGTTTTAGTGCTGTCTGAAAAACCAGAGGGAAGGCAGTTGACTGACAGTAAGACTAAGTCATAGAAGGATTGGGGAAAGTGACTTTTCTTTGCCTTGGTTTATAGGTTTGAAAGGAAACAATGAAATATGTTGAAAATTTGACCATATTAGATCAGTTTTCCCTTCACAAGAAGGGGAAAAAAGACTAATAAATCTATTCCTGTAAAATGTTTCTGTTCAAATGAGACATAGTATTTAAGGAAGGAAGACTAAAGCCCTGTGTCATGGCAAATCTATATTGGTGATCCATTCAAGTAAATGTTGACTATTATGTAAACTAAAAAGACACTGGTATAAAAAAATCTTTCTCTCTGTTCAAAAAAACAAAGTTTTCTTAGATTAATTGATCTGCTGTTAAGAAGAAAATGTAAATGGTTTTCTCTTTGCCTGCCCAGAGAAACCAGTTTCTATGTTTTGTTTTATCAGATCTTAAACATCCATAATCCTATTTAGGCATGTGCTTTAAAACTTATATTTTAGCAATTGTCAACAAGATTTAAATTGTAAATGAGATCTCTTTGACTAATAAGGCTTTTCCTTGGTATGCTAAATTACTCAGGAAGTACTGCTAAACCAATGATAAACCTTGGGTTACATTTGGATAAATGCTATAACTATTATAGAGAGTCTATGCATTTCCTAAAGTTTTAACCTTTTGATAAGGTCATCACTTGATATTGTAATTATTGAAATATTATGTGTCACAGAAGTAACCTGATTTTTTTTGCCAGTTAAATTATAAACTCTCATCTCATCAGTTCTTTAACCATATCTATTCTGAGCTTTTGTCACTTATAATTGTTTTAATTCTCTTGTAAAATAAGTTTTACCTTAAAGGAGATTCATATAAAGGACTTTCAGGACAAATACAGGTATTTGATATGTTTAAAATCCTAAAATTGAAATGGATAAAAATTTCCAGAACTAAGCAAAAGCTGCATTCAGACTAAACCAGAATTAATAACATGGGACTAAATAAACTAGAAGATTATAATGTTATATCTGTTAATTTAAACATTGCTGGTTCTCTAATGTCTGCTCTTCCAGACTAAGGAAACTCTTTTCTTAAGATGTCTGTGACTGGAACACCTGGGTGGCTCAGTTGGTTAAGCCGCTGCCTTCGGCTCAGGTCATGATTCCAGCATCCTGGGATCTAGTCCCACGTTGGGCTCCTTGCTCAGCGGGAGCATACTTCTCCATCTGCCTCTGCCTGCCACTCTGTCTGCCTGTGCTCACTCTGACAAATAAATAAATAAAATCTTAAAAAAAAAAAGATGCTTGTGACTTACAGAAATGTAAAAATATTCATTTGTAAACAAATCAAAGCATTCAACTTTTCTCTGTATCTAAACCCTCTGAAACTCAAAAAGGTCTCAGCAAGTATTCTTTCTTTCATGGCAATCAGTCATTTGTATAAGTTCAGTAAAAATCTGTTCTCCTTGTAACAGGATACCATTGGAAACTCTGGTTATTTTACCAAGGCTTTGACTGGAATGTCATATTTGAAAAAGATTCTGATATGACCAGACAGCTTAAAGGAACTAAGGTTTACTTTATAAAACCTGGAGCCATAAAGCCCCTTGGAACTGTTGGCCTGGTACCTTGCTTACAGAGTTCCCAGCAGCCTCACCAGGTGAGTAAAAAATGTCACTTCCTGGCAGGTCCAGGAATCTCAGGATACATTAGAGACCCCAGGAAGAGGAATTCACCCAAATCAACAGGTATTGCAGGTATGTCTGATGTCAAGTACTTGGCTTGACTTCTGGCCTGGAGAGGCTATTACAAGTTCAACCTAGAGATTCCTTATAAGAAGTTCCAGCAAAGGGGCACCTGGGTGGCTCAGGCGTTAAGCGTCTGCCTTCGGCTCAGGTCATGATCTCAGGGTCCCAGGATCAAGTCCCGCATCGGGCTCCCTGCTCGTCGCGGAGCCTGCTTCTCCCATTCCTACTCCCCCTGCTTGTGTTCCCTGCCCCCCCCATCAAATAAATAAATAAAATCTTAAAAAAAAAAGTTCCAGCAAAGCAGATTCTATAAGATCTATACGATCACACTCACTGTTCTTGCTGAGCTTATGTAAATAATTAAGCCAAGTTTGTTAAAGCTGGACTTGTTTTTCAAACAAATTAGTCCTGATTTGGCTATCTCTGGAAATGAGGGTTATTTTAGAGAGAAAAATTATGCTTCAGTAACACACCTTTGTGGATGTTAAGTTCTAGATTTTGTTGTCTTTAAATGTTTGTTTACCTAAGCTAGACAACTTGAGGTAAACTTCAGAGAAGTTGCACAATAGCTCATTTAGACGATCTTGCCTAATATTCTGTAGGGATAATAAAAGAACCCATTTACACAAATATATGTTAGTTTTTAATGGATACCTTTTCAGGCTGGGCAGAGGCTTTTTCCGCCAAACATGAGACAGCAGGAAAGATAGCCAAAAGCTGCTAGAAAAAAATAATTCTTAAGTTTGGTTTGCCTCTCACAATCGGGTCAGACAACAGCCCTGCATTTGTGAGTTCAGTCTCACAGGCATTGGCTAAGGCCATGGACAATAATTGAAAACTACACTGTGCCTACTGGCCCCAGAACTCCGGACAAGTAGAGAGAATAAACCGGACTCTTAAAGAGACCTTGACAAAGTCAATTCTGGAAACTGGCGGTGGATGGGTAGATCTTCTTCCCTTCACCCTCCTTAGGGCGCGATGTACACCCTACTTAAACAAGTTTACCCTATTTGAAATAACAAGAGGTTGCCCTAGCAGAAATGACTGATCAGTCTATACTCCAGTCACTGCAAGTGCTACAGTCTGTCTTATGAATAGAACTACATCCTTACCAACCCGGAAACTTGGTTTGGATACACTGCCACCAAGTAAAAAACTTGGAGCCTTGCTGGAAGAGACCATTCACTGTCATCCTGACCACACCCACAGCAGTAAAAGTAAAAGGCGTCAGGGCCTGGATTCACGTGTGTCACATCAAACGAGCCAAAAGCAAGGACACCCTCCAGAAATGGGAGCCACTGCCGGTGGACCCCACCAACTGTGGACTAAAACTAATACTCAAAAGGGTTTTATAACTTGGTCACTTTTTTTTTTTTTTGACAGAGATCACAGGTAGGCAGAGAGACTGGCAGAGAGAGAGAGAGAGGGAAGCAGGCTCCCTGCTGAGCAGAGAGCCCGATGCGGGACTCAATCCCAGGACCCTGAGATCATGACCTGAGCCGAAGGCAGCGGCTTAACCCACTGAGCCACCCAGGCGCCCCTAACTTGGTCACTTTTAACCCTCTTCCTACTCAGCAGCAGCCAGGGGACACCTCACAGGCCTAAAACAGCCCAGTGGAAAATCAAAAAGACAGCCGATAGAACAACATTCAAGGGGACACCGTGGCTCAGTTGGTTAAGCAGCTGCCTTTGGCTCAGGTCCTGATCCCAGTGTCCCACATCGGGCTCCTTGCTCAGCAGGAAGCCTGCTTCAAAAAAATTCAAGGTTAAATGCAGAATAGAAGAGTGCTTGACATATTATTCCTTAAAAAGTGGGGAGGATTTCTGCGTAGCCCTGGGAGAGGAATGCTGCTTCTGGGTATTAACGCCCTAATGTCGTTTGTACAAGAAAAGGAATTGGGGCGATAAAAATGTTAGTCCTACAAACTCAATATAACCCCTTACAACAGGAAGACATAAAACTGGCTGAAAAGTCAAGGAATTGACTAATCTCCAAAGAAAAAGGGGGAATATTAGGGCCAATTTGATTTTAAGACCTGTTTAACTATTAGGGCCTGCTTAGCCAGAGCGACTCCATATTGCCTAGGTAGCCATATTGTTGTTTACCTCCACAGACTTCATTCCGGGAATAAATGCCCCAGTAGTTCCTGGTATCAGTTCCAGGTATCGATTCCAGGAGTAAATGCCTTAACAATAGAAGCCACATACCTAGGGTCTGCGGTTATGCCCTATAAAAACTGCCTGTGAGATTGGGAAGGGTTCACTCTCATCAGAGGTGGCCCTGGCCAGTCAGTCTGACTTCTAATGCTTGGCAGAGAATAAAGCTTTGCAAAACTTTCACTTTGTTTCAGTCTTGTTCCTTTGATAAGGGACCCCAACAGAAGCAGGCTCCCTGCTGAGCAGAGAGCCTGATGCAGGACTCAATCCCAGGACCCTGAGATCATGACCTGAGCCGAAGGCAAAGGCTTAACCCACGGAGCCACCCAGGCACCCCAGGATCTTTTGTTTTTTAAAGATTTTGTTTATTTGGGGTGCCTGGGTGGCTTAGTGGGTTAAAGCCTCTGCCTTCAGCTCAGGTCATGATCCCCAGGATCCTGGGATCGAGCCCTGCATCGAGCTCTCTGCTCTGTGGGGATCCTGCCTCCTTCCTCTCTCTCTGCCTGCCTCTCTGCCTACTTGAGATCTCTCTCTGCCAAATAAATAAATAAAATATATTTTTTTAAATAGATTGTTTATTTCTTTGACAGAGTGTGTGAGCACAAGCTGGGGGAGTGGAAGAGGGTGAAGGAGAAGCAGGGAGCCCAATGTGGGGCTCAATCCCAGGACTCCAGGATCACAACCTGAATGAGCTAAAGGCAGATACTTAACCCACTGAGCCACCCAGGTGTCTCGATGAAAGATCTTTTATAGCCAGTGGTTCTTAAACTTTAGTGTGCATGAGAACCACCCGGAGGGCTTGTAAAACACAACTGGGTTCCACCTCCAGACTTTAATTCAATAGGTATGCGCTGGGATCCATAAACAGACATCTTAAGAAGTTCCCAAGTGTACTGATGCTGTTGGTCTGGGGACCACACTTTGAGAACCACTGTTCCTAGCAATCCCAGGGTCACCTTTTCATAGAGACTAAGACCTCTTGGGGACTTCTTGGATGAACTATGAAGTTTTAGGCCAGCTCTATATCTATTATAATTGTTACCAACATTAAGTTTTAATGATAGTTTAGTTTTAAAGAGCCTTTTAAATTTAGGACACAGTGAGGTGCCTGGGTGGCTCAGTCGGCCAAGCGTCCAACTCTTGATTTTGGCTCAGGTCATGATCTCAGGGTTGTGAGTTGAGCCCCACATGGGGCTCCTTGCTCAGTGGGGATCCTGCTTCTCACTCTCCCTCTGTCCCTCCCCACCTGCTTGTGCCGTCTCTGACAAATCAATAAAATATTTAAGAAAAAAACTGCTATAAAGGGGAGCCTTGGTGGCTCAATGGGTCAAGCCTCTGCCTTCAGCTAGGGTCATGGTCTCAGGGTCCTGGGATCGAGCCCCACATCAGGCTCTTTGCTCAGCAGGGAGCCTGCTTCCTCCTCTCTCTCTGCCTGCCTCTCTGCCTACTTGTGATCTCTCTCTGTCAAATAAATAAATAAAATCTTAAAAAAAATTTTTAAAGAAAATGAACTATTTATAACAACCAATGAAACAATGGAAAACATGGTGGAATCTCATAAAAATAATGTTGTGTGAAAGAAACCAGACACAAGGGCGCCTGGATGGCTCAGTGGGTTAAGCCTCTGCCTTCGGCTCAGGTCATGATCTCAGGGTCCTGGGATCAAGTCCCACATGGGGCTCTCTGCTCAGCAGGGAGCCTGCTTCCCTCTCTCTCTCTCTGCCTGCCTCTCCGTCTACTTGTGGTTTCTCTCTGTCAAATAAATAAAATCTTTAAAAAAGAAAAGAAAAGAAAAGAAACCAGACACGAGTATATAAAATTAAAAAAAAATAATAAGCGAAACTAAAATACAGGAATGCACCCCTGGGTAGTAAAACAAAAAGCAAAACAAGGAAGCAATCACTGTAAATGCCTGGATAGTAGTTACCTCTGGATAGGAAGGACAGGACAGTGAAGCAGGGGGAAGGGTTCAGGAATGTTAGAAATCGATTTCCAGGGGCACCTGGGTGGCTCAGTGGGTTAAGCCTCTGCCTTTGGCTCAGGTCATGGTCTCAGGGTCCTGGGATAAGATCCCCCCATCTGGCTCTCTTCTCAGCAGGGTGCCTGCTTCCCCCTCCCTCTCTGCCTGCCTCTCTGCCTACCTGTGATCTCTGTCTGTTGAATAAATAAACGAAATCTTTTAAAAAATTGAAAGAAAAAAATCAATTTCCAGTGGTGGTTCCGTGGATGTTGGCTTTCTGATCAATCAACCCGCCGTATATTTTCTATACTTTTCTATGTTATACTGCACAGATACGATTTAGGGGAAAAAAAATGGCCAAGAGTGGCCAAAGAAATGTTAAAGACAAGAAGGGAGTATGATTAGAAAGCTTTAGTAGGGACGCCTGGGTGGCTCAGTTGGTTAGGCAGCTGCCTTCGGCTCAGGTCATAATCCCAGCGTCCTGGGATCGGGTCCCACATCGGGCTCCTTGCTCAGCGGGGAGCCTGCTTCTCCCTCTGCCTGCCATTCTGTCTGCCTGTGCTCGCTCTCTCTCCCTCTCTCTCTCTGATAAATAAATAAAATCTTTAAAAAAAAAAAAAAGCTTTAGTAGTTCAGAGGATTGTTGTGAGGAAGATAAACAAACGAATAAACGGAAAGTAATAAAGAACACCCTCTCCCTCCTCCCGCCAAAAACCCCATGAATCTAGACTATTTTGGTATACAATACAGGCGGCTTTTTTTTCTTTCTTTCTCCCCTGCAAAATGCTTTATTGTTTCCATATGGTCCACAGCTTGGGGGAGGACCTCTCCCAGGTGGTTAAAAAGCTGCCTGGCTGCTGGCTGCTCCGACAAACCCAGACAGAAGCCCCGGGACTAAAGGGATGTTAGAGGGGCCCCTCAAAGGTCGCTGGGCTCCAGAGGCTGACAGTCACGCTTGAGGGTGAGCCTTTCGAAGAGATACTCGCCCAGCCCGACCTGGGTGCAGGACACCCTGCGGAGGTTTGTCAGGTGGTCGCCCATCTTCTTGATGATTTTCACCTCCTCACCCAGGAAGTGGCTCTCCAGGAAGTTACAGAGATGGGCGTCCGCACGGGAGGAAGCCAGGGCGTGCAGATCCAAAAGGGCCTCGTTCAGGTTCTTCTCCAGGACCACAGCGGTTTCCATGGCGTCCAGGGCTTTCCCCCACTTGTCGTGGGACGGCTTCTGCACGTCCTGGAAGAGGGAGCTGCCGCTGCGCTGTTCTTGCAACATCAAGAGCTTCTGGGCGCCTTCGAGCTTCTTCTGGGCCAACTCTTGGAAGAAGTGGCCCAAGCCCTCCAGAGCCACATCGCTGCAGTCGAAGTAGAAGCCCAGGGAGAGGTAGGTGTTGGAGGCCCGCAGGTGCATGTTGACTAGGCAGTTGACGGAGGCCTCCACCTCGGTGGAGTAATTCTGGCGAACCTGACAGCTCATGGTTGGTTGGCAACAGGGAGCTAAGCTCAAAAACCGGTGTTGGTTGGCCCCGGAGGCAGAGGGTAGCTGAGGAGATGGTTCCGAGGGTTGAGGCTGTACAGAGGGTTGAGGCTGCACTAGCGGCTGGAGAGCGACCGGAGTCTGGAATAAAGGGTGGCCCTGGGTCTGTTCACAAATTCTGTTGAAACACTGGACAGATCCAGGGGCCCGCCGGACGCACTGTTGGTGGGGCATTATAATCATGGGAGAAGAAGCTTTGAGTGAAGCATCTTGGATGGGATCTTGGGAAAGCCAACAAGAAGCAGTCTTGTAGGACTTTCCTTGTAAACGTTAAACTGGTCCAAATGGAATACTTGGCTCCGCCCTCAGACGTTCGGTTACACCCCCCACCCCCCACGGCAGTTTCAGCTGTGATGGCACATCCGACCGCTAGGTGGCGCCTGGCGGAGAGCGGGTGCCCGGGCACGACGCGTGCGCAGTGCGCCTGGGTTGAGCCGTAGGCCCTGCGCTCGCGCACACGGGATCGCGCCCTGCGTTTCCTGGCGCGCACGCGCTGGCGCATGCGCACTCAGCTGCACGCCGGTAGTCGCGCTCTCCCTTTACCGCAATATTTCTGGGAGCGGCTGAGCTGCCCCCGCGGTCCGAGATGTCCGAACTGCCCGCCGACAGCAGTATCCGGCAGACGGACGCGGCGAATGGCCACCGCGACGTCCGGCAGGCGGAGGTAGGCGGCGGGAGGCGGGAGCCGGCCCCGGCGCGGCCTACAGAGCCCCGAGAAGGTCCGGTGGCGGCGGCGGCGGCGGCCGGGGAAGCCCGCGAGGCGGCGGTCGCCCGCGAGCTGGCGGGGCCGGCGGAGGAAGAGGGCGCGCAGGCCAGACTCCGGTCCCGGCCCGCGAACGGTCCGGGCCTCGCTGCGCTGCCGTACCTCCGCCTGCGTCACCCGCTTAGTGTTTTAGGAATTAATTACCAGCAGTTCCTCCGCCACTATCTGGAACACTACCCGATCGCCCCGGGCAGGATCCAGGAGCTGGAAGAACGCCGCAGGAGGTTTGTGGAAGCCTGCAGAGCCCGGGAAGCCGCGTTCGATGCCGAGTATCAGCGGAATCCCCAGAGGATGGATTTTGACATTTTGACGTTTACTATAGCTCTCACCGCGTCTGAGGTTATCAATCCTCTGATAGAAGAACTCGGTTGTGATAAGTTTATCAGTAGGGAGTAGTCTGGCGACGGACCTGCGTGCAGGGGAGTGAGACTTGGCGCCGGCCGTGTCGCTGCCTCGTAAGAAGTCCGTGTATAGGAGATAAGGCCCATGCCTCGTCGGGGGGGGGGGGGGGGAGGGAGGTTTATCAGGAAAAAGCATCAGGAAGGAGAGAGAAAAGATTCAAAGCCTCGGGTGACTTCTGTGACGTTGGGTTTGCGACTGATAACATTCTTGACCCTGCGTGGTGGAAATGTCTTTGAAAAACTGCTTCCCCAACATGAAGGAGAGGTTTCCTGCAATTGAGACTCGGTGTGAAATATTGGCCATAATAGAGCCGGTGATGAGGAGAGAAATGGTCAGATACTCATGGTAGCAAGGAGGAGTCACAGCTGAGTTACCCTGTAGACAGACTGGAAGCCCCCGGAAGAGAACTTGAAATTGTCAGAATTTGCGCTCTCCTCGCGTCAGGTTTTAGTCTAAGGTGATTTTGTGTTTTCTGAGGCATTTCAAGTGGCGAACAATGTAACTTGTATATATTACGTGATAAATTACGTGTTCGAGAGTTTCTGAAGTTTCTGGATTTTTTTCTTTCATTTTTAATTTTTACTTAAGGTGGGGTTTGGTTTTGTTTTATTTTTTGGCAAATGTATGCACACATCCCCAAAAGTAAAATACATGCTGAAAAGCCTTCCCTCCCTGTCCCCTCCATCCAGTACCACAACCCACATCTGTAGGTGCCTCTTCTGTCTTTGCAGTGTCCTTATGTATACACAAGCAAATGCGAATTTGGGTATTTGGCTGGGGGGGGGGGTGTCTTTTTTTGTTTTTCATTTCTTCACAAAAGTTGGTGTATTTACTGATTTATAAGTTACTTTTCTAGTAAGAACGTATCTTGACGATCCTTCCAAACCACTAGGTTTCCTCATTCTTTTTTAGAGCTGCATTTTGTTTCATTCTGTGGCTGGTTATGCTGTAATTTACTTATCCAGGAACCTACTGATGCGCCTTTGGGTGGTTCCCCATCTTTTGCTTTAGCTTTCTTTTTAAAGATTTTATTTATTGGGACACCTGGGTGGCTCAGTAGGTTAAAGCCTCTGCCTTCAGCTCAGGTCATGATCCTAGGGTCCTGGGATCAAGCACCACATCGGGCTCTCTGCTCCAAGGGGAGCCTGCTTCCTCCTCTCTCTCTGGCTGCCTCTCTGCCTACTTGTGATATGTCTCTGTCAGATAAATAAATCTTTTTTAAAAAACGATTTTATTTATTCATTTGAGAGAGCGAACACAAGCAGGGGCTAGAGGGGCAGAGGGAGAAGCAGACTCCTTGCTGAGCAGGAAGCCCAACTGGGGACGTGATTGATCCCAGGACACTGAGATCGAGACTTGAGCTGATGTCACACATTTAATCAAGTGAGCCACCCAGGTGCCCCTTGACGATATAATACAGCATTTTTCCCTTAACTTTCTTTTCTTATACTTTTTTTTTAAGATTTTATCTATTCGACATAGAGATCACAAGTAGGCAGAGAGGCAGACAGACTGAGAGAGAGGGAAGCAGGCTCCCCGCGGAGCAGAGAGCCTGATGCGGAGTTCAATCCCAGGACCCTGAAATCACGACCTGAGTCGAAGGCAGAGGCTTAACCCACTGAGCCACTCAGGCCCCCCTCCCTTAACTTTTATAAAATGGTGGAGCAGCTTATAATCAGCAGCTTCTTAGATTCTTTGTTATATATAATACCCATAGTGTGAATTTACAGAATTCAAAATTCTGGGCCAAAGGTACTTATTTGAAATGTTATAGATCCTGCGAAGTTGCCTTCCGTACGTGTTGTACCACATTCCACTTCTGCCAGCAACCGAAGGACCTTTCCTTCCAGTCTCGCTGACATAGTAAGCCACCAATGGTCTGGATTTTTCCAATCTATATACTTGAAAGGTAGTATGTTGTTGTTTTGAGAGAGAGAGAGTGAGCATGTGCACACTAGCAGGAGGAGGGAGGAGAGAGGGAGAGAGAGAATCTCAAGCAGACTCCCAGGGGCTCAATCCCAGGCCCCTGAGATCATGACCTGAGCCGAAACCAGGAGTCAGAGGCTTAACCCAGGGAGCCACCCATGCACCCCAACAGTATGAGTTTTTTCTTTAAAAAAAAAAATATTTTTTTTAAGATTTTTATCTACTTATTTCACAGAGAGAGAGAGATCACAAGTAGGGAGAGCAGCAGGCAGAGAGGGGGGGAAGCAGGCTCCCTGCCGAGCAGAGAGCCCCATGTGGGGCTTGATCCCAGGACCCTGAGATCATGACCTGAGCCACCCAGGCGCGCCTGGACAGGATGAGTTTTTTAATTTGCCTCTCTCTTAGGATTGAAAAATCTTTTCTGAGAGTTCTGTATATTCCCTTTTCCATGAACTGTTCATAGCTTCTATCCATTTCTGTCCTGAAGAATTTTGCCCTTTCCGTGTTGATTCCAGGTCTATTTGTGTAACAGTGATATGATAGAATAGCTTGTAATGTGAGTTACAGGTGTGTTTTCCCAGTTGGTCATTTGCATTTGGTTATCCTGAAAGCCTTTTGGTATGGAGTTGTTGGGATTTTTTTGTTTTTTTGGTTTTTTTTTTTGTTTGTTGGTTGGTTTTTTGTGGGTTTTTTGTTTGTTTGGTTTTTTTTTTGCTTTTGCTTTTGCTTTTGTTTTTGTTTGCTGTTTTCTTTTAAACGGGGAAGATTTTGAATCTCAAGGTTTTCTTGGAGGAGGTATGTGTAGTTGGCTTATATTTGAGTCTTTGAGCGACTTGGAATCTATCCTGTAGGAGGTAAGGATACAAAATTTCTTTTTTAGAAAGAAACTGGTATT
Organism: Mustela nivalis; assembly: GCF_964662115.1. Classification (NCBI taxonomy): domain Eukaryota; kingdom Metazoa; phylum Chordata; class Mammalia; order Carnivora; family Mustelidae; genus Mustela; species Mustela nivalis. Next base: position 45,048,150 of record NC_139037.1, on the reverse strand, counting down.
GTTCTAACACCAGTTAATAACCAGTCCAGCTTTTCCCCACTAACTTTGTTTAAAGATGCTTCTAGGTATACTAAACTGTGCTTTTCATTTTCTGACTACATTATTTTAAATCTGGTAGTGCTAACCCTCGTTACACTTCTTTTTCAGAGTATCTTTGGCTGTTTTTGTTTCTCTTACTAGTCAGCCTCAAAGTCAGCTTACATTGTTTCAGGCAAAGCTTTTCTTTTCTTTTCTTTTCTTTCTTTTGAGAGGTACCTGGGTGGCTCAGTTGTTAGGCGTTTGCCTTCAGCTCTGGTCATGATCCTGGGGTCCTGGGATCGAGTTCCACATCCAGCTCCCTGCTCAGCAGAGAGCCTGCTTTTCCCTCTGCCTGCTCTGCCTGCTGGCCCTCCTGCTTGTGCTCTCTTGCTCTCTCCTTCTCTGTTAAATAAATAAATAAAATATTTAAAAAACAAAACAAAACTTTTTTTTTTTTTTTTTTTTTTAAAGAGAGAGAGAGAGAGAGTGTGTGGGGGCCAAGCAGAGAGAGAGGAAGAGAGAGAATCTCAAGCAGTCTCCACACCCAGCATGGATCCTGGCTGGACACTGGATTCCACAACCGGGAGATCATGACCAGAGCCGAAACCAAGAGTCCCGACACTTGACTGACTGAGCCACCCAGGTGCTCCTCAAGCAAAGCTTTTTTATTAGAATTCCACAGCAGTTAATTTAGGAGTAACTGCTTTGTTAAGATACTGAGACTTGGGGCACCTGGGTAGCTCAGTGAGTTAAGGCCTCTGCCTTCAGCTCAGGTCATGATCCCAGGGTCCTGGGATCGAACCCCCATCAGGTTCCCTGCTTCTCCCTCTCCCACTCCCTCTGCTTGTGTTCTCTCTCTCTTTGTGTCTCTCTGTCAAATCAATAAATTAAATCTTATTTAAAAAAACAAACAAACAGGGGTGCCTGAGTGGCTCAGTGGGTTAAAGCCTCTGCCTTCAGCTCAGGTCATGATCTCAGGGTTCTGGGATCGAGCCCCACATCGGGCTCTCTGCTTGGCGGGGAGCCTGCTTCCTCCTCTCTCTCTCTGCCTGCCTCTCTGCCTACTTGTGATCTCTGTCTGTCAAATAAATAAATAAATAAAATCTTTAAAAATAAAAACAAACAAACAAACAAAGAAACTGAGTCTTCCCATCCCAATGGTCTATTTTCCCTTTAAAAAAAAAAAAAATTTTTTTTTTTTTTTTTTTTTTTTTTAAGTAATCTCTACACCCAGCATGGGGCTTGAACTTACAACCCTGAGACCAAGAGTCCCACACTCCACCAACTGAGCCAGCCAGGCACCCCTATTTTCCTATATTTTTAAAAAAGATTTCCTTTGTGTCCTTCAAAGGAATATTAATGTTTATCCTCAAATGAATGTTCCTAAAGCAGGCCTTTCACAAATCTAGTTATGTATTCCTACATACATTTACCTTTTTTTGTTTTTCCTATGTAAGTGAAGATTATTTCTGTTACATTTTCTCAAAGTTTGCCTGTGTGTTTGAAAATAATTGGTTTAAAAAAAAAAAAGGAATTCATTTCTACATACTTACTTGCTAGCCTGTTAACACACTGAATTCTCTTAATTGTTTATAGAAGTATTTCATGTGGTTCTCTGAGGTTGGAAAACAAGTCCTATTAAATAGCAAAAATATTGCCTCTTTACCTTTTTATACCTAAAACTTCTTTCTCCTTATAAATTCCAGTTCCTTCTGTCAAATGTAAAATTATGTGAAAGACAGACATCCTTGTCTTGTTCCCCATTTTGTGGAAATACCTCACGTACACATTTGTCCCTCTGGAGACGCGTGTTTTACAAAGAATGATGATTGAATTTTGTCAAAGCCCTTTTCAGACTCTTCAGTGATCCTAGGGTTATTTTTAATAGAATACTGATAATTTGTGATGTTTCCATTCTTCAAATGATCCTTATTTACAAATGAGGTATAATCCTTTTATTTGTTTTTGTTTTTTAAGATGTATTTATTTATTTATTTGACAGAGAGAGAGATCACAAGTAGGCAGAGAGGCAGGCAGAGAGAGCGGGGGAAGCAGACTCCCCACTGAGCAGAGAGCCTGATGGGGAGCTCGATCCCAGGACCCTGAGATCATGACCTGAGCCGGAGGCAGAGGCTTAACCCACTGAGACACCCAGGCGCCCTGAGGTATAATCCTTTTAATGTGCTTTGGATTTCTCTTTTTTTTTTTTTTAAGATTTTATTTACTTATTTCACAGAGAGAGCACAAGCAGGGGGAGAAGGAGAGGGAGAAACAGGCTCCCCACTCAGCAGGGAGCCTAATGCAGGGCTCGATCCCAGGACCCTGTGATCCCCATCCCAGCCGAAGGCAGATGCTTAACTGACTGAGCCTCCCGGGCGCCCCTCTGCTTTTCTTTTCTTTCTTTCTTTTTTTTTTTTTTTTAAAAAAAAGGAGGCTGGGGCACCTGGGTGGCTCAGTGGGTTAAGCCTCTGCCTTCGGCTCAGGTCATGATCTCAGGGTCCTGGGATCGAGTCCCGCATCGGGCTCTCTGCTCAGCAGGGAGCCTGCTTCCCTCTCTCTCTCTCTCTCTCTCTCTCTGCCTGCCTCTCTGCCTACTTGCGATCTCTGTCAAATAAATAAAATTAAAAAAAAAAAAAAAGGAGGCTGGCATTAGTATTCTGTAAGTGAAGTTGCTGTGTCCTTTTCTTGTGCCATATTTGTTATTTTTAGATACTAATGTTCTTGCATCATATAAGTAATAGGGAAGCCTTCCTTTCCTAAATTCTGGAACATTTTAAGACCCACTGGAATCATCTTGTTAAGATTTGGTGGCATCTCCTTTGTGACTGTCGGGGCCCCGTGCTTAGGGTGGTGAGGGTGAGGGTCTGGTCGCCACTTTCCCTCCTTTTCCCCACCCTGAGAGAGGTGGATTTGTAGGCACTTAGAAGACAGACATGTCCTCGCGGACTCGAGTGACTGGCTTTCTTGATGGGGTGCCTTTCTTTGCACTCCTTGTGACAGAAGGACTCGGAGGCGGCAGGCACTAAATACACGCCCCTGACCTGCCAGGTGCCTTTTCGATTTCTCTGGTGTGGTGTGTATCTCGGGGTCAAGGCCTGGAGTTTCTGCTTATCAGGTTACCCCGGAGGCTGCTTATTCTCAGTTCTTCCAGGATCTGGCCTGAGACAGAAACAGCAGGTTGTTGCCCAGACAGGAAGCAGCGTGATAACTCTGACGTCCACAGTTGTAAAGCCCTCCGAAGACCTCTTGTCCCTTCATTTGTCCAGAAAAGAACACGGAGGCTTAGAAGGCTCCAGGTCCATCTAAGATCCTGTGTTCTTCCCACTGAAGGGCATTAACCTGAAAGTGGGGATAACCTCTCAGCAGGGGAGCGGGACCAGGGCTTTGCGGAGGGTGGATATTAACAGCATCACTTGGGGTGTCAGACTCCTGGGGTTCACAATCTGATTTTGACAGTTTTCTGTGAGACCTTGGGCTTATTACTCAATGCTCTGTTTCTCCTTGAAGATTCTCTCTGTTCCACAATCTTTATTGGTGATGAAATCTTACAGGGGTTAAATGCATACACTTTTGGAATTTCAGAGGAGGGGACACAAGAATCTAGAGTTCCTGGACCAACACGGGTTCCTTAGAATATGTAAATGCATGTTGTCACATGACCAAGTTAAGTTTTCTTGTATGAAAATCCGCATCTATGATTGCCTAGCAGAGTCCCAGACTCTGGGACTTTTGGTTTGGAGAAATGCTCCCCAACAGATCATCCGAGCGTGGGAAGGGTGTCCAGTAAAAATGGCACTGGGACTGCCAGCTCCAAACTGGATGTAATTAGGATCGTGGATTAAGCTCTGTTTTCTTCAGGGACTGAGTGGAAGACACAGAGAAGGAAAGTAGGTCATTCTCAGCCCGCTAATGAAAATGACTAAGTGGTTTCCGTTTCCTCCTGTCACCAAGACCTATTGTTTTCTGCAAGGAAAGGGAAAAATACGGCCCTTTCTCCAGAAATGGATGGGCCGCACCGCACCCCCGGGAGCAAGCACCCAGCTGAGAATCCTTTCACCTCAAAGCAGACATAGTCTTTATGGTATAACTAGGTATGTGGTCTTTGCCCCTTGTTCCTGCCACAGAGCTCCTGAAATTCACCTAGGAATCCCTGAATGATAAGAGTGATCGGTGTCTTTTGTGGATAAGCATCTTTTGTTCTAAGGAGGTGACTCTCAAGGTGGCCCCATAGATAGCTCCAGGATGAGGACTAGCTGCCAGAAAGACCAAGCCTTGATTAGAAGCTCAGACCTTTCAGCCCCACCCCAGGCTCTGCAGAAGGGACAGCGGCTGGAGGCTGAGTGAATCACCCACGGCCACTGATGTCATCAGTCATGTCTGCATAAGGAAACCTCCATAGACAAGAGTTTGGAGAGATTCCACAAGTGGGTGAACACATTGAGCCGCAGGGAGCTCCGTGCCCCTTCCAGCATACTGTGCCCTCTCTCTCTCCCAGTTTGCTGCTCCAGACTCATTCTGGTGAATTATCTAACTTGGAAGGAGCTGTGGGAACCCCTGAATTGATGGCCAGTTGGCCAAACGTGCTGGCGACAACCTGGGACTTGGGGTGGGGTCCAAAGCGTGGGTAGCCTCATGGGACTGCGTCCTTCCCTTGTGGGATCTAACGCCAACTACAGAGAGTGTCAGCACTGGACTGACCTGTAGGACACCCAGCTGGTGTGCAGAGAGCTGGAACTGGTGTAGATAGCACCTACGCACCTGATGTCAGGCCCATTCAGGGTAGTCTCCGGTTTGACTAATTCATGGGGCAAAATCCTTTTTGTCATTTATTGTGACATGTCCTGGGAGTGATAGCCCGTCCTATTCACGTGTCCCACCCACACTCAAGGGAAGGTGGGGTTATATGAAATGACCCCAGTATGCCTCACTGGGGGTCATCTTAAGATTCTGCCTGCCATAAAAAGTAAATATTGGGGGCACCTGGGTGTCTCAGTCATTAGGCCATCCGCCCTTGGCTCAGGTCGTGATCCCAGGGTCCTGAGATCCAGCCCCGGTGGGGCTCCCTGCTCAGTGGGGAGCCTGCTTCTGCTTCTCCACCCAGGTGCCCCCAGATAAATGAGATCTTTAAAAAAACAAAACAGGGGGACCTGGGTGGCTCAGTGGGTTAAAGCCTCTGCCTTCGGCTCAGGTCATGATCCCAGGGTCCTGGGATTGAGCCCCGCATCAGGCTCTCTGCTCAGCAGGGAGCCTGCTTCCCTTCCTCTCTCTCTGCCTGCCTCTCTGCCTACTTGTGATCTCCGTCAAATGAATAAATAAAATCTTTAAAAAAACCCAAAACATTAAGGAAGCTTATTCTTCCCTCTGTAACTGTTCCCTATTATTGCTGTCTCCTTCCTCCGCTCCCATGGACACCTTCCCTGGCTCTTCAGGACGGTGCACCGTCAGAGTCCACATTCCAGGCAACAGCATGGCTGGTACCCCTTCCCTTAAGAGCACAATCCAAAAACTGCACACCTCCATTTTCTTACATCCTACTGCCCAAGCTTAGTCATGTGGCCATGCCTGGTGGCAGAGGAGTCTGGGAAATGTAGTCTTCAGCTGGGGACTCTCAGGAAGTCCGGGAGGACAGATACTGAGGGACATAGTCTAGCGGTCTCTGCCACAGCCGGGATGCCCAAATCCTCGTTTCCAGCTGGAGACACCAAGCTCAGAGTGCAGATGTCACCAAAAGCTGCTGGGTAAATAAATCAAAGATGGAGGGGGGAAGGGAACCTCTTTGTACTGTACCCCAAGACCAGGGGCTTTTACCAGCTCAGAAGAGCTGCTCTCTCATCCCTGGTGCAAGAAGAGGCAGGTGGGGATAAATGAAGGTGGGGAAATGCATAAATTTGTGACAAGGGCTGGGAGAGGGTCTCTCATGGTTGCCACCTCGTGTCTGGGTGCGGGGTTGCAAGCGGCGGGAGAATGTTCTGAATTTACTGAGGCACCAGTCCTGGATGCTCCCTTCCTCTCACGCTCGTATCTGAGCCGTACAGTGCGGCGGGCAACGCGGGGCTCTGCAGACTGACTGACTGCCCTGGATTCTCAGGGCAGGACTTACGCGCTTACAAGCAGGTATGCCCTGAGAGAGTTAATGTGCAGAGAGTCCCTGTGCCAGGAAGCACTCTTCAGGGATTTTCACTTAACTTGCAGACTTTTTTCAACAGCCCTAGGTGGTCAGTGCTACTACATCCCCTATTTTACCGATGGAGCGACTGAGGCACAGGGAAGTGAAGTTGCCAGAGGTGCCAGAGCTAGAATGTGGCAAAACCGGGATTCGAATTTAGGTAGGTATTTGGCTCCAGGGTCTGTGCTCTTAGCTAGTAAGTTTTAGGGTCCTCCAGGTCTGCCCCACCCCCAGCTGCATGGGCTAATCACGGTCAGGACTAGAAAGAGTCCAGACTCATCGAAGGCCCAGAGCTTCACTTTGGAAGTGCGGGCAGCATGTCTGCCGTCTCTCCAATGACCATCGCATCTTGGCCTCTGCTGTGGCAGACCCTGTTAGGGGCCTGCACTGCGTCTGTCCTCCCCCCTTCTTCCACTGGAGCCAAACATGGGGCTGAGCCAAACCAGGAGCTGTCATCCTCTCCCCACCCGTACCATCCCCTCCCCAGGAGGAGGGCATACCCGCCCAGTCTGCGGGGGAGTCTGAAGTGTTTGTGAATGGACAGCTGCTCCTTTCCAAGAAGGGGATTCTTTTTTTTTTTTTTTAAGATTTTATTTGTTTATTTGACAGACATCACAAGCAGGCAGAGAGGCAGGCAAAGAGAGAGGAGGAAGCAGGCTCCCCGCTGAGCAGAGAGCCCGATGTGGGGATCGATCCCAGGACCCTGAGATCATGACCTGAGCCGAAGGCAGAGGCTTAACCCACTGAGCCACCCAGGTGCCCCCCAAGAAGGGGATTCTTAAAAGGGGTTTTGTTTTGTTTTGTTTTGTTTTTATTTATCTGACGGAGAGTACAAGCAAGGAGAGTGGGAGCTCAGGGAGAGGGAGAAGCAGGCTCCCCACTGAGCAGAGAACCCGGCACGGGACTTGATCCCAAGACTCTGGGATCATGAACTGAGCCCCAAAGGTATACACTTAACCCACTGAGCCACCCAGGCGCCCCCGAAGAAGGGGATTCCGACATAGAGAGTGGTACTAGGATGTGGGGGGGAACCTACAAGTCCCTGATGTTTCTTTCCCCTCTGTGCCCAGAAAGGTGATGGCTTTGGGGATGAGGCCAGGCTACAGAAAATTGTGAGCATTATCAGTGAAGAGATCAGGAGAAGGTAGTGGGGCAACAGGCAGGCTGGAGGGGAGGAAGGTGAGCTGGGAGGGGCAGCAGAGGGATTAAGGGGCACAGGGGAGAGCACCATCCTGGCATCACAGCCAAGACTGGGTGGGGCTTCCAGGAAAGGTTTGTCTCCCTAACAAAAAAAAAAAAAAAAAAAAAAAAAATGCCCCAGCTGGCATTTCCTTCCTTATTCAACCCTTCTCCGCCAGGAATACAGACATCATGGGTAGGGGCGCAACAGTGAAATGTGTGTGAACCCAGCCCCCTCCTACCAGTTCATGGGAAAAACTATTAATTGGTCCTGTTGCGTGAGCAACTGGTGGTCTGGTTTGCTGTTACTTGCAGAGAACACCACTCCAAATGAAACCTACTTGTTCTGTGCCAGGCCTTGAGAATTCCATGATTAAGTAGTGTTAGGATCCCCATTTTACAGAGGAGAATATTGAGGCTCCCAGAGGGAGGGTCCCTTATTGGAGGTCACAGCAAAGGTCTGACTCCCACACTTTGCAGTGACCTCTTGGCTACTGCCCCGTGACCCCATAGCACCAGGTGCAGAGGAGGGGGCCCATCGATGTCCCACGAATCCACACACGGCCCTTGCCCCAGGTCACTGAGACCCCTCCCAACACAGGAATTCTAGGACCTGAGGCTAGATGACCAGGAGCAAACCTGGGGAGCAACAGGCCAAGGCTTCTTGTCAAAGCTGCCCTCCCTTCCCCTCACCCCCAGTCCAGACCCTTGCTGATGCCGGGACCCGGGAACAGGTGACTGCCACAGTCTTCAGGAAACAGTGGGCCAACATTAGACACCATCAGACCAAACACAGGGAGGCAGACTGTATGTATTTCCCTGTTCCCCTCCCCAACCCACCCCAGCCCCAGCCACCATCAGGAAAGGACCTGACTTGGCAACATTTCAGCCCTTCCCGGCATCCTGCTGAGGCTCCTGAAATAGAGAAAGAGAGAAATTTTTCTAAAATACAGTAAATAGTTATTTAAAATAACAACTGTAGGGGCGCCTGGGTGGCTCAGGGGGTTAAGGCCTCTGCCTTCAGCTCGGGTCATGATCCCAGAGTCCTGGGATCGAGCCCCGCATTGGGCTCTCTGCTCGGCAGGGAGCCTGCTTCCTCCTCTCTCTCTCTGCTGGCCTCTCTGCCTACTTGTGATCTCTGTCTGTCAAATAAATAAATAAAATCTTAAAAAAAAAAATTTTTTTTTTTTTTAAATAACAACTGTATTTTTTTTTAACAACTGTATTTTTAAAAATAGCATTTATATTAGGGTTTACTAGGTGTCAGGCACCATACTAATGCTCCCCACTTGAGACCCCTTGCCATTTCTCAAACACACCAGACACATTCCTACCACAGACCCTTTGCACTTGCTGCTCCCTCTGCCTGGAATACTTTCCCCCAGATATTCACATATGCACATGGTTCAATCCCTTACTTCTTTCAAGTGTTTAGAGATTAAAAAAAAAAAAAAAAAAAAAAAAGCATTTTTTTTTTTAGGGGGTTGGGAGAGAGAAAGCGAGAGAGCATGACATGGGGAAGGGGCAGAGGGAGAGGGAGAAACAGGCTCCCCGCTGAGTAGGGAGCCCACCTGGGTCTCCATCACAGGACCCCCGTATCATGGCCTGAGCCAAAGGCAGACCTTCAACTCCCTGTGACCCCCAGGGGCCCCTCAGTTTAACCCACTGAGCCACCCAGGTACCCTTCAGTTTAAATACCATCTTCCGGGCGCCTGGGTGGCTCAGTGGTTAAGCCGCTGCCTTCGGCTCAGGTCATGATCTCAGGGTCCTGGGATCGAGTCCCGCATCGGGCTCTCTGCTCAGCAGGGAGCCTGCTTCCTCCTCTCTCTCTCTCTCTGCCTGCCTCTCTGCCTGCTTGTGATTTCTCTCTGTCAAATAAATAAATAAAATCTTTAAAAAAAAAAAAAATAAATAATAAATAAATAAATAAATAAATACCATCTTCCAAATAAGGTCTTCCCCACCACTCAATTCAGAATTGCAAAAAATTCCCAGCACTCCCCCACTCCTTTCCTGCTTTGTTCTCTTCTCACTACTTCTTTTAATCTTCTGTTTGCTTTGCCTGGCTGTCCCAACACTAGAATATCAGCCTCCCTAGGGCAAGGGTTCTTCCTGTTTTGTTCACTGTCCCATCGTCCCCAGGGACTAGAACAATATCCAGCACAAAATAAGTACTCAGCAAATATTTGTTGAAAAAAAACGAAATCCAAGGAGGTGAAGGCTGTCGTAGTTTCTGGGTTACAGAGGAGGAAACAGGCAGAGAGAGGTGCAGGCATTTGCCTTACGTCACACAGCCAGTAAACAGCAGAGCTGGGATTTGAAGCCAGACAACACTGACTCCAGATTTCTAATGTAGTTGATTGTCGTTCTGGTCCACCCAACTTTCTCCCTCTTTATCCCTCTTCTTCATGTGGTTTGGGGGTACCAACTCCATCCCCTTGTCAGGGAATGGCCACATGAGAGCACTATGTTCCCTTGGGTCTCAGTGATTGATTTTGGAAGGAAAATGTGACCTAATCCAGGTCAATGGGAACTTTCTTCAGGATTCATGCCACCATGAGGGGGAGCCTGTCTGAGAATAAAGTTAGCCCAGGAAAAAAGCAGAACACGGAGTAAAGAAGAGCCAGATTCCCAAGGCCAGTGTTTTGGTGCCTGGATCAAGCCATGCCTGAAGCTAATTAGCCTCTAGACATTTATTCTCATGAGCCAATTTTTTTTTCTTAAGCCAAACTGAACCAGGTTCTCTATTGCAATAAGAACAGTCATTATTTATTCCAATAACAGCAGCTGTCACTGAAGAAGGGATTTGACTGGCCTTTAATTCACAACGCCTAACATCACCTGCTTCAGCTTTGTGTGGCTGGTGGATCCAGGGTTTGAATCTAAGTCTCTGTAACCCCAGAAGCTGCATGCATAACCATTATGCTTCTTGGCAAGTGTGAAAAACAGACCTCTCATCTGCCTCCCAAGCCCCCACCCCCGGATGGCTGCTGGAAAACAGACTTACTAAGTGCCTGGCACATAGTAGGGATTCCAGAAATACTGTTTGTAATTTAAAAAAAAAAAAAAAAACGCTAATATACCATGTGAACACTGTCTGGAATCTGATTCCCAAACCATCTCGACAAAAAAATATTTTTGAGAGGCATCTGGGTGGCTCGGTGGGTTAAGCCTCTGCCTTCAGCTCAGGTCATGCATGATCTCAGGGTCGTGGGATGGAGCCCTGCATCGGGCTCTTTGCTCAGCGGGGAGCCTGCTTCCCGCTCGCTCTCTCTCTGCCTGCTACTCTCCCTACTTGTGATCTCTCTCTCTGTCAAATAAATGCAGTCTTTAAAAAAAAAAAAAAGATATTTCTGAGACACTGGAATAGTATTAAATGCCATTAACACATTTTAAGATTTTTGTTGGGGGGTGATGGGACGCCTGGCTGACTTAGTTGATAGAGCATGTGACTCTTGAGCTCAGAGTCGTGAGTTCAAGCCCCGTGTTGTTCATGGAGCCTACTTAAAAATAAAATAGGGGCACCTGGGTGGCTCTATCCATTAAGGATCCACCTTGGGCGCAGATCATGATCCCGGAGTCCTGGAATCGAGCCCCATGTCAGGCTTCCTGCTCAGTGGAGTCTGCTTCCCCCTCTCCCTCTCTCTCTCCCCTTGTCTAATAAATAAAGCGGGGGAAAAAAAGTCTAGAAAATGCAAACTAATTTATGATAAACAGATCTATGAAAAACAGATCAGAAGGGCACCTGGGTGGCTCAGTCAGTTAAGTGTCTGCCTTTAGCTCAAGTCATGATCCCAGGGTCCTGGGATCGAGCCCCATGTTGGGCTCCCTGCTCAGCGGGGAGCCTGCTTCTTCCTGTCCCTCTTCTCCCCCTCGTTTATGCTCTTCTGTCATCTCTCCCTCTCTCTCAAATAAATAAATAAAATATTTTTTAAAAAAGGGGGGGGCAAGCAGATCAGCAGTTGCCTGGGGCAGGGAAGAAAGCACGAGAAATTATAGTCCCCAAGGAAATTTTGGGGGTGACATACATTCATATGTCAAAACTCATTAACTCATATGTTTTAAACATGTACTGTCTCTTATACATCACTTATGCCCCCAAAAGGTGACAACTTTTTGTAAAAAATAGATAAACAGATTAAATGTATTAAATCTGTAGCAGCTTGCAAATGTGTATGTATAGTAAGTGGTTTTAAAAATGCACTACCTGAGGGGGGAAAAAGTCCAGAATGTGGGGCACCTGGCTAGCTCACTCAAAAGAGCATGTAACTTTTAATCTCAGGGTTGTGAATTAGCCCCACACTGATATATAAAGATTATGCACATAAATTTTTTAAATGAATAAAAAATAAAAATCCAGTATCGGTGGCAAAAAATAAATAAAATCCAGTATTGGCGGCAAATAAATTATTGTGCATATGGTTTAATACTTTATACCAATTCCAATACCAGTGGAACTTTCTGCAGTGATGGATTCTATATCCTCTGTGCTGTCCAATCCAGTAGCCACATGTGGCTATAGAGCACTTGAAATGTAGCCAGTGTGACTAATAACTGCAGTTTTTAAGATTAATTATTTCTTTGTCAGAGAGCGCACGCTGGAAACAGCAGGAGCAGGGGGAGCAGGAGAGGGCAAAGCAGCCTCCCCTCTCAGCAGGGAGCCTGACAACTGCCCTAGGACTTGATCTCCTGACCCTGGGATCATGATCTGAGCCAAAGGCAGCTGCTTAACCGACTGAGACACTCAGGTGTTCCAAAAAGTGAGTTTTTATTGTATTTCATTTTAATTAACTTAATTGTAAATTGCAGAGCATCGGCCTGCTATTGGATAGTACAGCTTTACAACTAGGAGCTAAGAAAGTAAAGAAGGAACCTTAAGTTCTTTTAGAAGAAAATTTAGCCGACATCCCACTGAGCCCTTCTCTGAGCCTTGTAAATTTATTATGTTAAGTGAGGCGTCTTATGGGAGCCTCTCAACAAACCCATTTTACAGAGGATGAAAATGAGGTTCAGAGAAGGGTAGAGCTGACTTGTCCTGATCTAAACAGGGAGGCTGGGCTCAGCTAGGGCTGTGACTAAATCACCTTTGACTCCCAGACAGTGCCCTGCCCCCACCTACCCACCACCCCCATCCTCAGCCCCACCTCACCTCCCTGACCTCACCTCCAGCTGGTCACCTGCTACCTTTTGCTGATCTCCTCCTCGATAATGCTGAAAATTTTCTGCAGCCCGGCCTCATCCACAAAGCCATCACCTTTCTGGGCACAGAGGAGAAAGAGCACGGACATGTAGGTCTCCCACCCCCAGAGGATCCCAGCACTGCCACCTGCCTGCCCGCCCTGTCTGGGCCCCTTGCCAGAATCACCTTCTTTGAATGGACCAGTTTTCCATCTACAAACACTTCGAACTCCCCCGTAGCCTGGGCAGCTCTTTCCTCCTGCTGGAGAGGGAAGGTGGGGGTTGGGGGGAAGGTGAGAGCTCCCCTCCAAGCCCCTGGAATCTCCCAGCCCTGACTGCCCCCCTCAGGCAGGCCACTCACAAATTGGAGACGATTTGGAAATTGCTGCTCCAGACTCTTTCTCAGTAGAATGAACTGCAGAGAGGAGTGGGGAGCATAGGGTCACAGGTCTTGGAGGGAGAAGAAACAGGACCTCCTTCTAGACTTCATGTCCTAATCCCCCTTCCCAGGCCCCGCCACCCACCTACAAAATCAAAACTACTTACCCGAAGGCTATAGCTTCAGAGGCCGCTGGAGAGAGGGCAGAGAGAGATGGAGGGAAGACACTACATCAGTATCTCCTCTAGCCCAGAGGGAGCCTGGGAACAGTCTGATCCTGTCCCTCCGCTGCTTGGAACCCTCCCATAGTGGCAGCTCACCCAGGGCAAAAAACCAGTCCTCTTCATGGTCCACAAGCCCCCACCCGCTCTGCCCCATCTCCTCCTCCACTCTACCCCTGGCCTGCTCTGCTCCAGCCACAGGGACCTTCTCCGATACTCCAGGCATGCCTGCCTCAGGGCCTTTGCACCACCTGTTCTCTCTGCAGAGTCCTGGTATCTGCACAGCTCCTTCTCTCCCCTCCTTCAGGTCTTTGCTCATACATCACCTCAGGAAGACCATCCTGACCACCCCAGCTAAAATTGTGACGGCTCCCTTGCCTTCTGCCATTAACACTGATCACCTTCTAAGATGCTATATAATTACTGTATGTCGTATTTATTGTTCATTCCCACCCTCCTCTCTACACAAGGATGTGAGTGCCATAAGGACAAAGATTTTTTTTTAAGAATTAGAGAGCAAGCGAGAGAAAGAGGATGAGCCTGGGGAGCAGCAGAGGGAGAGAGAAACAGACTCCCAGCCCAGCAGGGAGCCTGATGTGGGCTCCATCCCAGGACCCTAGGATTGTGACCTGAACAGAAGGAGATGCTTAAAGAATTGAGCCACCCAGGCACCCCCAACGATCTCGGTCTTATTCACTGCTGTGTCCCTAGTGCCAAGGACAGGGCCTGGCACGAGGTAAGTGCTTAATAAATGAATTAGTGAATTAATGAATCCATGGAGCCAGAGAAAGCTGGAAAGGAGAAGGGCAGGAATGCTTGGGATCGAACCCCACATCAAGCTCCTTGCTCAGCAGGGAACCTGCTTCTCCCTCTGCCTGCTTCTCCCCCTGCTTGTGTTCTCTGTCCAATAAAATCTTTTTAAAACCAGGGGGAGAAGGGCAGAGAGAGATGGGGGAGATGAGGAAACATAAGAAAAAGGAGAAAGACACTGAGTTGTGGGGAGAGACTACCTGGGCACAGAGAAATGGAGTGGGGGGAAGAGAGGAAGAATGGGGGAGGGAGAGGAAGTGGGGGGAAGAGTGAGACTGGGGAGAGAAAAGGGGGAGAGAACATTCTAAAGCAGGAGAGGGGGATGGGGATGGAAGGGAGAGACCAGGCCTCAGCGTCGGAAGGTCAGGAAGGTCACCGCTGTTACTAGGGCCGCTGACACAGAGACTCAGCTCTGAGACCACCAAAGAGAACAGAGGCCAACTTCCTTCAGCCTTTGTAGCTGGGTTCCTCCTCCCCGACCTTTTACCTAGATCTCTTCCCCACGCCCCAGCTCTTCCCTTAGAGGCCGTCTTCTCATCTGGGGAAAGGCCATCCCTGACAGTCTGAAATTCCCACACCCCCAGTGCTCCCTGGTGTGCTTTGCATCTGCAAGGCCTAGCTGGGCCTGGGGAGAAAAGCAGGGGGCTTGGGTCAGAGGCATAGGCCCATTCCTTGGGGGGCAGCACACTCCAAAAATGGATAAATGAGTGAGGGGGAAGCTCAGAGCAGGGATGTGAAGCCCCAGATCTCCAGCCCCGTATGAGCATGGCAGGTGGAGCCAAGACTGGGACTTGAGACTCCCTCCCTTCCCCCTCCTAGCAAATCCCCAAAGCCCCACCGCCCCGCCCCACCCCCACCCCCTCCAGCCTTGCCCCACAGGGAGGTAGGCAGGCATGCACCAGGACGACCCTTACCAGTAAATCACTCGAATCAGGATCTTCTTGTCCATCGGGAAGTTCTCGCTGGTGGGGGCTAACGGTCCGGGCCCCAGGATGGGCACTGGCTCAGACTCAGGAGTGGAATCTGTCAACTTCGTGGCGGAGGAGTCGGTCTTCGAGGTGGAGCCAAGGGTGAGCCTCAGTAAATCAGAGGCGGATGGAGTGTGGACAAGAATGGACTCTCGGTTGAACCCGAATTCACTGGTGACGGATGGAAAGTGCTTCACACTAGGCGGCCGCGAAAGATCCCTGTCGCGCGACGAAGCGGGTTCCAAAGCGGGTTTCGTGGGCTGATCCAAAGGTAGGGCCGAGTCCGGGAAGGATTGCGACACAGGGACAGCAGTCGTGATCTCGACCCCGACCCGGGATGAAACTGGGGTTGGGGCAGGGACCGGAGGCGGGGTCCAGATTGTAGTAGGTGTCTGTGCCCGAATAGGGGTCTGGACCCCGGTCGGCATCCGCGCCCGAGTTGGGGTCCGGACGGGAGTGGGGTTCCAGACCTGGGTCGGAGTCTGGACGGGAGTCGGGGTTTGGGCCGGGGTCGGCATCTGGACCGGAGTTGGGGGCCAGGCCGGGCTCTGGGCAAAAGTCGGGGACCAGGCCGAAACCTGGGTCTGGGCGGAAGCCGGGGTGTGGATGGGAGTCGGGGTCTGGGCCAGGGTTGGGATGGTAGTTGTAGTTTGGGGCGGGGCCTGGGCAGGAGTGGGGGTCCAGGCTGAGGCAGTGGTCTGGGCGGAAGCCGGGGGCCAGGCCGAAGCCTGGGTCTGGGCAGGAGTCGGGGTCCAGGCCGAAGCTGGGGTCTGGGCAGTAGTGGGGATCCAGGCTGAGGCTGGGGCCTGGACGGGAGTCGGGGTCCGGGCTGGGGTCCAGGCGGGAGTCGGGGTCCAGGCCGAGGCTGAGGTCTGGACAGGAGTTGGGATCCAGGCTGAGGCCCGGGTCTGGGCAGGAGTCGGGGTCCAGCCTGAAGCTGGGGTCTGGGCAGTAGTGGGGATCCAGGCTGAGGCTGGGGTCTGGACGGAAGTCGGGGTCCAGGCCCGGGTCGGGGTTCGGACGGGAGTCGGGGTCCGGGCCCGGATCGGGTTTCGGGCGGGAATTGGGGTCTGGGCCCGGATCGGGTTTCGGACAGGAGTCGGGGTCCAGGCCCGGGTCGGGGTTCGGACAGGAGTCGGGGTCCAGACCCGGGTCGGGGTTTGGACAGGAGTCGGGGTCCAGGCCCGGGTGGGGACCGGAGTCGGGGTCCGGGCGGGGGTCAGGATCTGGACAGGATTCGGTGTCCGGGCGGAAGTTGAGGCCCAGGCAGGCGTTGGGGTCCGGACCGGGATCGAGGTCCTGACTGGGATTGAAGCCTGGGCCGAGGTCAAGGGGGTTGGGGCCCTTGCCTGGTTGTTCATGGTGGGGGCAGGGGGGGCCCCCCCGGGTAACAGGGGGTTGGGGAGGGGGGATTGGGCTCCTGCCGGGTTCTCCTTTCTTGGGCAGGGAAAGCCTCACCCACACCAGGATTCTAACATGGGAGATGACCACAAGGGGGCACTGTGACATCATTTTCCACCCGGTAAGAAGGTTCCATTGTTCTGGGCCAGGGACCAGGTGGGAGGGACCTCTGGATCTCACCTAAAAATTCCCATCCCTAAATGCCCTGCCACCTCCAAGGTAAGGAACACAGACATTGCTCCAGTGTTCTCCTCACTGTCACTAAACATTCATTCATTCGGTACCTATTTCTTGAGCGCCTGCAGTGTGCACATTCCTATGCTGAGTGATTCCGAGGTCAGCCCTCATCAGGAAAGCCTTGGTCCAGGAATCAGTTTCCCTGTCCAATGGGGAAACATACCAAACAAGGACAGCCCAGGGTGGCCAGGGCTGGAGGGGTCAGAGATGATGGAGGCCCAGAAATCTGCAGGATCTCCAAAGGTGCTGTTAGGGTCTGTAATCAAAGGAGTGAGACTGATACAAAGCGAAGGTCAAGCAAAGCTTTATTTCGTGCCAAGCATCGAGAATCAAACTGACTGGTCAGGGCCATCTCTTGCAAAGAGGCGACCCCTCCCAGCCTCACAAACTAACTTTTATAGAGGTAGTTTAGCCAGGCTATACACAGGTGGCCAATGAGATTGCAATACACAGAGAAAACTGCACAGTCATGCTAAGTCTGCCACACACAGAAAAAACTGCTAGGTAACACATGGGTGGCCAATTGAGTTTTAATTTACCCTAGTGGATATATGTGCGCCCCACTGATTGGATGTCTTCACCTGGCCTGACCCACCCTTGTAGCTAGGCTTTGCAAGTAAGTTCCTCTGGGAGGGGCAGGGTCAATCTAAGTTTACTGCATAAACACAAAATGGCTCCCTCTGACCAACCAGGCCCTTACATTCCCCCTTTTCTTTGGAGATTAGTCAAATCCTTGACTTTTCAGCCAGTTCCATGTTCTCTGGATGTAAGAGGTTATATTGAGCATGTAAGTCTAACATTTTTATCGCTCTAGTTTTCTTTTGTACAAATGACACTAGCGCACAGTTGGCTGATGAGTTAGCCATTTACCGCTTCATCTGATTTCCTACCTATACTTTACATAAACAGTTAACAATGAGAGCAACAATAAACTCATACTTTTTTTTTTTTAAGATTTTATTTATTTTACTTGACAGAGAGATCACAAGTAGGCAGAGTCAGGCAGAGAGAGAAGGGGAAGTAGGCTCCCCGCTGAGTAGAGAGCCTGATGCGGGGCTTGATCCCAGGACACTGAGAGCGGCGTAATCCACTGAGCCACCCAGGCACCCCAAAACTCATAGTCTTTGAGTCTTAGCTTTAGTCCATGGTCAGCGAGATCCATTGGCTGAGGCTTCCACCTCTGGGGGGCGTCTTCGTCCTTGGCTCATTTGAAGTGACCCGCATGAATCCAGCCCTGATGCCTTCTACTTTTATCGCTGTGGGGGTGGTCAGGATAACAGTAAACGGTCCCTTCCAGCAAGGCTCCAAGTTCCCCACTTGATAGCGACGTATCCAAACCAAGTCCCTGGGTTGGTAAGGATGTGGTTCCACCTCCGTCTCTGTCCCAGTGTGGGCAGTCCAGATCCCTGCGTGGATTTTTTTTTAAGACAGACTGTAATGCCTGCAGTTACTGGAGTACAGACTGATCAGTCATTTCTACTAGGGCAACCTCTTGTAGCCGAGGATGGGGGGGGTCTCCCAAACATTATTTCAAATGGGGTCACCTTGTTTAAATAGGGTATACATTGTGCCCTGAGGAGGGCGAAAGGAAGGAGATCCACCCATCCACCGTCAGTCTCCAGAATTAGTTTTGTCAAGGCCTCTAAGAGTCTGGTTCATCCTCTCTACTTGTCCCGAACTCCTGGGCCGATAGGCACAATGTAGTTTCCAATTTGTGCCCACGGACTTGGCAAACGTCTGTGAGTTCACAAATGCAGGGCCATTGTCTGACCCAATCACGAGAGGCAGCCCAAACCTAGGAATTATTTCTTCTAGTAGCATTTTTTGCCTACCACTCCTGCTGTCTCATGTTTGGTGGAAAAAGCCTCTACCCAGCCTGAAAAGGTATCTACAAAAACTAACATATACTTGTGCCTGTTAGGGCCCGTGATCAAAGGAACGAGACTGATACAAAGCGAAGGTCAAACAAAACTTTATTTCGCGCCAAGCATCAAGAATCAAACTGACCGGTCAGGGCTATCTCTTACGAAAAGGCGAGGACGATGATCCCGACAAGGTCACTCCCAAGAAGGCCGCTCCGGACGAGGCTGCTCTAGATGAGGCTGCTCTGCAGATGAGGCCGCTCCATGATCGGAGCCGCTCCCAAGAAGAGTTCACTCCCAAGATGAAGCCGCTGCTCCATGAGGTTGCTCCCCAGACAAGGCCGCTCCCAAGAAGACGCCATTCTGGACAAGACCGCTTCCCGGACGAGGCTGCTCCCGACGACAAAGAGGCAATGATGACAGCGACGATGACAAGGAGGACAACCCGGATGACACAGACTCTGCTCCCCACGATGCCACTCTGACAAGGTTGCCACCCAGAGGAAGCCACCGCTGCGGACAAGGCCGCTCATGGCTCGGGGTGGCAAGGCATTTTGCGGCAAGGCTGCTGGCGGCTAGGGGCCATTGGCATCTCTGGGCCACTGGCGTCTCAGGACCGCTGGCATCCAGGGGCTGCAGGCATCAGGACCGCTGACTGCTGGGCCGCTGGACTGCTGGTGTCTCAGCACCACTGACGTCTAGGGGCTGCAGGCGTGGGGACCACTGGTATCTCGGGACCGCTGACCGCTGGGCCTCTGGACCACTGGAGTCTCAGGGCCGCAGGCGTCGAGGGACTGCTGGTGTCTGGGCAGCTCGGGGTTGCTGGAAGCTGCACGCGGCTGAAGGCTGCAGGTGGCTCAGGGCCACCGGCGGCAGGGCCTCAGGCGGCTTGAAGCTGCAGACGGCTGCAGGCTGCAGGCTGCAGGCTACAGGCGATGGCTTTGCTCCTCACAGCTCTCCTCCACTTTGCTAGCCTCGGAGCAACCTTTATGCAGTTGGTTGAGTCCCACCCCTATACAGGTGGCCAATCGGATCTCAATCCACCCTAGTGGATATACATATGCTGCACCGATTGGACATCTCCACCTGGCCTGCCCCACCCCTACATCGGGGTCCACAAGCAAGTTCCTCTGGGAGGGGCAGGCCCTTACAGTGCCCATATTTTCCGGGTTTCATTTCTGTAAAATCTATTTCCCAATAAATTCCTGGTTCCTTACCTCTTTCTCTTTTCCCTCTTCCCATTCTAGTTCCTCCCACATTAACTGCCTGGCATTGAGCACATCTATCAACTATATCCTGAACGATACGCCCTAATTTAGAAACCTGGAACTGCTTGCCTTTAAGTTCCTTAAGTTTGTGTGACCCCAAATGAGTACCCTGATGTATCTCGTCTACTAACTTCTTACCTAGTCTTCAAGGAAGAATTAACTTTCCTCTTTTAGTCTTATCCCAGTCCCCTTCATAGTCTAATTTAGCCCATTTTTGTAAATACTTTAAATCTTCGTCTGAATAGTCCGTTTTTTTTTGGTAGGGCTAGAGACAGGAGTGTAACCAGCTCTTGCACTGTTTCTTGGGCTGCTTGCTTTGCGGCTGGATCTGCTAATTGGTTTCCTTTTGAAATCAGATCAGTCCCATTTTGGTGTCCCAAGCAATGCAGAACAGCTACCTCTTTTGGGTCCCAAATAGCCTGGAGGAGAGTCAATATTTCTCCTCTGTTCTTAATTCCTTTTCCTTCTGCTGTTAACAGGCCCCTTTCTTTATAAATAGCCCCATGTATATGGAGAATAGCAAAGGTATACCTGCTGTCCGTATAGATGTTGGTGTTTTGACCTTTGGCCATCTGCAGTGCCTTAGTGAGTGCAATGAGTTCCGCTTTTTGTGCCGAAGTTCTATGTGGCAGGGCTGCTGTCCAGAGTTCCTGCTCAGGAGAAACCACTGCATCCCCTAAATACCTCTTTCCATTGACCATGTAGCTACTCCCATCTGTGAACAGAGTCATCTTGGCATCCAGGAGGGGAATGTCTCTGAGATCTGGCCTTATTCCTGTGACTTGGGTTAGGACCTCCCCACAGTCGTGTGGATGGTCAGCCAGCTCCTCTGGCAGCAGTGTGGCTGGATTTAGCATCACCGGGGGCTGGAAGGTCACTCTTGGTTCATTGAGGAGGAGAGCCTGATACCCTGTCACTCGGGTGTTCATCATCCATCAGTTGGGTGGAGTCCGGAAAAGGCCCTCGATAGCGTGGGTGGTGGTCAAGATGAGATTTTGACACAAAGTCAATTTACTTGCATCCTTGACCAGGAGGGCCGTGGCAGTGATGAGGGAGCAGGAGGCTGGCTGAGGACAAAGCAAAAGCTGGCGCCTTGCACCCCCCCCCCTTCATCCGCTCCCCTCCATATGTGTAGCATCCCTCAGGCAGCCCTGACTGCCATGAACAATAAGCAAATAGTTAACTTGCAGAGCTCACAATCTTGCTAGACAGGAGTCTCCCTTGGCTTACAAATGTCCTAAATCTCACTAACAAAGACGATTGATAGCAGGATTGTGACACCCCACCAAAAAGTCTCCCAAAGATCTTAATGTTAATGGCTTGTCTAAAGACAACATTGATCCAGCAGCAAGGGCAAGGCCTCTGGCAGGCCTGGAACATCCTGGCACCTTGTAGGCCCTCTTTAGCATATGAAAACTCCACTGAAACCTCCCTTCCCCTCCCCTTCCCCCAACAGCAGGGTACATAACCTGCCATCCCTCACAACCCGGGGCAGCAGCTCTTCCTGCCCACGGGTCCTGTCCCCGTGCTTTAATAAACCACCATTTTGCACCAAAGATGTCTCAAGAATTCTTTCTTGGTCATCGGCTCCGGACCTCAGCCCACCAAACCTCACCTAGGTTCTAGAACTTCATCATATGGCGCCCGAACGTGGGGCTGTGAGTCTTTACATTTGGACTCTGAGCTTCGGTGCAAAATTGGTGAGTACTTTCTCTCCATTTACTCTGATTTCAGGGGCTTTTCAAGGAGTATGGTCTTATTGGAACACTTGCATGTCAATTGCTCAGGCTGTAATCCTCTAGCCCGTGGCTACTCTATGGGGAGGAGAGCGTCTGCCTTTTGGCTGTAAGCTAGTACCCTGGCCGGAATGGCAATAAGACCCAGAAACTTGATGGCCTCACTCTATTCCTGTTCTTATAGAAAGTTGTCTCTCTTGGGCACGGGACAGCCAATTAAGTCACCAGGACGGCTGCCAATCTTAAGACTCCCGTGTGAGGTTTCCTCCTGAATGATCTAATGTGATCCCCTCCACATGCCCGGTCTAGCCACTTCTGGCCGCGGGACCTCCACTGGGAGCCGGTCGAAACCAGTACCCGATTGAATTAAAACGCAACCGGGGACCATTTCCTAGGGAAGTTGGCTGCAAGGACCACATGTGTTGGAATGTCGCATAGACCATGATGGATTTCAATCTTTACTGTTTCATGTCAGTGTCTTCTGCAAACCGCCTAAAGCTATGAAATTGAGTAATTTCCCCTTGCCAAACTTTTCTAGTATTTCCATGGGTTAATATGGCAAAACAGTATGCAGTCTTCAGGACATAGGATAGCATGGCACAAGCGTTTTAGTCCATTCACCAGGCACCCATCAGCAGCCTAGGATGCGATGGGGAAGTGGAGGGACGCCGGCACCCCTCCAGGGCCTTTTATGACAGGAATGCCTTCTGGGGAAGGCAGGATGGTGATCAATAGCGATATCTTGAGGGACGCCTCTGGTCGCTTTTGACACACAGGAACCTCTGACATATCCTGCGTGGGACGCTACCCAGAAGTCAGGGGGGATTTGGTAATGGACCTTCATTACTTTTCTGGAAGCATGGCCTCAGTAGGCTTCTTCAGTTCCCAAGGACTCTACCTTGGGGTGCCTTTTAACCCACTGGAAATAATTTGGATTGCAAAACTTAGGAAAGGACTGAGCTCCTGTAACACTGCATGGCCTCAGTGGGATCTATCAGTTAGATCTCCTCTGCAGGAAACAGGGCAAATGGACCTAGGATATCTTCACTGTTCATACCTAGGCCTTCATTGCTCTACACCAGGACCCCAGACTAAGGACTAAGGGGCTTCTGTGGAATGTGTTTGCCCAAATGAGTCAGCTAGTAAACTTTCTCCTGACATATTCGATGATAATTACGTAAATAAGCCAAGGCATGGGGGGAACTCAGCTGCTACTGGATCTAGTTTCTTGCTAAGATAGGCTACTGGCCTTTGCCAAGGCCCCAGAGTCTGAGTTAAAACTCCTTTGGCCATCCCTGCTTTTTCATCCACATACAAGTGGAAGGGCTTGGTAACATCTGGGATGGCCAATGCTGGGGCACTCAGTAAGGCTGTTTGTAATTCCTGAAATGCTCCTTCTGCCTCAGCTGTCCACTCTATCATAGGTCTGTCAAATGAATAAATAAAATCTTTAAAAAAAAAAAAAAAGTTTGTTGACCTTATTAAAAAAAAAAAGAAAAAAAAGAAATAAAACTTTGTCTTTTTTTTTTTTTTTAAGATTTTATTATTTATTTATTTGACAGAGATCACAAGTAGGCAGAGAGGCAGGCAGAGAGAGAGGAGGAAGCAGGCTCCCCACCTAGCAGGGAGCCCAATGCGGAGCTCGATCCCAGGACCCTGGGATCATGACCCGAGCGGAAGGCAGAGGCTTTAACCCATGAGCCACCAAGGCACCCCCAAACTTTGTCTTTTTAAACAGAGAAAACCAGCTTTTCAATACCAGTGTCTTTTTTTTTTTTTTTTTGAGTATGCAGATAATGAGTTTACTAGGTTTCCCTCCCATCATGAATGATGTCGCAGACAAAGGGAGGGGAATCTTTCAGATGCTGTCCTGCTCGCGTTCCTTTCGGGAACTTAGGAGTGTCTTAGCTAAGGTCTGTCCGTATAAACCCCAGACCAGACTACTCCGTGGAGTAGATGACTGTTATGCCATATGACGCCCCGCGAGACTCAGCATGCAGCCACTCAGACTCCATAGTGGAAGCGGTGGAGCCATACAGACACATTCACACAGTCAGGCACTCCTCAAATTCAAACAGGTTGGACATCCTTACCTTTGGGTATCCCTGGCTAAGGGGATGTGATCAGTCTCTCCTTCCATTCTTTTACAAATGAATTTAGCTCCGACAGTGGCCTTGGGGCTGTTTTCCTTTTTACATATCTCCTGCTTTTTACATACAGAGTTGCTTTTCTCATTTCCATCAGTCTTAATTACACTTTACAGAATTTTGTACTCTTAGAAATACCTTAACCTCTACTGAAGACTAAATATAAACCAGTTGTGAGTTGTTACAACAGAATTCTTTAGATGGCAAGTTTATCAATCAGTTAAGCACAGATTGTGTTCACCAGCAGATTTCAAAAGCACAAACCCAGTTCCAGCAGCCAACGCTCTAGCATTTTATCCCATTTGGTTAAGACCTAGATGTCCAACAAATTTAATTCCATTTGTCATTCAAGCAACCCTGCACAGTTTCAGGTTACCAAAGACTTCAGAAACCACTTTAACAATTACCCATTAAAACCTTGAGACAGACAAATAACCATCTCCACTTCAGATGCCATGCTCTCCGGCCAGCAAGGGGGAGGGGCTAGGCAGTCCACATTGGGCCAGAGAAGGCAAGGAATTCCCCGAAACAAAGGGAGTTTCAGCAGCTGCTTGGGAATATTCCTTAAAGTCTCTGTCTCGAGGTTGGTTCATCCCGCAATATCAGTTCTGCTTACCAAAAGTGGCCTACTAGGCACTCATATTCCACACCCGGCTCCAATGAGCATCAGCATTGGGCACCTTAACCGGCATTAGACTAACCCCGGTTGGCTCCAGTCATAGCCCTTAACACACGAAATGAGTGAGCAAGAAGCCTCACATCTATTATGAAGAACAGAGAGATGAAAGTCAGAGTCCCCTTACTCTCTGCTTGCCCCATTCCTTCAATCATAAACAACAGACAACAAAAGGGCCAGGCAAAGACAACCGCAGGCCCAACAATTCTTACCCATAACCTGCCACTGGTGGGGGCTTTCTTTATCCCCTGACCGCCTAGGGGGACTCAGACCCCTCAACCGTCCAAGGGGACTCGAACCCCCCGACCGTCTAGGGGGACTCGAACCCCCCAACCATCTAGGGGGGACTCGAACCCCTCCAACCACCCAGGGGGACTCGAACCCCCATCTACCAGGAGAGGGATGGGGCATCCCCGCATCCACTCCAGCCCCGGGGGAACATGGCTGCGTCCAGTTTCTCCCCGGTGGGCTATACCCTAGAGCTCCGCAACCAGACAGACAGACAAGATCCCAATACCTCCAGAAGCTTTTCCCAAAAATTCTGATGCTGGCTCAGTTCTTGTTGTTTGAATCCAGGTGCCCCCTCCAGTGTTAGGGTCCGTAATCAAAGGAGCGAGACTGATACAAAGCGAAGGTCAAGCAAAGATTTATTTTGTGCCAAGCATCGAGAATCAAACTGACCGGTCAGGGCCATCTCTTGCAACGAGGTGACCCCTCCCAGCCTCACAAACTAACTTTTATAGAGGTAGTTTAGCCAGGCTATCCACAGGTGGTCAATGAGATTGCAATACACAGAGAAAACTGCACAGTCATGCTAAGTCTGCCACACACAGAAAAAACTGCTAGGTAACACATGGGTGGCCAATTGAGTTTTAATTTACCCTAGTAGATATATGTGCGCCCCACTGATTGGATGTCTTCACCTGGCCTGACCCACCCTTGTAGCTAGGCTTTGCAAGTAAGTTCCTCTGGGAGGGGCAGGGTCAATCTAAGTTTACTGCATAAACACAAAATGACTCCCTCTGGCCAACCAGGCCCTTACATTGCTAGAACCAGCCTGGGGCAGAGCGGGCTCTCTGAATGGCGTAACTGGGTGATCTGGAGAAAAAGCACCATAGTAGCCAAGATAACGGAGTTTACAGTATATAGTGCAAAGTGCTACCCCTACAAGCACAGTAAGTGACACTGCCGGGATCCACATGGAAACGGCAGGCTCCGGTGTCCTGGCTCTTAACCACTGGTGGCTCATTCACTGCTGAATCCCAGGCTCCTAGAACAGGGCCTGCCTTGTTTGCAGGAGGTGCTTCCTAAATATTTGTCTTTTTATTTTGAAATAATGAGACACTCATATGTAACACTCATAGGAAACTGAGTAAAACTGATACTGAGCACATCCTGTATCCTTTCCACCCAGCTTTCCCCAGTGACAGCCTCAGCTGTAACGCTAGCATGTTGTCAGCACCAGAACTCTGACATTGGTCTGAGACCATTAGGTCAGGTACACACCTTATTTTGAATCATGAAAGGGTTGGGTTTGGGGGTTTGTTTTTTGTTTTAAGATTTTATTTCTGAGAGAGCAAGCATGAGTGGGGGTGGGGGACAGAGGCAGAGGGTGAGGCAGACTCCCCACTGAGTGGAGCACAATATGGGGCTTGATTCCAGGACCCTGAGATCATGACCTGAGCCCAAGGGTGACACTTAACTGAGATGGATGCCAGGGGCCCCATGGGTGTTTTTGAAAGGGATAAGAGGAGCACCTGGGCAGCTCTGTCAGTTGAATGGCCAACTCTTGATTTCAGCTTGGGTCATGACCTTGGAGTCCTGGGATGTAGCCCTAGATCAGCCTCCTTGGTGGGGAGTACCCTTAAGATTTCTCCCTCTCGGGTGCCTGGGTGGCTCAGTGGGTTAAAGCTTCTGCCTTCGGCTCAGGTCATGATCTCAGGGTCCTGGGATCGAGCCCCGCATCGGGCTTTCTGTTCATCAGGGAGCCTGCTTCCTCCGCTCTCTCTGCGTGCCTCTCTGCCTACTTGTGATCTCTATCAAATAAATAAAATCTTTAAAAAAAAAACAAAAGAATTTTCCCTCTCCCTCTGCCCCTCCCACCCACCCACACATGTGCACTCTCACTCTCAAATAAATCTTAAAAAGCGGGGGGGCGGGGGGGGCGGGGGAGAAGGTAGAAAGTTATGACCTACTGTACTTTGCAAACACTGAGACCTTCTCGTGTTAAACCTTTGGCCTGGGTCTCAAAAACTATGAAGATCATGAAAGACCAAATTTTCTGTGTGATGCCTACAGGAAAATATTGATGCCTACAGGAAATATTGAAAAGGGTCCTCTAAGCAAAGAGTGGCCTATAAGTAACAGATCAGAAAGGAACAGAGACAATATACAGTAACAGTCACCTTACAGGCAATACAATGGCATTAAATTCATACCATTCAATAACTACCCTTTGTGTAAATGGGCTAAATGCACCAATCAAAAGACACAGGGTATCAGAATGGATTAAAAAAAAAAAAAAGACCAATCGATATGCTGTCTACAAGAAACTCATTTCAGACCCAAAGTCACCTCCAGATTTAAAGTGAGGGGGTGGAAAACAATTTACCACACTAATGGACATCAAAAGAAAGCTGAGATAGCAATATTTATATCAGATAAATTAATTTTTTTAAAAGATTTTATTTATTTGACAGAGATCACAAGTAGGCAGAGAGGCAGGCAGAGAGAGGGGGAAGCGGGCTACCTGCCAAGCAGAGAGCCTGATGCAGGGCTCAATCCCAGGACCCTGAGATCATGACCTGAGCCAAAGGCAGAGGTCCAACCCACTGAGCCACCCAGGCACCCCCAGGTAAATTAAATTTTAAGCCAAAGACTATAATAAGAGATTAGGAAGGACACTATATCATACTTAAAGGTCTGTCCAACAAGAAGATCTAACAATTTTAAATATCTATGCCCCTAACATGGGAGCAGTCAATTATATAAACCAATAACAAAATCAAAGAAATACATTGACAATAATATAATAATAGTAGGGGACTTTAACTCCCCCTCACTGAAATGGACAGATCATCTAAGCAAAAGATCAACAAGGAAATAAAGGCTTTAAATGACACACTGGACTAGATAGACATCACAGATCTATTCAGAACATTCCGTCCCAACGCAACAGAATACACATTCTTCTCTAGTGCACATGGAACATTCTCCAGAACAGATCACATCCTGGGTCACAAATCAGGTCTCAACCTGTACCAAAAGACTGGGATCATCCCCTGCATATTTTCAGATCACAATGCTTTGAAACTAGAACTCAATCACAAGAGGAAAGTTGGAAAGAACCCAAATACATGGAGGCTAAAGAGCAACCTACTAAAGAATGGATGGGTCAACCAGGAAATTAAAGAAAAATTGAAACAAGAAAAATCTCAAGTACACAACCTAACCCTATATGCAAAGGAGCTGGAGAAAGAACAGCAAAGAAAGCCAAAACCAGCAGTAAAAGAGAAATAATAAAGATCAGAGCAGAAATCAATGAAATAGAAACCAAAAGAGCAGTAGAACAAATCAATGAAACTAGGAGCTGGTTCTTTGAAAGAATTAATAAGATTGATAAACCCTGGCCAGACTTATCAAAAAGAAAACACAAAGGACTCAAATTAATAAAATCATGAATGAAAGAGGAGAGATCACAACCAACACCAAAGAAATACGAACAATTATAAGAACATATTTTGAGCAACTATATGCCAGCAAATTTGAGAATCTGGAAGAAATGGAGGCATTCCCAGAGACATATAAACTACATAACTGAACCAGGAAGAAACAGAAAACCTGAACAGACCCATAACCAGTAAGGAGTGAAGCAGTCATCAAAAATCTCCCAACAAGAGCCCAGGGCCACACAGCTTCCCAGGGGAATTCTACCAAACATTTAAAGAATTAGTACCTATTCTCCTGAAACTGTTCAAAAAAAAAAAAAAAAAAGAAAGAAAGAAAAGAAAAACTTCCATTCTCAATTTATGAGGCCAGCATTACCTTAATCCCCAAACCAAAGACCCCATCCAAAAGGAGAATTACAGACCAATATTTTTGATGAACACAGATGCAAAATTCTCACCAAAATATTAGCCAGTAGGATCCAACAGTACATTAAAAGGATTGTTCACCACAACCAAGTGGGATTTATTCCTGGGCTGCAAGTTTGGTTCAACAGCTGCAGATCAATCAATGTGATACAATATATTAATAAAAGAAAGAACAAGAACCATATGTTACTCTCAATAGCTGTTGAAAAAGCATTTGCCAAAGTACAGCAATCTTTATCAAAACTCTTCAAAGTGTAGGGTTAGAGGGTACATACCTCAATATCATCAAAACCATCTATGAAAAGCCCACAGCAAATACCATTCTCACTGGAGAAAAACTGAGAGCTTTTCCACTAACATCAGGAACATGGCAGGGATGTCCACTATCACCACTGCTATTCAAGATAGTACTGGAAGTCCTAGCCTCAGCAATCGGACAACAAAAAGAAATAAAAGGCAACCGAGTTGGCAAAGAAGAAGTCAAACTCTCACTCTTTGCAGATGATATGATACTTTATGTGAAAAACCCAAAAGACTCCACCCCAGAACTGCTAGAACTTGTACAGGAATTCAGTAAAGTGCCAGGATATAAAATCAATGCACAGAAATCAGTTGCATTTCTATATACCAATAGCAAGACAGAAGAAAGAAATTAAGGAGTTGATCCCATTTACAACTGCACCCAAAACCATAAGATAACTGAGAATAAATCTAACCAAACAGGCAAAGAATCTATACTCAAAAAACTATAAATTACTCATGTAATAAATTTAGAAAGACACAAAGAAATGGAAAAATGTCCCATGCTCATGGATTGGAAGAATAAATATTTTGAAAATGTCTGTGCTACCTAAAGCAATCTACACATTTAATGCAATCCCTATCAAAATGCCATCAATCTTTTTCAAAGAAATGGGACAAATAATCCTAAAATTTATATAGAACCAAAAAAGACCCCAAATACCTAGAGGACGGTCGAAGAAGAAAATCAAAGTTGGTGACATCACAATTCCAGACTTTGGCTCTATTACAAAGCTGTCATCATCAAGACAGTATGATACTGGCACAAAAACAGAACATAGATCAATGGAACAGAATAGAGAGCCCCAAAATAGACCCTAAACTCTATGGTCAACTAATCTTTGACAAAGCTGGAAAGAATGTCCAAAGGAAAAAAGTCTCTTCAACAAATGGTGTTGGGAAAATTGGACAGCCACATGCAGAAAAATGAAACCGGACAATTTCCTTACACCACAAAAGTAGACTCAAAATGGATGGAATACCTCAGTGTGAGACAGGATTCCATCAAAATCCTTGAGGAGAACACAGGCAGCAACCCCTTTGACCTCAGCTGCAGCAACTTCTTCCTGGAAACATTGATAAAGGCAAGGGAAGCCAGGGCAAAAATGAACTATTGGGACTTCATCAAGATCAAAAGCCTTGGGGCGCCTGGGTGGCTCAGTGGTTTAGGCCTCTGCCTTTGGCTCAGGTCATGATCTCAGGGTCCAGGGATCGAGCCCCACATCGGGCTCTCTGCTCAGCGGGGAGCCTGCTTCCCCCTGCCTCTCTGCCTCCTGTGATCTCTCTCTGTCTATCAAATAGGTAAATAAAAATCTTAAAAAAAAAAAAAGATCAAAAGCCTTTTTTAAAAAGATTTTATTTATTTATTTGACACAGAGAGACATGATCACAAGTAGCCAGAGAAGCAGGCAGGGTGCAGGGGAAGCAGGGTCCCCACTGAGCAGAGAGCCTGATGCGGGGCTCCATCCCAGGACCCTGAGATCATGACCTGAACCAAAGGCAGAGGCTTAACCTGCTGAGCCACCCAGGTGCCCCAAGATCAAAAGCTTTTGCAGAGCAAAGGAAACAGTCAACAAAACTAAAAACTGACAGAATGGGAGAAGATATTCGCAAATGACATATCAGATAAAGGGCTACTATCCAAAATCTATAAAGAATTTATCAAACTCGGGGCACCTGGGTGGCTCAGTGGGTTGAGACCTCTCGGCTCACGTTGTGGTCCGGGGGTCCAGGGATTGAGCCCCGAGTTGGGCTCTCTGCTCAGCGGGGAGCCTGCTTCCTCCTCTCTCTCTGCCTGCTTCTCTGCCTACTTGTGATCTCTGTCTGTCAAATAAATAAATAAAATCTTAAAAAAAAAACTTATCAAACTCAACACCCAAAGAACAAATAATCCAATCAAGTAATGGGCAGAACATGAACAGACATTTTGCAAAGAAGACATCCAGATGACCAAGACACATGAAAAAGTGCTCCACATCACTGGGCAACAGGGAAATACAAATAAAAACCACAGTGAGATACCACCCCACACCAGTCAGAATGGCTAAAATTAACAAGTTAGGAAACAACAAATGTTGCCGAGAATGCAGAGAAAGGGGAACCCTCCTACACTGTTGGTGGGAATGCAAGCTGGTGCAGCCACTCTGGAAAACAGCATGGAGGTTCCTCAAAAACTTGGAAATAGAGCTACCCCATGACCCAGCAATTGCACTACTGGGTTTTTACCCTAAATATACAAATGTAGGGATCCAAAGGAGCAGGTGCACCCAAATGTTTATAGCAGCAATGTCCACAACAGCCAAACTATGGAAAGAACCTAGATGTCCATCAACAGATGAATGGATAAAGAAGACGTTGTGTATATATACTATGGAATACTATGCAGCCATTAAAAGAAATGAAGTCTTGCAATGATGTAGAGGGAGCTAGAGGGTATCATGATAAGCAAAATACGTCAATCAGAGAAAGACAATTATGATCTCTCTGATATGAAGAATTTGAGGCAGGGCCAGGGGCTGTGGGGGGTAGAGAGTGTAAAATTGAAACAAGACAGGATTGTTTGGGAGACAAACCATTTTTATTTTATTTTATTTTTTTTAAGATTTTATTTATTTATTTGACAGAGAGAAATCACAAGTAGGCAGAGAGGCAGGCAGAGAGAGATAGAGAGGAGGAAGCAGGCTCCCTGCTGAGCAGAGAGCCCGATGCAGGACTCGATCCCAGGACCCTGAGATCATGACCTGAGCCGAAGGCAGCGGCTTAACCACTGAGCCACCCAGGCGCCCATTGGGAGACAAACCATAAGAGACTCTTAATCTCAGGAAAAACTGAGGGTTGCTGGGGTTGTGGGGGAGGGATTGGATGGCTGGGTTATGGACACTGGGGAGGGTATGTGATATGGGGAGTGCTGTGAAGTGTGTAAACCTGATGATTCACAGACCTCTACCCTTGAAGCAAATAATACATTATATGTTAATTTTAAAAAAAAAAATTTTTAAATGGAGGGGGGGTCTTGGTTCACCTATTATTGATTCTCCTGGTTTTCACCAAATTTTTAGTTTTTATTTTTTTTATTAATTTGCAATGTGCCCTCCGGATCATCTCCGGAAGCTTCAAATGGTCTGTCATTTTGGTTTTTTGTTTTAAAATTTTACTTATTTATTTGACAGAGAGTGAACACAAGCAGGGGGAGCAGCAGGCAAAGGCAGAGGTAGAAGCAGGCTCCCCACTGAGCAAGGGGCCCAATGCAGTGCTCAACCCCAGGATCATGACCTGAGCCAAAGGCAGAGGCTCAGCTCATTGAGCCACCCAGGTGCCCCTGTCATTTTGTTCCCCAGTGAGCAGGGAGCCTGAGGCGGACTCAATCCCAAGACCCTCAGACATGACCTAAGCTAAAGGCAGACACTTAACCAACTGAGCCACCCAGGCATCCCTTGTTTCTATAATTTTCACCTTTTTGCCAGCAGGGAGGTCTGCCAAGCTCCTCATTTGGTCAGGTCACTGTAGTAATAACTCCATACAGTCCATTTTAAAAACACAAACGGTAGCACCCTATCTGTTCTTCTGCACCTTATATTTTCCCCCCTTGGGCAAAATCTATCAAAGATTTCAGTTGAGCACATCTGTATCTCATCATTTGAACACTGGTGTAATAGTTTTCTTATAAATGGCCCCTAATCAATGTAGCCAGTCCTCCCTCATCAGACATTTAGATCGTTGACAGCCTGTGGCTATTACCAACAATTACTCAACTACAGACACCTACAGTCACCAAAGTCTATGTGTAGGGTAAATTCCCAGATACAAAACCATCCGATTAAAGGGAATGTGATTTTTTTTACTTTGGAAGTTATACTAAATGAGTCTTCTGGTGTTTTATTTTGTGTGAGACCGTAAAAACATCAGGGTATTGCAGGCGGCCAACACAGCTGCATTTTGGCTTTTAGAAACAAAGAAGCAGGAGTGCCTGGGTGGCTCAGTGGGGTTAAAGCCTCTGCCTTCGGCTCAGGTCATGATCCCAGGGTCCTGGGTTGAGTCCCATATCCAGCTCTCTGCTCAGCAGGGAGCCTGCTTCCCCCTCTCTCTCTGCCTGCCTTTCTGCCTACTTGTGATCTCTGTCAAATAAATAAATAAAATCTTTTAAAAAAAAGGGGGGGGTGAGCACAACCCAGGTCCACAAAAATCCAACAAGCTCTTTAGCAAGCTTTCTAGCAGGAAGGCATCCTGCAGGACGACTGCATCCCAAACCCCCCAGTCACTCCCTATCTTTGCAGCAGTTACTTCAAACTCCCTGAGCCTCAACTTTCTCTTCTGTAAAATGGATCCTTTCCACTCTTATTGACTGGTTCCATGGGGTTAAAAAAAAAGCACAGGCTTGTGGCACCCTGCTGGCTCAGTCGGTACAATGTTAAACTCTTGATCTCGGGGTTGTGAGTTTGAGCCCCAAAGCAGAGATTACTTAAAATCTTATTAAAAAAATAAAATATTAACAAAAAACAAAACAAAACAAAACAAAACAAAAAGACCCTACAGGCTCAAAATGGCATCACTTAGGCTAAGTCATCAAACTGGGGCTTAATACCTAACCTAACTGCAGTTTCAACTTAGCGGGAAAATTAAGTCTCACCAGGCCAGTCAGGAATTCTCTGATCTGCACCAATAATCTGTAACATGGACCCTCTCCACCCCCAAAAGGAAAATAAGGTAATTCCCCAATGACTCCCTGCCCTTCCCCTACTAGGAGGTGCCCTTGCCTCGAACAATGCTTTCTTTTCTTTTCTTTTCTTTTTTTTTAAGATTTTATTTATTTGTCAGAGAGAGAGCGCGAGCGAAAGTGAGCACAGGCAGACAGAGTGGAGGGCAGAGTCAGAGGGAGAAGCAGGCTCCCTGCGGAGCAAGGAGCCCGATGTGGGACTCGATCCCAGGACGCTGGGATCATGACCTGAGCCGAAGGCAGCTGCTTAACCAACTGAGCCACCCAGGCGTCCCTGCTTTCTTTTCTTTTGCTAACTTTCTTGCCCCGCTCTCCTTCCTATAAAAATCTTCCTTTTTGGTCCCTCCTCAGAGCTCCCCTACTCCGCGGACAAGACGCTCAACAATTCATGAATCACTTATAAAACTCTTCAAACTTACTGTGCTTTTCTTCTGGAACAGTTGGTTTCCCGGCCCGATAAGGTACTGACGTCTAGTAAGTAAGAAACCCAGATATGAGGTAGACAGGGCCGCTGCTTTACCCACACCCTCCATTTGCTCTGGAAAGCCTGACTGACCTTACTTCCCACCGCGCGCTAAACAAATTGCCAAGATTGGCCAATCAGAATAAGCCATTCTGCCTGGGCCCCGCCCTGCAAGGCCATGTGACAAGCCGGAGCCAGTGAAAGCCCGGTTTACAAATGAAGCCATTCCCAGACAGAGCTGAGTGAAAAAGATACTGAAGGCACCAGGTCCCTGAATCCAGCCCCGCTGAAACTACACCTACCACAAGATGTTTCATTTTTATGAATAAACTCTCCTTATTTAAGCCACTTTGAGTTGCTTCTGATCCCTCCAGGAGAGTCCTGCTACTTCTTTCAGGAGATAGTAGCTCTCCCCTCCGTCCCAATACTAAGTACAAAGCACTTAGGCAATGAGTCAAAGCTGATCAAAATAAGAGCCTTTATAGACGTCTCTAGAGAGGAGGGGGAAAATTGGATTTAAATAAGCATTATATACAACTCCCAAAGGTAAAATTCTCCCACCCACGCCGTCCAGCTCCAAAGTGTCTCAGGCAGAGATTGGGCACCACCAAGTAAGTACAAAAATATCCAGGTTCTGTCTCCAGGCGCTGATGGAGAAGGGGCAGGTCAGGCCTAGAAATGAAAAGAGTAGGAGGCATTAGACAGGGCTGCCCTCGCTTCCTCTCCCTCTCCCCACTGAGTGGAAAACAGGGAAGCTCTGCTGGGGCTCCCCACAGTGACCTCTTGAGGGCCGTATGGTCTGGCAAATAGCTCCAAACGACAGCAAGAGGGCTGCAATACAGAACTAATAAAAGCCGTAAGTGAAATGTGGCTTAAGGACCTCCCAGAGACCCTACGCTCATTTTACAGATAGAGTAAAAGAGGGCTACAGGGAAAAAAAAAAAAAAAAAAAAAAAAAAGAGGGCTACAGGAAATGCAGGGGCTGCCTCCGCCCAGCATGCCAAATATGTGCGGAGCAGGTAGAGGGGTGGTAACTACCTCCCGGGCATAGACGGAAGGAGCCGATATGACGTAAATCGCATGAGAGTCTCCATCTTCAGGGTGATTCCAATCCGCTGGCTGGCTGTGGGAGGAAAAGAAGATCAGATCCCTCTAATTCTCCGATCTTGTTTTCCCCACCCACCATGGAGAGACCGCAAAGCCAACTAGGGGAGCTGTCAACGACCCAATCAGAAAAGGTGGGGAGCAGGTAAGAGGAAGGGACCAATCAGTAAGGTCTATCAGGGAATCGAATCGGGTCAATTGCACTATGGAGATTGACGAAAGCAGCCAGGAAAGAAGCCAGACGCCTGGGGCCCCTCACCTTGGCCCATCCTCCGAACCCTCCTGCGTTCTTCTGTTGTTGAGTGCATCTGAGAGCGCGTGCACCGATGGCTCTGGGGTTCCCGCCAGCAAGCGAGACCCAGTATCCTGGCCGGGGCCTCGGCGCCGCACGTGGACCAGCAAGAACGCCGCGCCGGCCAAGCCCGCGGCCACCAGCAGTCCCAAGGCCGGAGGCAAAAGAAAGCGCTGCGGGTCCCCCTGTTTCAGGGCCGGCAGCTCTGCGGGCAATACCCGTGCGCCATCGTCCGCGCCGTCGGGGTGAACTGGGAACTCGCAGCGCGCGCCCATGTAGCCGGGGGCGCAGGCGCAGACGAGGCCGGAGAAGTGGGCGTAGCAACGGCCGCCGTGGGCGCAGGGGCGCGCGGCGCACGGGTCGGCGCGTTCGCGGCAGTCACGGCCGCCGAAGCCCAGAGCACAGGAGCAGCGGCGTGCGCCGCCGCCCTCTAGGCACGTGCCGCCGTTGGCGCAGGCGCGGCCAGAGCAGTCGTCCAGGTCGTGCTCGCAGCGCGGTCCTGCGAAGCCCGCGCGGCAGCGGCAGCGCAGGGCGTGGCCCAGGTCCAGGCAGAGCCCGCCTGTGGGGAACGGGTGTCAGGGGCGCGGCCTCGACGGGGATCCCCGAGCCTGTCCGTGTGTCCACTCCTCTGCGCTGTAATCCTGCCCACCTTCTGCGTCCCCGCTGTCTTTGTCCAACTCTAGGGCCAGCCTCTGGGAGTTGGCCTGGAAAACAGGCCTTCTTCCTCTCCTCCCCAGTGAAGTCTTGGTTTGAGTCAGTCCACCTCCTGGGCGCTCTGTATGGCCGTTTTTCTCTCGGCTTCAGCCATACTCCAATAGTTAGCAGTCCCAAACATGTTCGAACCAGCTGGCCTTTGCCCAGGGCTTCTGCCTGGGATACCCTTTATCTTTTCCCTTCCTCCTTTACTCCCATTCTTTTCACCTTATCTCTCCCTGAGCTCCCTGGTATCTGCTCAGATGTCCCTTCCTCCAGGAAGCCTTCCCTGACTCTCCATTCCAACCCTGGGCTCCCCTATCACAACCCTGACAACTTCAGGCTCCAAGCACAACTGTGTCTTCCCCCACCCCGAGATGGTACCCTCATGAGGGCGGGGCCCTGAGCTGTCCTAGTCACTGCTGTGTCCCTAGTACCACTCAACCCAGAGTGAACACTCTGTTTTGGAGAGAATTAGTATTATGAGAATGCATGGGGCGCCTGGGTGGCTTAGTCGGTTAAGTGGCTGCCTTCAGCTCAGGTCATGATCCCAAGGTCCTGGGATCGAGCCCCGAATGGGGCTCCCTGCTCAGCGGAGAGCCTGCTTCTCCCTCTCCCTCTGCCCCCTAGTGCTTGCTCTCTCTCTAGTAGTCTGTGTCTCTCAAATAAATGAAATCTAAAAAGAATGCACTGAGCCCTTTACTCATAATCTTATGTAACTTTGTAACACCGTTACAGATCAGATCTCTCCACTGCTCATTCCTGTGGCTCCATCTCCCTCAGGGTAAAACCAAAATCCTCCTCATGACCCAGGAAGGCCTACATGATCTGTCTGGATCACCTCCCTCCCCTCATCTCGCACCACTCTCCCTGCACTCACTCTGCTCGATCCACACCTGCTTCCCTATGATCCTCAAAAGGTCAGGCACGTTCTGACCTCAGGGTCTTTGCACTTGCTATTCCTGCTTCCTGGAACATAACTCTTCCCCCTAGAACCCACATGACTCCCTCCTTCTCTACCCTTCAGCAAGGTTTTGCCTAACCACTTTTGCTAAAATGTCAACCCTCCACCCCATAAACACTCCCCATCCCCTTCTGGCTTTATTTTTCTTCTTAGGTTTTTTTTTTTTTTTTTAATATCTTGTGTATTTATTTATTCGAGAGTGAGTATGAGTGTGAGCAGGGGGAGGAGCAAAGGGAGAGGGACAAGCAGACCCCACACTCAGCACAGGCTTCACACAGGCTCTGTCTCATGACCCTAAGATCGTGATCTGAGCCAAAGCCAAGAGTCCTGTGCTTGACCTACTGAGCCACCCAGTGACTGTTTCTTCTTAGTTTTTATCACCATCTAACTTCCTATATAATTTACTTACTTGTTAATTGTCTGTTCTGTCAGCTCTATGAGGGCAGGGTTTTTTTTGTTTTGTTTTGGGTTTTTTTGTTTGTTTGTTTTATTTCATTCCCTGCTGTAACCGTAGTGCCTAGAACAGGACCTGGAACACTGCCGATACTCAATTATATATGTTTTTAAGTAATATCTACACCCACCATGGGGCTTCAATGTACAGCTTCGAGATCAAGAGTCTCACAATCTACCTACTGAGCCAGCCAGTCTCCCCTTACTCAAATATTTTGGTATGGGAATACCACCTTGCCCAGAACAAGCAGGCTGGACAGGACTGCCTGGGTGGCTCAGTTAGCGTCCTTTGGCTCAGGTCAGGATCCCAGGGTCCTGGAACTGGGTCTCACATCGGGCTCCCCGCTCAGTGGGGAATCTGCTTCTCCCTCTCTTTCTGCCTCTCCCCCTGCCTCTGCTTGTGCGCGCTCCCTCTTAAATAAATAAATAAAATCTTTAAAAAATAAATAAAAATAAAACAGATTGGGGGTGGGGGAGGCTCACTTCCCCAGGCCAGAGGGTAGAGAAAGCTCAGCCAAGATTCCCACCCAGGGCTGTCTGAGCCAAGCCCTGCTGCTGCCCACTGACCACGCAGGGCCCCTCCCTGCCTGGCCTCCCCACCTCACCGTTCCGGCACGGCTTCAGGCTGCAGCGATCCACTCTCTTCTCACAGTTGGAGCCTTGGAACCCGGGCGGGCAGTGGCAGATGTAGGCAGAGTCAGGGTCTGCGCCTCCCACACACAAGCCGCCATTGAAGCAGGGTCCATCCGCACATGTCACCCCGCTCACCTCACACCGCAGTCCGTAGAACCCTCGGGGACAGGCACATTCGAAGGATCCCGGGGTCTCCTGCGCAGAGGCAAGAGGACTTCAGAACGGGTCTCTCGGGAGCAAAATCCCAATCCCCTCCTGTCTTAACCAAGGAGGGCTGCTCCTTGCCGGGTCCTACCTCCCAGTATTCAGGGGCCCTTCCCTGACAGCTCCCCGCCCACCCCCAGCCCTCCCCAGGCTGTGATCTCAAGGAGCCGCAGATAGGGGGCGCTTGGAACTCCCGGAGGATGAGGAGGGAGGGGCTGATACTGACGCTACAGCTGCCCCCGTTGGCGCACGGGTTCCCGTCACAGGGCGCAGGCCTGGGTACAAGGCATCCAGGGGTGGCAGGAGACGGGCCCCTGGGAGTGAGGCAGCTGCTGGAGACCGGGATGGTGCAGAGGGGCCCAGTCCAGCCCTCCAGGCATCGACATTCGTTGGGCTGCTCGCAGAAGCCGTGGTCTGGACTGCAGCCCTGTCGACACGCTGCTATGGGGGAAGGAGAGGCAGAGGAAAGAGTAACGTTGATGAGGGCCGGGTCAGGAGGGCAGGAATCAGAGAAGTTTCTGAGGGCTTTCTGTGCACCACCTTCTCATCCTCGTGACAGACAACCCTCTGGGCTAGCGGGTATTGTGATCCCCAGTTTCCGGACAAGGGCACTGAGGCCCCGAGAGACACATAAGAAGTGGCAGACGGCGGATGTTAACCCAGGCCATTGAGCTCCCGACTCTTGTGCTCTTAGAAGGAGAATGGAGGGGTGCCTGGGTGGCTCAGTCATTAGGCGTTGGCTAGAGTCATGATCCCAGCATCCTGGGATCGAGCCCTGCATGGGGCTCCCTACTCGGCGGGAAGCCTGCTTTCCCCTCTCCCTCTCCCCCAGCTTGTGTTCCCTCTGTAGCTGTCTCCCTCTGTCAAAAAAATAAATAAATAAAATCTTAAAAAAAAAAAAAAAAACCACTCTCTCTGCCTGCCTCTCTGCCTATTTATGATCTCTGTCAAATAAATAAATAAAATATTTTAAAAGGGGGGGGGGGGCGCCTGGGTGGCTCAGTGGGTTAAAGCCTCTTCCTTCCGCTCAGGTCATGATCCCAGGGTCCTAGGATCAAGCCCTGTATTGGGCTCTCTGCTCGGCAGGAAGCCTGCCTCTCCGCCTATTTGTGATCTCTGTCAAATAAATAAATAAAATCATAAAATTAAAAAAAAAAAAAAGAAAAAGAAAAGAAGGAGAATGGAGTGGGGCCTGCAGGGTCAGAACCTGGAGAGATAAGAATGGTCCCCTGGGGCTGGGGAGGGGCCCCTGGACTTTCAAGCGAAATGGGAGGGTCTTCAATTAGGGCAGGTCTGGGAGAATCTGGGTAAGCCTGGGAGTCCTAAGGGCTTCACTGGGATTCAGAAGTTAGGGGAGGAGTCTGAGGGTTCCCATAATGGAGGTCCAGGATCCAAGCTTTAGAAAGCAATGATATCTGGCCTCTGCAGCTGCGGGGAGGGAGCATAAAGTATCCCTTGGTGACCGGGTTGTGGGAAACTGCAAGGAGTTTCCAAAGCTCCTGGGTGGGGGTAGGAAGGGCCCCAGCATTGGAAGAGCTGAGTGTCCTAGCATCTGGAAAGTAGTGTGCGCATGCGTTCGAGGAGGAAGCAGGTGGGTAGTGCTTACATGGGAAATGGGTGTGGGGCTCCTATTCGGGAAGAAAAAAGTGCTAGGAAGAGGGGAGGGGGTTGGAGTGCCCAGGCAGGACTGGAGAGAAGTCCAGCGTCCTCAGTTTCCCCGAGGGTGGTAGCTGGATCACGGGAGGGGGCTGAGGACCACGAGGGGGCCTGGAGTGGGGCCTGGGATACTTGGCCAACAGTCAACAACATTCCCTAGTTTCCTGGAGAGGGGTGTGTCTGCCGCACCACGGCAGAGCTCTCGAGCCCCCGGTTCCCTGAGGAGGGTAACCGGCTTGTAAAAGGAACCTTGGGGCCGTGAGTGCAGCTAAGGAAGGAAGTGCCGGGGACGGAGTGGGGTGGAATGCAGGACTCACGCGTGGCCTCACACTCGTCCTCGACCGGCGTGCAGGGGCGCAGTCCCGAGACGCACCGCGAGGGGGCGCTGCGCGAACGGCAGAGGCGCGCGCATGCGGTCCCAACGGCTGGCGGCTCGCAGCGCGCGCGGTAGGAGAAGCGCAGCTCCCAGGCGCCTGCGCGCTGCACGTCCCGGGCCCACGGGCCCCCGGCCGCCAGGCGGCGCCGACCCGCCACGCGTGCCAGCAGGCTCCAGGCTGGCCCTGCGGGGAGAAGGGAGCGAGGTGCTGGGGCGGGACGGGCCGTAAACGGACTCTGTCTGGCGAGACAGATGGAGCTTGCACTCTCCCTGCGGCTCTTAGCGAGGCCAAAACACCCCTTTTCCGAGCACTGAGAATGGCTGCAAACTCCCATAATGATGTAGTCATCCCATTAATACCCTAGGACCATTGCGATGACAACGGTCCTCCCAAAGAACCCGAAACACCCCTATATCTTGCCCAGGAATCTTTGCATATCAGTAAGGAGACCTCTAACATACTGTGACATCTGATATCTCTATATGGCCAAGGTGCAACACGGGTCTTTTGAACTGAGGTAATGACACCCGGAAACTGTGCCTCAGAATCTTCCTAGATCGAAATGGTGACAGATACCCCAATTACTAGACCGTAAATTGCCCTCATTGCCTGAAGCCTTGGGATACAGAGAGAGAGTGGCATTTTCTCCCCCAAGAAAGCTGTCACAACGCCCCCATATTGCCACAGGAGCTTTCTATATCTAAATGCTGGCAGAACCCCCCAGACACACACACTGTAGACCTTACATGGCTCCAAAATCCCCTCAAATTAAGAATAAAATCACCCCATCTCCCTCCCTGAAACCTTTGCTCAACCTGCGACATCCCATAGGGCTCCTGGGACCTCTGTAGGGACACCATGACTGAGCTTGTAGCCAGGTTTATCAAAATCCCACAGTGACGGTGCATTACTGTGCCATCCTGTATCCTCCTGCTCCGGGGGCTTTTATTCCAAAATGCTCAGAGTGCCCTCTGCCTAGTATCAGCCCCTGGAGACTCCCGGGTCCAGGACCAGGACAATTCTACACCGACCTGCCAAGAGCCCTGGGACTACTGCCACCCAGCCCCCGCACTCAGAGCTGGGAGGACAGCACAGGCTGTTGATCCTGGGAATGCCCCACCCTACAGACAGTCCCATGTCACTCTCCTGGATCATACACGGGGCTCCAGCTCCCTGGAGTCCCCACACTGTGCACTGTAGTCTGATGACTGAAGACACTCACCTCCAATCTCTTCTAACTCCTCTCTCCAGGTTTCGATGATGAGAGAGAAGGTGCCCTGGTTGGGAGGAGAAAGGAGAGGAAAGAATGAAGACAGTGGAAGGCCAGATTTTTGGGGTGGTGATCCTTCCAGGGACCAGGCAGACAAGGGACAATTCCCAGAGGGGCTGGCCCAGGGAAGGAATGACAGTTTGGGCTTCCTTTATGGAGCACTTCCTGTGAGTAAACGTTAGACTGGAGATAGATGGTTGAACCCCTCAAGAGGGACCCTTGTGAGGTACCATGATGATCCCATTTTACAAATGGGGAGACTGAGGCTAGAACAGGGAAAGCCACCTTGCCCAGAAGGACAGGGGTCTAGACTTCAAGTACCGGTCCATTCACCTGCCCACTTTTGGGGTTGTAGGCTAGGAGATAGGATTTTGGAGGTAAAAGTCATGAATACGGGCCCCAACTGGAAGATAGGAGAAGGGATAAGGTGAGAGGAGACGGCTTTCGAAAACAAGGTGGAGGAAGGTCCCCAAGTGCAGGGAGATCTGAAGATAAAGATAAGGATTCCAGTGTTTAGGAATCCCCAAGGAGCAGAGGTAGCATCCTGTGAATTTAGGATTTACAGAGGGTGAGATTGAGGTTCTGGGAATTTGGGGTCCCAAGCATGCAGGGTGGGTATCAGAACATCTGGGATCCCCAAAGGGGAAGTGGGACTCATAAATTTGGGGTGCCCTGTGGGAAGTCCATATGGTAGAATGCGGGATTCTAGGTGATAGTTACTTGTCTGGGAATTTGGGGTCCCCAGAGGGCAATGCTGGGGGCTTGGAGGGCAGAAGGCCATAGAAGTTTGGGTAGGGCCTCCAAGCACCGGGTTCTCACCGGCCAGGCTTCCCGGAAGGGAACGCGCATGAAGCTGTCGGGCAGCGGCAGGTCAGGCACCAGCGCTTCGGGCTGCTGTTGGGTGTAGACCGGTCCTCGCGCAGTCAGCGCCGCGCCCAGGGCGCACGGAGACTCGGCGGCCTCCTCGGAGACCCCTGGCTTCAGGCAGACCCTAAAGAAGAGGCGACACGGGCC